>NC_050576.1:228909811-229509811 GCF_011100635.1 Trichosurus vulpecula
TCAAAAATCTTCTCCAGCACCACCATTCAGAATCGTTGATTCTGTGGCATTCGGCTTTCCTTACAGTCCAACTCTCAGTCTTACATTGCTGGTGGAAAAAAACACAGCTTTGATGATATGGACCTTTGTTGGCAAGATGACGTCTTTGTTTCTTTAGTCTGCTGCCCAGATTGGCCATCAATCATCTTTTAATTTCTTGGCTACAGCCTCCATCTGCTGTGATCTTTGAGACTAAGATTATAAAATTGCTCCTCCCTCTATTTGCCAGGAAGTGATGGGACCAGTTGCCAAGATCTTAGTTTTTTTGATGTTAAGCTTCAAGCCAGCTTTTATACTCTCCTCTTTCACCCACATCAAGAGGTTTCTTAATTCCTCTTTGCTTTCTGTCATCAGAGTGGTATCGTCGGCATGTCTGAGACTGTCCTTGTATGCCCAGCTAGTATCTACTACAATGCCTTGCACTTGCAGTAGATGTTTCACAAATGGTCATAACTGAATTAAAGTCTCAGCTCAAACCCACTTCCCCAGTGACCACCCTCTTTCCTCAGGGATCTCTCCTTCCTTTGAGCTCACATTGTGTCTAATTTCTAAGCACTTCTTTGGCACACAGCCTAGATGGCCCGGCATTGCTAGTGGACTTGTCACATGTCCTTCAGCTCCTCACTATCATCCACCTTTGATGCCTGACTTTGGCATGGAGGAGGTGACCCATAGCTTTTGAAGTCTATATCAGCAGAACTCAAAATCTGCTACATCTCACAAAGCTTGAAAGGCTTTGAGTATTGACCTAGGGCTGGACCACATGGCTTTTGTCCAGGGCTCAGCCCAGCCATTTCAGCAATGGGCCCAGACTGGCCATACTTCGTTCCTTCCTGACTCTGCTCCCTCCTCTAAGGGCTTCCCCACCATGCCCTCTCTCTAGGTCCCAGCCACCAACTTTTATCTCCCTTCTGTATGCTGTCCCTCCCCCCATTAGAATGCAAACTCTCTGAGGGCAGGGACTGATTTTCCTTTTTGCTTGTTTTGTATCCTTAGCATTTGGCACATAGTATGTGCTTTTATGCAAACAAGATGAAATACTTGTTGCCTACTTGTCTGCTCACTTCAGAGGCTTAACACCAGGTTGGCCGCAGGGGTTTGAAGATTTCCACCACAACTCTCAAAGATTCTATGGTACTGTGGGAAAAAGCACTGGGTCTGGAAGCAGAGGATCCATGTTCAAATCCCATCTCTGATGCTTATCACTGGTGTGACCTTGGGCAAGTCGCTGGGCCTCAGTTCCCTCATCTACAAAATGAGGGAGTTGCTGGATAGTCTCAGGGATCTTGTCTAGGTCTGTGTTCAAAGTCACTCAAGGTGGGGAGCGCTTAGTAGGGAACCATGAACTTTTAGAACTGGAAGGGTTCTTAGTGATGACCAACCCCCTTATTTTGCATCAGTGAAAACTAAAGCTTAAAAAAAGTCAAACCAAATGTCCAAGGTTATCCAGGAGTAGAATCAGCTTTCTGGAATCTGAGTCTGATGCTCTTTCTGTGCTTATTAGCTCACAGAAGGAGGCCCAGATGGGTGGGTTGGGCTTGGGGCTAAATTTTTGGAGGCCCATCACCTGGACATGCAGGGGTGTGCTGGAACCCATTCTCATGCCTGATGAGAGCCAATTGTTAAAGTTCCAGTGTGAAAACATGCTACAATTCAGGGCTTGATTTATTGTTTTGTTGATTGTCTAGAATTTAAAAAGCGATGAAGAAAGGATGCAGATTTAACTTAAAATTGTGTTGAATTTTCATTTCCCTCCTGAAGAACCGGTTGTTAAACATTTCCCAGCATGCCCCTGTGTGCCCAAGGGGGACAGTAGATATGAACAGGGAGGGGCCAGCTGGAGCTCACCTTTCCTGAGGCCCTCATTATCACTTAGGGCCACTCAGGCCATATTGGCCAGCCCACAAAAGCCCCACTCACTCTTCTTCCTCAGGAATATGGGGTCCCATTAGAACATCTCCTTTTCTTTTTCACTTTGAATATCTTAAGGTTTGACAGATTCATTGCGTATCAACTCACAGGGGCTGAGGAGGGGGCAGGGAGGCCTTGGCCTGGGTTTCCTCCTCCTAGGGATGCTATCCTCATAACTAAATACATCAAAGATGGCCAAATCCTTCCTGGAAGAGATGGTTCCTGCTTCTTTTTTGAGTGGGTTTATATCACCTTTATAGGGCAGCTAGGTAGCACAGTGGCTAGAGTACCAGACCTGGAGCCAGGAAGACTCCTCTTCTTGAGTTTAAATCTGGCCTCAGACACTTACTAGCTATGTGACCCTGAGCAAGTCACTTAACCCTGTTTGTCTCAGCTTCCTCATGTATAAAATGAGCGAACAAAATGGCAAACCATTCCAGTATCTTTGCCAAGAAAACACCAAAAGGCATCAAAAAGTCAGACACAACTGAAACAACTGAACAACAGCAACAAAATCGTCTTTCTTTCCAAATATATTGCTCCTCCTTTCTCTGGGAAAACTTACATGAACTGATACAAAGTGAAGCAAGCAGAACCAGAACACTGTACACAGTAACAGCCACATTGTATGATGATCATTTGTGAATGACTTAGCTATTCTCAGCAATGCAATGAACCAAGACAACTCTGAAGGACTTGAGATGAAGAATGCTAACCACCTTCAGAGAAAAACTGATGGAGTCTGAATGCAGATTGAAGCTCACTTTTTTAAAAAGCTTTTGTTGTTTAAAATTTTTTTGTCTTTTTTTGTCTGTGTTTTCATTTACAACATGACTAATATGGAAATAAGTTTTCCTTGACTGCACATGCATAATCTATATCAAAGTGCTTGACTTCTCAATGAGGGAGGAGGAGAGGAAGGGAGAGAATTTGGAATTCAAAAGCTTTAAAAATAAATGTTGAAAGTTTTTTACATAGAATTGGAAAAATAGAATAGGTAATCAAAAAAATAAAGGCAGTAGTTCTGTAATCATATCAGCCAAAAAAAAAATCTCCAACCACCCTTTTCTCTCCCCATCCCCTTTTCCCCCTCATCTCCAAGTAATTTTTAAATAGCTGTCATCTCCATGCTGCAAGTTTTAAGGCTCATGTCATCATTGATATAAAGCTGGAAGGGACCTTTGAGGCCACTGAGTCCAAACCTCTCATTTTACAGATGAGGAAACTGAGGCATAACGAGGTTGTGACATGACCAGGTTAAACTATGAATAAGTATCTGAGGCAACATTTGAATCCAGAAACTTCCCATATTCAAGACTAGTGCCTCATCCATCATACCATGCCCTGACAGTTTTTTATCCTGCTCTCCTTTACTATTGTCTCTTGTTGGTTAGCTCAAGTCATTGTCACAGGATAGTGTAATATCAATAAAGTTGGGACTTTTTTGCTGTTTTAGAATGATAAACTTAGTGTCTTTGATTGAGCCTTACTAGGTACAAAGCCCCAGGCCCAAGCCCCTATCTACTAGGTGCTAAGCCTATGTAGGCGTGAAGCCCTCAGCATCCTAAGGGGAGTTGCTAAGACCAGAGCCAATAGTAGGAGCCTAAGTTCTGGTTGCTAAGATGATGTTTGATGATGGATAAAGAGTGTACAAAAAGCTATTTTATACAGAGCTATTTGTGGGACGTTCTCACTCCTGGAGGCCCCGGACTCTGGACAGCCGCTCTAAGAGCCTCCCGGCTTGTCCAGATGTTAATGGTTTCTTGGTAATTATGAATTGTATTTGGTCTCTTTATAATGTACGTTTGTAATTTGTTTGTATTTGCTCTGAAGCTCAAGGTGCTAGCTTTTTCCCCTGAACTAAGTGAATGATATTTGTATGCTGGATTAAAGTAAGATTGTTAACCCCTTAACGTTGCTTTCCTTAGTAAAGCAGATCAAAAGAACCTGTGCTGGCAGCGTTCTTGTTGTTGGGCTTGTGTTGGTCTTTCACCCCCACAGCTGCTGCTAGCTGAATTGTTGCAACAGATAGGAAGGTTGGTTCACCTTCTCTGGGGCATCCATATAGGGTACAAGACTGATGTTGGTAGAAAGCTGAGTTGGCAAAATGGATGCTTAGGATACAGTGGGTGGTAAGGGGGCCAAGGATATCATTGGCCACAAAGTCTGATTAGAGGGTGTTCATGTGAGTCTACCATGGGCCACGCAGACAAGGTCATTCACTAGAGTTATACAAGATGAGTAGAACTTTGCCCAAGGATATTTTCATGGGAGTTTGTTTCCTTCCCAAAGTACCCATTAGCTTCTCACCTTGACTTCAAGGACTCTGGGATGACCACAGTTTCTGGCAGAGGGGATGGCCTGGTCCCACAGATATTGAAAGGGACAGGAGGCCTTGAGAGAGGACTACCTCCTCCCAGAACCCTGTTCTTATGGTACCCTCTTCTTGGGTCTGCTTTTTCCCTCACCCCAAGGAATTGGGGGCAAGACCACATCCATCCTCCCAACATGTCTGCACCCAAGATCAGACTCTTCTTCATGTTGCCACCTTCCCCCAAGCAAAGAAATCTTTTTTTCCCTTTTTTTTTGTTCTGGGTGAAAAAACTCTAGTTTATGACTCTGCAATTCATTCATACCATTTGTTTCCTCTCACAAATCAGTTTTCATGAGAGCTGGAAAGATTCTCTCTCTGTCTCTCGGTTTCTCTCTCTGTCTCTGTCTCTCTCTCTGTCTCTGTTTCCCTCTCTCTGTCTGTCTCTCTCTCCCTCTCTCTGTCTCTACACACACATACACACACACAGAGAAAGAGAGAGAGAGAGAGAGAGAGAGAGAGAGAGAGAGAGAGAGAGAGAGAGAGAGAGGGAGAGAGAGAGAGAGAGAGAGGGAGAGGGAGAGAGAGAGAGAGAGGGAGAGAGATTCACTCACATCATTCATTCATTCCCCATCCTTTTCCCCTCCAAATGCACTAACAGAGGAAAATGCTTCCAAAGGACAAGAGCATGTACAGCCACATTTAGTTTAAGTGTCTCAGTTCTCCAGCTATTAAACATTGATTTGGGCTCCCATGCTTTCCAGTTTTGGGAGGGTCAGTGAATAAAGATGAAATGAGAATCTCACAATGAAACAAGAATACAGAGTGCACATAACCTGTACCTGGTTTCACTGACTTTTGGACAAGTCTATCTTGCAGATTAAATAAAAATCTATTAAGGCAGAAATTTTGAGAATACACAAAAAGTATTACTCACTGCCCCCTTAAATTATTGTAGATCTCCTTTCCAATGATATGTTAATTTGATAAAAGTCACCATGACACTTAAAACATTCTACCAAGATTCAGAGTAGATTGGTGGGTGGGTTGTAGTGGGGAGAGAGGGGGAATATTTTATCATAAGGAGTCTATTTTTGTTATAAAGTTAGTAATAAAACTCTGACATGTAGATCAAAGATAATTGAGTCCCAGTATCATTGATGCTATGCATAAAAAGTTATAGTCAGGATGGCAGCAGGGTTAGCTCCTTGAAATAGATAACCTTGAACCAACTGGAAGATTATTAAATTTGAGTTTATTAAAAACAAATGATGTGGCCCGGTACATCCCAGGTAAGCAGCTGCCACAGATATAGCCATGAAAAGCTTACAGCTATCCTTTCATGCTGAGCCCCACAGACATGGATCTAATTACAGCTCTGTGGCCAGGAGGAGGTTATGGGGGAAGGAGGCTCTGAGGGGGGTGGAGGGAGTTAGGAGCAGAAAATCAATTCAAATTACTTTGATGACAGTGACTTAGAGCTTCCCTCTAGCAAGACAGCCACACCACTGTTAACCATGCTGGCAGCCAGGACCGGGGCTGTGGGCAGTAAGATCTCTGAAGAGAGCACAAAGTTACGGAAACAATCTGTGCTTTCTGTAGGGAGTAAAGACAAATCTCCCAAGAGGGCCCCAGAAAATGCACCAGACAACCAGCTCAGTACCTCGGACCCGAGCCAGCTCAGGGCCCGGCGTTTGGCTCTGCTACGTGAACTGGAAATGAACTGGTATTTGAAAATATGGGACCTGTCATCTGAGCACACTGTCGCCCACACGACCGGGATGCCTCATAGGTAAGGTTCTTTTCATCTTTCCTGCTCTTCCTCTTTGAAAGGCATTTTAAAGAGAAAGCTAAAAACAAAACAAAACAAAACAAAAAAAACCCCCAAAACCCAAAACAACTCGAAAAGTACAACTAACTCAAATTGGCTGGTTTGCTTTCTTTCCATATCATGATACCACCCTCTATGAGTTCTGGTTTCTTTATAGCTGACTGACACTTTAGAAAAGGGATAAGGGGTGGGGTGGGAGAGCAGGAACTTGGTGAAAATGCCAAATAACACATCCCCTATTGTTTTCTTGCCAACCCTGGGGCAAAGGTGGGAGAAGATGCTCTAGAGCTGTATATGCCATTAAAATTTCACTTTATTAATAGCTGAAGAACTGAAAGTGCTCTATCTAGGACAGGAAATGTTTAATTTAAGTCAAACAAATAATCCTCTTCCATCCTGCCTCCTTCCTTTCTTTTGAGACTTGATGGGGTAGGAGTGGGAGGCTGAGGAGGAAGATGACTCCTAAGACTCTGCCCTAAGACTCCTAAGACTCTGATCCAGTAATGAATTCACTTGGTTCCCTGTTGCTGATCCTTTGGTTGCGTCCCTTTTCACATCCATAGCTGTACGTTCCCGGGTACGAGCTGAGCAGCCAACTTGTAGAGTAGGTGTGCTGTTGCTGGTAAGGAGTAAACATGGACTGCTGGTGTGGCCCAACCCATGGCTGATTACATTTCAGAACACATTCAGGAGTCAGGAGAGAAAGTCGAATTTTTTAGATCATAGGTACTGCAGAGAAAATCCCTGCAGTATTCCTTTCAACTCTTTCCCAGGCTGGCTTCAAATAATTCAAGACAAGACTGGTTTCACAAATCCCAAGTGCCACTGGGGCAAAGCACATGAACAAAGCTTGGGAAATTCTGCCATCCAGATATATTTAGAAAATGAATTTGATATTCCTGGTCTTAGGAACACAGAATCCCAGAATGAGATCCGGAAAGGACCAAAGAGGTCTTCAGTATACAGATGAGAAAACTGAGAATCACGCTGATGAAGTGACTTGTCCAAGGTCACACATAGCATCCTAGATTAAGAGCTAGAAGGGACCCCATGCTATCCAGTCCTATCTCTTCATCCTACTCATGAAAACTGAGCTCAGGGATATTCAGGGACTTGCCCAAGATTTGAACCCAGGACCTTTGCCTCCAGAGCCTGTGTATCCCAGGAACATATAATTGAAACTAGAAGGGTCTTTAAGGTGATGATCTAGTCCAGGGGTGAGGAACCTGTGGCCTTGAGGCCACATGTGGCCCTCTAGGTCCTCAAGTGTGGCCCTTTGACTGAATCCAAACTTCACAGAACAAGTCCCCTTAATAAAAGAATTTTTTTCTGTGAAGTTTGGATTCAAAGAGCCACATTTGAAGACCTAGAGGGCCACATGTGGCCTTGCAGCTGCAGGTTCCCTACCCTGGTCTAGTCTGGACCCCTTATTTAATTCATAGGAAATTTTCAAAAAAAGTAGAGATAATTTTCTGGAAATAATGACTTCAGGTGGTCATTTTTTTAATCACGTGCTTTAGAAATTCAAGATTTCCTTGGTATGTGTACTCCTCTCCTTACTGACACAGACTGCAGACCCTCTAAGACTTAGGCAATGGGGTTTAAGAAGTATCATGGCCAGAGAAAAATCACAGCTTTGTGGCCAACTTGTTTCTGATAAGGTTACAAAAAATTGATTAGAAATGAAGGATTCCGATGAAATGGGTAGAACATCCAAAACTCCCTTTCAAAGAAACAGTATAATGAATGCCAACAGATGATGAAGATTGCCTCATTGGGCTGAAGCTCTGTGGTCAATTCTCTGTGTCAAAGTCATCTGCCCTCCTTGAGCATGCTTCAGACAGGTATTTTAGATATGAGAAGACTAGATTCAAGGAGACATTTATTAAGCTCTTGCTTTGTGCAGGACACTGGGCTAGGAGCTAAGGATGCGGAGACAAATGAAGTCTCTACCATCAGATGGGTTGTATTGGAGGTGGGGAAGGGAGAAGGAAATGCTCTATGTATACAAGTATTTAGCAAGTATGTGCAAAGGAATACGAAGATTTAAGTGAGAGAGGACCTCGGGAAGGAGCTCTTGGAAAAGATGGTCTTTTGACCTAAGCTATCTTTTGAAGGAAGCCAGGTATTCCATAAGGATTACCTTCAAGACATGTGAGCAATCACCAGTAATCAAAGGCATGGGGGTGAGAGATTCCCTGCCCACAGAACAGCCAGCAGGCTAAGTATACTGAGAAGGATGGTGTATGAATGAGAGTCACACGGAAAGGTGGGAGTCAGAATGTGCAGGAGCTACACTGAAGATTTTTGTCATAAAGGCCACAGGGAGCTATCAAAGATTTTGGAGTGAGAGGTTGTCACCACATCTCTGATTCAGCAGTTGTGTGGAAGATGAATTGGAGATAGGGAGAGACCGGAGGTAGTAAGAACAATTGGGAGACTATTGTGAGACATTACAAGAAAGTTTATTTAGCAACTGAGTGAAAAAGTTCTTCAGTTGGAAACTTCAAAAACTCATCAAACCCAGAGACTTTGACTGTCTCCTTTCCAAAGCATTGATGGAATGGCATAATCTGGATTTACTCCATTATTCAAAAAGACATATTTATGAAAATGAATGAGATAAAGCTTTTAGTAATTATGGAGTAGTTTTAAGACTTGTAATGGGCTGGCGCATTGGAAGCAAAAATGACAGATAAGCAGAGAATAAGCAATTCGCCCGACTCTGGGGAGCTGACTGAGGTTGGATGGTGCCATTCAGGGGCAGCTTCAATGAGATTGTCATTGATGGGAACTGCACATTTAAGCCCCAATTCATAAATCCATTATGAAATAAGCCTCTGGAAAAGAAGTCAAATGGCAAAGGGAACCTCCAGTAATGGCTTCCTTACATAACATTTCCTTTCATTGATTATCGATCAGAGATGTGCCCTTTGGGAGTCCAGCATCCACATGACTAGACAATTGCTGCCCCACAGACCAAAATGCAGCCAAGTTCTCCATGACATTAGCTTTACATGGCAGGTCTCTTCCTGACAGATCAGAATGTCACCTAAGCTAGGAAGATTTTTAGGAGGAAAAATTGTGTATATGTGTACATTTATGTGTATATGTGTATATTGAGAGAAATTAATCTTAATGCTGTATCATTTGATTATTAATAACAATTTGTAATATTCCTTTCTTTGTCAAAATGCTAGCTTAGAGAGTAGCCCTCCTTCCCAGCTAAATGGTATCAGAAGCATTCCAGCTCTGCTTAAGGCATCTGGGCAGGACCCCACCCAATTGGGAAACCTGATTTCCATCTATGGTATAAACAGGATCCAGTTTGGGTGAAGTCACTTCCCAAAGGAAAGAGTTCTTGTCTTTGCTCCCCTTCATTAGAGTTTAGGGCAACTCAACTCATGAAGAAGAACCTGGTCAGGGTGCCCAGATTGCCAGAGGCAGCTCAAAACTCATGACCAGGCCATGTTTTCAGCTGATATTTCCCCTCCTCCTCAAAGATGTGGTAATTGGGAGGAATGGGGAGTTTTTAGCCCACTTCCCTATTGACTGACCACAAATCAGGATTGGATGTTGTTTGCGAGGGGCGTTCCCTGTCGAAAGGAATAGTTCTATTTCCCCTTCTCGTCTTTGGTTATCAAGAGAAATCCCTGACCATCAATTTAATGATTATTGGCTAGCCTAAGTAATAAATTGATTATTAACACCCAGAAACTTTGTCTCTCTGGATTTTATTTGAGACAATACATATGTCTATATATTATATATATACCCATGCATCACTCTGTCTCTACCTCTATCCCTCTGGGGCCTGCCTTTTTTGATTTCTTTGTGTAATGAGAATTCCAATTAGTGTGACCCAGCATCAATGGGGTATCTATGAACATACGGCTGGATTTTGGTTTTGACTTTTGACTGGACCTGTGCTATCACTGGGGTAAGGAACTCCTGGTGAGGGACTTTCAATGCCAATTCAGAGGGGTTTTGGAGAGAGCTCAGACAAATCTCTGCCTTTTCTCTGCTGTCTTGGCTCCATGCTCCCCATGCCAATTCAAGTTGGTAACTTCTCTGTAACTTAGAGTCTTGTTGAGAGAGTTGCCTGGGGGCACTGAGAAGTTAAGCAATTTGTCCATTCACCCAGTCAGTTTGTATCAAGGGTAGAACTCTAATTCAGGCGTTCCAGACCCTTAGGTCAATTCTCTATCCATGATGCCACCCTGGATATGCACACACTCATACATACACACACATTAAATACAAATACATAGATATACATCTCTCTGTTGTCTTTCTCCTTTTTCTTTTTAAAATCTCTTCATTTAATAAGGAGAATCAGGTTATGTGGGATCTAGAACGAATGGCTTCCAAAGCTCACTTGGAAGGACAATGCTAGACATCCTTGATCTGCAATGATCTTGTCTGTCTCTTAGTGTGGGAGAGAACAGCAAATACCTTGTCTACCTTTCACTATAACACAGAGTTACTTCCTATTCATTTGGAACTGACTGCATTCATTAGGAAAATCCCTTCCTTGCACAGCTCTGCCTTTATGTTGCTCAGAAAGTCAGGGCAACTCCTTTTTTAGGCAGACTGGCTGAGCAGTGGGGAGGAATCCAGGACTTATAGGATGTTGTTATTGTTCAGTCTTACCTGACTCTTCCTGACCCTGTGGACACTAGCACAGCAATGCTGTCCATGAGGTTTTCTTGGCAAAGATACTGGAGTTGTTTGCCATTCCCTTCCCCTGTGGATCACTGATCCATAGGCAAATAAGGGTTAAGTGGCTTGCCTAAGGTCACACAGCTAGGAAGTGTCTGAGACTGCATTTGAACTCAGGTCTTCCTGATCCAGAGCCTAGAACTCTATTCACTGTGCCTCCTAGCTGCCTCAAGAGTTAGGATGACCTGAGTTCAAATGCAGCCTCAGTGAATAACCAGTAGAGTGAAGTGCCTCAAGACCTTGTCATATGAGCTTCAGATACTTACTAGCTGTATGACCCTGTGTGACCTAACCTCTCTCAGCCTCAATTTCCTCATCAATAAAATGGGATAATAATAGTACCTAACTCTCAGGGTTGTTGTGAGATATAATGAATTAATATTTGTTAAGTCCTTTGCAAATCTTAGAGCACTATATCAAATGCTAGTTATTATTATTAATAAAATATTTGAGCCAATTAAAGTAGGGACAAAAGCTTGGATTGGATACTATGTCTGTTTATGACAATATGGTCACTTCTGGGGACGTGATGGTAGGAACGCTTCTTGACATGTCCAGGAACATGTAGCAGCTGTAATTGGGAGGAAGGGTATTGTAGTGGAAAAAAGCCATGGATGATGTCAAGATATCCAGACTTGAGTCCCTGCTCTTTCCTTTAACAGCATGTTTCTGTCAACCCTGTTATTTTCTGGGCATCCTAGGTCTGCAAGGCTTTGGGGAAGAATGACTAGTGAGGTAAGATGTAGGGCAGTTATGGCAGCCTTCAAAAGGCTGTCATGTGCAAGAGGAATCAGACTGGTTCTGCTGGACCCTGAGGTCCCAATCTGGAGACACAAATGGATGCTCCAGAGACACTGATTCCAGATAGATGGTAGATTTACTTACAAAGAACCGAGAGTGGGATGAGCTACTTGGAAGGTAGCTGGTAGCTGGACAGCTCCATCTGGATGGCTTAGAGGCATCTGAAATTCAACATGTCCAAAACATGTCAAGGGAAGTTATTGCAAATAAAGTGACCAAATGTACAATCTCGTTGACCCAGAGATTCTATGGCTAATCATATACCCTAAGGAAGTCAATAACAATAAGAAAAGCTCCAAATACCCCCAAATGTTCATTGTGGCATTTTTTTTTGTGGTACCAAAGAACCAGAAACAAATGGATTGGGGAATGGCTAAACAAACTGGGGTAGATGAATGTAATGGAATATCAGAGTGCTGGAAGAAGAGACAATCATGATGAATCAAAAGACCTACATAAACAGAAGCAAATTCAAATAAACACATCCTGAAAAACAATATTCAGAACAATGTAAGTTGAAAAAAATACCACAAGACAATATAAAACGTGAAATTTTAAGGAACCAGCTTGGGGTCTAAGAAGAAATAGGAAAAGACACCTCCCCCTGTCACACTTAAATGCAGTGATGTGATTTGGTTGGGGGGTAAGGTTCAAGGATGTGGGACACAGCATCCAACTTTTTGGTTTTCATATATTGATGTTTTGCTAAATTTTCTTCTCTTAGTCCTTTTTTAAAAAGAAATTGCTCTAAGCGATGATTCTCTGTGAGAAGGGAGGGGAATACTGGGGCAGGTTTATGCAATGTAAAAACAGAAGACCTCAGATAAATCCATTTAAAAACATTAAAAATGAGTGCATATTGAATTGATGCAAATTAAGCTGACAGAGGACAGATGGCCACCTGTTGGGTATGCTGTAGAGGGGAATCTGGGTTAGATACTAGTTGGACTAGATGGCCTCTGAGGTCCCATCCGAATAAGAAGTGTTGTGAATTTACCTCTCTGGATCTGTTTCCTCATCTGTTAATGATGACATAGGTCCAGGTGATTTCTTTGATCCCTTCCAGCTCACATTTGGTGGTTCAGTGGGAGGAAGGGGGACAGAGAGAGATGGAGACACAGAGAGAGAGAGAGATGGAGAGGTAGAGAGAGAGATGGAGAGGTAGAGAGAGTGAGAAATTGGAAAATAACAGGAGTGCTCCAGAAACCAACTGCCCCCTTGGGAAGACTAAATTCAAATCTTTTACAGCAGATTAATTCCAGTTCATCTGCTCTGAGAGATTTGAGGATTATTTCAGGCCATGCTTCAGTAATATCCTGTATTTCTCATTAAGGCTGTTATTAAATGATTGAAAGAAAGAATTAGAAAGAGAGCTGGGTTATTATTGACAGGGCCTTGAAAGCTTGGTTATTTTTTAAGAAATAATACCTGGAAGCTCAGTGGCCTGGTTGCCTGCACATTTAACATGGACGATGGAACTCTGACTCAAGCTTTGTCTCTTTCTCTGATTCTTGGCCACTCGATGAAACAGTCTATTAGCCTTTTTTCCCTCACCCCATAGTTGGACCATTTGTTTCACTATGTGCCTTGCACATAGTAGGCCCTTACTACATGTTTTTTCAACTGAGTTGAGTTGCTATCTCATAAAGCTAGGTCTGGAAGTTACTCCAGAGCTCATCTAGTCCAATATTCTCATTTTAGCAAAAAGGAAACTGAGGCCGAGGGTGGCTAAGTGACTTGCATGTTTGCTTCGATCTGTAGCTGTCAAAAGTACTTGTGCTATTTTTGTTGTCATTGCCTCTCCTAAAATCAGGCTGCTGTGGTGATAGGCAAAGCTCCCAGGAATGTAAGGAAAGACTACACTGGCTGTATTCTTTCATGGTCAGACCACATCCAGAGCACAATCACAGAACTAGAGCTGAAAGGGACCTCAGGGTCTATCTACTCCAACCCTCTCGTTTTACACATTTGTAAAGTGACACCCAGGGATTTGCCCAAAATTACCCATGTAATAAGCATCAGAGGCAGGATTTGAACTCAGGTCCTCTGACTCCAGAGCCAGTCTTTTCCCCACCATCTCCCCTTTATGTTCAGTCATAGGCAGCACAGTTTAGGAAAAGCCCCCATTGGGTGCTAACCAGTACAGTGAAATGCCTCCAGACCATGTCATATGAAACTCAGGGGAAGGACTTGGGGACATTCATCTCAGAGAGGAGAAGGCTGAGGGGGATCAGACCCTGTTTTCAAGGATTTAAGGGCTGGCGTGTGGAAGAAGGCTTAGTTATATTCAAGTTGAAAGGAGACAAATTTAGGCTTGGTGTAAGAAGTGTGAGAATTTGGCACAGGAGCTGGTGGCTTCCTCTTCAATGGACATCTTCAAAGAAAGGGCAGATGAGCTATGTTAGATATGGTGCAGAGAGAAAGGTGGAGACTGGCAGTATGGAACACAAATTAGGAAATATTTAGCAAATAAATAAATAATATTGGGAATATACATGAATAAACATTACATATATATATATATAAACAAATGTAAATAAATAAATTGGGGAATATTTAGCAAAATAAATAAAAACACAATAAAACAGATAATGTTAATACTTGACTTTCTAAGTCAATATGTGGTCTGCAGGGATCCTCATGTACAGTATAGTAAACCCCACCTCCTCTACCACTACTGGTCTAGGCCATCCCTCTCATTTTTGGCATAACAAAGCTCTAGGGTCACTTCCAGATCTAGATTTATGAGATATGAACTCAACTCTATTGAACAAACATGTATTAAGATCCTACTATGTGCAATGTACATGGTGGAACAAATGGCCCAACCATTGGGTTCAGGTTGAACTGTGTTGGGCCATATGTAGCCAGCAGGCTAGATGACCTAAGATCCCTTCTAGCTTGGGCTCTGTCACCCTGTGATCCCTTTTGGCTCTAAAATGTTGTGTTTCTGTGAGGTGTGTGGAGTTTCTGTAATTCATGAAGGTGACTGGGGCTGGGGCTGCTCTTGAGATGGCTAATAACGAACAAATTGGTTTCAGTCTTGGATCTGACCACTGAGGATTCTGTGGTGCCCCATGAATATTTAGCAAGAAAACATCAAAGAAGACAGGTAAGGGATAAGACCCCATAGGTGGATCACCATGTGTACATATGAGATACAGCCACTGCCAAGGTAGGATGTGAGAACTTTTTAATGTCAAGACTGTGAAAAGAAAAGACAAGCTCTATTGGCATGGACCTGCAAAATGGAAACCACCAGGGACATTGAGATGGATGGAGTATTAACCCCACCTCCCCCATGGCCCCCACTTTGGAGTGGATTTCTACTGTCCTTTTCAGTTTTTCACCTTTTGGTTGAATTCACATCCTCAGATCTGTGTCACTCTTCTCTCTTCACTTGGCTCCACTTTGCAAAGTTCCTGACTTACCAAGTCATAACCCTCCTCTCTGTCATTCCAGGACGCAGAGATTAAATTCCCTTGGGACCCCACCAAGCCTTGGGAGCATTCTAGCTTAGCCATCTGGATCCAGTGTTGATTTTAAGATCTTAATGACTACTAATCACTGAGTTGTCTCCCACCTTCTTTCTGCCCCTCAATCCACTGTTGGAGCCTTTCCTCTGAGATAATCTGCCATTCACCCTGTATATAGAAGTGTTTGCTTTGTTGTATCCCCTTTAGACTGTGAGCTCCTGAAGGACAGGGACTGTTTTTTTGCCCCCTCTTTTTATCCCCAGTGCTTAGTACAGTGCCTAACGCATAGTAGGGGCTTAATAAGCATTTGTTGAAGTGAATCAATCACAAGATAGCCAGGATTCTTCAACCAAAGCCAGGACTGACAGCTGCCCTGAGTTAGTCTGAAGATCAGTAAAGCTTTTAAAGAGTTCATAGTGGTTTTTTTTTAATTTTTAAGAGAAAGGATTTTTGCTCCCCAAGAAAAGATTCTATACTGAATTAACTCTTTCTGTTTGCTGAATTTGGCATTCAGTCAGCCTCCAGGTCTTTGCATAGGCTTTGCCCCACACCTAGCATGCCTTTCCTCCTCACTGTGACTTCTTAGAGCCCCTAGTTTCTTTCAAGGCCCCAGGCTGGCATCATCTCTTGGGAATTTTCTTTCTTTGTCTTCCCCAGTGTTAGCACTCTCTGGTTTACATGTAGCCGTCTCTTTCCTCTCCTCAAACAGAATGTAAGATCCTTGAGGGCAGATGCTTTTTTTTTGGTATGTTGTAGTTGTTTTTATCTTGTTCCCCCAGCAATAGCACCAGCCTGTGCACATAGTAGGTGCCTGATAAAACTTCTTGGGTTGAACTAAAAAAGCAATTTCTTTCTTTTTGGAAGTTTGTTTTGTATCTCCTTGGTCATTTTTTTTTCTCCTGGTTTATTGCTTTTAAGGTTCTAATTCTTATGGAGCTTGTAATTATAGGATCCATGAGTCTAATCACCTATTTTCAGCTGTAAGTGGTTATGTGAAATCTGTGTGCTTATGATCCTGTTCCTTGGCATTCTCTGGTCTCTGGGTATTTATTTCTTCCTTCCCTCATTTGTTTATTTATGCATTCATTTGTTCATTTCTTTGTTTATGCATCTATCTATCTATCTATCTATCTATCTCCAACTTGACTGAACATTTCTCAAGAGAAGGGACTATTCTATCTCCTTCTTTTGTCACTCCTACATACCATTCTGTCAATCAATGAACATTGACTACTTAAGTAGAACCCATCTTCTTTTAAATAAACTTTTAAAATTATTTTTTCAAGGTTTTTCTCTCCTGTCACCCCTCAAAAACAAAACAAAAGTGAAACCTTTATAACAAATATACATAGTCACACATTGGCCATGTCCAAAAAATATATGTCTCATTTTGCCCCTTGAGTCCAGGAGTGTTAGGAGGTGGGTGGCAATAGTACCTACATCTCATCCTCTGGGGTCTCCCACTGCTCCCAAAGAGAGAGAATGACAGCAGGCAGCAAGAGGACATAGATTTATGATTGGCTTCATGAATGATGTGGCTGTCTTTGTCATGAGGCCTCTTACTGCAACTGGTTGGTGCAGTGGATAAGGCAATAGAATTGGAGTCAGGAAGACCTGAGTTCAAATTCAGCCTCAGAAACTTCCTAGCTATGTGATTCTGGGCAAATCACTTAACCTCTGTTTGCCTTAATCCACTGGAGAAGGAAATGGCCAACCACTCCAGAATCTTTGCCAAGAAAACACCATGGACAACGTTGATGTGCTGTGGTCCATGGGCTCATGAAGAGTTGGACACAACTGAACAATAACAACTCGTATAGGGAGCTAACACACCAGAAATCCTGGTTGTTGGATTGGAGCATGGCAATCATGGTATCTCAGTCTTCCCTTTTGTGAGTTAACCTCCCAAACAAACTTTTTCTCATAGAAGCCATAGTCATACGGACATACCATCCCTCCCTCTCTGCCCCCACCACCAGAATAAAATTCTGAGAAGCATTTGCCTTACAAGGTAGACAGTTCCAGTTCTGTGACCACCCCCAACTTAAAGAGAAGGAAACAGGCTCTTTTGTTATTGAGCCATTTTTCAGTGGTGCCTGGTTCTTCGTGACCCCACTCGGGGTTTCCTTGGCAAAGATACTGAAGTGGTTTGCCATTTCCTTCTCTAGCTCATTTTACAGATGAGAATACTAGCTAGCAAGAGTCTAAGGCCAGATATGAACTCAGGAAGATGAATCTTCCTGATTCCAGGCCCACTGCTCTATCTACTGTACCACCTAGCTGTCAAAAAACAGGCTCAGAGAGCTTAAATGAACCCAGGCCACAGTCTACGGCTAGTAAGCGTCAGAGCTGGGATTTCAACCCAAGTCTCTTGGCAGTAGGTCTAGTGCTCAGATAATCACTCTCTCAGAGTTAAGGCTTCTTAAGAATAGAAACTATTTTTCTTTTGTGTTTTATATCTCTTAACAGTGAAGTGCCTTCTATATTTTGGGGGAAATGGTTGGGACTGTGATTTTACCAGTGAGGAAACTTCCCTCTACCAATGTTGATTGGCATTTGCTTCATAACTAATACTCTTAGACAGTTGCCTCAGACATTGAGACAAGAGGGGACTCACCCTGGGTCACATAACAAACACACTTCAGAGGTAAGACTTAACTCTGACTCTTCTGCTTCCAAGGCCAGCTCTCCATTACTCTAAGCTGCCACTGGCCTGGCACATAGTAGGTCCATTAAATGCATCTTAAATTAAATTGCCCCATGATGCTATGTTGCTGACTCAAAGTCAATCTGTAGTCAAATAAGCTCCCCCAACTCCAGAGTCTTTTTAATCTTTATTTGTAGCTTACCAATCTTTTCCCATCCTTTTGGGTATATTACATCGGTATGTAGTTGTCTTAAACGAATATGATCTTGTCAGTTGGAGCATTTCCCCAATCTATCAAGGTCATCGTCCATTTGATTCCTGGCTCTTTAAAGAGCATTAGTACTAGCATGCTTGCCCAACTCAGAGTGACGTACAAATTGGATGAACCGGTTCTTTATTTGCCGGTCCAGATCAATCAAGATATTGGCAGAACTGACTCCAAGGCCAGGCTCTGAGCCCCATTGTCAAAGCTCCTCCCCTCTGCTCCCTGACCTCAATTCACCTTTGCTTGAGAAAGATGCAGATTCTGGTTGGTACCAAGGAGGCATCCACCCTAGAGGAGTCCATGGCTCTCTGCTAATGGGTCAGAGAACAGGCAAGGGGCACTCCTTGAGTGGGAGTTGTGCCTCTGGTTGGGAGATTAGGAACCCAGATGGCCACAACTGATTTGGGTGGGGTGGGAAGTGAAGAAAAATTGGTAAAAGAGCTTGGAGGTGGTTTTAGTTTGTTGGTTCAATTTAAGTTGTTTTTTTTTAAGCAGATGAGAACTAAGGAGACCTTAGCATTCCTAAAATAGAAACATCAGCTCTGGGTGGCTCAGTTCAGTGACTTGAACCCAAAACAGAAGAGGAGAAAATCTAATGAAGGAAATTTTAGGAGTATAATCCAAGGAACTGAAGCATGGCTACAAGCATAGAAGTTTTAACCTCAATTTGAGGGGTGGACCTGAGTCCCAGAACAAAATGGACGTTTTTCTCTCTCCAGGGACTGAGAAAACAGATTTGAAATGAATTGATCATTAAATGAAAAAACATTTCTTAAGTACCTAATACTGCCAGACATTGTGTTTAGGTATTGGCCATACAAAGACCTGTCTTCAGTCAGAGGTCTTGGATTCAAATCTCAGTTATATTACTTGCCAGCAATGGGACATTTATCAAGCAACCTGAACTCTCTGGGCATTGATTTCTTTATCTGAAAAATTTGAAGGGGATGAACTAGACTAGTGGTGTCCAACTAAAATAGAAATGGGGGCCACTCATTTCTCAAATATATAGAGAACTGAGTCAAATTTATAAGAATACAAGTCATTCCCCAATTAATAAATGGTCAAAGGATACAAACAGGTAATTTTCAGATGAAAAAATTTAAGCCCTCTCTAGTCATATGAAAAAATGCTCTAAATTGCTATTGATTAGAGAAATGCAAATCAAAACAACTCTGAGGTACCACACATCAGATTGGCTAACATGACAAAACTGGAAAATGATAAATGTTGGAGAAGATGTAGGAAAATTGGAACACTAATGCATTATTGGTGGAGTTGTGAACTGATCCAACCATTCTGAACAGCAATTTGGAACTACGCTCAAAGGGCAATCAAACTGTGCATACCCTTTGATCCAGCAATACCACTACTAGGTCTGTATCCCAAAGAAATCATAAAAAAAGGGAAAAGGACCTACATGTACAAAAATATTTATAGCAGGTCCTTTTGTAGTGGCAAAGAATTGGAAGTTGAGGGGATGTCCGTCAATTGGGAAGTAGCTGAACAAGTTATGGTATATGAATGTAATGGAGTACTTTTTTGCCAGAAGAAATGATGAGCAGGATGATTTCAGAAAAACCTGGAAAGATTTCCTTGAACCAATGCAAAGTGAAGTGAGCAGAACCAGAACATTGCACACAGTAGCAGCCACATCGTGCAATCATTTGGTAGACAGCTCTTCTGAGCAATAAAATGATCTAAGACAGTTCAAAAAAGACTCATGGTGGAAAATGCCCTCCACATTTGGAGAAAGAACTATGGAATCTGAATGAAGATCAAAGCATACCATTTTTGTTTTTTTTTTCTTTCTTGTGGTTTTTCTGTTTTGTTGTGATTCTTCTTTCACAACATGACTAATATGGAACATATGTGTTTAATATGTACATGCATAGCCTGTATCAGATTGTTTGCTCTCTTGGGGAGGGTGGAGAGGAGGGAGAAGAAATTTGGAACTCAAAATTTTATAAAAGTGAATGTTGAAAAATATCTTTACATGTAATTGGAAAAAATAAAATACTATAAAGTGGAAAAAAATAGAAATGGGGACCACTACACTGTACATAAGGATCGCTGCAGGCTGACTTAGCAAACCACATTTTAAACCACATCTATGTTCTATTGTATTTTTATTTATTTATTTTATTAAATAATTCCCAATTACAATATGCAGTCTGCAGTCTAGTGTTTGAGGCCTCTGGTCTTAGAGGTACTTTATAGTTCCAAATTCTGCTAATGAGCTGATGAGCTACAAGAGAATTTAACTGGGCTTTGCTTTAGGGTGAAATGAGTAGGAAAGAAGAGTGACCTCAAGGTCAGCGCTAGATGAGAAGTCGGATGATTGAAAGGGAGGGGTGAAAGGGATAGTGTCCAGAAGAGCCTGATGAATACTTTAAACGGGGGCCAAGCTCACAGATTAATGTTCGGCTGTGGACATCACCCAGGGCTCAGGTGGCAGTGAGAGAGGGCAGACCAGGGATGGCTGGGACTCTACCTGGGCAAACCAGCCAGCAGGTAGTCAGGGGGGCAGGTTTTAGGGGAGGGGAGTCAGACCGCTGTGCATTTGGAGTCAGGGAATGTCAATGATTGGCTATTAGCACCTGTCTCCCTAGATAGCATAGAGCAGAAGAGCAGGGGAAGTTGGGAAAAAGCAGGGGGCAGTGGGTACCAGATGTGGAGCAGTGCCTGGATGCCCCAGCAGGCTGGCAAGAGGCAATAGGCTGAGAGGTCCAGGCACAGGTTCCAGGGAGAGCTGGCGAGTCTGTAGAGATTTGGCCATCGGAACTACAGCCAGGTACTGCAATGGTCACTAGCTCAAAATTGAAATGATATGGGTTCATATCCCACATGATCCTCCCTGAATGACCTGGGGCAAGTTACTGAACTTTCTGGGACTCAGTTTCCCTCTGTGTGGAATGAAGGGATGGGCCAGCCAGCCTTCCATCTCCCTCTATCGTCCTATGATCCATGAATTTAATTATCTCCTCTATGCAAATGACTCACAGATCTATAGATCTAGCCAGTTTCTCCCCTTAGTGTCAGTCATCTGTTGGATACGTCAAATTAGATATCCCAGAGGCATCTCAGACTCATTGTGTCTGAAATGAAATCAGTATCTTTCCCTCCCAAACCCTCCCCTCCCCCACAACTTCCCTATTTCTGGGGAAGACATCACGATTCCTCTGGTTCTCTTCAATACCCTACATGTTCAATCAGTTCCCAAGTCTTATTCTAATCTCAACATCTTTCATGTTGGACCCCACCTGCTTCCCTCATCCAGTTCATCCCTCATACCCTCTCACCTACAGTATCTCAATAACTTCTTAATTGGTCTTATCTCCTCTCTCCCCATCACAATCCATCCTCCACACGCTGCCAGAGGAAATTCCCCGTGTAGATGTGACCATGTCAGTCCACTAAAGTCCAGACTTCTCTGTCTGGCTCTTAAATCTCTCAGTGTGGCTCCTAGGAACCTTTCCCGACTGGTTATGCTTTGCTCTTATTTCCTCACTACATTCCAGGTGACCTAGGTCCCATTCATGACATTCCACCTTCTGTCTATGCCTCCACACAGGCTGCCCCCATGCCTGGGATTCTCTCCTTCTTTGTGGCCACATCTGACAATTCTTAGTAGCTTTCAGATTTTTAGCTTGAGAGCCACCTCTCCTGGTCCCTCTATTTCTCTGTTATTTTCTTCCTGTTCCCTTTGTGTAATTTTATATTCCACAGATCTTGTTTCCCTCAATAGAACATAAGCTCTCTGAGGACTGGGATGTTTCTGTATCCCCAGCCCCAACCCCAGAGCTTAGCATACAATAGGAACTTAATACACGACTGAATAATGTTTTGAATAGTTTTTTGACTCAAGGAGAATCATGGCTCTAGAGTTGGAAGAGACTGGAGAGGCCATCTCATCCAACCTTCATTTTGCAGATGATGGAGCCTCTTCTTGGCTGTTCAGTGACTGTTGGATGCTTGGGGTCTAGTGTGGTTTCAGAAACTGACAAGAAACTCAGAATTTTCAAATAAACAGGGTCATATTGTTTTATTTTTTAAAAAAATAGTGTATAAAATTTGACTTTTTGAGTCTTGGGGGCAGGTCTGATTTCTCTAAGGTTTCTTTTTAAAAGTTGAAATCTTTTGTCTTTATATCACCTCTTCTATCCTTCCTCTCATCCTCACCTAGAGAGCCATCCCTTATAATAAAGAATAAAAAAAGAAGAAAGTTTCACAAAACTAACCAATATTTCAAGAAAGTCTGAAGTAATATGCAGTGTTCCACACCCAGGGTCCCCCACTTTTATAAAAGAATAGGTGGATATGCCTTCTCATATCTCTTCTTTGGGGTCAAACTTGGTCATTATAATTTCATATCATTTAGTTCTGGCTATTTTGTCATTGAGTCTTCCACTTAGAGCTCCATCTAAAACTCCCTCCTGTTAACAAGAATCAGATATTGAATAGTGTCGGTCCCACATCAACTTTAGGCACTTGGAAAATGACTTCAGTGCATTCTCAATTCTGCTTTACCAGCTGATACCAGGCTAACTCAGAGTACCACCCCCCCCCAATTAGACCTGGACTCAGGATGCTAAGGGTAGGTGACCAAAGAAGAGTGCACCTGCCTCCTCCTAGACTCCAATGTAGCAGGCTTTCCCTCTTCCTCCTTCAGCTCTTTGTCTACCATGTGAGCCATGTAGAAGCAAAAGAAGGCTCTGTAGTACATCCTTCTCTGTGTTCTGTACTCCTGCTGCCTAATATCAATGGGTGCAGGGCTAGGGGGTGGCAGCAGTTCATAGGAAGACCTAAGCATTTATATAACAGTGGAGACAGGAAGAAGAGGAGGAGGAAGGAAGCAAAGTAGGAGGTGGAGAAATTCTACAATTTCTTTATGTGTCCCTCTCAAGGGAATTAATGTCCTTGAAGGCATCTGAGGCTTGTAAATCTGTTAGTGTTACGGAAGGCTACTAGGGTGACCCAATATGAACATCTGTCAGTTTCAGCTAAGTTTTGGAAACCAGAATCCCCTTTTCATGGCTATATCATTATAGAATATGTCAAGAGTTATGAGAAGAGATGAAGATTAAAGACCAGCTGTGGCCAGATGTTTCCCAATTTTGCTTTGCTGTAACTATAGGCCTTGCTACAATCTGGACAGTGCTCTTCCTTCCTTCCTTCCTCCCTCCCTTCCTTTTTTCCTTCCTTCCTTCCTCCCTTCCTCCCTTTTTCCCTCCCTCCCTTCCTTCCTTCCTTCCTTCCTTCCTTCCTTCCTTCCTCCCTTCCTCCCTTCTTCCCTCCCTTCCTTTTTTCCTTCCTTCCTTCCTTCCTTCCTTCCTTCCTTCCTTCCTTCCTTCCTTCCTTTCTTTCTATCTTTTAAAGCATGTCAGAGCTTATGGGGGGGATATAATTTTAATTTTCAATTTTTTTAAATTTACTTTATTAAGAACCTGAGAAGTATCAGCCAATGAACATTTCCATATAAAGAACAGAAAAGGAGGACTGCATATAGGTAAAGTATATGTGAAGTTTAACATAGTAGCATGGTAGTGTTACTTTGGGCAAAACTTTTTCCCAGTCTTAGAGTCCTATGAAGTCTCATAACAGGGGCTATTTTGGAGAACCAGGGGCTAATTCCTGAAATGATGACCAAAAAGTGATGCATCGTATTTCCATAGCAATTTCAGTTAGGTACATTGAGTATTATCAGGTGTCAGGAAGTCATTTGGGCTGATGGAGAAAAATGTCCAAGGCACAAGAAATGGAGGTGCTCTGTGTGTTGGTTGGCACACTGTAACCCTCTTTGATTCATTTTCTCCTGGGCGTGCACATCCGCAATCAACAGTATTTTCTTTTTGGAGTTTAAGCTTGTGTTTCAGCTCAAGCCCCATTACTGTGATGTCTACCTTAAGGTAAGCTTCTTAAAGCTGATCCCCATTAAACCACAAGGGTATGTAGCCTTTTTAAAACAAAGTCTGTGGAGGGGCAGAGCCAGCTGGGTGGAGGGTTGGTGGGGTGGAGCATTTATGATTTCCCACTATACACAGATAGCAAGAGGCTCCGTTCAGCTCTCTCCCCCCACCCCCACCTCTGCAGCTCTCATCCTCATTCCTATCTTAAGCTACTGAAGTTTTTTCTGCCTAGTTTTATTTTCTAGGACCTGATCTGACCAGGACTCCTAGCCACAGTTACGACTAGGGTGGGTTGTTTTGGACTTTGGCCCACACAGCACCAAAATTAGAGGACATGACAGAAATTATACTCCTTCAGTCAAATCATGAATAGGTGTTAATTAAGCACCTACTATGGGCCAGGTACTGTGTTAAGAGCTGGGCAAGAGAAAGGCAAAAAGCAGTTCCTGCTCTCAAGACGTTCACAGTCTGATGGGGAAAACAACATGGAAGTCCCCATGTACAAACAAGATGCACAAGATAAATTGGAGATAATCTTGGAGTGAAGGCACCAGCATGAAGGCAGTTTAGGAAAAGCTTCAGGACCAACTGAGCTTAGCATTTACTTAGCGAGAATAATCAGTTAAAAATGAAGTGACCAGAAGCTATGCTTTCTGTCCAACCTTTCTCCACCAAGTTGCCACACCACAGGTGATCATTTACCTTGTCCATTCTGGTGTTACTTCTTTCTCCCTTCTCTGACCCCCCCCCCCCACCACACCCCCAGCAGCAGCTGGATGCTTTCAGAGGCTTCTGCCCAAGGAGGACCGTTGCCTTGGGGGCCTCTCTCTGACCCCAACTGAATTTTATTAAAAGTTAATTTAAGAGTGTATTTTGAGCTGTTCACCCAGGACACATTTTACAAAGCTTACTCAAGGTACAAAAATAGTAAATTAAACCTCTTCTTTTAGTGGGACTACAGACAACACAGAGACCTTATATTCTTTAACACTTTCTCACCCGCCCTCACTGCCCTGTTTTAAACAGAAGGCACAGAAACCTCTGGATAGGTGTTGCTTAGGCTGGCCTTGGAAAAGTAAATAGCTTCTTTCATGCCAGCTCATGGAATGAAAATCTTTGTTCATCCATTCACTTCTTCATTCTTTTATTTGTTCATTTATTCATTCATTCATAAGAAGTGATTATCATTTAGATATTATTAGTAGGTTGCTAAGAAAAAATAATGAAACAGCTGCCGTCAGGAAGCTCCCATACTCCTGGGGTGAGGATGGGGAGTTAGATCATATGTATATAGGGGAGTATACAGAACAGACATACAAAGTAATTTGGGGGTGGGATTAGCAATTGGGAGGGAATCCAGAAAGTCCTCTAGGAGTTGGCATTTGAGCTAAGCCCTGAGGGAAGCTAGGAATTCTACAAGGTGGAGAGGTAGTGGGGTTGGATTCTAGGCATAGGGGGCAGCCTGTGCAAAAGGAGGGAGATGAGAGAAGGAATGTCCTATATGGTGAAGAGCAAGATGGCAGGGCTATGCATGGAGTGTGTGATGAGGCATAGTCCACCATAGGCCTGGGATGTCTGACTAGAGCAGCTGAAGGGTTTCTATCTTTGCTCCTCTTCCTGTGTCCAAGAACCATTTGGGTGTTTGTTTTGAGAGTCTGCATGAATTAGGTTTCCAAGAGCCGCTGCTGGGGTCATGGCAGGACCCCCTTTCCATAATAACCCCCAGACGCTGCAAACCCAGGACTGTGATTTCCCTGATAAGAGATCTGGCAGAGATTGATTGCTTTGGGACAGAAAAGCTCCCACCCACCTGCAACAGACACTCACAAAGCTGGAAGCCCATGATCCACAGCTGGTGATGGTGATGCTGTGAGAATGGGTGCAGCGGCCTTAAGTTTACCTCCCTACTGGCAGTAAGCAAAGTGAATTGTGTGGGGGTGAGGGGAAAGGAAGGAAAAGGGAGGGGAGAGAAGAACAGAAGCTTTGAGGCGAAGGTCTGTCAACAAACTCTTTCTAAGCTCTTCTTCAACGATAGCATCGGCACTCAAAGAACACACGGCACTTACAAACCTTCTCACTTATTTGTTAGCATGTAAACATGGGACATTCTTTTTTTTAATTTATTTTTATTTTTAGTTTACAACAGACGGTTCTACATAATTTTGAGTTCCAGATTTTCTCTCCTCCCTCCCCCCTCCCTTCCCAAGACGGCATGGAATCTCATATAACTACCACGAATGACTTCGCATTGAATTAATTTATACACTAGTCAAGCTGCGGAGAAGAATTATGACCAATGGAATGAATAATGAGGAAGAAGAAACAGAACCAAAAAAAAAAAAACAACCCAAAAACAAAAACAAAAGAGAAGAGAAAAAGGCAAGCATGAAGTGTGCCTCAATCTGCATTCAAACTTCATAGTTCTTTCTCTGGATGTAGACAGCATTCTCCATCGTGAGTCCTTTGGAGTTGTGCCTGCACCTTGCGTTACTGAGAGGAGCGAAGTCTGTCAGGGTTGGTCCTCACAGAATCCGTATATCTGTGGTTGTGTACAGTGTTCTCCTGGCTCTGCTCCGCTCACTCAGCATTATGTCGTGTAGGTTGTTATGAAGTCCGTATCATCCCCATTTCTTATGGCACAATAGTATTCCATTACCTTCATATACCACAGCTTGTTCAGCCATTCCCCAATTGATGGGCATCCCTTTGATTTCCAATTCTTGGCTACCACAAAAAGAGCCACTATAAATATCCTTGTACATATGGATCCTTTTCCCACTTGTGTGATTTCTTTGGGATACAACCCTAGAAGTGGTATTGCTGGGTCAAAGGGTATGAACATTTTCATAGCCCTTTGGGCATAGTTCCAAATTACTCTCCAAAATGGCTGGATCAGCTCACAACTCCACCAGCAATGTAACAATGTTCCAATTTTCAACATGGGACATTCTTAACGTTAAACCACCTCCCACCTGGGACATCAGCAACATTACTGTAGCTTGAGACCTATGTTCAAAGGATCATGGATCCCCATAGCCCCCCTCATCTATGCTCCCCTGATTCTACCACCTTCAACAAGCAGTCTGGGTAGCCTTAGGCCCCCGTCTCAGAAGCCCATTCTTAGATGCATTAAATAAAATGCATAGGATGACAAAGGAAGTGCAGTTACCAAAACATTACAAAAACCAGTGTACAGATTCCAGATTCAGAACCCCTGAACTATATTACGACCATGTGTTTGAAAGTGATAAAATGACATATATTAAAAAAAATCGGACACCAACTCAAATAGCTGGTGCAGTACATAGTGCTCTAGGCCTGGAGTCAAGAAGATCTGAATTCAAATGTAAGATTTACTGCTTGTATTGAGCTTCAAGGGATGATGCATCCATTATACCCATGATCCTTCCACGCATCTGTGGCATCTGCCGTCCCTGACGTTTTAGATGTGCCCTTCTTGCAAAGGTTTGGGGAAAACTACAAAAATGTGACTGTGGCAGCCGGCTACACCTCATCTTCCTTCAAGGAAACCTACATCACCATGTTGAAGCCTGTGAGCCCTGGGATCAGGATGAACGCCATCTTTGTAACATCATCATTGCTTGTCTCCTAAGAGGGAGAGCAGATTAATATCTTCCAGACTTTCATCAGTTCTCTCTAGCCAATCAATTGACAAACTTTTATCAATCACTTATTGTATACCACGAGAGCCAGTGGGGTGCAGGGTCTAGAAAGCCTGCCAGGAGCCATGAAATCTTGCATTGAAGTCAAGCTGCTGACACACACTGGCTGTAGCAGCCTCAGTGTTCTAGGAAGCTCTTGGAGACTAGGGTATGCAGAAAGGGTGGTGAACTGCATCTGTAGAGTAAGTTTCCTCCTCAAGAAGTTCCCTTCATCAAAGAGATAAAAGAACCTGTCTCCATTCCACTCCTTCCATGTGCCAGGCACTGTTCTAGGTACTGGGAAGACAAGCACAGAACCAGAGAGTCCCTGTCCTCTAGGGGATTATATTCTATCTTTGTGGGGTGGGGGAAAGATAATCATATTTAGCCATTGACTTCCAAGCACATAGCCCATGTAACCATGGCCAGTGAAAGACTGCCTTGGGCATGGATGCTGCATTTTGAGGTGGCCAGAGCACTTCACAGACACGGTTTCATTTGATTTTCACAGTTCTGGCCATTCAGGGCTCTTTTTATCTGCGTTTTATAGACAGAGAAATTGAACTCAGCCCAGGTGACAGGTATCAGAGGTGGTATAGCTGGGTCTGGAGTCAGAAAGGCCTCAGTGTAAAATCTTCAATGGCTCCCCATTGTTGTCTGAATAAAATATAAACACCTTAGCCTGGTATTCGCAGCCCTGCAACGTTTGGAATCAACGTATCTTTGCATACATGGCTACTCCCCATTCAAACACTCTATGCTCTAGAGAAACTGGACTTAAGCATTTAGCACAGTGCCTGGCATCCAGTAGGTACTTAATAAATGTCCATTGGTTGACCTGTTATGGTCCCTGATCTTGTGCTGCTTTCTCCTTCCTCTGGGCATTTGGTGAATGCTATCCCTCACCAAGAATCCATGGCTAGCATGTATTCTTCCCGGGAGGCATCCATTTGCTTTGGTAAAAGTTCCTTGCTAGGAAATGAAATCATAGAATGTTTCAACACACACACACACACACACACACACACACACACACACACAATATAAAGGGAAGTGTGGAGTAGTGAATAGGGAGTTCTGAGTTCAAGGGCTGCCTCTGAAGCCTTCTGGCTGCCCAGATTTAAGACTCAAAGGTGAGCAACACCATTGGTAGGGGAAGTGTCCTTCTTCCCTAACTCTCTACCACCAAGAGCTTCTTACCTCAAAGCCTTTAAAGAAAAAAGTTCCCCCTTTACTGGAGCGTTTCACACGTGGCTGGATACCACTTGTCCATTGAATTGTTGAGGGTGTTCTTGGTCAGCTATGGGTTGTGCCAGATGGCCCCCAAGGTCCCTGCCAACTCAGAGATTCTGTGCTACTGGGAAATGTTTGTCCAATTACATGGAATTGAATTGAAAGATGAGGTCTTAAGGTTAATAAGTTTTCTGAAGCAGCCCCAACAGATGGTGATCAACGGGTCAGTCCTATGCTAGACACCCAGGGCTCCAAGCCCCTCTCTGCCCCCTCCCTTTCATGCCACTGCTGTGCCCTTCTCTTTCCAGGGAGTTCTCATGCTAAAGCTTGAAATGAGAACAGACACAAACGTATAATGTTTCAAACATGCACATGCTTGTTGTCACAGAGGAAAAACATATTTGTAACATAATCTGGCAATTGATTACTGCTTAAGGAATCATTAAAGCATTTTTAGCTCCCTTGAACCATTATCTCAAACTGGTTCGTGAATCACTAAATGGGACCTACCTATTTAGAAGACCTCTAAGGTCCCCTCCACTCTGGATGACCTCTGTGAATGACCTCTCACCCTGGGAATGCTCCCTGAGGTCCCTATGGAATACTAAGATATCTCACCAGAGTCACTATTTCACCAGCATGACCAATCCCTCCTCTGATGCAGATCACCACCCTACTGCACTTTTGGGAGTTTCTGGGGTCAAAATAAACTCATCCAGTGGCCATCCTTTTGGTTATGAGGGACAACATCTGTTCCACTTCTATTGGGCCTTTACTCAAAGAGCCCACCAAGGGTCCTCCAGGTTGATGGTGGAGACATTGGAGAGCCTCCTTTTTGGTGGAGAATTTGAAAAGATGGTCAAAAAAGATGGCGGGATCATGAGGCACCATTCTGAATGGAAAAGGCAAGCCAAACCAAGTTAACAAGCATTAATTCAGGGCTGACTTAATAACAGGCCAGGTCACTGACCACAGCCAGGCTACCTCTGGCTTCTCCTAGCAGACTAACTTTTAATAAGCATATATATGAGAAAAGAAAGGGGGAAAAGAATAGAGAGAGAGAAGAAAAAAGAAGAAAGAATAAAAAGAGGAGGAGGAAGAAGAAGAAGAAGGAAGAGGGGGGAGAAAGAGACAGAGAGAGAGAGAGAGAAATGAAGGAAGCCTAGTAAAGCTAAAGGAAACAGACCATGACAACTCCAAACATCCTTCTTCTGACCAAATGTCCCCTGCCCAGATCCCAGGGGCAGTCTGAGGGCTCTTCTTGCTGAGGCCACTGGAACAGAATGTCCTGGACTTGCTTAAGAGGGGTGGCAGGCTCTGGACAACTTTTCTGTGCCTTTGTTTTGAATTACAGACCCAGAAATCCTTTGGGGGAGACATTGTGACATTACAAGAAAGCCAGGACACTATGTGAAAAAGTTAGTTATGGGGTCAAGTACTTGGAAAAATGAAGGTCTGACTTATTTGGAATTATCCAAAAATAATAGTCTCTCAGGGGAAAAAAAGTCTTGTGTCTACAACTGATGACTGGAAATGTATTTAATTTACTTCTTCCTAGTCACCACATGATCTTTGCTTTGGTCGTGCCAAAGTTAGGCCCCTGAGACTTCTCACTGTCCTTGGTGGTCCTCTCTCTCTAGGACCTACACTCTTGAGTCTTCTGGACTTGGCTCACTGGGCTATTCTTGCCATTACCCTCCACTCTTTTGCCTGGGTTCTTGAAGCTCAGGTAAACCTGTGGAAAGGGAACAGCCAGGAGGCCAGTGTCACAGGGTAGAAGAGTGTGTGGGGCTGGGGGCTCAGGTGTGGAGGACAGTATTGACACTCCATCCTTGGCTCTGGGCATTCTCTCTGGCTGTCCCCCATGTCTGGCTCTGACCACTGCCTTCTGTGGCTTCCTGTCCATTCCAACTAAAGTCCCACCTTCCACAGGAAGCTTCCCCAGCCTCTCTGAATTCCTGTGCCTGCTCTATGGTAGTTACTTTCTATTTATGTTGTATATAGCTTTTTCTGTATGTTGTCTGTGAGCTCCTGGAGGGAAGGGATTATCCTTTGCCTCTTTTTGTATTCCCAGTACTTGGCAAGGTGCCAGGCACATAGTAGGTACTTAATTAATGTTTGCCGATACATTGATTTCTACCAAGGTAACATTGGTCCAAGCTCCTAACTCTCCTGATGTTCTCTGAGGTCTCAGCACCAGCCTCTCCTTTTTGTTAAGAAAGACCAAAGCAGTCTGCTTCCTGCTCCCTCACTCGGCCAGCTCACATCTAGACCCTCCCTTCCCAGAGGGGACAACTGATACGAAGTGACCTATTGGGGATTAGAGGCCTATCACAGTAGTCACCAAGTCAGATGCTCAGAGGAAACTCCACACTGTCAGGCTCAATTCAATTAAATTTAATCCAGTTAAGTGAACATCAGTTAAGGGCCTACTATGTGGAAGGCTTTGGATTTGATTCTGGGGATGCGAAACCAAAATGGTCCATGCTCTTGAGAAAATTATACTGTATTAAAAATATGACAATAGCTAGCACTCGTATGGCACTCTGCAAATATTATCTCATTTTTATCCTCATAAAAAGCCTGGGAAGGAGGGGCTGTTGTCATCCCCATTTTATAGTTGAGGAAACTGGGGCAAACAGAGATTAAGTGACTTGCCCAGGGTCACACAGCTGGTAAGTTTCTGAGGCTGGATTTGAATTTGGTTCTTCCTGACTCTGCACTTAGCTCACAATTCACTGCACCACCCAAGCTGCTCCCTTTAGAACTGGTTGGTCACTGAAGACTTTATGGAGGAGATGAGATGTTAGCTGTGCATAGAAGGATGGGTAAGCTATCACATGATAGACATTCTAAATGAGTGGGTTTTACTGGGAGAACCCATACCATCAAAGTAGCCAGGGGCAAAGGGGAGCCGGTAGTCAATTAACATAAGCACCTACTATGTGTCAGGCACTGTGGGAAACACATAAGCACTTACTATGTGGCAGACACTGTGGGAAGCACATAAGCACCCACTATGTGTCAGGTACTGTGGGAAGCACATAAACACCCACTATGTGTCAGGCACTGTGGGAAGCACTGGGAATATAAAAAGAAGCAGAAGACAATTCTAGGCCTCCAGGAGTTTACAGTTTAATGAGGGAGAAAAAATGCCAACAAATATGCAGAGACGAGCTAGGCCTCATCAATGGAGGGGAATTGGGGACTGGCACATGAGGGTAGGGAAGAGCTGAGGATGATTTTAAAAGATGTGAGCATGGGTGACTAAAAGGATCATGTGTTCGAGTTCAGGGAAATTCAGAAGATGGGGGGCTTTTAAGGGAAAGATTTTGAGTTCCCTTTTAGAAAAGCTGCAGTAGATCTGCCTATGAATCATCTGGTTCAAAATGTCTACTAGGTTTTGGTGAGGCAGAACTGAAGCTTAGGAGAAAACCTGGACCTGAAAATATTGGTCCTGGTGCCATCTTGTAGAGTTAATGACTGAATTCATCTGGTCTGAAAAAGGCAGAGAAAGAATGTAGAGGGAAGAGAAGTCTTAGGACAGAGCCCTTGGGATACACTCACATGGGGAGTTGACACTGATGAAGATCCAGCAGAGGAGACTGAGAAGGAGCAGTCATAGAGGTAGGATGAGAACCAGAGCAATGTCACAGAAACCCAGACACTGGAGGGAGATAGGAAGAGAGGATGGTCAACAGTATCAGATGCCATCCGGAGGTCTAAAAGGATAAGTCCTGAGACAAGATCATTGGGTTGAATTGTTAGAGTCTGGTATCAGCAGGACCTGGGTTCAAGTGCCACACGTCAGCATCGTTAGCTATGTGACAGTGGAGAAGTCACTGCCTTTCTGATTCTTAGTTTCTTCCTCTTCAAGATGGCAGCACTGCCTGTGTTCTCTGACTCCCAAGGTGGCTGTGAAGCCTGAATGAAATAATGCACACGTGGAGCAAATTTAGAAACCCTTGTATAGATGCCAGTTATTATCATTGTTATTATAATATTAGAAATATCTAACAGTACAAGGTAGGACAGAAAAAAGGCAAGATAAAAATACCCAAAGTGCTGGAGAAGTTCAGAGGACGGAGGGACTGGGACTTTAGAGCTGGACAGGCAGGGATGACCACAGAAGGGAGGTGAGATACGAAGGAGGGCTTGAAGGACCGGTCAAGAGAGGTCATGAGGCGAATGGCGTATGGGGGGGGTGGCAAACAATATGAATGAAGGCGACAAGGTAGGAAAGCAATCACAATGACTGATATTGATAGAGAATTTTAAAGTTTGTAAAACACTTCGCATTCGTTGTTCCATTTGGGTCTCATAAGGACCTGGTGAGGTGGGTATCAGAGGTACCATTATCCCCACTTTACAGATGAGGAAAGTGAGTCTAAAAACTCAAGTGACTTGCCCATGGTCATATGGTATCACTGTCAGAGTCAGGATTTGAATCCAGCTCTTCCTAAAAGTTCCATCCTCTAGACACCAAGCAGAACCAGTCTGGTTAGAGTGGGGGATTTAATTAATTAACAATCAATTAACAAGCACTTATTAAACAATGGTCACCTAAAGGGAGTCATGACAGACGATGTTAGAAAGGTAGGTGGGACTAGATTGTATGGATGGTCTTTGGTGGGAGGGATTGCCTTTGAGTATTAACAAATACCTGATAGAGAGTTGCCACCCACCTTGCCAGCATCCTGCACCCGAATGGGTGGGGGCACTAGCTTTTTAAAAAGTGGAATGGGAACGGTCAATGATTCAGAAAAAAAAAACCCTTATAGAAGTCATGAAGCACAATGAAGGCCTAAATCACTCTGACAGAAATAGGAACTTTGGTCCAGAGCCTAGAACAATGTTTCTCTTTACCTAAATAGAAAGACATGAGAAAGGAAGCTCAGGCTCTGTCCCCAGCGCCAAGACTGGCTTGCTTTTGCTTCAAATTGACCATGGGGAAATGAGGAAGCTGACTGGGCCTGCCAGGGTCTACTGTAGGCTGGCCTCTGAAGCCATGCCAGTGACCCAGAGGGTAAAACCTCGTGGGATATTCCCACGATATCTGCCAGGCAACTGGGGGGGTTGGTGGTAAAGGCAGACCCGGGCACTGATGGGAGCCTAATGGCCACAAGCTGGTTTCCTTCGGGAACACGCAGAAACCTGGGAGATAACCAGTCCCCCAGAGCCCAGTTCGGGCAGTCTCCAGATCTGAGCCCGGGAAGGTGCCCTCACAGATGCCTTGGGCTGCAGGCTCAGGAGGATGCATCTCTACAAACCAGCCTGTGCAGATATCCCCAGCCCCAAGCTGGGGCTGGTGAAATCCAGTGACTTGGCTTTGAAGGGGAAACGCCCCCTTGTTGGGCCCCAAGTTCGACCTCCAGCATCGTGCGGGCCTGGTAGGATCAGTGGTGCCTCGGAACGGAAACATCTGGAGAAGTTTTTAAGGGTCCATGGTCTCTCGTTACAGGAGACGGTCCGGGCAGAGACAGGCATGCCTTACAGGTACCTCTTCATTAAGCTATCAATCTGCTGTCCCAGAGGCTTGCCGTGAAAAACCTGGGACTAAAATGCCTTGTAGAACCACAGTGTAGCAACTTGGAAAGGGAAGGGAATGGAAGAGAGGGCTGGATTTGGAGGGAGAAGATCCAGGTTCAAATTCTTGCTCTCCTACTTTCAACCTATGTGACCTCAGAGAACTCTGAGTTTGTTTCATCTATGGAACAAGGAAATAAACTCTAAGGTCCCATCCAGCTCTATCTAGGATCCTATGATCTCCAAAGAGGGAGAGAGTGGAGGGAATGGAAACACAGGAAAGAGAATAAGCATTTATTAAGCACCTACTGGGTGCTAGGCACTGAGCTAAGCTCTTTACAAATATACTCTCATTTGATCCCAAAGTCATATTCCTCTCCTTGCGTCACTCCAGTTATATGGAATTTTCTTTTTGTCTACAGACAGGGTCATATAAAAGGCTATTAAGAAGTATCTGTATAAGTACTGTGCACTTTGTTTTGTTCTGTGAATTGAAAATAAAATAAATTAAAAAAAATAAAACCTCTGTAACCATATCCAGGGCTGAGCCACTGGGTTTTGTCAGGCCCAAATTGGAGCTAGGTATGTTTGCACTTTGTATATCTCCAAGTGAGTTATCAGACTTCTCCCTGTTCCTTAAGGCCAGCTTGTGTGGGAGAGGCATGTATTTGTGTCTTGAGGCAAGTCTTTCCAGCTTCATCTGTAAAATATGGTTGGATCTAGGTCTGCAACCCAACTCACAAACTTAGTCACTGTGACATTGGGCAAGTTGTTTCTGGGCCTCAGTTTCTTTAGCTATAAAATGAGGTGTTCTGACTCAGTGACCGATGATTCCCCTTAGGAGCTGAGGTTTGGCCATTGAGCTCAACCCTCTCATTTTATGAAAAAGGAAAATGAGATTCCTAGAGGTCAAGGACCTACCCAAGGTGACATGGGTCTTCAGCAGCAGAACCAGAACTGAACCCTAAGGTTCTTTCCAGTTTTTGCCCTGGAGTGACTTACCCAACATCTGAATGGGAGATTTAGGATTTCCTGGCACTGTCAGAGACCTCCAACGAGCCTAGATGTTTTCTTTGAGGTATTAGGCATGTAATTTGTACTAATAGCTAATGGGGCCACTTAGATGTTGGGCAAGCCCTCTTTGAAATGACAGAAGATTTTATCATTGTAGTTCAAGATGAATGAGAGTTCTTTCTGTAAACTTTCAGGGCCATCATTTATCCTGTTAATGATTAAAGAGAGAGAGCACATTCTCTTTCAAGTGGGGCTAGGAGGGGGTTCCTTTTCCCATTACCCTGGGTGGAACATTGTGTGCCCTGGTGGACCAGTTGTTCTTTCTAGGAGAAGAGACCTGGTCTGTTAAGATATTCTGCAGCAGCCAGAATTATAGCTACATCCGGGGCTGGCAAAAAGGGCTTTCCTGATAGTGAAGTAAGCCAGTGTCAGCCTCAATGGTGTTGAGGAAAGAAAGATCAAATGCACAGAGATCAGATGCAGCCAAAACAGGCTTAACCTTTACAAAAAGCCTTGGTCTTAGGTCACTGAGGCCCATACTCAGGCTTTCCGTCAGCCAGGGCAGGCATGATTATTAAATGTTTAACGAAAATGCTAAAGGACTTTATTTTTAATATTTGCAGGCCCACTTTGATTTAGTCACTGTTGTGCTAATTTATTAATGACTAAAAATTGCTAATAATTGACTAATTCCATTATACCAAGTTGCTGTGATAAGACACCTCTCTGGATAAAAAGAACTTTGCAGGCTGCTTGTGGGTAGAGGAGACTGTTCAACCATTTGGGAAGGGAGCTGAAGGGAAATATTTACCAGATGGTAGGATCCTGGGGTGGGAGCTGGGAGAGACCTCAGAGGCCATCTAGATCATCACTCTGCTCCCCTCACCCCAGTCTCTACTTCCCACCTGCATTCCATCTCCCAATTCCACTTGCTTCCGAGGAAAATCCTTTTTCTTTCTTTTTTCCCTTTGCTCTCCTATGAAGTAATGAGTGTGTATCCTGTTGAGGCTGATTTGATCAGGCTTGGAAGGAGATGAGTCTTTTCCACTTCCTCTTTTCCCTTCTTTTTGCTTTCTCTCCTTCTTTCTTCTCCCTTTATTCTTCTTCTTTCTGCCCTTTCCTCTTCCCTTTCTCCCTCCTTCTCCTCCTTCTCCATCACCAGCTTTTTGCCTCCTTAAGCTCAGCTGAAGAATGCCGTGGATGACACCATATGCACAGTAGGTTAGTCTTCCTTTTAGCCTCAACTACTCGTAATTGCACAAAGGACCCCATAGTTGCCTATTTCTAGTTCCATGTTCTTTCATTTAAAAATGGGGAATCCAGATTTGACTTTGGCAGCATAGAAGAAAAAAAATGAGGTGAGAAGAGCCTGCTTTTGGCAGCCTATGCAAGGGCTGGGTGAGTACGGGGTCCCAGTCAGTGGGGAAATAGTCCCATCTACTGGTATTCTTTCACCGGCAAAGTCCATGAAATTTTGAAGAGAAAGTAGAATCAATGGCTATGGAATGGATGGGACTGTGTGTCCAGAGATGCAAAATAGGTAGAAGGTAGGTAACACACTGGATGTGGAGTCAGGAAGGTCTGAATTCAAATCCAGCCTCAGACACTAACCAATTGTTCATGGGCAAGTCACTTAACCTCTCTCAGCCTCAGTTTCTTCATCTGTCAAACGGGGCTAATAATGGCACATACTTTGTAGGGTTGTTCTGACGATCAACTGTGATAACATGTAAAGCACTTTTTAAACCTCAAAGCACTACATAAATTTTATTTTTATAATAATAATTGTTAAGGCCTTGGCTCAAAAATCTTCCTGCCCATCATAGAGAGAAAAATCATCTTCTCTGGATCCTGGCAGGAAGTTAAGAGGGAGATTTTGGAGAGGATGAGTTTGGAGGATTGAGAGTAAAATAGACTTCATTTAAACCATAAGTTTAAGTTGGCAAGAAAACTTGATTTAGTCATCTTTTACAAAAAAGTACATTCTTGTTGGCGTTTAATGTTACCAGTCTTGGAAATAAGTTGGCTTTTCACTTTTAGACATTTAACAAGGAGTTCACTGTGATGGCTTCTGCAGAGGTGCTGGAAAGCTTAATGAGCCCCGGACTTGGAATCAGGAAGTCTGAGGAAGAATCCCAGCCCTGCCACCCTTCTCGGGGCCTCAGTTTCCTCATCTGTTAAATGTGGAGATTGGCCTAGGTGACCTCTAAAGGTCCTTTCCACCTCCTGAACTTATGAATGTCTAAATCCACCATCATTCAGTCAATGGTCAACAAGCAGTTATTCCACTGGAGGCATTCAGCACTAGGTTCTCGGGATACAAAGGCAAAGATGAATTTGTTCTTGCCCTTGAGGAGCTTCCATTCTATAGGAAGAGACAACATGTACGAAGAAGTACCTTGGGTGAGTAGGGAACAGAAGAGTGATTTCATCAGTGGAGAAAGCTCCTTCCTGGAGAGGAATTTCCTTTTCCAATGAAGACCTGAACCTTCTCCATAACTTATATCTCTGCAACTTAACATTGACAAGTTAAATGACTTGCCCGGGTTATATAGTCAGGATGTGGCTAAGTTGAGACCCAGCTCTTCCTGACTCCAAGGCCACCTCTATCCACTGTGACTCCCATAGAAAACATGGATGTAATAAATATGGCCTCAGGAATTCAAGATCTCTCAAAATGACAAGGCTGCCTCCAAGCCTGGATGCATCCATCTCAGAAGAGGTGCTCATCTGCTTAAGATCAAGAAAGAACAAACATAATGAAGAAACCTTTTAAACCCAGTCTTGGGCTTGCCAAGGCAGGACGTGTGCTTTTGATAACGTACTCATGGCCATGTGGAAGCTGGGGGGAGGGAATGGATGCAAACTCCTTTCCTCCACCCAACTCCAAGGAAACATCTAAAAAGAGTCTTGCCTTGATTCCTAGCCAGAAAGGAAGAAGGAGGTAAGATGGTGGCCTACTTCCTTTTGTACATCTGATGTGTCATCAATTCCTTACATTCCATAGCCAATAAGGGAAATCTTCATCATCTCACAGTATAATCTCCACTGAGTCACAAAGGGCTGGAAGCATCCCTCTCCCTCCTCACCCACCGTATCATGACCATATAGTTATCATCTGGAGCCAGGAACAGCAACATGGCTCATGGAATGACCCCCACCATTCATGTGACAGAAGATGAGAAGTCTCATCTCAGACTGAGGTCATTCATGGACTCATTACTATCTCACACCCGAGCTTGAAATTTGCAGCTCATCACTACTCCTGGGTAGTCACAAATCTCCAAAGAAGATAGAAAGGTGTTATTCCTGATTTAAAGATTGGAAACCAAGGCAGGGCAAGGGCTTCCCAGGCTCCATTCTGGAGCTCCCAGTCTAATGCCCCCCTGCGGAGGGGAGGGGGGAAGCTAGCTAGTGTCCAGCCTGAGTAAGTGAAGACGCTTCTCTATACTGCTAGTGGAAGGAGGAGATTATTCACTGTAGAAATCATGAGCAATCACCTCTCACACTTTGGATGGAAGCATCTTCCCTTGGAAGAAGAACCAGTGGAGTTTAGAAGAGTTCAGAGATTATTTCTGTAGTGCTTTAATCGAGGCACTCACCTCATAATGACCCTGAGAGGCTGATGCTGTAAAGGTATCATTATCCCTATTTTGCAGATGAGAAAGCTGAGGCTCAGAAAGTTTAAATCAACTGGGTGCTAAGTTCATAGGCTATAGGAAGGAGAATTTTGTGCCTCCCCAGCCATTTCCCCCACCCCCAGGCATTTGGCTGGAGGCAAAGTAAAACTTACTGCATAGACCCTTCTACTTCTGAAATTCAGTAACCCCAAGACTATGAGTCTCCTTGGCCCTCTAAGGAGATATTTGTTTGTTTGTTTAAAAATTCTACCATCCACCAATATCTACATTACTGAGGAATCAAGTGCAAACAAAGGAAAGAAATTACAAAGGAAGAAAATTTCAACAGAGATTTTTCCAAATTTTGTCTTAGAAGAAAATTCTGAATTCTTCCTTTGTCCCTTTATTTAAGTTCAATGACGGGAGGTCAAGGCATAGCCCAGGCTTCAGCCTGTGTGCTTCTCTTGCTAGTTGTCAAGCTGGTGAGTTCCCTTATTAAAGAATTGGCATGGGGCAGCTAGGTGGCACAGTGAGTAGAGCACCAGCCCTGGAGTCAGGAGGACCTGAGTTCAAATTCAGCCTCAGACACTTGACACATTTACTAGCTGTGTGACTTTGGGCAAGTTACTTAACCCCAATTGCCCTGCCCCCCCCCCCCCCCCAAAAAAAGAGTTGGCATGGAGCTTTGCTTCCCCTTATTCCATTTCTGGAGCATTTTCTGAGACCATAGTTATTCATTTCAATTAAACAAACATTTAGTTATTTCTATTTTATTTTAAAATACATTTTATTGATGCTTTTGGTTTTTGTCATTGCCTCTTTTTAAAGATACATTTTATTTGTTTCATTAACTATTTTCCAATTACATTAAACATGTTTTAACGTTCATTTTAAAAATTCTTCCTCCCATCCCTCCCCCATCCTTGAGAAAGTACGAAGTGTGATAATCGTTATACATGCCCAGTTGTATTATCATTGTTTTTGTAGATATACACTTCCCTCCCTCCCACCCCCTCTGTATCGCCATCTTGGAAGTGAATTCTAATTTATAATAATAAAAAAACCGGTTCAACGAAAACAACCCACTTAGTGAATGTCTATGACCATGTTCATGCCACTCTGCCCTCTGAGTTTCTCATCTCTGCACTCAAGGGGCTTGAAGGCGGTACAGACATATAACTAGATTGGGAATTAAAAGATTATTGAGAACACTGCCAACAAGGGAGAGCAGGAAAGACTTCTTAGGAGGTAACTCAGGAGCCGAGTCTTGAGGGATGCTTGGAATTCTCAGAGTTTGAACTGATGACCAGAGTACATGTCAGTCACGGGGGACAGGCTGTACAAAGGTGGAAGATGAAATGAAGGTGGTCAGGGAAGAGCAAAAACAAAAATACTGGGACTGGAATTTTCAGTGTTTGAAAGTGTGTCATATGAAAAAGGTCGAAAAGGTAGGCTAGAGCCAGGTTGTAACGGGCTTGAAATGCCAAGTTGAAGATGTTATCTTTTGTTCTAAAGAAAATGGGGAGCCATGGAGGTTCTTGAGCAAGAGAGCAGCATGGCTTTAGGCTGATAATGTTGGCAGCTGTGTAGAGAATGCACTGGCAAGCAGAGACTTGAAGCTTGAAGTCCAATTAGCTATAAGGTCACCATTGCTGTTTTTTCTCCTTCCTTTTCCTATTTCTTGAGAGATATAGCTTTCATGTATTTTTCAGAGGCTTCTGATGAGTTCTGATGAAATTTAAATGAATTCTTGGAGATATCATAAATTTACAGAATTTGAGAGTTGGAAGGGGCCTCAGTGGCTCCATCCATTAGGGAAGTGAGGTAGTAGATAGAGATAGAGAATGGATAGAGAGAGAGTGGATAGAATACAGGACTGGAGTCAGGAAGACCCATCTCCCTAAGTTCAAATTTGGCCTCAGACACTTACTAGCTGTGTGACCCTGGGCAAGTCACTTAACCCTGTTTGCCTCAGTTCCTCATCTGTAAAATAAGCTGAAGAAGAAGATGGCAAACTGCTTCAGTATCTTTGCCATGAAAACTCCAAGGAGAGTTGGACATGACTGAACAACAAAAGCCCCATCCATACCTGAAAGGGGCCACCTAGACCAACATGTATATGTATAGAAATGTCGAAGATGAAAAACTCAGTCACCTGCATTGAGCTTGTCTAAGCTAGTATCACTCTGGAGAGAAGTAAAATAAAAAGATAGAAATGTCCTTGGTGATTCATAAGAGCAAAGACCATTGGCCTCCTTTGCTCTGAGACTTAACCGTGGAGTTTTTCCTAATGAGACCTTGAACTTGATGAGGCAGGTTTGTCTCCCAAATGGGCTAAGTCTAATGTGAGTGACTAAGGGCACTCTCTGCTATGCTGGTGTAGAATATATGGTTTCCATGGTGACTTAGTTTTATTTCCAGCGAAGACTAATCAGAGAAAAAAGAAAAACAAGAAAGCTCTGAAGACGCGTATCAATGGTTTAAAAATTGTAAAGGGGTGAACGATACTGTTTGATCCCAGAATCAAGAGTGGCAAAAGTTTACATAGGTCCTTGGATGGCTTAGTTTTTGTGTAAATAGAACTTTCACTAGGGTGGGGTGAATGGGCCTTTGCCCCAGGGTGCTTATTTTAGAGATTACCAAATTAGAGGGTGCTTGCCTTCTTTTCTTGCATTGAGGTGACTTCCTCTCCTGTGTCACCCTGCTCCCCACTTCCCCCTGGACCCTCCACCAGCAGCAGCCTTACAAGCCCTGTAATTCCTGGGTTTCTGTGTTTGCCTTATAAGGCCAACTGTGTGCTATGTCAACTCTCTCAATTCAGGGTGCCTTTATGGTTACTTGTCCTGGGTAGAAAAATTTCAAGTTACAGCTCTGGTTATGAAAAAGTATCATGGAGTCCTTCCTAATTGTGCGATGAGTTACCAAGAGAAGCACCAGACAGGTTGTTAATTATACCTAGAGAACTGGAGTTTATTCATAGAATTAGGAAGGAGACTTTAGGCATTAACTAATGAATCCTCCTATGCCATGCAGGACTTCCTTCCACAGAACACCAGGTGAAGGTCACCTTGTCTTGATTTGAATACGTCTAATCACAGAGAACTCACTTCTTCACAAGGCATCCCATTCAGTGTGTGCTCTAATTAATAAAATATTCTTTCTTCTATTAAATTAAGATCTGCCTTCCTCTAGTTTTTACTCATTGGCCCTGGCTCTGCCCTCTGGAAATAACAGAATAATTTGACATCCTTTCCCATACAAGACTACTTTTTGTCTCTGTTAATTGATCTTAAGAGGTAACACTAACGTTACAGAATTTGGAGTTAGAAACTTAGTTTCAAGGATCAGCTCTAAGATTTTCTAGCTGTGTGACCCTCAACCACTCAGATTCTTAGGCCCCTCATTCGTAAAACAGGGGTAGAAATCCATGCCCTAACTTACCTCAGATGACCATTTGGAGGAAAATGCTTTGTACATCTGAGTGTGAGCTTTTGACATTCTACCTACGTTCTCTGCTATTAGAGGAAAAGACCAGAATCACTACATGACAAATGGTTTCTCTTAATTAGGGTAGGCGGGAATGACTAGAGTAGGCTTCAGAGTGGATTAGGAACTAGAGCCTGAGGTGTATGGGGGTGAGGGAGGAGGAAGAAGCCGGATTCCTTCTGGACCAAAGTTCCTTTCTGGAATTTGGCAGACTTTTCTAGAAAGATGGACCTGGAAAGTCAGGAGGAATCATGGAATGTTCAATGTAGTAGGGTCTCCAGAAAGCATCTGGTCTAGCCCCTTTATTTTACAAACGAAAAAGAGAAGGTCCAGATATGGGAGGTGACTTGCCCCTGGTCAAGGAAGTAGTTATTAACAGAGCCAGGACTAAAAGTCAAGCCAGTTGCCTTTTTGCTCCATCATTTCTGAGTCTGAGTTCCCCAGGCATCCAGGGGACCCCACCCTTTTCATGGCTTTGTGTGAACAGTAGCTATGGAGTGATCAAATGGTGATCAGACAAGTCTGTGACCTCAGGGCCCTTTACAATGCACCAACCACCTTAGACTCCTCATCTTGTCCCAACCTACCTTTTTAAACAATGTTGTCCAACACAAACCTGCTTCAGACAATATCCCAACATTCCATGCATTTTCCCCCTGATGCTTAGTTCACAGGAATGCCTTTTCTTTTTCCCTTTATCTAATTCAATAAATAACCTATTTTGCACCAGGTCCTAGGCATACAAAGAGAAAAATTAAATAGCTCTTACCCTAACCATCAGCATATACACAGATAAGTGCATACAAAATACAGAGTATATTCAAAATAATTTTGGCAAGGGCTGGGTGGACTTATAGATAGCACTAACATCTGGGGGAGGGAGATCAGAAAATGCTTCATGCAAGAGATGGCATTTGAGCTAAGTCTTGATGGGTTCCAAGAAGCAGAAGCTATGAAGGAAAATGTTCCAGAGATGAGGCACAGCCTACATAAAGGCAAGGGAGATGTGTGAAGGGGAATAATGTGAAATTAGTCTGGAAAGACTGAGTGGAATCATGTTGTGTAATGGCAAAGAAAGGTATCTGTATTTTATCCTGGAGGTTATAGGTAGAGTCTGGGGACAAGATGGGGAGTTCTGAGGTGGTATGATGCATTGTAAAGGGCCCTGAGGTCACAGATTTTTCTGATCACCATATGATCGTTCAGTAGCTACTGTACACACAAAGCCATGAAAAGGGTGGGGTCCCCTGGATGCCTGGGGGAGAGGTGGTTCTGGGAACTAGACTCAGAAATGATGGAGCCAGAAGGTATCGGAGCCTGAACAAATTCAACCCATCCTGAGAGCCCAGCAAAAGTCCTGTTTTACCTGTGAATCTTCACAGACTAATGAGGACTGTAGTGCTCATAGAGACTGTTGTCTACACTCCTTAGGCAGTGATTAATTGTGCCTAGTTTGATATTCTCCATTAACTTCTTGCAGCCTCCCCCCACCCCAGACAATATTTATAGGTTCAGAGCTTTAGAAGTTGTCTTCTTATTGTTATTCAGGTGCTTCAGTTGTGTCTGACTCTTCATGATCCTATTTGGGGTTTTCTTGGCAGAAATACTGGAGCAGTTTGCCATTTCCTTCTCCAGTTCATTTTACAGCTGAGGAAATTGAGGCAAACAGGGTTAAGTGACTTACCCAGGGTCACACAGCTAGTAGGTGTCTGAGGTCAGATTTGAATTTAGGTTCTCCTGACTCCAAGCCTGACGAAGTCATCTAGGCTAACACAAACCTGACTCCCAAACCTCAGGACTCTTTCCACTATGTTCCAGCTAGGTGGCTCAGTGGACAGAGTGCTGGGTCTAGAGTCAGGAAGACCTGAGTTCAAATATATCCTCTTACTGGCTGTGTGATTCTGGTCAAGTCACTTTTGTTTGCCTTAATTCACTGGAGAAAGAAATGGCCAATCACTCTAATATCTTTGATGAGAAAACTCCATGGACAGTGTGGTCCATGGTGTTATAAAGAGGCACACATGACAGACCAACAGCAACACATTGCCTCCTATATACCTTGTAAGCTCTCTGTAGTCAGGGTCCATATATTATTCTCCTGTGTAAGTAATAATAACAATAATAATTACAACTCATTTCTCAACCTCCTTGAGGTTTGCGAAGTCCCTTCCAATTTTATTTCTCATGATTCTATTTTCTCTGAAGGGGTATGGAAAGGGTATGTACTTTTAAGAAGTAAGAGCCTTTGGTAGAGAGAAAGCATGGTAATAGCAGGTCAGCATGAGAAGGAGGGAGACCTGGGGTCAAGTCTCAGTTTTGACACATATTAGCTGGGTGACCATCAGCAAATCATTTAACTTCTTGAGGCTCCAGGTTACTTGCTTAATAGAGGGAATTTCCACACTCAGAGTTCCCATGCAGCTCAAAGAAAAGTAGGTCTGAAACACACACACACACACACACACACACACACACACACACACACACACACACACAGGACCTTTGATGGTAAATGTTTTCTTAACTAGTAAAAATTTGGGGAAAGCTTGGATGAGATGATGTCTAAGGAGCCTTCCTGCTTTATCATTTGAGTGCATGAACACCTTCACTAGGCACCCGGGGACTACACCCTTTTTGTGGCCCTTCGTGGATGGTAGCTATTCGGTGATCTAAGGGGGGTAACAAATCTGTGTCCTCAGGAAGGACAGTGTCTCCCAGGGCTATGGGTTATATTTTTCAACTTAAAAAAAGAAAGGACTCCAGTGATTTATTTTAAACTTGGCCTAATTTCTGCCAGTCCCTAGCCCTGTGCTGATTGGTTCTGAGCCCTCTGGCAGTATTTCTCCTTGCATCAACATATCTAGAGAAATGTCAGCGATACCAAAAGAGCTCTGGCTCACAACTAACATGATTAAGGAAGACCTGAATAGGAGGGTAAGGAGCTTGAATACTTAGTGAGAGAAGATTATTTTAAAATGAACAAAGTATATTTAATTTCCATGAAAATAAAAAAAAATAGCAAGATCTTGAAATAAACAAACTTTCACAATTTCAATTCAGTGCCAGCTCCCATTTGGATTTAAAGATGTAGTAGGAGGAGTCGATGCTAGCTTGGATTTTTAATGTTTTTATAGGGAGGTCATGGAGGAGCAACCAACCTTTTTTGTGGGTTTTCTAAATTTAATGTTGATTTAACATGTCAACAAAACTAACTGAAATGCATGGCCACATATCAACCTGTGGTTTGTTTTTTAAATATTGCTCCCTTAAGCTGTCCTAGGTAATCTTTTAAAAGGGTGAGCTACTCTCTTGATCCAGAGAACCCTACAAAATCATGCAAGTCAAGAGGTTCAAATCTTGGGGTCCACTTCAAGAACACCTGTGAAATAACCCAAGCTATCATGGGCATGCATATCTGAAAAAAACTACCGAGTATTTAAAAGATGTCACATTGAAGAAACAATGTGTTCCCTTCTGTTGATATATAATGGTGGAGTTGGCTGGTGTGTCCAGGCTAAGCAATGGGGTTAGACACAGGGTTGTTGGCCCAAAAAGAGTGCTGAATTCTTGCTGCATATTCTTAAGAATGCAGAGGGTAACACAGAACTGAAGGGTTTTGATGTGGATTCTCTTGTCACTGAGCATATCCAGGCTAACAAGGCTCCCAAAATTCGACAGTATACTTGCAGGGCTCATGGTCAAATCAACCCATACATGAGTTCTCCTTGCCACATTGAGATGATATGTACTGAAAAGGAACAAAGTGTTCCTAAACCAGAAGAGGAGGTTGCTCAAAAGAAAAAGACATCCCAGAAGGAACTGAAGAAACAAAAGCTTATAGCACGAGAGGAAATATGAAACTAGGGTGCAAATAAAAGTGAAATGACAAATAATAGTGCTGACATGTGGGTAATTCTTTAGTGTTTGCAAAGAGCATAAACTCACACAAAAGCCCTGCAGAGTAGGTCGTGCCATCATCATCCTTATTTCACAGATGAAGAAGATGCTTAAGCTGGTTAAGGTCCGTGCCCAGGGAAACATACTGTGTACCTGGTTGGATCTAAGACTGGGAATTAGTTTTACTGAAAACTAAGGTTGGGATACTGGGGGCAGCTAGATGATGAAGTGGTTAGAACACTGGTTTTGGAATAAGGAAGACTTGTCTTCATGAGTTCAAATCTGGCCTCAGGCATGTACTGGCTGTATGACTCTAGGCAAGTCACTTAACCCTGTTTGCCTCAATTTCCTCATCTGTAAAATAAACTGGAGAAGAAATTACAAACCACTCTGGTGTTTTTGCCAGGAAAACCCCAAATGGAGTCATGAAGAGTGACACATAACTGAGAAACAACTGAACAGCAAAAAGCTGGGCATCCTGGGAACTCATTAGCACTCCCAGGATCACAGCATCTCTGGATGGAAGGAACCTCTGTGGTCATGTCTTCAAACCCATTCCTATGGATCTCTCCCACCTTTGCCCCTCTCCCCCAGCCCAAGTGACTGCACTCTAGTGTTTGTTTGAAGCACTCTAGTGAGTTCCCTTGAGGCAGCCCGCTTTGCTGATGGAAAGCTCAGAGGAAGTTTTTCTTGATATCACACTTCAATCTGCCTCTCTACAGCTTCTACTGACTACTCATAGTCCTGCCTTTTGGAGCCCATTCTCTCTTACACATGTGCTGTGGATATGCAACCACTTGGAGCAGCTCCTACATCTTCCTTTCTTTCAGTTAAATCTGCCCAGCTCCTTCAAATGATCTTCATTTAGCAAGATCATGGTACCATGGATAGAGCATTGGCTTTGGAGTCAGAGAATTTAAAACTGGAACCCACTTTGTCAACCTCAAAGAGCTGTAGGAGTGTGATTTATTATCATTATCATTATTACTATTATTAATTGCACAGGGACATGAGATATGGTCTCTGACTACATGGAACTTACAGAATGCATATGAGATGAGGTAGTCTGGGGGAAAGAGTACTGAGCTTTGGGAATCACACCTGGGTTGGATTAGACAACCTCTAAGGCCCCTTTGAGTTTGGGTTCAAATCCCATCTTTCACTCTTACTACATATATGACCTTGGGCAAGTGTAATAGTAATTAAGGTGGGACTTTTTGCTGTGGACTGTTAATGATTCGGCCTTTGTTTGAATGCGGCAGATAAAGTGGGACGTTTTTGTATTTCTCAGCACTGAGAAAATTGGGAGCCATTGATTTGTATCTGACGTGATATTGGGGGTGGGGAACTTCTCCACACCCAGCCTGGGTGAGGTTGGGGCCCTTCGGGGGCCCTGAACAGGATATATAAGCGCAGAGGTCAACGTTCTCTCTTAGAGCTCTTAGCCACAGCAAGAGTGGCGTGTGACTCTGGGCCAGACCTTGTAATGAGCTCCCCGGCTGGAGACTCAGATGTTGACAACTACAAATTGTATTTGGTCTGTAATTCAGGGTGCTGGCTTTTTCCCCTGAACTAGGTGGATGTTATTGGTATGTTGGATTAAAGTAAGATTGTTGACCCCTTAATGTTGCTTTCCTTAAGTAAAGCAGATCAAAAGGACCTGTGTTGGCAGCTTTGTGGGTGCTGGTTGTTGGTGGATCTTACACCCCCACAGAAGCTGCTAGCCGGATTGTCGATACAGCAAGTTGCTTAATCTCCCTGCTACAGTCTCAATTTCCTCATCTATAAAATGATTGTTAGATTAGTTGGCTTCTGAGGTCCCTTCCAGTTCTAGCTATATGAACCTATGGTCCTGGTCACCCTCCTCTGGTCATTGTCTTGCGTGTCAACTTCATTCTTAAAATGTAGTGCCCAGAACCCAACAAGTCTATTCAACAAACAGTCATTAAACACCTACTATGAGCAGGCCACTGTTCTCCTTGCTGGGGATGTAAAGACAAAGAAATGAACTAATCCCTGCCCTTGAGGAGTTTCCATTCTACTGAGGGGATACTGTGTGTGAACAAGTAGGTAAATGTAAAATATATGCAATGTCATTTCAAGAGGGAGAGAGGGTTGACAACAGGAAGAATCAGGGAAGGCCTCATGTAGGAGACAGCACCTGAGTTGTTTTTTGAGAGAAACTAGAGATGTTACAAGGTGGAGAAGAGGAGGGAATGCATCCTAGACTTGTATGAAGGGATAGAAGCAAGCGATGAATGTCATCAGTCATCATCATGAAGGTCATGAATGGGGAACATCTGCTGGGCTACTTTCCTCAGGCAGAGAGGAGAAAGACATGCATTCCAACTGTGGGAAGTGGGAAGAGGGTGACTTGGAGATGGGAGATGCTATGTCTAGGTGAAATGGGCAGCAGGTTACTGGAATGGAGAGTGAGGGAAGGAGAGGAATGGATACCAAGCAGATCAGAGTACAGAGGGATCGGGATCTCATCCATCACAGACTTTATTCATATAGCAGCTGTTGACGGTAGTTCCACACGAATGTGAGCACACCAAGAGGGAATTTCCCACCTCCTTTCCCCAGTAAATTAGAGGTGCCTATAAGGTAAAAACATTACCAGCAAAGACTAAATTGATACTTCCATGTAGTGCCTGTTGGTGGCAGTAGGATACACTAATTGACAAAAAAAAAAAAAATAAAGTATTTCAGTTCTCAAAATGGTGACAGCAAAAATCTTCATAATTTCATCCGAGAAATACTAATTGGGACTCTGTTATTACTACAAAATCCTTTAAACCAGAATACACACAGTTCTCTAAATTTTGAGAATTTTTAAAAGCCCTGCTGACATAATAGTCATGTCTCATCTACAATAAATGAGTGAATGCAACTCCATTTTTCTTTTTAAGTTTGTGGGCAGTCCATTAACAGGCATGTTGCTGCTGAACACAGACTGATGTTTCCATGAAACAAATTCACCATGGCCCTGGATGTTCCACAGTACAGTGAGTTCTGAAGTATGTCACAGAATTTTAAAGATGAGTCTGGGAAGGAAGAGGAACTTTTTATCTGTTCCTGGACATATGTCTGTGCCTAGAAAATACTTGGCCTGTCTCTTGTGCTTTTAACTCAGACTTAGGAACCTCATCTTAGAGTTTAGATTTATTTTATTTTTCTTTTAACAAGAATTTATTTTTCTACCTTCCTCCTCAAATTTAAAAGAAAAAAAAACCTTTTGAAACAAATATCCATATTCAAACAAAACAAATTCTCATATCAACCATGTCCAGATCTACATCTGTATCAACACCTATATGTATGCACATGCACACATTTCTCTCTTTCTCTCTCCCTCTCTCCGTGTGTGTGTGTGTGTGTGTGTGTGTGTGTGTGTGTGTGCATGTAATACAAACACACATATTAATTAGATTTAGAACTGGAAAGAATTTTGACAGTGATATTATCCATCCCCTTCATTTTACAGAGGGAGAACCTGAAGCCCAGGGATCCTAAGTGACTTATCCAAGACATGGAGATATCAAATAGCAGATTGAGTGGTTTGCCCCAGAGATCATAAATAGCAGAGTCAGGAATCAAGCCTAATCTGACTCCAAATCCTATGCTTTCCCCCACTGTTCCACACTGCCTCCTTGGACCTTCATCACCCATGGCCATGCTTCCAAGCTCATCCTCCTAGTAGGATTACAGATTTTTAACTAGAAAGTGAAGAAGGTGTTAGCTGGTCATAAGGCTTACCATATGATCCTCTCTTTGGGTTACTTGAATTTTTGTCAAGGAATAAAGAACTGAGTTATCAGTACTTAAAGAAGTAGAAAAGAAAGAAAGAAAGAAAAATTTTCAATCTCTAATGAAATAATTTCAGGTAGAAGTTACTCTATTTTTGCTGTGAAGACTCTTCCCAGCACTCCTCAGCTCACAGAGTGCAGGGAGCCATTTTCTCTAACCATTCTTAGGCCAACCCTCTTAGGATGTTCTGACCACTGTTGCTGATCCTGGGCCAAAGGAAATGTCTCCCATGATCATCAGTTGGCAAGGAGTAGGGTGAGAGGGAAAGACCCTGTTTATCAATAGGGTTTCAGATCCTCTTTCCTAAGTTTTAGGTCCAAAGTCCATGTGTATCTCAGACACATCTGCCTGTATCTATATAAAAGACTGGGATGGGGTGGATATTAGAAGACACTATCCATTCCTTTGCAGAAGTTGGGGGTCCACAGGTATGTGATATTGCACATAATGTTACAATTTTTCAATGTATTATTCAGTTTTGTGGTAATTTTTTCCTCTTTTTCTTTTTCTTTTCTTTTTACAAAAAAGGAACTTATAAAGTCTGGCTCTATGGGAGAGGGGGCAGGAGAGGCATAGAGGGGGAAATCAAGACATTATAAAGCAAAATATGTCAATGTCTATTTTTTTAGATATAATAAAACTATTTTTATTTATTTCTCTTTTTTTCCTCTACACTGGCAAAAGTTCTAAGGGGGCCTAAAGTTTTGTAAACATTTTAACTACCCCTCTTTCTCCCTTTAATGAATTTACAAAGCAAAGGAGAGCAGGAGCCCAGCTGTGGACGGTGCCCTGTCTCCCTATGCCACTGGATCCAAGAACTACGTGCACGTTTGCAGCAGTCTCTGTAGAATTAACTATGTATGTTCAGGAGTGGGCAGGGACAAAAGGGGCAGTGTTCTCAAAGAATAAAAATGAAATAAACCAAATAAAATCATTCAAAGCCAAACTACTCTCAGAGCAGCTCCAGCCTCTTCTACTGGCAATGATGGTGGGAAGAGGAGAGGGGAGCGGAGGGGAGAGGGGAAGATTTTTTTGAGACTATTGGGGAAACTTTTTTTAGATGGAGGGATCATGACTATTCAGGCTGGAAATCATCATTCTGATCCTAGAGGGGTTTATGGATTAAGGTTCTTAGGGGGCATATTAGAAGACTATCTTTTGCAGAAGTGGGTGGTCCATCGGTGTGTAACACTGCATATAATGTCACATTTGTCTGAGTTTTGCTTTAGTTTCATGGACATTTTTTCCTCTTTTTTACAAAAATATTCTTTGCTATAAAGGATGGCTCTCTGGGTGGGGGAAAAGAGACAGAAACAGGAAAATCTAGACAGTAGAAAACCTAAATATATCAATACATTTATTTTTAAAGTAATTGGAGGTAGGGAGGATAGCTGCCTTCGAGTATTTGAGAAGTGGTCATATGGGAGAGGTGTTGAATTTGCTCTGCTTGACCCGGCCGGCTGGGAGGGCTGAACCAGAAGCAATGGGTAGATTTTAAGTATAGGTTTGAAGTCAAGAAAGATTCCAGATGATGTAACTGCCAGCCTTATTCAGGTGTTATGGCAAAGCAGCTTACCCACGTCAAACAAAATGGAATTTTATGTCCGAAGCAGTTGTTAGGGCTCTCCACTTACTTCAAATTACTTTGTATGTAATTACTTGTGTACATACTACCTTCTTCGGTAGAATGCAAACTCCTTGAAGGCAAGGGCTGTCGTATTTTTGTCTTTTAATTCCTGGAAGCCAAAATATTATAGTAGACTTCAATAACATTTGTAGAGTTGAATTAAACCCTGTAAGCAGATGAAGCATTGTCCTGAACTTTCCTTCCCTTTCTCCCCACCTCCCCCATCACAGCTCTGGAAGCCCTTCTAAATATGAGTGACTCTGGTGAATGAATGATCTCCCTTTCACTCTCCTTCTCTGGGAGGCTTTGCCGCCTACCCGCAGGTCTAAAGGTATTGGCTTATTTCAGGAAAGCTAAGAAGAAAAACACCAGCCTTAAGTGCTACTTAATTGAGGAAGGATTAATGCATCATAATCAAGAACATTCATTAAATCCTCCTACAATGGGCTGTTTATTGGGTCATTCATCTTTTGGGTCCCTTTTTCCTGCCCCAATAAAGGGTTTAGTTCAATCAACTTTGGGCGAAGAACATTGCATAAGATATAATAATAATAACCAAAATTTCATTTTGTCCTGATTACAGTACTGTGTAATCATGTAGCTTATCGAGCTTATTCTCTGTACCTGTGAATAATTTCACAGAATCAAAGGATGTCAGAGTTGGAACGAGTTTTAGGTATGATCTCATTAAACGGGATGACGAAACTGAGGCCCATGGATGTAAGTGGTTTGGTTAATGTAGTGGTAGTGTGTGCACTTGTCCACATCACCTCCTTACTCAAGAAGCTATGAGGGCTCTCTATTAGCTCCAGGATCAAATATAAATTTCTTTTTTTTGACATTTGGACTGGTCATAACTTCAGCCTTTCCCACCTTTCCAGCTTTCTTATGCCTTACTGCCCTTCTGCACATTTTTGTTGTTGTTTCAGTTTCTTGGCAAAGATACTGCAGTGGTTTGCCATTTCTTTCTCCAGCTCATTTTACAGATGAGGAAACGGTGGCAAACAGGGTTAAGTGATTTGTCCAGGGTCACACTGCTAGTAAGTGACCGAGGCGGAATTTGAACTCAGGAAGATGAGTCTTGATTCCTGATTCCAAGCCCAGTGTTCTCTGAGCTATGGCTCCACCTAGCTGCCACTTTTGCATAGTCTATGACCCAGTAATACTGGCCTTAATTCCTTAAATACAATGCTACCTCCCATATCCTCACCTTTGCACGGGATGGCCCCCAGGCCTGGAGTTCTCTGCCCCCTCACTTTTGCCTCTCAGTTTCCTTGGCTTCCTTCCAGCCTCAGTTCAAACCCTGATTTCTGCAGGAGGCCTTTCCTTCCAACTACCCCTTCCCCCTCCCCCCCCCACTTCCCTCTGAGATTATCCTCACATATACTATATATATTGTTTGTAACAAACATTAGAATGTATGCTCTTTGAAAGAAGGGACCACGGTTTGCTTGTTTTGCCTTCCTTTGTATCTAATTGTCTAATTAATTTTATCTAATCTAATTATTTCAATTGGCTAAATAATGAACATTTTCTCATCTGGTTTCTGGTCCTCTATTTGGCCATAGCACTTTGAACTATGCTCTCTTTCCATATGGGAGGCTGATTGACGACCCCTAAACTATTACACAACCATTCACAGACTCAACCACTCGCGTGAACACACAGGCACCCGCTGAAGAAATGAGCTATTGTAGAGATGCTATCAAAGTACTGTTATTTCCATGCATACTTTCTGCCTTGAAGTGTTACATAATTGAAGAAATCATCTCTTCCACCCCAAATTTATTCATTCAGCTACATGAAACAGGCTTCTATTCAATGTCTTGCTTCCTGACTTTAAGGCAGGATTTGAGACTGGCTTTTGATATATCTATGGATCCCATGGGTCCAATTAAGCAATTACTATGCACCCTCTGAAAGATATTAAAACTTTACCACACCACCATATCTCCTCTTCATCTGTGACCTTCTCACTCCTTTTAGTGCCCAGGCAATGCTAGATAAATGTTTATTGTCTTTGAGAGATGGTGTTTTTAATGGCCCCCATCCTGATGAACAAATGGTTGACTTTGGGCAGTTTGTCTACATCCACACTGGGTGACTGAGGTCAGATTCTGAGAATGATGTTGGTCTAGGACTTTCTGTACCCCATTTTTTTACATTGCTCCATCCATACACTCTGGAAGTACCTTCAGCTCTTACCCCTGGGACGCTCTTATGCCAGACAAGATCATTCGCCTCTGGTCTCATTTCCTACATGATCTGCTTGTACCGCTGATTTGGGCTAGGTCCACTACTTTCTCTTTGTAAGTTTAGAAAGAAGCTTGTTATCTTGAAATTTTGCCACTTTTTTACCTCCCATATACGTATGGATTCCTTCTGGAGCTTGTGGCTGAAAGGCACTATAGAAGCTTGAGTTGTAAGAGACTTCAAAGCCCAGCCCATGATTGAAGCCTGAATCCTCTCTAGGGCTTCTCATTAAGTGGCCATCCAGCTCCTGCATGAAGGCCTCCCAGGAGGAGGAATTCCTGCCTTCCAAAACCAGCCCGTCCATATTTGGCCAAATCTATCTAATTTTTAGGAAGCTATCATTATCCTCCTCAGCCTCCTCCATCATCTTTTTCATCAGACCTATGATTTCATTGATGTGGAGAACCTGGGTGCTGTAAATCCTGTACTCAGCAGCCCCTCTATATTTTATGATCTTAGAGGATTACCTGGGGTGGGGGGAGGTGTTGAGAGATTACAGGACCGCTCTGGATCATGCAGCTAGTCTTTGTCAAAAGCAGGACTTGAACTCTCTGGTCTTCCTGTCTTCTCTCCTCTAAACTTACTGTTTCCTCTTGTTCAGAAAGTCTTTATGCTGAGACCAAAAAAATCACCTTCCTCCCCCATAAACCCATTCCTCCTTCTTCTGGCCTTGGGAGTTATATGGACTAAACCTAATTCCTCTTCTGTGTGACATCCCTCCAAAAATTTGGCCACCATGAATTTGTAGCATTTACCCTTGACCTAATTATTCATAAACATACATAAAATATTCAAGTATGTGACTTCATCCAAAAAAGGAAAAATGATTGGCATAGTCTTCGGTTTTTTTTAAAAGAACAAATAAATCCATCTATCTGTCTTTGACCTTCTATATGCTGAAACCATTCAGATTTCTTTCTTAGATTTCATGTGATTTTTTTTCACATCAAATCTTCCTGGACATTCAAAACTGTTTATGAATTAACAAAACATCCAACCTAACATTTGCATTTGGAGCATTAAGGCCACAAAAGTAAGCTTTGAAAAAATGAACCTTTGAAATGCTATTGTTATCTCCAAGCATGAAATGGCATCTCAGAAATGTCAGAAGCCTCAGTAGAGTAAGCCAAGATTGCAGGCATTTTCTGGCAACACCCACAGAGCGGGTGATGTCACTGTCCCTTCAGGTAGCATCAGAATTGACATTACCCTCATTCTGCTTGACAACCAATGTTAACTTATGGTATTCCTCTGACTTTTGAATGATCAATCACTTATTGCTGAATGAGTACCTAATATTTGGGGGAGGCACTTTGCTAAGTATGGTGAAGGCTATGATGAAAGTTCCCCTCATCACCCAATACTTTTTCTTGTGTCCACATAATGCCCTGTCCCACCCTTACCTCACAATCATGCCCTTCTTCCCAACAGTTGTTGGTTAGAGACGCACTATTTATTATATTGTTTGGATGAGCAGAGACTCATCAACTAAAAAGCTTTTGGTAAGGTGGTGGACCACTAGGATTTACCATCTGCCTCGCCATTGACTCCTTGAAGTCCACCCAATCTTACCATCAGCCCTGCTGCCAAGCCCTCTGGACCCACTGGGCATTGCCCTCTGACCTGTTATTGTACCCTGAGGATTTTGGGATTTTGCCTGGTGTCTAAAGACCATCCTGTCTTTCCATTTGCCACTGTAGCTAAACCCTCTTCTATTCATTGTCTCTTCTAATTAGAATGTGAGCTCCTTTGATTCAAGGACCGTGTTGCTTTTATATCTGTATCCCCAGTGTTTAGGTCAACATGTGGCACATAAGAAGCAATACATACTTTCCCATTCCATTCTTTCCCAGAAGAAGCCAACCAAGGGTTTTGTGGTCTAGTTCTGGTGCAGAGAACCAAGAGGAAGGCATCAGCTCCAACATTTTGTGAGTTGTGAAATCTACAAAAAGCCCTTTTCTCGGTGCCTCCACTTTCCTCATTTGTGAAATGAAGATAATAGCACTAGCTCTTCCTTCCTCACAGCAGAATTGTGGGAAGAGGCTTTGTAAAACATAGCGCTATAAAAAGATCCATTACCCCATAAGAACTTTTACAACTTATATTTTAGTCCTTTTAAAATTTATTTCTTATGTCTATAATGTTTCCTCTGGAGTATCAGACACTTTTAAGAGATCCATGAAAGTGGGGCACTACTTTCAGGAAGCAGGAGAAATGTGGATTTTCCTAAAAGACTCTAGTTTTGGAACTGGAAAGAACCTTAGAGGCCATCAGTTCTAATTGCCTCATGTTACAGATGTGGAAACTGAGTCACAGAGAGATGAAATGACTTGATTTGGTTTGCCCAGGGCCATGCCTTAGTGTCTGGAGCAGAATTTGAACCCAGATCTTCCTAACTCCAAGTCCAGTGCCCTCTCCACTATTCTCTGCTGCCTTTTAAGGGTAGCATAATAAAAGTTGTTTAATAATTTTATTATTAAGAATAATAAATAATTTTATTGTCATCTCATAATAAGAGATAAAGGCACTTTAATGGACCTGTGGTCTTATTGATATGATCACTCCCTCCTATGTCTCCTCATCTTGCACGGTCTTTGTCTATATGATTCTATGGACGTTTGATAGAGAAGTGGCCTAATGCTTTTCTAACCTTCCTCTGAATGCTTCAAAGGTTTGAGGACCAGGGCAGCCTTATGGCTGGCCCTCTGCCATCCCTTGCATCAGTTGTAGTGAGGCGGGCCACTAGGGGGCGCCATAGGGCATAGAGCTCTGAGCCTGGTGTTGGGAAGATGAGTTGAAATTCATCCTCAGACACTAGCTGTGTGACTGACCCTGGGCAAGTCCCTTAGTCTCTGTTTGTCTTAGTTTTCCTATCTGTAAATGGGAATGGTAATAGCAACTACCTCCCAGGACTGTGGTGAGGATCAACGAGACTATTTGTAAAGCATTAGCACAATGCCTGGCACATAACAGGTGCCATTTAAATGTTAGCTCTTATTAACTATTATTGTGAAGAACGTGTCCTGGACAGGCTTCCTTAGGGTGGGGCGAGCCATTGGAGACAGTCATAGATCATGGATTTAGAGCTGAAAGGGAGCTTAAGGTCATCTCATCCAATGCCCTCTTTTTATAGTAGAGGAAACAGATCTAGAGAGGTCATCTAGTTACTGCAAAGTCAATATTTGAACCCGGGCCCTGGGACATCTAACCCAGTTCTGTTTTGACTCTACCACCCTACGCTTGCCAGAGCAGTTGTCAAGGGAATTAGTGAATGGGAATAGTGAACAGTAACCCTGGAATAGTTAGTTAGAACTCTGTGTGTGTGTGCGTGTGTGTGTGTGTGTGTGTGTGTGTGTATCATACAGGGCAAAGTTCTATGAAAAACAGGAAGAGGGAACAAAGGGTCAGATTACCTAGTGATCAGGAGAGGGAAGACTTTATGGAGGAGGCAGCAGCTGGGTTGAAGCTGGAAGATCCTCCTTTTGGGTGTATTATACGCATGCATATGTACTCCTCTCCCACCTCCTCCCCCTCCCCCATCCCTGTCCCCCCCCCCATATATTTGGATTAGACCTGTGATTTTATTGATATAGGGAACTCCCTGAGGGGCAAGTCCCTCTAGCAATGCAGATCACTAACTTTTCTGTAACTTAGAATTTAGAGAGTTGTTGGAAGCTCTGACAAGTGAGATGAGTGGCCCAGGTCCCACAGCCATGATGTATCAAAGGTAGGACTCGAACCCAGGTCTTCCTGACTATTAAGTATACCACTATGTGACTCATAGTAGGTACTTTGTAGAATTGAGTGAATGGTGTTAAATGCCTACTATGTGCAAGGTACTGGGCTAAATATTGAGTTTGCCTGCCAAGACTGTAGTATAGAAGATGTGTTGTATGAAAATAACTAGGAAATAAATAAATATGACATATATGTTGAGGAGAAGCCCAGGCATGAGGCTATGAGGAATGCCAGGGAGGAGAGATTCTGGGAGAGGCAGGGCAGTGTAGTGGGAAGGGGGTGGGGTCTGGATCTTCCTAGATTTTCAACTATAGAGCCAGATCTATGTTCTACTGGGAGTAGCGGGAAAGCTCCCAGTGGTGATGCAACAAGCATTTATTAAGTGCTTACTATGCCCAGGACTGGGCTAAGCCCTCCCATAAAAGCTACAAAGAAAAAGGAAGCCAAACCCTGCCCTCAAGGGGCTTCCATTATAAATAAGGAGCCCTGGAATTGGACATTGAAGGAGCGGAAGGATTTGTAAAACCTACAGCTTTCTACCATATCCCATTCCTAGTTGATTAAACAAGCAATTGTGGACATTTCTACAACAGCTGGTCATGAAACCCTGCATCTTGAACTCAAGGCCCTATTATCCGTTTGTTTCTACATATTTAGCTCATCCCATTTTGGCTTCTAGACCTTTTTTTTCAGGAGCAGGACCTGTTCCTGTGAGTGGTAGGTCTCTAACCTTAGAAATATGACCCAGGATTGGGGTTCTTAGCCTATTTCAGTAAGTTCATGAACTCAGATGGAAAAAATTTCCATTTTAATTTTCATTAACCTCTAACTCTCTAACTGAAAGTTATCATTTCCTTCAATTAAAATTGTTAGAAATAACACAATTCTGAGAAGGGATCCATGGGCATCATCAAATTGCCAGAGGGGGTCTCCTGGTGTAAAAAGGGTTAAAAACCCCTGCTGAGGGCAGCATCTTTGTGAACAGTTGCTATGCTTCCACTTGACATTTTTACTACACTTTGGCTGCCAGGAGTCTTTTGCAAGGAAGCACTGAGCCCTGGCAATACATTCAATTGTTTGGAAGAGTCTCTTCCCCTCATCCCCTAAGGAATAATAGGGCAGCCAGAGGGAAGGGGACAATTTATGCTCTTCATTTAGAGCCAATACTTTGCCTATGCAATATTCCATCACAAGGGACATTAAAGGACCAAAATGTGCAATTCTGTAATAAAATATGCTCCCCCGAAGGTAATATTTCACTTTCACACAATGTTGGCTCTGACAAGTAAACCAAGAGAAAACATGTCCAATGCTTGCTTCCTTTCCTCCTGGGTACACATGACTGAAGCTTCCTTCCCACCCCCTCTACCCCATTTTCCTCAGAGAGCTGTAAGCTAATAGGAGGAGACAATCACAGTCATTTAGATGGTGTCACAGTGGGCAGGGCAGTGGACCAGGAGTTGAGAAACCTGAGTTTGACCAATCTCAGGCATTATTATCTGGGTGAGCCCAGGCTAGTTATTTGACATCCCTCAGGCTCAGTTTTCCTACCTGTAAAATGGAGATAATAATAATTGAGGTTTAGGGGTGCTTGGGACCCCAAAATACCAACACTCTGGGTCCTGCCCCAATGAATTCTACACAAGCCTTCTTTCAGCCAAAGAGAAAAACAAAGTTTATTAAAGATTCGCCATATTGGCCAGACTCTTAAGAAATCTCACCACTGGCTAGACTCTTAAGGAATCTGAGCATTTGTGACATTTGTATTGACAAGCCGGCCAGAACGATAGGAGCTAGATTGAAGCTGAGCATCATGAGGCAAGATGGATCTTCTACATAGAAAGACTGTGGGAGGGATCTAGGGGTGGTCAAGTAGTCTGGGGTATCTAGAGGAGGGGTTTAGGGAGGGTCTTAAGGAGGAATCCAAGGAAGATGTTGATGGGACCGGGGTGACTAGAGGTCAGATTCCAGGAATGGCATTAAGGGTGGGAAATAGCTGAAGGCTACAATGGAGGGCTAGGCTAGGTTAAGGGTAACAGATTTGGACATGAAAAGCTTATGGCCTCAAGCTAAGGCCAGATCAAGTGGGAAATTTCAAGGAGGGGTTCAAGGGGGTTCCCAGTCTACACCCCATCAGCATCTCTGTCACAGGGTTATTTTAAGGATAAAATGAGATAACATTTATGTAAAACACTTTGAGAACTTCAGGGGCCATACAAATGCTGGTTGTTATTATTGTCTTTGAAGAGACACAGTATTAAGTGCTTAACAAATGCTAGTTGACTGACAACCACCTGAACCCCTTCTACATTTGTTCCTGAGGCTCCCATTTTTATAACCAATGCCCTTAACACCAAGCTCATACACTGTCTCTGTTTTGGATGCTTCATTCTCCTTTTTTAGTTCACACATCACAATTCAATCCTTATCTCCATATGCACTCTAAAAAATTCACAGTCTCATCATTTCCCAGGAGTGTCCTCAGGACAGAAGATACCTGGAAGAAGGACTGCTAGTGTGCATCATGTGAGAAGGTTCTCTAATAAGCAATCACATCACAAACCCTTTTCCAATTTATTTCAACTCTTCCAGGACAGAGTTTTGTGTTCACTGGCAACATTCCCAGTACATATATATATTTTTAAAATTACAGAATTTTTTTAAAAATTGAGAAGGATCATCGAGTGAGGGATAGGAAGAACATTTTATACCCAGTTGATTTACACATAGACCTAGTAATTTTCATAGTATCTCTATTTATCAAAAGCTGTTATGAAATAAGACACCCAGAGCTGACATCCTCTAAGTTCCTTTGGTGGTGATGTGCCCGGAAGCACAATGTGGGCATGTTCTGTAAGTGTTGTTCTGTCATGTGACAAACACAGGGAATTTATCATGATGAAAGAATGGTCACTGTTCCTTTTGGTGTAGCCAACCAGCAATGTCCACTGAGGTTTACAGAATCTCCAGATCTCTAGACCAGGAACCAAGAGGTTAAGCATTCAGGGGAAGGAAAGAATGTATGTTGGTAAACTGGGTCAGTTACCATGGAGGACCAGTGGAAGCCACAGGACCATGGGATTTAGAGGTGGAAGAAATCTTAGAGTCCCCCTACTCCAATTCCCTCACTTTCTAGAGCCCTGGTAGAGTGATTTGCCCAAACTCACACCAATAGTGAGAAGCAGATCTAGTTTCAAACCAAAGTTCTCCCAATCCAGTGCTCTCTTCACTGTATCCAAAACCCCCCAAGAACTTGTGAGTTTCTTAGTTTTGAACATGCATACCAAGCACCCCTGAAGACCTAAATGTCAAGCTTTAACATATGTTATTTTCACTAAATTTAGTCCTGAGTCTGAGGAACTGAGCTACTGTTCAAGAAGCCTCCAGAGCTGGGTAAGGGGTTGGGATCAAAGTCTCATCACAGTGAAGGTGTCTGGAACTAGAGACATGGTGGTTAGGAGAGGTTGGGGGTGATAGTGGTTTTCCTATCTGAGAGAGAGGTTTGGCCTGCCTGTTCTGCTTGATCCTCTTGTCTGGATTGAAAGGGTCCTCATGATACCTCTGAAGATTCTCTTCATCATCAGCATCCTTAGGCATGAGCATCTTCTTCAGTTGGAGAGGGAGCCAAAGTTCCAGGGTCTTGGGTCCTGGGTACCCTACTTCTGGTCACTACTATTATCCTCCTTGTGATCAAGGTCAATCAACCAACCAACCAACCAACCAACAAGCATTGATGACGTGCGCTGAATCAGCAGTCATTTCCAATGCACTTTTCCCCATAAAGTCCCAAGAGCATGATAATATTAACAACAGTATTTATCATCATAATAACTGACATTTATGACACCTGAAGCTTCATTCCATTTAAACCTTGCAATGGCCTTGTGAGGTAAGGAGTATACGTATTATGATCCTGATTTTACAGAGGAGAAAATAGGCTTAAGAATATTAAGGGAGCTGGCCATGCCCACCCAGCTAAGGGAGGCTTCAATCCTAGGTTTTCCTGGCTCCAAGTCCAGCACTGTACTCATAAAATGAGCTCTGGTTCTGAGTAGCTGTTGGGTACTGAAGTTGCTGTCTGGTGACCAGAAGATGGGAGGAAAGCCTTAGTTATAGTGGTTTTGATAGAAGGTACCAGAGGGCAAAGATGAGGGAGAAATGAAGACAAATTAAAGGAAAAATGTTACAAGATCATAGCTTTAGAGCTGAGATGGATCTCATAGGCCTCCTAGTCCAATGTCCTGCATTTTATAAATGGGAGAATAGCAGTCCAGAGAATCTGAGTGACTTGTCTGAGGTCACGCAGATAGCACGTGGCCAACCTAGTATTAGAACCCAGGTTCTCTCACTCAAAATCAGAATTGTCTTTTGCTGCCCCAAGAGGCCATTGACTTAGGACTGGAAGGGACCTTAGACGTCATCTAAACCACCCCTTTATTGTACACAGGAATGGACTGAGGTCCACAGAAGTTGTTGATTGCCCAAGGTTACATATCAAAGTCAGGATTTGAACCTAAGGCTTCTGACTTCAAATCCATCACCCTTTCTCCTGGACCACAGTGGTTTTCCTTGCGAAGAGAAAGAGTTCCTTGCAGATTTTATCAAGAAATTTATACAAAATATATAACTGGACCATAAGAACTTAGTTAATACCACAAGGAAGAAAAGCAACAAAGTGTCTTTTGGGGGTGAAAGGCAATGGGTTAGTTCTATCCCATCCATTTCCGGTTTCCCAGATTCCCACCGAAGGTTAGCATTCTCTATTCCCTCTCTCATTCTCTATTCCCATCTCTTCTAGCTTTCACTGCTTGCTGTCTTGTGGAAATAATAGTATTTGGCTCACAGCAAGCCATCTGCAGGACCCACAGACTGCCGGGGCTGTATGGTTAAGGTCCTGGAGGAGGATTTCAGTAGGAGGAGTTCTTTAGCTGTTGATGGTAACCAGCAGAGGGAGAACTCAGCATCAGGACAGAAGGTGCTCCCAGGACCCAAGCCTCTTGCAGTGGCAAGGACCAGCTTTTGCCACCTGCCAAAAGAAAGGATCGTGCTGCAGAGCAGCTCCTGAAAATAACCAAGATCTCAGCAGGAAAACACAGGCACAGAAATCTCAGAACAATTTGGGGGCTGGACGTTTAAACTTCCTGGAAGCACATTCCCTCTGACAAGGACATTGGGTGCATTGTACAGTAATGGAGTACTTGCTTTCTTGATCACACACACACACACACACACACACACACACACACACACAGTCCGGAGGAGATGGAGACCCTGTAGCTAGAGACCCACTGATTTGGGCACAGAGGAAAAGAATGATGAAAACAACAGTCACATTGCAGGCGAGAGAGAAGGGGTCTACGAGGGGTCCTTTATTTCTCTTTGCCTTCTGGCTTTGGCAGATGTTCTGCTTTCTAGTGGACACTATCAGATGCTTGGTGTCAAAATAATAATCCAAATCCTGAGTGGACCCCTTATTAGCAACATGGCATTTCATTGGTTGCTATGGGATTGATAGACTTACTTATCTATTTATTTCTTATTTATTGAATTGAACTAAATAGAATTCAAGATGTAATTAAATAATGATGTATGGAAATTATATGTGTAAAGTATGTCATCAGAGAAATATCTGGTGAACCCATCACTTTGTAAGAGTGAGGGATAGCTTATGGAAACATGCATACAGGCATACCTTGGAGATATTGTGGGCTTGGTTCCAGACCACCGCAATGAAGCAAATATCGAAATAAAACTAAGCCACACGGGACACCTCAGTGGTGCAGCAGATAGAGTGCCAGACCTGGAGTTAGGAAGACTCATCTTACTTACTAGTTTACTGACTTACTAGCTGTGTGACTCTGGGCAAGTCACTTAACCCTGTTTGCCTCAGTTCCTCTTCTATAAAATGGGCTGGAGAAGGAAATGGCAAGCCACTCCAGTATCCTTGCCCAGAAAACCCCAGATGGCATCACAAAGAGTTGGGCATGACTGAAAAAATGACTGAACAACTAAAATGAAGTTTTTGGTTTCCTAGCGCATGTAAAAGTTATGTTTATACTATACTGTAATTTATTAAGTATGCAACAGCATCACATCTAAAAAGATGTACCTATTTTAATTTTTAAAAAATGCATTATTGCCAAAAAAACCCTGCTAACTATAATTTTTCCCTTCAGTAAGTTGTAATCTTTTTACAGGTGGAGGGTCTTGCTTGATGTTGTTGGGTGATCAGGGATGTGGCTACTGAATGCTGGGGTGGGCCATGGCAATTTCTTAAAACAAGACAACAATAAAGTTTGTTGCATTGAAAAACTCTTCCTTTTACTTGAACACTTCGGGGCCGTTGTAGGGTTACTAATTGGCCTAATTTCAATATTGTTGTGTTTCGGGGAATAGGGAGGCCTAAGGAGAGGGAGGAAGACCAGAATAGCCCATCAGTGGAACAGTCAGAACACAAAAACATTTAGCAATTTAGTTCTGTTGTTTTATATGGGCGTGGTTCATAGTGCCCTAGAAAAATTACAATATTAATGTCAAAGATCACTGATGACAGATCACTGAAGCATATACAATAATGATGAAAAAGTTTGAAATATTATGAGAATTACCAAAATGTGACACAGAGACACGATGAGCACATTCTATTGGAAAAATGGTGCCAAAAGACTTTGCTCAAGGTAGTGTTGCCACAAACCTTCAGTTTGTAGAAAGAAATGCAATATTTTTGAAACACAATAAAATGAGGTATGCCTATACCCTATTGGTAGTCACCTGATGTCAAATGAGAGCCATTGCATGTTGTGTGGACCCACTGGAGAGAATTTATGGGAGGATGTCGATAAATGTCACACAGGATGACAGGTGTGGAAGAGTTGAAATCTCTACTGTTGGAAGGAACATGGCCACCCAAGAGGTTGAGAATTAGAATGGACCTCAGAGATATCCAGTCTAAGCCATACCTATCATGAGATCTTCGTACCACTCAATTAGGGTTATCAGGCATTCTTCATCTTGTCAGGAAAGCCCTGCAAGAATAGCTAATGAGAATAGTAAAGACTGATATATCACTTTAAGATTTGTAAAACACCTTACAACTATTATCTTGTTTGATCATCGCAACAATCCTGGGAGGCAAGGGCTCTATTTTTACAGATGAGGAAACTGAGGCTGTTTTTGGTTTTCTTTGGATCCTTAGCAGTGCAAACTATAAGCTAGGGAGCAGGAAGAGTCAAGAACTGGTCATTCTCAACTACCTTTGGTTCACTTTTTTGAACAAGGTTACTAGACGGAAAAATGAAGGGCATGTTGTAGATAAAGTTTCCCCAGTTTTCAGCTTAGCATTTTACAGTCTCCCTTGCTAGCCTCGTGAAAGAGATGGAGAGGTGTGATCTAGACAATTAGGTGTATTTGGAATCAGTAGAATGGTTGGCTCCCAAAGTCATTATGATGTCCATGTAGAAAAAGTTGTAGGGTGCCTCAGAGATCCTTGCTTGGCTCCCTAGGACAGAATCAGGAGCATGATGGAAGTTGCAAAAAGGAAAATGTAGCTTTAATATGAAGAAAACTCTTGTAAGACTTAGAAGGTTCTAGAAGTGTGATAGGCTGCCTTGGGTGGGGGGAGGGCAGAGGTCTTCAAGCAAAGGCTGGATGACCAGTTGCTGGGTGTGGTATAGCAAGGATCCTTGTTTAGATAGATATTAGAGTAGCTGGCTTTTGAAATATTTTCCAACTCTGAGATTCTACAATTCTATTATTCTATGACTTCCATCTAGTTGGGGGTGGGAGGTACATGGGGATGGAGCAGGGTCCGGGTGAGAGTGGTGATGGAATTATTCATGATGGGAAATAAAGCATAGTAGCTGTGAAGTTAATTTTCCCTCTCTGAGTATAAGAACACGATAATTTTAGGGACTGACTTCCTGGTGATAGATCATAATTTAGTTTACATAAGGCTGATGAATTTCAATATATCACACTGGTATCATGGGGAAAAGAATAATAGGCTTTACAGCCGTGAGGGACATTAGAGCTTGTCTAGTCCAGCTTCTCATTTTATAGATAAAGAAATCAAGACCTTGAGAAGTTAAATGCTTGGATCCCAAAGCAAGAAAAGATTGAAGAAAGATGGCCAAAGGCTTGAACTTCACCCCTTTGACTTTGACATATTTAGAGAATACAGGGCCGGCAGGAAAGAGGCTCCATTTCTCTAAGAGTCCTAACCTTTCCCTTTTGAGGGAACTCCAAACCACTGGCATTTATGAACCTAGAGGACTCTAGAACCCTGGGGAAAAGTGGGACTCACCTGAGACAGAGGAGAGTGATACTGGTTTATAGGCTAACATAGACTACTATTGGTCCTTTACAAGCTTTCTAAATTTTCAGTGGAATCCAAGGGCAGACAGGTGGGAGATGGAGTGTTCTGTGAGTAATGGGGAGTAATATTCAAGAAGGCTGGAAAAGTAGGAAAGGGCCAGCTCGCGATGAGCTTTAAATGGCAGCCGGAGCAGCTAAAATGAGAAGCTTTCCTTCCTCCAGTTGAACCAGCCACCAAGCCCAGCTTTGCTCCAGCTCACTGCCCACCTTGGCATCAAATGGCTGGACCACTTACAGCAGTTTGATTCTCTTAGCTCTGATAGTGGTGCCAACCCCCAGCTACAAGTGATCAAGTTCCCATTTTCTTTGCCAGTGTTAGAGTTCAGAAATCTTTGAATTCCAGAGAAGATTAAACCACTACTATACCTGAGCTCTCTTTGGAGCCCTCTGATTGACTGGATCCCTTCCAGCATGAGCAGCTTGTGAATCTATAAGTGTAGCAGAGATGACCTTACAGTTCCACCAAAGATCCTCTTTTTGCTGCAAATTGTTCTGATTTGAGGAGACATAGAATACGCTACAATGGTGGGGATGATTTATCAGGCTTTTCTAGTAGAAGCAGGCACAGATGAGGTTTGATTGAATAGCTTCATTCTTGGTTCAGATATATTCATTTAAGCAGGTCCCTCAAGGAAAATGCCTGGTCCTGGGAGGCTGGAACACTTCCCCAGAGTGTGTACCTCTTAAGAAGCTTCGTTTTATTCTTTTTCCAATACAGCGATGCCTCTATTCAGAAACCCTCAGGGAAATAAGCTACTTTATAACCATGTCGACTGTATTAAAAAATAAAGAAAGAGTCCTCATAAATCACAGGAACCAGGCTCAGCGACAATACTTCTGTATGTAGCTACCATTTGTCTGTGGCCAGTCAAAAGTTAAAAAACCAACCAATGAACCCAAAACAGAGTCAGCCCTAGGCATGATGTGGTCAAAGGGAATTTGTCTTCTTTTCCCCCAGATTCCCCTTTCTCCCCTCCCAGTGACCATTCCTCTCCCTACTTTCCATCCACAAGGCCCACTAGTTTTTTTTTCCTTCATCCTCACTCCTTCAGTCAAAATAAGTTAGGCTTTGCCCTCCATCAGTACAGCGAATAGCTGACTGGTCATATGTTAAGTGGGACTCAGTTTCCATGACTTTCCTCAACCAATGCATGTATCAACATAAGCTGACATTAGAAGAGCTTTTGTTTTACCACTGTGAGATAAAGTCAATGAGTCAAAAAGAATTTATTGTGTCTACTATATGTCCAGAACTGAAGGACTTTTCTGCAGTTAAAGGAGTATCAGGTATCAGCGGGCAGGAGAACAGGTGTTCCTTTGGCCCATCCAATGAAGTCATATTTCTCTTTAAGCTAACCCTGAGGGCAAACCTGCTTTTTAATTAAAAATTTTTTTTGGTAGGGGTAGCTCACAAGAGCAAAGTAAGCAGAATGTGAGTTTCAGAGGACATTGGCTTCTTCATGAGGGAGGATGAGTTGGAGGACTGATCTAGGCAGGGCTACCAGGGTCACATGACCTTGCCTACACATCACAGCTTCTTCTGGAATCTAGGTGCGCTATGCAATCACAGGTCTGTTTAATCCCATACTTTCCTTTTTCCTCCCTCTGTCCTAAAATTCCCAGATCCAAAGTTTCTGATTTGCACAAGGAGCAATGCTCATTTTATATCATAACCTTTCTTATGCTCTAACTTTGGAGTCAGAAAGATAGGGTTACAAATCCTGCCTCTGACCCTTTATAGGTGGGTGATCCTGGGCAAATCTCAGTTTCTCAGTTTTTCCCCCATTGGTTTCCTGGGGCTAAGAATACCTCTAACACCTCAGAGGATTGTGGGGAACATTAAATGAAATAGTATATGTAAAAACACGATATGAATTACAGTTATTATTATTAATCATTATTAGCATTCTCATTCTAATTGTCATCTTGCTAGGTTGAGAGTTGTGCATTTCACCAATTTCGGGGGCTATCCATATTCACTGTGGCAGCATCTATTAAAAACTTCATTCTTACATTTGTATTGGTCAATATTGGCATTTTCTGGGTGACTGTGGGCAAGCGTTGTCTGTGATTGTTCTTGCTATCTGATGCCCAGGATGCATTCCTATTCCTCCTTCTACGTCTTCTCTACCTCTGGCATTGAAGTTATGACAAATAAGCAGTTTGGGAAGAGCCTGGCACTAATGAGGGCATGTGTTCAGTCTCCGTGTCCCCCAATTAGCTTTACTCTGTTTTTGCTCTCATTTGATTTTTTTTTCTCTCCAGGCAGGCCTATGATTTAATTGGTGTGGGAAACTGTCAGTAAAGAAACCCCCTCCACTGACGTAGGTTGGCACCTCATATATAAGGCAGAATCTTAGAGAGCTGTCCAAGGCACTGAGAAGTCAGTGAAGGTACCCATGGCTACATACAGAGGCATAACTAGGAGTTTTTGTACCCGGGGCCAGGGAGAGCTGGGTGTAAGTCAGGGAGAGCTCCCCTGGGGTATCTCTGAGGGGAGGAAGGGAACCTGGAACTCCTGCCAAGGGTAGGACCTAGCAATCAGACCATCAGTAAGCATTTATGAAGAGCCTGCCATGTACCCCACAATGTGATAGGCACTGGGGACATGAAGACAAAAATCAAACAATCCCTGCCCTTCCATCAGGGGAGACAGCCAGGTCCATGTAAGTATAGGCAGAGTGAATACAGAGTGAATACAAAATAAATACAATAATGTAATAAACAAATGTTTGAGCTGTATCTTGTAGGAAGTAACAGATTGCACCAGGTGGAGGTGAGAAAGAGAGCATTCCAGGCTTGGGGAAGACCAGAGCAAAGACTGTGTGTGAGGAACAGCAAGAAAGCCAGTTTGGCTAAACTTTAGGGTACACAAAGGGTAGTAATGTTTGATGAGACTGAGAAAGAAGGTTGGGGGTTGATTGTGAATGGCTTTAAAATCCAACGAGAGTGGTTTATAATTTATCTCAGAGGCAAAAGGGAGCCACTGGAATTATTGAGTAAGGCATTGACATGCGCTGGCCCTGGCTTAAGGGAAATCACCTTGCCAGCTATCTGAACTATGGATTGGAGTGGGGAGAGACTTTAGGTAGGAAGACTAATCCAGGGGAAGGCAGAGGTATGGTTGCTGGAGGTAGAAGGAGGCATCTTACCTGGAGTGTTATCATTGTCCTCTGTAAACTTGAGCCCCCATGGGGAGAAGTCTTGGCTGCCCCAATCTATGTGCTGCTCTGGCATACGTGTTAGGGGCTGAATGGAAGTATCCTTGATTTCTAGGCGGCCCTGTGTCTATATGGCATCACTCTACCTCCCTTTGTTTCTACCTAGGGTCAAATCATGTCTCCAAGATTACAGCTACATGTAGGAAAAACCCCTGATATAAAACAATCTGTCATTTGAGGAGTGATGGGTGGCTCTAGCTGTCAGATAGATATAAGGGCTCTACTGCATCTCAGAACCCATTAGTCTAATGTGAACTAAACTGAGATTACTCACTGGGTCACCACACCCTATATGCTCAGAACCAAAACACAAGCTGGCTTCTCTCCATGCCCAAGTAGCTTCCCTCTGAAGCTCTGTCTGACTGAAGACTCCAGTCCTGCTACTAATCTCTGTTGTGAATTAGAACTCTCACACCCTGTCCTGCTGTCCTGCTCCCACCCCCAAATCCAAATGTCTTCATGTTCTCTCTCATCCTTCATATTAAAACCTCTTTCAGGAAGTGTTTTACTTCATAGAATCACATCCATTCCATGATCTAGATTCTCCCCAGAATTTCTACTTGACCCTCACAAAGCCTTTGAGGGCTGCAACTCACTCAGTGGCCAGACAAGCATCTCCCGTTCCCACTGGATCCGCACCATGCACCAGGATTGGTGTTCCTTCAGCATGATCTCCAGGTCCTCCCCATCCTGGTCATTTCTTCTGAATGATCCTCAATTGTTCCATCAGAAAGTGTGACTTTGGGGGAATGCTAGCTTTGTTCAGTGGAGTGCTTTTATTGGAGGTAGGGTGGGTGGGACATATACACACACATGCACATGCATGTATGTGCATGTATGTATACACACAAAACGCACATAGAAACCTCACACATTATGTATATACCATATATGAAACACATGCACACACATATGTCCTATATATAATATAAGCATATAAGTATATGTCATATATGAAATATGTATATGTGTATATTTATGGGTTTTGTCTTTTGGACCAGGAAAACATTTGCATTTTCTTAAAATGGAAGTGCAAGCTACATAATGCCATCTTCTGATCTGTCATTATGAGCTGAGAAAAACTTCCTCCAGGAGCCAATGCCTATTTGGAGGCAGGTGCTTACAGCTTTAATAACTGGTGCCTATATTGGGCTTTTAGGGAAACGATGTTGAAGACTGGTTATTTTTTCCACCCAAATTCCTTTGTCCCATAGATATAAGCCTGGAAAACTGCTCAGTGCTGATAAGCCTTGGGTTTGCTACAGTTTTCTTTCACCCAATCTTCACTCAGGTCCTCTGCCTAATTCAATACCAGACCTAAGTACAAAAGTCAGCAAAGGTACCAATAAAGGTAACTGGGAATCTACAGCCTGGGCCAAGCTTGAGCCTTCTAAGTGGGTGGTTAGTAACGAGGGAAACCCCTTTTAAACACTTCTTCCACTCAATTGCAAATCCCTGCAATGATCCACTTTAGGTAGCATTCTTTGGGCTTAGGACAAATAAGGGCTTTGTCTTTTCTCCTCCTTCCTCCCTCCTCCATCTTCTGCCCCAGCCCACCCTTGGGGATTACCTAGTACTGATCTGAGTGCCACGTTTTAGAAAGCTTATTGATAAGTTGGGGATTGTTCAGAAGAAGCTGACCAGGAAGGGGAGGGCCTAGAGATCATGCTGAAGGGACACCAACCCTGGTGGATGGTGTGGACCCAGTGGGAATGGGAGACGCTTGTCAGGCCACTCCAAATGTTTTCCTTCTGGGTGAGTTGCACCTCTCAGAGGCTTTGCGAGGCTCAAGTAGAAACTTTAAGGAGAATCTAGATCATGGAATGGATGTAATTCTATGAAGTAAAACACTGCCCGACAAGAAGTTTTGTTATGGAGGATGAGAGAGATGGGAGCAATGGCATGCCTTATTATGCTTAGGGTAGCTGAACTAGCTAAGTCAGGTAAGGTGCTTGTCGTCACCTGGGCATTCCAACTGAGGTGCGTTAGTATATTGGTAGGAAAGAAGAAAGGGACTATTTGGCTCCAGACAAGTCGCTTCATCCCTTTGGGATCCATTCTCCTCAACTATAGTGGTTTGCAAATTAATCCAATGAGCAATATTTTGACATTGTTTCATTCCTGGCAGCAGTGGGAAGAGAAGGGAATTAGATTTTACATAGCACCTACTATGTGTCAGGCACTGTGTTAAGCACTTTTTTTTTTTACAAATAGTATCTCATTTGATCAATGGTTATATGTGAGTGCTTCCTCTGAACCTAGAATGAGTCAGAATGTCTGACCCTGATCAGATGAAACTGGATTCTGCTAGTTTCTCCACTAATTTTACATCAATTGAAAGACAGCTCCCATGTCATACATGTGTTGTTCTTTTTCATTGTCTTTTTAGTTCTGTGGCTTTAAGAATGGATAAAAAAGGAAGCGTATGAAAACTGCAGTCTTAAAGAGTACACTTCAATGACTGTTAAGGACATTGCAATGGTTGTTAGTTTGGGGAAATCAAGGGTCGCTCAAGATGACAATCATATAAGATCTGTCACACTAAAGTGCAAAGGAAAGCATATTCACAAACTTTTAAAAAGCCAAGAACTGATAGACTATTGCTGTAAAAATAACCTAATTAATTGTCAGTTCCATTCTCTACTTTTAGAATGGACAGTTAGGACTAATCATTCTCTCTCAACTCTCAAGTCAACTCTTTCCTAATAATAGAAGAATTAAAGTATTTATTTCAGACCCCCTTTTTGTAAATATGTAAAGAATAACTATCCATCTGTAGGATATTTGATCATTTATCCAACAAATATATATACATATATACATGTGTATACATATATACATATATAAATACATACATGCATATATATATATATACATATATATCTGCTCTAGTTATACCATTCAAAGCAGGCTAAAATGCAACCAAAGAATAGTCAGCCTGAGATCATGTCAACAGGACACTGTTTGGAAATAGGACTTTAAGAGTGGAAGATTTGAGATTGCAGTCCAAAGTCAGTTCCCTTAGTGACTGTGGTATGTTAAAAGTCAAGTCATTACTGGGGGGCTCAGTTTCCTCATCTCTTAAATAAATGATTTAGACTAGGTGATCTCTAAGTAGAATCTCTGGATTACAAGGACCTTTACTATTACTTATATGTAACTTATGGCGTAGGGCCATCTGGCTCTGGCTTTATACAAACTAATTCAATACAAGTGAAGGCCTGCAAATATTATGTTCTTTTTGGTTTATGTTGTCTCTACTCAGAGTTTGCTGTGGCAGATGTTCACTATATTTTGTATCCATATAGCCACAGATGTGGGGTAAAGTGTCCCTAGCCATATGACCACTCAAGATTCAAAAAATGCATTCATTATGTGCTGAACAGCTTTTTTTTCCTTTATTTATTTTTAGTTTACCACACACGGTTCTACATAGTTTTGAGTTCCAGTTTTTCTCCCCTCCCTCCCCCCTCCCTCCCCAAGACGGCATGAAGTCTCATATAACTGTCATGTATAACTTCGCATTGAATTAATTTATGCTCTAGTCAAGTCGTGGAGAAGAATTTTGACCAATGGAATGAATCATGAGAAAGAAGAAACAGAACCAAAAAAAAAAAAAAACCCCAAAAACAAAAACAAAAGAGAAGCAGAAAAGGCGAGCATGTAGTGTGCCTCAGTCTGTATTCAAACTTCGCAGTTCTTTCTCTGAATGAAGATAGCATTCTCCATCGTGAGTCCCCTGGAGTTGTCCTTGCCCCTTTAGGTTGCTGAGAGAAGCGCAGTGTGTCAGGGTTGGTCCTCACGGAATCCACATATCTGTGGCTGTGCACAATGTTCTCCTGGCTCTGCTTCGCTCACTCAGCATTATGTCGTGTAGGTTTTTCCAGGTTGTTATGAAGTCTGCATCATCCCCATTTCTTATGGCACAATAGTATTCCATCACCTTCATATACCCCAGCTTGTTCAGCCATTCCCCAATTGATGGGCATCCCTTTGCTTTCCAATTCTTGGCTACCACAAAGAGAGCTGCTATAAATATTCTTGTACATATGGGTCCTTTGCTGAACAGCTTTTATTTCATTCCTAATGAAGTTCAAAAGATGCACTGGAACCCACAAATGAAGAAAATATGGAAGAGATTCACTATAGCCCATAAGTAATCAATATTCTCCTCCTTCCTCTCTGTAGTAGGTCCTGTTTTACCACAGAATCCTAAAGTCCTGTAGACACAGTGCCATTTCAGGGTACAGATTCCTTTGGGTTCCTATTTCATCCCACAGAGACTCACTTAGGGATTAGACTCATTCAGAAGGAAAACATTTGGAACTTCTAGATAAGCAAACTTCTCATCAGGACCACATTATCCCAATAAGTCACTACAATATGAAAGTACAAACTCCAGGTCCAGAGTTCCTCCATATTGTGACCTGTGCTCCTTGTCAATGGTCCTCCCAGCATCAGAAGCCACATGGGCAATATGCTTTTCTCTCTAGGATTTTTTTCTCTAATATTCTTGCTGCTATTTCCTCAATAGAAGGTTAGATTCCCAAGCCCTCGAACTTGGACTTATATGAGGTTACCCTGAGATTGGTACTACCCAAGAGATCCTTCATCTCTGATGGAAAGCTGGACTCTGGATTCCATGATGACAGTGTAAAGAAACTGCCCTTCCAGGACATGTGTGTGAACATGTTTCCCTTTGCCATTATCAACTGACTCCAAATCCACTCTTTCCACAGTAGCAAGTAACCTCTTTAATTGACCAGACAGTGACCATAATTAATGGTTCCTGGGGTTGGGAGTCATGGGTGAGGGGGAGGAAATCTTGGGCATCCCAAGTGAAATGACCATTCAAACCGGGAAACGTGACAGAACTCTGGAGGGTACTCCAAGGAGATGGGCATGAAGGCCAAAGGTCCTTGGAAGAGTGCAACCCAGGACTAGGTGAGGGCATAGAGCCAGTTGTATAGCAGGGCCTGGCCAAGAGTAGAACTAGTGCCCCTCCTCCAATCCATGTCAGCACCTGGGGATTGTCTCTAGCCAATCTGTGCTGGTTTGTGCTCTAACTGCTACATTTTAATGGACTTGCTCAGGACATTCAAAGTAGCCCCATCATTCAGAAGAAAGGTGGCACACTTAGTACATCCATGCTAGCATTAAATGGGGCTTGGGCCATTCAAAGGAATTTTCATAACCCCAGGAACCTCTGAGTTTGGTGAAAGAGGCAGAATTATATCCTTCCCACAAATGAAGAGCTTCTTCGTGGGTCACTGTCTGGTCAATTAAAGAGGTTACTTGCTACTGTGGAAAGAGTGGATTTGGAGTCAGTTGATAAACATTCCCTAAGTGCCTACTATGCGCCAAGCACTTTGCTAAGGGCTGAGGATATAAAGAGGCAAAAGACAATCCTTGCCCTCAGGGATCTTAAAGTCTAATGGAGGAGACAGCGCATACAAAGAAGCTGAAAGTAGGGGTATGTGAGGGTACCCACTGGGCATGATGAAGTTCAGAGGAATCCAGCAGGGTGGGAAATGGAGAGATGGCCGTTCTGGGTACCCTTCTTAGATGGAATCTGGGAGGAGCTCTTTATTACCCACCCTCTCCAACAAGAGGGAGGGAGAAGTCCCAGGGGCAGGGAGTACTGATGAGGTGTCACTTCCAGTGCTGATATAATCTGGATTCAAATACTGTCTCTCACTACTTTTGTGACCTTGGAAAAGGCATTAAACTTCCTTGAGACTTAGTTTCCTCAACTAGAAAAGGAAATGGTTGGACTTGGTAGGGTCCAGGTCCTTACCAGGTCTAAAGGTATGATCTTATGTCCTCCTACAGTTTGTACCTTGACCATTCGTCTGGGTAGTAATTTTTGATCAAACTTATGTACACATCAGCTATTTCTTCCTCACAATCTTATTTTTTTTCTGGAGTACAACTATATCCATGTAAAGCTAAAAATAATGATGTCTTGAGAGACTGGAGAAAAGCACGTTCATCAAAAGCTCCCTCTGAGTCATTAGCAGCTTTGGCAAAGAATTCCAGTGTCTCAGAACAAGGGAGGGAGATACATTCATCTGTTGTATTTCAAACATGTTAAAAAAAAAGTGTATGTTAATAAGGAAAAGAAGAGCTGGACCATGTGGGGCAGAGCAGTGAAGCCCATGCTGTGCACAAGGGAGAGGCGCCTGTGAGACCATTGTAATGTCAGCTGCCTTTGGCATCTGCAAGCTGGCCCCTGGCACCAGGTCAGCAGTGTTCATCCAATTAGCCAGCTCACCTAACCATTGGTGGTTCACTCCATTCATTGGATGAACTGAGATTGCTCTAATAAAGCCCCTACCATCCAGAGTAATTGGGATTAAAGACTAGTCCTAATTATCAAGAAGCATGAAATATAGATCATGAATGTAGGTGCTTAATTCTCAAGTTAATGTCACAATGCATACTATGGGTCAAATGAGATAATATTCACAAAAGTACTTAGTATGATGCTTGGCATCTAATGGGTGCTTATTCCTTTCCCCTTCCCCTATGAGCTGCAAAAGTATTGCCTAGTTGGTGTCTATCAGACTTACTTTAGTGAATAAAGACCATTTAAAATCATTACTTTCAGTGTTGGTATGCAAATTGTCCCCTCCTACTTCACCATAGAATATAAGATTTCTTAAGGTAGATACAATCTTATTTCTGTATTTGCATCTCTAGTACTCAGCATAGCACCTGACCCATAGGTGGCAATAAATAAATATTCATTTATCAACTGAATTTTGTCTTTGTATCTTCAGCTCCTGAATATTAGGAGTTTAATAGATACTTATCAAATTAATGAATTAATTGTTGAATCAGGGATTGCTATACTGATTTAAGAGTATTGTCCTAAGTAGGTTACACATGTCTTAACCTTGTAGCAAAAATTTCTCCAGTAACCTCTAGCCTGAAGGAATTCAGGATGGATTAATTTCAAGTGGCTGAAATCTTAATAGAGGAGGTTTCGCAAGAATTTACTCTAAGTTCTATTAACTTGTTAAACCACAAAAGAGGTGTGAGCTGTTTAAAATTTTATGTCACAAACTCTAGTTATTTAACAATCTTGTTATAAAGTATATTAATTTCATTAGATTTGAGGGCTGGTAGAATGTTCAGGATAATGTTTAGGATGAAATAGAAGCTTTCCAAGAAGAAAATCCTGTTTAAGCCATTGATGACTTATCCTGGTCCTATCTCCTTCCCCTCACTCCATTGATCATTCCCTCTTTTTCTCATAGTCAAACCACCCCTTTCTACTGGCTCTTCTCTCCTTGCCTACAAACATACAAGGGACTCCCCTCCCTTTATCCTATTAGCTGTTCAAGTAAGTATTCCATATTTCTCCTTTTCTTTACTGATAAAAATCTGAGAGCAGTTGTCTATACTCACTGCCACCATGTTGTCATCCTTCACTTAGTCACCTACAATTTCACATCCATCCTTACCCTCTACCAACACATCTTTCTCCAACATCATTGATGGCCTCTCTTTGTTTGGGACCAGACTTGTGATGTCATTGGTATGGGAAATCCCAACGAGGAAACTCCTTCTACCAATTCAGATCTCTATACAACTTACAGTCTTAAAAATTTGCCTTGAGATACTAAGTTAATTAATTAGGAAGTTAAATCACTTACCTAGGATCATACAATCAAATGTGTCAAAGGTAGGACTTGAACCCACTTTTTTTAGGTCAATTCTTTTCACTATGTCACACTGCATCTTTGGCAAGTAGCTTCTTCATTGCAAATCTAGTGGTATTTTCAGTTCTTTTTCTCCCCAACCTTTCTACAGCATCTTATTCATCCATCCACCTATCCATCCATCCATCCATCCATCCATCCATCCATCCATCCATCTGTCCATCCATCCATCCATCCAACAAGCATCTATTTTGTACCAGGCATTTTGTTAGGTACTGGGAGCTTGCATTTTATTGGGGGAAAAGCAACATGTCCACAAACGAAGGCAAGAATCACAAGTTGAGCCTTGAAGGAAGCCTGGATTTCAAAAGGCAAAAGTGTTGAGTGCTTTTCTAGGCATGACAAACAGTGTGTCCATGGAAGATAGAGTGTCTTGTATTGGAATAAAAGGAAGGTCTCTCTCTGGGTTCTGCTTCTACCTACCTGGTGGTTCCTTCTTGGTTTCCTTCAATAACTTGTTTTTCGTCCCCTTAAAGAACAGAGGTCCCCCAAAGCTTGACCTTTTGTCCACATTCTGACCCTTGGCAGCTCACCTGCCTCGTGGCTTCAATTATTACCTCTATGCAGTTTTTCAAAATCTCTTTGATTTTGAAAGTTGTTGTTAACAGTATTTTTACTGAGGTGGTGTCTAACCCGAGAATGATGAAACATCAGGCCAGAGACAAAGTGCCAGTAATCAAGTAGCCTTTTAATGAATTAGTTTCATTATGAGGAACAGATTTGCAAATTGGGAATTCTCCTGATCAGAATTCCACCTTGGTGAAGTGAAGATAGAGATTCTATACATAAATCACAAGTGGGAAGGGAGCGGGGAGAAGATGGATTACAATCATTTCCCAGGGTCTGAGTGATTTCCCAAAACAAACCCACAAATCCCACAAGACAACAATTCTTTGATTATTTCAAATGTGGGGGGTTGTGACCACCCCCCCCCCAAGTCACAGAACCAGAGTTCTGTGATGGGAACAGGCTCTATAGTCTGATTTACTTCACTTAAGGTACACAGGCACAAGGATGCCAGTAATTGTGAGTGTTGTCAAGGCTTGATTCATCATTTTAAGCTGCATTGTAAGTCTGACTCAAGCTAGAAAAGGCAATTCTGAAAAAAAGTCTAAATTATTAATATATTCATTACACATATATAGATATTACAAAAGTCATAATTCTCTTCACACTATATATATAGCAAAATATCTCCCTTGAGATCTCATCCCTCCTTCCTCACAGCCTGTTAACTACGTGGAGCTTGGGGTTCCATCAGATCTCTAATTCTGAATGTTGAAATTGAACCCCTCTCCCTCTGCTCCAGAATGGCACCTGGGGCACATAGCAGTTGCTAAAGAAATACTAGTTCCTTCTCCCAGAATGTGTTTCTAGTGAAAGCACTACCCCCTTCTAAGTCACCCAGGATAAAGTCTTTGTTTCTAAAGCAGCATGGTACTATGGAAAGAATATCGGCTAGGGGCCTATGAGACCTGGGTCCTAGTCCCAGCTTGACTGACCAAATCATTGCCAGATTATTGGCCAACCACCTAACCTCTTTGCCCTCCAGGTCATTGACCTGCAAAATTAAGAAGTTGGAGTTCTAAGGTGACATATGATTCTAAGTACCAATTCTATTATTCAAAATCCTTGGCTAGGGGGAACAATCAGAAATGGGTTATAGAGAGAGATTATCTCTTTTCTGTACCTTAGCACCCATTGCAGATCAGTCACATGAATCTGAAGGACTGGGGGAAGAAGTGAAGAAAGTTGTTTATTTTAGCCCCCGTACTCCACTGCTGGTGCTCTTGGTTCTGCTAGGTCAGCTTTTGCCTTATCTAGCCTGACCCCAGGCCTCTTCCATCCTCCAGAAGCACCACCTCCCATTTCTGCCCTCTTTATGTTCAGTCTTCTTGCATTAGAATGGAATCCCCACGAGGGCAAGAACGGCCTTGCTTGCTTGTATTTGTATCCCCAGCATTTAGCACAGTGCTGGCACCTTGTGGTCACTTAATACATGCTTTATTAATCTATTGGAATTTAATGGCTCGTGATAACAGCTGACATCAGCAGACTGTTGTTATTGTCCTAAGATATAAGTGAATGGTAAGATTCAAGTCCTAAAGCTTCATTTCTGCTGTCAAAAGGTAGAAAAATGCTGTGTAAATAGCATGGAAAGTACTTGGGCTGAGAGTCAGGAACCATTTCTAGCCCAGTCACCAATTTGCTGGGTGATCTTGACCAAACCCCTTGACTTCCCTCATTTGCAAAATAAGTATAATGCTCCCTGCTCTACAACCCTTTCAGGTTTGTAATGGGGACCAAATGAGATCATGAATATTGTATATAGAATATATACTTTGAAAAACAACAGGCATCATGTGAGTTATCATTAAATTATTTATCCCTAAAAAGGATGCTTTGGAAAGGAGATAGGTAGGTCAAGGAATGCAACATGACTGTTAGATGATATACTTTTTGGGCAGCCATTAGGAAAAAAGAAAGTGTCTGCTGCATTTTTCAGTGTCAGTCAATGGATGTAGGGTCACATAATCTTGGAGATTTAGTCAAGAATATGTGGCAGTCACTCACACATTTATACCAATCCTGCTATTGTGACAATCCAGAATACCCTTTCTCCTCTTCCCCATAGCCTAATCCCACTCATCCCTAAAGGATATTTTTATGACCTTTGCTTCACACTGACCTCTTCAGTTCATTCTAATCTGATTATGGCAGTCCCACTTGCTGACTCTACATAGAGGTAAATGGTTGTTGCCATCTCATGGAATAATCTCTGTCCTGTTTCCCATCTCCATGGTTGTGGCTCCCACTTCTCTCTTGGCCACATTGTGTCCCAGAAACCATGCTCAAGATACACACAGCAGATCTTGTCTCCAATCCTCAAAGCCCATGCAAGTCTTCTCCCTTTTCTCCCTAGATAAGGATGGGATAATTACAATTCCTAAGTTGTATGGTTCACAATACTACACGCACACGCACACACACACGCACACACACACACACACACACACACACAGAGAAAGACAAAGATAGACACACAGACACATTCACATGCACACACGAACACATGCAGTAGCTATTATTAATCTGGGCCTGACTCTCCCCATGATCACTGCCAGGAAGGATTGGGGCAGTCTAGTAGCAATGCCCCACTGCCCTTTTCCATACACATTCCAGTTACTTTTAGTGACATCTCTTTTCATTTAATTTATTTCCTGTGGAGGAGGCAGGAAACCAAATGTCTTTTTCTTTTTCTTTTTTTAGTCTCTTTTCTTCTTCTTTACTCTCCCACATCTACCACCCCCTGACCTGGCCATGGCTGCAGCATTGAGAAATGGTCAAAACTAGAACTTTGATGAATCTGAAAGGAAAACAGAAATCCACTTTATAATTTGCAATGAAATCAGAGTTGCTGGCCTCTGTAAGATCATTAGACATTATTCAGGGTACAGATTGTGGCTAGCACCCTCAATCTGACAGTGGACAGAATGAAAAGAAGTCTTTTTTCTTCACCCAGGCTGGGAAAGGATAATTTTAATTACTCATTGACATATATTTGGCCTACATCAAGATAAAGAATCAAATCCTAGGATTTAAACCTGATATCTAACATCTCCAAAATGGAGACTTAGGTATCAAGGGGGAAGAAAAGAAATATAGTCATAAAATGAATCACTCACTGATTGGAAATTGTCTTCAGGGCCTAATTATCACTTGATATTTTCAAGCAAATTATTACTTTCTGATTTGTTCAGTAGTTATGTATGATGATTAATATGCTTCCCTTGAAACATAAATTATTTTTAAATGTCTGGTCAATGCAGTATGGTGAATTCCTGGTTACCGTGGCTATTCCTTCTGGCTAACATCCAAAGGGGCAGATGCTTGATATAATTGACTAAATTCTGAAATCATGGCACCCAGGTTAATCACTACAGGTGCTAGCTCAGAGAGGAGGAGAAACCAAACCTGATATTAAAAAAAATTCTTGAAGGTTATCTTGGCATTTTGACAGCTTTGTGGTGCCTTTGTCCAAAAGGGTGAGATATCAGCCAAGGAAAATGCTGCATTCACTTATTTAGGGCTGGGGCACTTGGTCAGACAAATGATTATCTAGGTGTGTTCTGCAGTTCTGAGATTTTTGTAGATTCTTGTAGTCAGGACTATAGAGATTATGTAGTCCAGCCCTCTCATTTTATAAATGAGGCAGGTGAGACTTAGAAAGCTGAGAGTGCTTGTCCAGCACCACAGAGTGAGTCAATGAGTAGTGGAGTGGGAGCTAGTAGTTTTTTAGACCAGTTTTTCTGATGTTTTAATGTACTACAATGCTCCCCATTATGAATGGGTGATGCGCAGCACCTAGAAACCTCTTTTGCTTTCAACTTTCACCATCTGGTTCTTTTTCTCCTTCCCCTCACCTGGGATAGTGCTCACATCACCCTTTCCTCTGTATTCCATTCTAGGTCAACAGACTGACTTTGGTCCTAGGAAAAATTCTATAAAATACAGTTTGTCATTTCTAAGAGCCCATTTCCTTTTTCATAAGAGCTGACAGGCTGCAGCATCTTGGAAGACATGCACCCTTCCCATATAGGAGGTTGGCTTTCCAACTGAATCTCAGAATCACAGAATTTGAGAGTCAGAAAGAATCTCGGTGGCCACTTAGTCCTGCACAAGAAAGGAATGCCCGCTATAATATGCCCAACCGATGGTTGTATGATCCCTGTCTGAAGACCTCCAAGGCACGGGAAGCCACCCACTCTAGGGAGCTCTTTATCCTTTTGGACAGCTCAAACTGTTAGGATTTTTCTCAAGGTGAAACCTAAATTTGCCTGCTTGTAATTTCCATGAATGGCTTCTGATTTTGCCCTCTAGGGCTAAGTGGAATCAGCATAGTTACCCTTCCATGTTACAACCCTCCAAATACTTGAATATTCTCCTCTCTAGGTTAAATGTGCTTGATTTCTTTAAGCAATCCTCACACAACATGGGATCAAGGCCTTTTACCGCCTTGGTTGTGTTCCTTTGGACGCTTTCCAGTTTATTAATGTCTGAGAGCCGGATGAGATATGACAAGGTCAGACAGAGCACAGCAGAGTTAGCACCTCCCCATTTCTGGAAGCCATATCTCTCCCAATGAAGGCCAAGACTGAAACAGCCTTTTTGAGTGCTATGTCACAGTGATGGCCCTGAGCTTCCTGATATGGGTCATTAGTGTGATATAGCAGCCAAAACGGCTAATGGTATCAAAGGCTGCAGAGGAATCAGGATGGATGAAGACTAAGAAAGGGCCATTGACATATGCAACCAGAGGCTCAAGCCCACTTGCCAAAGATTTCTCATCAATGGACAGTGATTACTTGAGGCACCAGGCCTGTGAGAGAGGCAGAGTTGGTGGGAGTTGGGAGAGGAGAGATTTTTAGGCCTTCTGTCTTTCAACTGCAAAAGAGAGAGAAGACATACAGTTCTAGATTCTTTTCATGGAGAGGTCCCTGAAAGGAGAGAAAGAATCTGGGAAGAAGCTGACATGTAGAGGAGTATGTACCTTGACCATGTCCCTAACATACCAGAGGGAATTTCCCCTCAGATGAGATCTGGGAATCTCTCTCTTGTTTGAATTGATGTATCTCTTCAAATAGAAGAGCTCATTCACTCTCTATATCATTTGATACCTTCTCATGTGCCTACTTTCTCTGATTTCTGTTTGCTATTGGTTTGGTAAGTAAGTTTATATGCCATTTACTACGTATGGTTTTTGTGTAAATGGCACGTGGTGGGAAGTCTTGGATATATAGCTTGGAACACTCCTCCATGAAGGGATGGTGATCAGGAGTACAGATTGTACCTAAGAAATATTTTTCCTAGACTAATAATATTTAAGGGGAAGATAAACTCTCTGAGGAGAGTAGAGTGGCCAATTTTGTAGTGCCAATTTTTTGCTCCCCTCCTAGCAAGAATCAGTTTTCCTTAGAAAAGGGTAGATGGAGGAGACTGGAGATATCTTTCCATGATGTGGCCCTTTGAGCCACGTCTAGACAGATCCATGAATTTATTTATTTTTGTAAAAACATAGTTTGTTGTATTTATATGTCTTTGTAGTTTAAGTTTCAGATATTTAGATGCATTTTGCTATTTTCAGTGGAATTTCTTTTGGTGTTTCTTCCTCCTGGATTTTATTAACAAAATAATGAAAAACTAATTATTTGTAGATTTATTTTTTATCTTACAATACTACCTTGGTAAAGCTATTAACTGCTTGAGTTAATTTTTTGTTATTGTTGATTCTCTAGGGTTCTCTAAGTAATCTACCAGGTTATCAATAATAACAATAATAATAATTAGTATTTATGTAATACTTCAATGTTTTCAAAGATCCCTACAAATATTTCATTTTATCCTCACAATAACTCTAGGGGGCACTATTATTATCTCCATCTTACAGATGAGAAAATAGGCAGATAGCATTTAGGTGTTTTGCCTCTAGTCACATAGCTAGTAAGTGTCCAAAGCTGAGTTTAGGGCTCAGGTCTTCCTGATTCCAGGTCCAGCCCTGCAGCCACTATTGAGGGTATTTTTCTAGGTTCTAGGAGTGCTTACTTACAAAACAGAATCTTTGACCCAAAAAGCTTATGATCTGGTCAGGAAGACAACACATTTTATGAAACTGTGAAAGTGGAGATGGAACATTTCTCTTGCCTTCCCTGTGATATAGGGGTGGTTTAAAACTTTATGGTACACTATCTCCTTTTTGGGAAACCTGGGGGCTAGAATACAGAAAAGAAGTAAACTCCCAATGAGGTTGGAAAGTGATATCCTTTAAAAAGATAAAGCAAAACCCTCCAGCAATCCTCTTCAATCCCTAATCATTGCTTATATCTCTAGAAAGCCTAGATTCTTAGACTAGATTTATAGACTATTTTATCCCCAAGTAAGGGGTTGGTAATTATCTAGCAACACTGAATTGGGCAGAAAATCAATTTAAATGATTGAGACCAGAGCTCATGGATTGGGCCCACAAACTGGCCTGCTAGAGTCTTTAAGAATATAAAATGAAATCATTTGGAAAGTTCTTATGTCCAATATGAGCCAAAAAGTCCCAGGGACTTGGACTTGGAAATTTTATGACTGAGCAAGAGAGGAAGGGGCAGGAAATGACTCTTGTTTGGCTTGGGAGAAGAATGGGGTAGAACCCTTTTAAATGACTAGCTTACAATCATGTAACCAAGAGTACAAAATATTTTACTTACCTTATCTGATTTGATCCACTTTATGAATTAGGAAGGGAAAATACTAGCTACATTTTTAGACTAGATATTAGATCAGAGAAAACATTGATTAAGCATTTACTATGTGCTAATATTTGCTAACACAAATACAAGTGAAAAGACTGTGCCTGACCTCCAGAACCTTAAATTCTAAAGGGGAAAGACAATGACACATAAAATGGAGCTGGAAAAAAGGAAAGTCTAGAGTGTTGGACTCACTGGTGTAGGTCATTCCTTGTGAAGAAATTCCCACTATCAACGCAGATCTATGACTGGCTCTGAAACTTAGAGGATTCTTTGGGGTGTCTGAGAGGTTAAGTGACTTGCCTAGAGTCACCTGGCCTCTTGTGACAGAGGTGAGACTTGAACCCAGATTTTCCTGACTCTAAGGTCAGCCTTCTATCTGCTGTATCATGCTGCCTTTTGATTCCCATTTTAAAAAGAAACTGAAGCACAGAGAAGTTAGATGACTTGCCCCCAAAGCACCCAGGTTCTAAGTGGGATGTTGGGACACAGATGCATATTTTCTAACTCCCACTCTAATGCTTTCTTGAGCTCTGAGAGGTGAGCTTTCATCTTTGAAAACAATTCTTCAAACCATTTATTGACCATCAGCATCTTATTTTGCCTTCCCTGCCTGGCCCTCCTTGTAGCTTTTATGTTATCTTCCCCTATTACAGGGTAAGCTTCTTGAGGTCATGGACTGATTTGTTTGTTTTTATTTGTGCTCTTAGAGCTTAACAAAGTACCTGCCACTGAGAAAATGCTTAATAAATGCTATCATCTATCTATCTATCTATCTATCTATCTATCTATCTATCTATCTATCTATCTTTCCTATTCATCTATCATCTATCCTTCTCTGTATCCTTTAAACCAAACAAGGCTTTGAAAATCACCCCAGGCCTAGAAGCTCTGTTGCAACAATTTGGCTAGCAGCTGCTGTAGGGGTGAGAAACCAACACAAACCCAACAATGAGAACGCTGCTAGCCCAGGTTCTTTTGATCTGCTTTACTAAGGAAAGCATCATTAAGGGTTAACAATCTTACTTTAATCCAGCATACAAATATCATTCACTTAGTTCAGGGGAAAAAGCCAGCACCCCGAACTTCAGAGCAAATACAAACAAATTACAAATGTACATTTATGAACAGACCAAATATGATTCATAGTTACCAAGGAACCACCAACATCTGAGTTCAGCCGGAAGCTCAACAGGGCTGGCTCAGAGTCACATGCACCACTCCTGCTGTGGCTCAGAGCTCCAAAAAAAAAAGCCAGCCTCTGGTTTTATATATTTTGTTCAGGGTCAAAGGTGAGTCACACATGCAACCCACCCACGTGACCTAAAAGGGTTACGAAAATGCGACTTAAACCCATGTGGTCTAAAAGCCTCTGATGTCACAAACATGTCACTCAAACTCATGTAAACTAGTCTTTCCCCTGAGGCAAGGAGGTCATAAAGGAGTCCCAATTTTTTTTTTTTTTGCTTTTTGGCAGGGCAATTGGGGTTAAGAGACTTGCCCAAGGTCACATAGCTAGTACACGTGTCAAATGTCTGAGGCCGGATTTGACCTCATGCCCTGACTCCAGGGCTGGTGTTCCACTCCCTGCACCACCTAGCTGCCCCAAGGATGCCTAATTTAATCAAAGAAACAAAGGCCAAACTCTTCAAGGGCACTTGGTTGAATAAGTGCTAAAAGCCCATCTTGATTCCCAATACAAGCTCTCAGCCCATAATTCCTGCTGCTTGGGAGGCTGTAGCTGATGAATGGAGATGATCTGATGCAATGTAATCACAGTCAGGCCTTAACTAGGCCTAAATACCTGGGACTTTGCCCCCAAGGTGTCTAATATAAAGGGTGCTGAAAAGACTTCGAGTTTTCTACCTAAATACACATCAGAGCTTAGTACTAAGTCAGGAAGAAAAGGGTGTTTTATTAATAAGCTCCCATAGGGTCCCCATTTTCTCCCCATGAGCTCCTTACTGCCTGCTTGGCCTGGCTACACCCTCTCTCTCCCCTGCTCCTGGGTCCCCACCCTAAATCCCAAGAAGGCCTCCCTAATAGCAGACTCAAGATCTCTGGGTTTTATATATCACCTGTCCCAGATGCTGGCCCAGAAGGAAAAAAAAGTGCTTCTTATTACTGTGATCACTACCACTTGTTCCCCCAGATGACAAACTCCTGTCCTATCATTACAGTGTCCAGAAGAGGGCATTCGCTGTCCCTGGTGTCTCCCTTTCCAGGGTTTGCTGTATTGGTGACACTGCAAATGGAGCATATTCTGACAAAGTACAAAGACTGCTCTTGACTTTGTCCAGAGTGTAACTTTGAATAAGTCATTTGACCTCTACCTGCCTCAATTTCTTCAGCTGTAAAATGGGGATAATAATTGCACATACATATAAATAATAAGATGATTGGGTTAATTTAGGGTGACCCAAAGGGCAATGAAAAGATGTGTGGTAGGTGTATGGATGGGATGCTACAGAATATTACCAGTGATAGCTTGTGCTTGAGAAGCAACATGTTAGGGTATGGAAATCTATCTTACCCTACAGGAAAGTGGGGGGAAAGGGGTAAGAGAAAGGGAAGGGTGATAGAAGGGAGAGCAGATTGGGGGAGGGGGTAGTCAGAAGCAAAACACTTTTGAGAACGGACAAAGGAGAGAGAGAACAATGTAAACAGGGGTGGGGAATAGGATGGAGGAAAATACAGCTAGTCTTTCACAACTTCACTATTATGGAAGTGTTTTGCATGACTACACATGTATAACCTATATCTCAGTGCTTGCCTTCTCAATGAGGAAGTGTGGGGAGAAAGGAAGGGAAAGAATTTGGAACTCCAAGTTTTAAAAATGTATGCTAAATTTGTTTTTATGTGTAACTGGGGAAAATAAAATGCTAAGTATATAAAAAAATTTTAAAAAAGACAAGCAATATGCCAAAAATCAAGGGTGTGCAGGACTAAAAAAGGAAGGGGAAGGAAAATAGATATCATCCTGTTGTGGTGCTGGTATCTCTGAAGTGTTCGAAGCTCTCCAGTGTGTAAAGGCCTCCAGTGTTGGGCAAATCGTCTTTGGAAGGCTGAGAGAAAGAGATTGATAAGAATCACATGGGATTCTCAGTAACTCATGCATGCTTTCCTAGGTGTGGATGGATTAGATCTGCAGTTCAGGAGCCAATAACCCTTCCTTTCCTGCAAGGAGCTCATAGAGCCATCTAACAATGAAATAAGGACGTCATTCATTCATTCATTCATTCACTCTCATTCATTCAGTCAGTCAATCACTCATTCATTCACTCATTCATTCATTCACCCATTCACTCACTCACTCATTCATTCATTCACTCATTCATTCACTCACTCATTAATTCATTCATTCTTCCTGGCTAATTTTTAAACATGCTCCCTAAGGTGCCGCACTCTGCCTCATTTGCCACATATCTGTCATTTTTAGCAGGATCATGAATGATCTCTTGTTTAGTAGATATTAGAGGCATGAGATTTGATAAAGTGCTGGGCTTGGGAGTCAGGAAGATGGCCACCAAGCTCCCTTTGAGTCTTAAACCTATGAATCTATGACTTTGTAACAGCAGAGAGGTTAAGTGGCCAAGCTCACACAGTGAGTGTCAGAGCCTGGATCAAACAGTGGTCTTCCTAACTGCAAGCCCAGTGTTCTATCCACTGTGGAACACTGACCCTCTGCCTAGAGAGAAAAGATCAGCAAATGAGAGCAAAGGCAACCATGGTTTTATTTCCTCAGCTTTTAAAACACAGTGCCTGGCACATAAGAAGAGCTTAATAAATGTTCTTTGCCCAATCTTGCCTTTCGAAACTGCCATTTCCAAATCTCCGGAGTGAAGGCTAACATTCAGGTATAGAAGTTTGGTTTTATTTCATTCTCCTGGGCTCCATGAACTTTGAAAGAATGGTTTTGGATGACAATATTTCATTAAAATAGATTTTCTTTGTAATCCTATATATTTTATGTTATGCATTTAAAGTCATTCTTCTAAGATGAGATCTATCAACCCCCAAAGGGGACATAAGGCAAATAAAGTGAAGGACTCCTGCAGTAAAATGTATGCTCCTTGAGGGCAGGGAGTATTTCATTTGTGTCTTTGTATCCCCAGTGTCTGGCACAGTAGGAGCTCAATAAATATTTGTAGAGTTGAATTCGATTGAAGATAATCCACCTGAATGATCCAATGAAGTTTCATTTATTTTTCATTTTGAAGCCTTTGAATATTCACCGTTCTTTCCTGCAAGAAAAGGAAACAGACTCATCTTTTCCTTCCTTTTTCTGCCAGGAATTTTAGAATTCTTGTAACTGGCTTTTAAACGTTGGGTTTTTCATTGATATTAATGACTTGTAGAGTTGTTTTGGTGTTACTAATATAGGAAAGAATTAAGTCCAGCATTCAAAGAAATGATCCTGTCTCCACGGAACAGTAAGTCCTATTTTTAGCTCTGATCACTGACTTACTCATGACATACCATCAAACAGATTTTCAGACATGCTTGAGCTTTTTCTAGTTATGTGAAATTTAGAACCCAAAGCCAGGATATGAAAAATGTTAACATAAAACTGTATCTTAGTAGGTGTTAGGGGTGAGGGTGGGAAGGACAAGGGTGATCTTTTATACAGAATTTGGAAGGAAAAATGAGCTTTGCCCCTCAGTGGCTAGAAGCAATTTATTATCCCCTGGTATAATAAGCTCCTAGAACAATCCTGTCACTTATGATTAATTCTGTGCACAATGATTAGAAAAGCATTTTGACTCTGGGGCAAATCAAGCTCTAGCATTGGGGTGCACATTACTCACACAAACAATCTACATTCACTTCAAAGCTGATGCCCCAGAGCTCACCATAGCTGGGGAGACGTCCAGGTTGGGACACAAAACTTGGAATGGCCATGGTGAATGACACGGATGAACAAGCGCTTTGGAAGGATTTTATAGTGAATCAATTTTTAGTGGCTTCGAAGATCTGATGACAGTAACAAAGCTGTTAAAAAACAACTCAAAACATTGATTGGAGTTTGTACATGAAAGAGGATGTCATCAGTCACTGAAATGAGTAAAATGATCTCTCTTTGTCCATTTGAAATGTAAATCGTCTGTTTATTGGTATCTTAGAAATACCCATAGATTTGCAACAAAGGTAACTAATTGCAAGCAAAATACAGCTCAATTCAATAAATGCCCACAATAAATGCCCCAAAGCATTTGGGAATGTAGGAATTTAAATTGACCCACTACATATCAATCATTCTGCATGCATTAATAAAGTGCCTACTAGGTGCCAGGCACTGTGCTGGGCACTGGTAACAAGTTCTTCCTCTCCCCCAGATTACTCTGTGTCTGATTTTTATGTACCTACATATGTATGGATTGACTCCCCCGTCATAACACAAGCTCCCTTCAGGAAAAGACTGTATCATTTTTGCATTTCGCATTCCCAAGATTTCTCTTAGGGTCCTAGGATCTAGAGTGAGGGAGACCCCAGAGGCAATCTACTTCAGCCTATTCTACATTTTACATATGAGGAAACTGAGGCCCAGAGAGATTAAGTAAGTTGTCCGAGTAGCAGAGGTCTAATTTGAATGCAGGTCCTTTGACTCTTGAGTCAGTATTCTTAATGCTTATGTAATGAATGAATGCATGCATGAATGAATGTCCTCAAGGAGCCTACTAGAGGCATAAGATTGTCCACAGATTCCTTAACCTAAAGGAGTGATATACTCAGAATAGAAGACATATTTTCATGTGTTTTCTGGACTTCTTGTCTTTGTGCATTGGAGTGGAACTCTGGATCTGCAGATGAGTAAAACACAAGCAGGTAGAGGAAGCCGCCAGCCAAAGTGCTTTTGGAAATGTTGAGCAAGTGAGAGAACTCATTAGACTGGGAGCTCTTAGCTGGGTTGTATGAATTAGAACACAAACTTAATAGAGCTATTTAAATAGAATTGTTTTCCTTTGTGATCCATTAATTTTGCTTTAATCATTTAAAAAACATTGTTCTGAGAAGGGGACCATGGTCTTCACCAGACTGTCGAATGGGTCTGTGATATAAAAAAGGTGAAGAACCTCTGCTCTAGCAAAGGCAACTTAAAGAAACATCAACATATTTCCTTAGTTTAAAGGAGAAGGTGTGGGTTTCTTTGGAATTTCTCTGGCTCTAGAATAACTTGGCATCACATAACAATTATGAGAAACAATTATGAGAAAATTGTCTTTCCATGCTTCATGTTTGGTATGAAAAGCAAAACATATTGAGACCGATGTAGGTTTTTTCCAGGGAGCTGACCATTTTCTGACTCCACTTTACTCCCCAAAGCATTTTTAAGGCAAAGGTGTTTAGGTTTCATACCTGACTGGAGACAAGACCCACTAAGCTTCTTTCTACTTCAGCTTTCACTGACTGTGAACTTATCAGTAAGGTGTCTTGGAGGCCATCTACTCCAATCCTACCATTTTGCAGATGAAAAATGAAGATGTGGAAGGGTTAACGACTTACCTGAGATTGCCCAGTTAGTTAGTAATAGATTTGAAACCACACCTTCTGTTTGCCAGGCTGATGCTCCTCCCATGAGGGGAAGTCTCCACTTTCTGTCTTCTCCCATGCTCCCCAGAATATTTCAATCTGACTTCCAACTTCATCATTCAAATGAAACAGCTCTCCGCAAAGTTACCAATGATCTCTTCATTTCCAGATCGGATGACCTTTGCTCAGTTGCCCGTTCTCAAGCTGCTGCATTCTGACTGTATTGAACACTTTCCCTTTCATGCTCTTCTCTCTTTTCTGGGTTTTCTCGACTATTCTATCTGAGCTGTCCATTTCAGTTTCCTTTTTTGGATCTTCATCTATATCACACCTGTTAATCAATCAATCAATCAATAAGTGTGTATAAGGTACCTACTGTGTGCCAGGCACTGTGTTAAGTACTGGTGATACAAAAAGAGGCCAAAGACAGTACTTGTCCTCAAGGAGCTTATAGTCTAATGGGGGAGACAACATGAAAACAAATATATATAAAGCAAGCTATACATACACACACAAGCGCACACACACACACATAGGATAAAAGGACATAATTAACAGAGAGAAGGCACTGGACTTAACAGGAGTTGGGGAAGGCTTCCTGTAGAAGGTGGAATTTTAGTTGGGACTTAAAGGAAGCCAGAAAGGTCAGTAGTTGGTCGGGGGAGGAAGAGCATTCCAGGCATGGGGGAGAACGAAAGAAAATGCCTAGAGCCAAGGTATGGAGTGTTTTGTTCCTGGGACAGCCAGGAGGCCAATCTCATTGGAATGAAGAGTAAGTATTTGCAGAACAAGATGTAAGAAGACTGGAAAGGTAGAAGGGGGTCCATTTTATGAAGGGTTTTGAATGCCAAATAAAGCACTTTGTATTTGATTCTGGAGGCAGTAGGGAGCTGCTGGAGTTTGTTGAGAGAGAGAGAGAGAGAGACAGAGAGAGAGAGAGAGAGAGAGAGAGAGAGAGAGAGAGAGAGAGAGAGAGAGAGAGAGAGAATGTGTGTGTGTGTGTGTGTGTGTGTGTTGGGGGTGTGTGTGTGTGACAGGTCTAGCCTGTGCTTTAAGAAAATCACTGTAGTGGCTGAATGGAGGGTGCACTGGAGTGGGGAGAGACTTGAGGCAAGCAGGACCATCCCTCCCCCCAGAAGCCATTGCAATCTTTCAGGCATGAGGTGATGAGGGCTTCCAGAGGAGAGGAGGGGGCATATTGGAGAGATGGTTGGCAATAGACTGGATTTGGCGGGAGGAGAAATAATGAGGAATCTGGACAATTCCTCAATCATGAGTCTGAAGAGCTGAGAGGGTGCTGTTGTCTTCTCAGTTCTATTCTGGGCCCTTTTCTCCCTTTAGATTCTGTCTCTCCATGACTTTACCAGCTCCAGTGAGATAGTATATGTAAAGCAAACCTTAAAGTGCTGTACAAATAAGTGTTAATTGGTAAAACTGATGGATTGAATGTGCTATGGAGGCTGGCATCTAATTGCTTTGGATGCATTTGAGCATGCAATCCCTCAGGGCCTCAGTCTTCTTATCTCTACATTGGAGGTTATAGCATTTGCTCTACAGTGACCTCTCATGGTTGTTCTAGGGAACAACTACTGTATCTCTTCAACCACCATATGGAGGTGAGTGAAAGATGTAATAATGAAGGTTCATAGAGCCATGATTTCAGAGCTAGTAGGAACCTCTGAGGTCATCCAGCCCAACCTGCTCCTTCTACAGATGAGAGACGCTGCATCCCAGAGAAGTGGTGACTCACCTATCATCTCAGAGCCAGGAAATGGTACAGATGGGGTACAAACCCAGATTCTCTGACTCCAAATTTCAGTCTTTCCTCACTGGTATTATGCAGCAGCTTTGAATAGAACCAGTGTAACATACAAGGAATTGGAGGTTACCTAGGGCTGCTACTGAGTAATGTGGGGCATTGTGTGAAATTCTGGGTATATGGTATGTAAAAGTGGCGGTGGTGGTGGTGGTTGATAATTTTATATCTTCCCAGAGACCTTTGCAAAACCGGGCTCTAAAGACTAACCTAAAATGAGAAAATAATTTGAATATGTTTTGTCCTTTTGCCCTTTGTTATCGTGAAGACAGGCTGTACTTTAACAGGCCCATGTGGCCAAAGATATTAAAAGATCTAAATATAGCTGCTATGTATTGCCAAAATACTCCTGTAAGTAAATGTTAGAGTTCATTATTTTTCTCATGAAAAGAAATTTTAATATCGTGGATAGCAAGAAGGAATGGGGATCCACATAAGAGAGAATCTAAAATGGTTCGTTTTGAGGAAGCTACATGGTACAGGAGACTCACCTGTTGGGTATGGCTTTGGGGAGGACTCTTTAGTCAGTCAATCAACAAGCATTTTATAAGGTGCCAAACACTGGGCTAGTTGCTGCAGACACAAATTAAATAAATGAGACAATCTCTACTAGGAAGGAGCTCACATTGGTGCCTTCTTTGACATTTCTGCAGTATTCCCTTCAATTCAACAAGAATTTATTCAGCCTTTACTATTTGCCAGACCCTGGAGATACAAAGAAAAAAAATACTCCTTGCCCTCAAGGAGATTACATTCTATCCACAGGGAGAACAAGTACCTGATTGTTGTCCTTTGTGCTCAAGGACCAAAAGGAGATCACTATGTTGAGGTCAAGGTGCAGTGTGTCTGACTGTGGTTGATCATACCAGGATGAGCTTGGAAAGCTCTACCACAGGTCTGGCACAAATAGTCCATATGAGTAAGTAGTTACATGTATAATAAATATATGATATGTGGGATTTGTGGAGGGAAGAGGACAATGGCTGTGAAGGTAGGGGTTAAGAACAGGATTTAGAGTTAGGAGAGACACAGGATGCTAGAGATAGGAGAGGCCAAAGAAATGATCTAGCACAAACTACTTGAGGAAACTGGGGCCAAGATGATAAAATGACTTAGACAAGGTCACAGAGGCAGCAATCAAGGGCAGAGCCAGGAATCGGAGCCAGGGCCTCTGTCTCCAGAAGACTTCAACTATGCTCCAGTTCATCACGCCATTATTGTAACCAGAAACAATGCCTCCGAGCGGGTCATTTTCATCTTTGTCCAAATGTCCGGATCATTGGGTCATCTCATGAAGTCTGCTGTGCTGAAGTAGATGAATGGCTCCTTGTGGTCTGTGAGATCCAGTGATCTGCCTATTGTCTGTCTGTCATTCCTGCTATGAACTCAGGCATATCTCACACTCCTGACCACTCTTTCATATGTGCATCTATCAATTGGCCTGAGTCCCCTCTGACTCCTCTTGGTCTCTCATGTTTGGATAACATCCCCCCCAAAGTCAATCAAATGACAGCCTAATTTACTCAAAGGAGTAGTTGAACCAATGGTTTCATTAAATAAATTGGTCAAATGCATTAACATATCAAGGTGACTGATGGGGATAAATCCCACAGAGACAAAATCTTATGTAGAAGATAATTATGAAGGACTATGGTCTAGCATAGTCAGAACTACCTCTGGCCACTGACTCAGATATATCCTCAGGGAGAGGGAGTAACCTCTGAAATGTTCATTCAAGGATGGAACAAGACTGAGTTTGTGATTCTTAGACACTCACCAGTCAGTTTCCCACTGATGTTACATGTACTAGGCTGTAAATACCAATGACCTGAAAAAACATTGCTACCCTGAGGGGAAACAGGGGGTCATGCTCCCATGATTTCTCTTCCAAGTAGAGCCCAGGAACAGTAGCACAGAGGAGAGCACACTGACATGTTACAGTCGCTCTACTTTCCTGGCCCAAAGATCTTTGTGGATCTCAAGGATCTAGGGTCTGGAACATCCAAAATTCCTTCTTAAGACCCCAACCCTGCCCACTTTCTCACCCTGCTTTGTTACCTGGCTTTCCCTTCCTCCCTCACCTTGGACCAACAGCCATCTGCTGCTGCTTTTCTGCACTTGATTGTATATTCTGACTGTAATAATAGACTTAGCAAACTTGTCAAGATTTATAAAACCAGCAGGGATCTTTTTTTTATTATGGTGAAAAGGAAACAAAAACACCTCCTAGTATGAATCCAGTATCTATAGCATCCGTCCCTGACGGATAGGAGGTAGTACAGTGTATGGGGAGGAGCATTGTGTTTCCCTTTAGGGAGACCTGAGTTTGAATACTATGTGACCATGGCCAAGGCACTTAACTTCTGAGTGTCAGGTTTCTCTCATCTGTAAAAGGAGTATCATATCAACGCTACCTGTGTCACAAGGCTGTTGAAGGATCAAAAGAGGCTTTATATGTGAAGTGCTTTGCAAACCTTAAAGCACAAGGGGAATGTCCGCTCTAATCAGCCAGTTAATGAGCATTTATTCAGTGCTAAACACTAAGGATGCAAGAAAGGCCAAAGACATGGCCATGAGGAGCTCACACTCCAACGGGGGAGACAAAAAGCAAACAAATATGGACAAATCTAGGTAGGATAAACAGGAAGTTAACAAAGGGAAGACACTGGAATTAGGAGGAATTTGGAAAGTCTTCCTGTAGAAGGTGCCATTTTAACTAGGATTTTGTGGTTGTTGTTTGTCCTTCATTCTCAAAGAGGACCAAGACATTAGGAAGGTGATGCCATGACATACAAGTGAATTGGATTTAAGTGAGGGAGGGCTGTGCAAAGTCACCAGCCTCACTTTGTCCTCCGTAGCCATCTGGGTCCAGTGGCAAGCTATAGATCAGGAAGCCAGGGAAGCCAGGAGGTAGAGATGAGGAGGGAAAACATTTCAAGCAAGGGGGACAGTCAGAGAAAATGCCTGGGACTGAGATGGAGTATGTCGTTCAAGGAAAAGCAAGAAGATGAGTGTCACTGGATCAAAGAGTGTATGTGTGGGGGTGGGTAGTAAGATGTAAGAAGATTGAAAAGATGTGTGTGGGGAGGCAGGTTGTGAAGGGCTTTGATGCCAAGTACAGGATGTTGTATTTGATCCTGAAGGTGAGAGGGAGCCACTGGATTCACTTGAGTATGGAAGTGACGTGATGTGGTCTGACCTGTGCTTTAGGAAAATACCTTTGGCAGACGAATGGAATGGGGAGAGATTTGTGGCAGGCAGACCCACCAGCAGTTTGTTGTAATTGTCCAGCATGAGGTGGTGACAATGATGAAATAAGCTCTCCTTTAAAATTCAATTATGTAAATCTCCTTTAGAAAAATCATTCAAAGAAGATCATGATTTCACCATGTCATTGGGCTAACAAGATGATGTTTCACAAGGCTTTTCAAGACTCAGTTAAGATAGTATATGAAAGAACTTTGCAAAGTTCCCCTCATGAAAAAATTATTTCTAGGAAGTCTAATGCTGAAATGCTTATATTCACTGAAGTCTATGGAATTTCATAGAATAATAGAATCACACAGTTGGAGGAAGTCTCAGAAGTCATCTAATGCAACCACTATGCTAAGCTTGGGTCTCTTCTAAAGCAACCTTAAAAATATCCATTCTTTGACTAAAGACATCCAGTTATGGGCAACTCACTACCCTCAAAGATAGTTCATTCTGTTTGGGGAAAGCCTAAGTTATATGAGATCAAATAAAATAATATTTACAAAATATTTAACGTGATATCTGGCACATAGTACTCAAGTCAATTCAATAAACATTTATTAAATGCCTACTATGTACCAGGCTTTGTGCTATGAGCTGGAGATCCAAATAAAAAAAAAGAAAGAAGTTTTGCCCTCAAGGAACTTACATTCTAAGGGGGGAGGACAATTCACAAAATGAAGCTGAAAGGGGGAGGTGCATTGTTCTGTGGAGTTGAAACCAAGCAGAGCAGCTAATGGACAATGGGGTTACCTGGAAGTTTGTGAGCCATCTATAAAGCAAGACTCTGGGAGGAGTTTACTGCTTTAACCCCTCCATCCCTGCGATCAGAGGAGAGAGCAACTAAGGAAGTTGAAAAGATGTTGACTTTTGGATTTCCAGGGATGGATCCAAGATGGTGGCTGGAAAGCAAGGGCTTACTTAAGCTCTCCCCCAAATCCCTCCAAACACCTGTTAAAAATGGCTCTAAACAAACTCTAGAGTTGTGGAACCCACAACTCTAGAGGGAAACAGGTATCCAGCCCAGGAGAGCCTGGATGGTTGCTGGGAAGGGTCTATAGCATGGTGCTGAGAGTGGAGGACAGCCCAGCGTGGGCTGCTCAGGGACAGACCAGACCCAGAATCAGGCAGCTGGAACAAGACTTGGGGCCATGAAACAGTGAACTGTGGCAATTACCAGACTTCTCAACGCACAAACACCAAAGAGCAGGTTAGGGTGAAACTGTGGGATCGAGTTCAGAGCAGTCTGGGCTGCCAGCTCTGGGGATGGAGGAGGTGGTGCAGTGGTGATGGTGGTGGCAACAGGAAGCTCCTGAGGCTGCTTCCAGAACTCCAGCATCAACTGTTTCCCAAGTCCCTGGATCACATGGTGGGAGGAATCTAGCAGTGGATCAGAGCGGGAGTGCAAGGAGTGCTTTGTGGACACAAAGGCAGATTCTCTTGCTGTGCCCTGCTTGGATCTGTACTGCCATTCTGATTGTTGGTTCTTGGGGGAGGAAGAGCACTGCTGGGACAGAGCCTGGAGTGATGGTGGAGTAGAAGTAGCTCTGAAAACAGCAGTGCTTGGACCTTAAAGCTTGGGACAAAGTACTCTCTACTCTACAAGCAGTCATATCCTGACAACAAGCTTAAGGGTCAAGTAGTTGGCTGAGAACATGAACAGGCAGTAAAAATGACCTGAGACTCAAACTCAGACTCAAACTCAAACTCTAAATTCCTTTTTTGGTGACAAAGAAGATCAAAACATATAGCTAGAAGAAGTCAACAAAGTCAAAGAGCCTTCATCAAAAGCCTCCAAGAAAAATATGAATTGGGCTCAGGCCATGGAAGAGCTCAAAAAGGATTTGGAAAAGCAAGTAAGAGAAGTAGAGGAAAAATTGGGACAAGAAATGAGAGTGATGCAAGAAAACCATGAAAAACAAGTCAATGACTTGCTAAAGGAGACCCCCAAAATACTGAAGAAAATAACACCTTAAAGAATAGACTAACCCAAATGTCAAAAGAGGTCCAAAAAGCCAATGAAGAGAAGAATGCCTTGAAAGGCAGAATTAGCCAAATGGAAAAGGAGGTCCAAATGACCACTGAAGAAAATACCACCTTAAAAATTAGATTGGAGCAAGTGGAAGCTAGTGACTTCATGAGAAACCAAGATATTTTAAAACAAAACCAAAGGAATGAAAAAATGGAAGGCAATGTGAAATATCTTACTGGAAAAACCACTGACCTGGAGAGTAGATCCAGGGGAGATAATTTAAAAATTGTTGGACTACCTGAAAGCCATGATCAAAAAAAGAGCCTAGACATCATCTTTCAAGAAATTATCAAGGAAAACTACCCTGATATTCTACAACCAGAGGGCAAAATAGAAATTGAAAGAATCCACTGATCACCTCTTGAAAAAGATCCCAAAAAGAAAACTAGGAATATTGTTGCCAAATTCCAGAGTTTCCAGAGAAACAATTGGAATATTGTGGAAACACAATCAGGATAACACAAGATCTAGCAGCTTCTACATTAAGGGACTGAACAGCTTGGAATATGATATTCTGGAGGTCAAAGGTGTTAGGACTAAAACCAAGAATCACCTACCCAGCAAAACTGAGTATAATGCTCCAAGGCAAAATATGGATTTTCAATAAAATAGAGGACTTTCAAGCTTTCTCAATGAAAAGACCAGAGTTGAATAGAAAATTTGACTTTCAAATACAAGAATCAAGAGAAGTATGAAAAGGTAAACAAGAAAGAGAATTCATAAGGGACTTACTAAAGTTGAACTGTTATGTTTACATGGAAAGATGATGTATGTTTTTCATGAGACCTTTCTCAGTACTGGGGTAGTTGAAGGGAATATAGACAGAGGGCACAGGATGAGTTGAACATGAAGGGATGATATCTAAAAAATGAAATAAAATTAATGGATGAGAGAGGATTATACTGAGAGAGGGAGAAAGGGAAAGATAGAATAGGGTAAATTATCTCACATAAAAGTGGGAAGAAAAAGCAATTTTGTTGGAAGGGAAGAGGAGGCAGGTGAGGGGGAATGAGTGAATTACACTCTCATCAGATCCAACTTGAGGAGGGAATAACATACACACTCAATTGGATATCATACTCCACAGGAAAGTAAGGCGAAGGGGATAAAAAAGGCTGGATGATAGAAGGGAGGGCAGATGGGGGAGGAGGTAGTCAAAAGCAAACACCTTTGAAAAGGGACAGGGTCAAGGGAGAAAACTGAATAAAAGGGGACAGGATAGGGTGGAAGGAAATATAGTTAGCCTTTCACAACATGACCATTGTGGAAGTGTTTTGCATAATGATACATGGGTGATCTATGTTGAATTGCTTGCCTTCCTAGGGAGGGTGGGTGGGAAGGGAAGAGGGAAGAGAATTTGGAACTCAAAGTTTTAAAAGCAGATGCTTAAAAAATTTTGAAAAGTTGTTTTTTGCAAAAAAAAAAGATGTTGGATTTTGAAAACTAAATCAATCAATATGGTGATGAGAATTCAGTAAAAAAAAAGAACATTTACCAAATAATAATATCAATAAACAAGTAATAAATAGTAGGCACTTAATAAATAAATAAATAGAATATTTTCTTTCTCCTTCATATGGGCCCAATGACAGACTCCGTCTGCTGTCTGAGGACCAGAATAACTTAGCATGCATGTACTTCTTACCAAAAGGATAGCTTCCAGGGGACACATTAGTTTTGAATGATGGTGATTAATTAAATCAATTGCTGTAAAAAAAACCCTTCAATTATATGTGACTCCCTTCAACTTCTGCAGTGATTATGATTCAGTAGCATAAGGGTCAGAGGAGGCTAAAAATCAGGCAACTAGTTTTTAGACCACCTGTGAACATGAATTTCCCCATTGGTGTTCTTGACACACAATCTTTGTCTAATGACCAAAGATGGTGCATGCTTCTAGAGGAACTGAATCACTTCAGTTTTCATGGTCTTGTCACGAATGAAATTGGAAGACAAGAAGTTTCTACTACATAGAAGGAAGGCTCTCAGGGTCTGCTCAGGAAAGGAGCTGTAAGAACACCCAAAGGTCATTAAGAAGCATCATTTTGTGAGACACTTGGTTCATCTTGGCTTGCACTGCTCACATTGAGCACAATCTCTCCTTAAATGGAGATGAGAAATTTATAGGTCAGGCTTCAAGCCCCAGTGGTTAAGACTTGAGAAAGATGTAGGTCATTTTTCAAATTGTTTTCTGTAGAACATCTTTAGTTTGCATCACTGGCACATGGTTGTTTGTGGTATCCCAATGTGAAAAACTAACAATATGTTCCTAGAGGAGATACTGCATGAACACCCAAGCTATGAACTTGCTGACATCAATGAGGTTGTAGTGAAAAATGTCAGTACTAATCATTCTTTATAGTTCTATCACATGAGACCTTGGTTTAGGGGTAGAGAGACATTCAATTAAGATGCTTAAACTTCAGTAGCAATAGCATCAAGGTAAAAATAGGTTGTGGCTGCCATTTTGTAAATCAAAAGACCAAGGAACAGGAATCCTAATTAGATATGCTGGTAGCAAAGACAAGCATAAACTCAGCCTGAATCTTCTCAACACTGCAGCATGCCCAAGGCGTGAAGCATGACAGGCAAGATAAACAAGATGAAGTTATAAAATGTCATATGCTTTTTGATTTGAGTAGGCTGTGTTTGCTAGAAACATTTGTAAGGTGCTCCATCTTAAAATCTTTTGATGAAGTGGGGGGGGGGCAGAGGAATTATTCCTTGTTCCAGCTACAGGTAGAGATGTGAAATCCTAAACAGTAATATGTTTTTCGACATGGCAACATCTCTTATTAAATGTAATCTCCTTTCCTATTACTTCAGGTACTTCCTATTAAGTTAGTCTAATTGCCTTGTGGGTTTAACTGTATGTAAAGTCCTTAGTCTTTAGTGCTGTTTCCCCCTCCTATCTGCTGCCTTTCCTGTTAAATAATAATAATAATATAATAATACCCATTTATTTGGTACTCTAAACTTTGCAGAACACCTTTAATAATTTCCTCTCTAATTCTCCAACACAGAGATATTATAAATATATTAATGAGATAGATATTATAAATATTCTTATTACTTCCATCTCATAGATGAGAAAGATGAGATTCAGAGAAGTTAAAATATCTTGCTAATGGTCTCACAATGGCAGAGCTAGGTTTTGAACCCAGTCTTCCTGATTCCCATTCCAGTGCTCCAATCCACCACTGTATCACTTCTACGCAGATCAGGAATTTCATTCTTGCTCTGAGCTGTTTGCTAACTAATAACTGATACAATTTTTAAGGTATTACCTGATAAAGGCTTGGTAAGACCCTTCCCAAGAGGCATCTACATTTTAAAAAGGAATTTTAAAGACTGAAAACTTTCAAGACCCAGAGGAATAGACTTGAAGGGGAATGATAATGTGTTGATTTTGTTTTGGATCAAGGATTTTGCCAGATGTTCTTTAAATCATACTATCTTGGTAGCCATCTACTATGCCTATTGGTCAAACTGGTTAGTGATGATAGTTTAGAGGAGTAAAGAAAGGCACCCAGGTGAACAAGGGGGTCTCCCACTTCATGGAAGTGGGGAGCTTTCTTTCAATCCAGGAAACTTCCATGTCTGAAGGTGGGGCTATATATTTTGGTTAGATTGGTGACTGCAGGGGAAGCAGTATGTCCTCATGAGGGTTCTAGGTCTTCCTGTGCTGGATGCCAGGATTGGCAGTCTAAGCCTTGTGAATGAAGCTCTCTTCTCCCAGTAGTGGAAGAGAGAAGTCTCAGGATCTACCAAGCTTGGGGCAATAGTTTTAAGAGAATTGTGGGGAGCCCCATTTGGTCAACCAATTACAAATACCATTGTGTGAGGTAGTGAGAGAATAAAGTGTGAAGGCTTCACAGGGAATATGTATATATATGTATATGTATGTATGTATATATATATATATGTATTTATATATAAAATGTTTGAGAATCAATATTTAGAGAAAACGGAAACGGGATAAATTTGAATCTGTGGGAATCTGATTATTTAGCCTTTAAGAATGTCTTTCTCCCCCTCCTTCTTTAGATTTATAGATGTCACCTCAGCTGTGAATGGAATACAAGATTGTGAAAGCTTCCCTATGAATAACGTAGGCAAGGAAATATTCAAATAGAGACAGTACAAATTTAGTTAGGATGTGAACCTCATCAGGCCTAAGTTTTGTTTTCCTATAAATCATATGATTTTGGGGAAACCAGATGATATTCCCCCCTCCCCCTCCCCTAGCCTACTTACAAACTGCCATCTTAGCATTAAAATTTCCCTATAAGGTAATTCTGTAGTTTCTGTGCTTGTATTGGGTAAAAACTTATTGCTGGTTAGATTATGAAGCCACTTGTCTCCGCAAATGGGGATGGGGGTCCAGCCTCTAGGGTGGGATTTCTTAGAATTGTTGGTACAAGGTATATATCTCCCTGCCTGTCTTCTCCCCCACGCCTCTCCTCACTGCTATCTCCGCCCTGGTAGTGAGAGATGCCCAATTCTTGTGAGACTTGATCAAATAAAGCTTCTGGTTTTTTTTTTCTGCCTTGAGAAACCAAGACACCTCTGTTTTTTTTAACTTGAGTCAGTGGTCTTTTGACCCACACACCATATACCAATGATTACAAAAATGTATATACATTCATACTGGGCATTCCTGTTATTCAATCCAATTCAACAAGCATTTATTAAATGTCTACTGTATGTCAGGTGTTAGGGCAAGTGCTAGGATACAAACATGTCCCTGCCCTCAAGGAGTTAACATTGTCTTTGGAGGAATCCAATATGTGCCTCATCAATAAATACAAAGTATATGCATGCTAATTTCTAAAAACCAGCGGGATCCAGGGGCTTCCAGAGACAGATGTGAATTGCAGATGATTTTGAATTTATGATAGTTTCTCAGGGGATTCAAAAGGTCTAACCAATCAATCAACAATCAAAAGTCTTTAATAAGCACCTACTATGTACAAATCACTCAGAATACAAAGTGAAACAGTCCTGCTCCCGGGAGCTTCCATTTTATGAAACTCCAAATACCTTTTAAAACATTAACTACAAGATGCTCACTAAGAATATTCACACTCGTTATGACTTAGGTATTGCAAAATCAAGATTCTCCAGATTTCTTCCATCTGCATCTGCTGCAAATCATCACCTCAAGGTACAGTTGTGACAATGATTTTTCCCTCAGTCATAACTTCTTAAACAAGATGTCTGGATTGTTGTGACTGATTGTGTGCTGAGAGGCAGTGTGACAGAATATCATGAACCACAGCCCTAGGGTCAGAGCTGGCTGGGTAGCTCACCAGGTAAAACCCTGGACCTGGAGTCAGGAGATGCTGAGTTCCAGTCCCGCTTCAGACACTTACTAGCTGTGTGACTCTGGGAAAATCACTTAACCCTTTTTTGCCTCAGTTTACTCAAATGTAAAATGAGGATAATAATAGCACCTACCTCACAAGGTTGTTTTGAGGATCAAATAAAATAATGTTTGTAAAAAAATAAAGAAAAGAAAAAAAGCACTTAGCATAGAGCCTGGCACATAGTAGGTGCTATATAAATGCTTATTCCCTTCCTCTTCCCTTCCCATTACAGGAGCTGGGTTCAAAATCCAGCTCTGCTATTTCCTACTGATGTGACCTTGGACAAGTCATTTCCCTTTATAGGCTGGAAAACTGAAGAGGCTGGGGTAGGTAATCCCTTCCCATTCCCATTGTTTTCGCTATCTAGGAGTTCAGAGCTTGGTGAATCTACAGTTTACGTGGAATTCCCGCTGCAATCTCTTTTCTGTCTTTGTGGCCTCTGGATGATACCTCCTTCTTGCTCTGCTGCAGCTGTGGTTGCACAGATATGCGGTGTTTGCATGTAAGGAATAATTGCTGGCCAAAGGCCAGGACTGCAGCCTGTTCTGCCAGCACCTCCTCCCTGAGGCACTGGGAGCTGTCACTTAGCACCACCTGGTCCCTATGAAACATGCTTCATCAAGACAGTGCTGTTGCTTGAAGCATTGTCTTACTGTTTGAGAAAACTGTGAGTGGAGACATTGTGAGATTTATGGGATGCCAGATTCTTTAAAGGTGGAAGATACCCTTGGGGTGGACTAGTCCCACCTCCTCCCCCCTCCATTTGCAGAGAAGGAAACTGAACCCCAGCTTGGTCAGTGACAAAGCCTGGACCAGGATCTGTAGTGGGAAGGACATCCTGGGGACTCTTGACTCCTGACACCCAGTCTTTCCATCCCACCCTGGGGCTCGGTGTTGATTCCATTGCATTCAAAAACATTTATCAAATATTTACACAGTGCAAAGTGCTGGGGATTCAATGGCCAAAAAATGCACCTTGAATTCCAAGGAACTGATAGCAACCATTTTTTAAAAAAAGAACATAGCCCTTTAATAAATCAACAAATAATAATTAAGCTCTTGTTTGCCAGACACTTTGCTCAGGGCTGAGGATACAGATACAGTACAGATCAACCCAGCTCACAGAAAGCTTGCCTCTACCAGGTGAGACCATGAGGACTTAGACAGGATGCCCCAAATGCTATTAAAGTTTACAATGGCACTGAGACTTTTGGGACACCTTAAATAAGTAGACGCTGAATAAATATGAATAAATATGGGGTAGTTAGAGGAGGAGGACTCAAGCAGCTGGAAGGGCCTGAAATGCTTCTTAACCTATAACGGGGTCATAAATCCCAACTGGCAGGCTGGTGAAGCCTATGTACCCTTTTGTAGAATCATGTTTTTAAATAACTGAAGGAAATGCTATTTTAGTGAGAAGTTAGTGAAAGCGAAGATGCAATTTCCCCCTTCCACCACCCCTGCCATCCAACTTCACAGAATTCTTGACATCAGTCCAGGGATTCTAGAGCCCAGGTTAAGAAGCTTTGATGGAGGAGGTGTTGCTGCTTGAGCTGTGCTTTGAAGAAAGGGGGGTATTCTATGAGGCTCATGTGCAAGAAAATGTGGGGAGTGCAGATGTTGAAAAAAAGAGAAGGGGCTCGCTTACTTGTTCCTGAAGAACTATTACATTAGAGGATAAATACCATGGCCTTTTGTCATAAATATATTCCAATAACATAGTATCAACAAGAATTAGGAGGCAGGTGCTGCACAGAGCCTGGAGTCTGGAAGTTGTGATTTCAAATGTGGCCTCAGACACTTACTAGATATGTGATCCTGGGCAAGTCACTCAACTGCTATCTGCCCCTCAGTTTCCTCATTGGCAAAATGGGGATAAAAATAGTACCTACCTCTCTAGGGTTGTTGCAAGGATCAGACGAGATAACATATATAAAATGCTTTGAGAACTTTAAAATGCTACATAAATGCTAGCTGATATTATTATCTCTAAAAATTGGGCTAAGGATGTATTGGGATTTTAATTTTTAAAAATCTGGCAAAAAGTATTTTCTTGCCCTCAGCAGTGAATGGGTAGGCAGTGGCTGGAAAATGTCAGGAGTTTGGTCAGCTCAGGGTGGAAGCAATCTGAAAAAGGCTATAGTACCAATGGTTGTATGGTTCTTTAGGTATGCCCGTCATTTGGTTCTCATAAGGGTTGTACGAGGCAAGGTGGTATAGTGGGAAGAGAGCTGGCCTCTAACCGACGATGACTGTGTGACCTGGGGCAGGTCACCTAACCCCTCAATGCCCTAGGTTACTCTCTAAGACCTTTAAGTTACAGAGGAGGCTACACTTGCCCTAGGGGAGAGAGTTTCCTCATGGAGAGCTTCCTGTACCAGTATAATCCCAGATCTAATCTCTATACCTAAGAAAACTATGAGGTATGAGATCATTGTTATCCCTCTTACTCATGAGGAAATACATGCATGCATACATACATATATACACATGCATATATAATACATACATAACTATATTTCAATATTGTTGGTTCTTTTAAAAGTCCTATGTATTTTGTTTTAAAATTTAAAAACATGATCCTCAGAAAGGGTCCAGACTGCCAAAGGGGTCTGTGGCACACACACAAAAAGAATAAGGACCCTTGCCAAGGTGGTGATAAACTAGATTCTTACATGAAATTATCTCTTTGAATTTACTTATTAAGGTCACGTGGTCAAAGACTACAGTGAATATTTTTTCCAAAGACAAAGGAAATCTGTCCTGAGTTTGGGAAATTATTTTAAAGTAATATTGGAAAGAAAAAAGGGCTAGCTGCAGAAAAATCTATTGCCCTAATTTTTTTTTAAAAATCTATTTCCATGTGTTCTTGAGATATATATTTCTAGGTAAAGCTCCAAGAGGGAGCCCTGAATTTCCATAAGCATGCATTTTGAGATTAGATAGTCTACGAAATTTAAGCTACTAGCTACATTTTCATCCTGCCTTGGGAGATTTGTCAAGTTTGGTGGGTTTAATTATCTGTGGAGTGTCTGTCAACATGCCTGTTAGTCAAAGCTGGTTGAATGCTTTAAAGCTGGTTTTTAAAATGCAATCTTTGGCAGAACCTGCAAAGAAGAAGCCTGAGTCCTAAGCATCTCTCATATTCCTCTGACCATCCAAGTTCATCCACAATGCCTCAGTTTCCTCATCTGGGGACTCCAGTTGACCTATTTTATTAGGCTATGATATATACAATTATTATTATCTCTCCTTTATACATGAGGAAATACATGCACACATACATACATATATAAACACACATGCATATTTATATTTCATTATTGTTGGTTTTTTAAAATCCAATTTATTTTGTTTTAAAATTTAAAAATATGATTCTGAGAAAGGGTCCAGACTGCCAAAGGGGTCTATGGCACACATACAAAAAGAATAAGGACATCTGCCAAGCTGGTGATAAGCTAGATTCTTTATTTTTTTGGAGGGGGAAAGGCAGGGCAATTGGGGTTAAATGACTTGCCCAAGGTCACACAGCTAGTACATGTGTCAAGTGTCTGAGTCTGGATTTGAACTCAGGTCCTCCTGACTCCCGGGCCAGTGCTCTACTTTCTATGCCACCTAGCTGCCCCAATAAACTAGATTCCTACATGAAATTATCTCTTTGAATTTGCTTATCAAGGTCACATGTTCAAAGACTACAGTGAATATTTTTTCTGAAGACAAAGGAATGAGTAATAGATTGCTGAAGGAAGAGATCTGTTCCTTTTTTTGCAGTTGTACTCACCCCAGCGCAATTCCTGGCAAGAATTTTGGTGCTTAATGTATGCTTTTTGACTGATTAAAATTGTCTAACTCTCCTCCAACAAAATTACAATAGCTGATATTATAGGGCATGGAGGTTTAAGAAAATACCATCTCATTTGGTCCTCCATGGCAATCCTGAGTGGTAGATGGCTACAAGTATTATTGCCCACCCTTTTTGCAGATATGGGAACTGTTGGTAAAGTGTACACCAGCAATGAGTGATCTCTGCTTGGCTCTGTCATTCTGCCATGAGGCTTGATGCTAGCAGATGAGGAATCTGAAAGTGGTCCTTTGCCTTCTGCTTCTTATCATCAACTGGTCTGCTGGGTGAGGAAGCATAGCTGCTCAGTGCAGACTTGAGAAACTAATGATTGGATTCATTTGTTGATTTATTATTTGGGTGCTTTGGGTTCTGCAGCTTGGAGAGTTGGGGTTGCCTCTGTCACTGAAAGTAAAGTACTCTGTTAATGGAAATCTTCTAGAGAATAGAAGGAAATGATTAGTGTGGCTTTCTCTTGCCTTCCTCAAAATCCAAAGTATTCTGTGGCTGTCCCTCTTACAAGCCATTTTCTCAGAATTGTGCAGATGGGTTGGATCTCTCCCTCACTTGACATACATATACATTCATGAACATATATTTGCATATACATACATACATACATACATACATACATACATACATACATACATGTATATACATACATATATATATATATATAAGCAACTGGAAAAATCAAGACAATCATAGAGATTCCTCTTAATAGGCATACATATTCATTTCAATTCAACACACATTAAGTGCTTAATACATTTTAGGCTCTATGTTAGGCACTGTGAATACAAAGACAAAAAATAAATGTTCCTTCCCTTGAGAAACTTACATTCTTTGGGAAGGAGGAAGAAAACTATGTATAGATTCAAGAACTGCAGCTGTAATTTCCCCAAGATAGGGAACTCCCTGGTAAGGAAATTCCCTCTTCCAATACAGATCACTACGTGCTCTGCAATGCTTAGTGTTCAAGTGTCTTAAAGTAGTTTTTACCTTTAAGAGCTTTAAAGACTTTTGGGCATACCCTACTTATGTAGAAGAAATTCCAAGTAATTTCAGAAAAGGATGAGGACAGATGAGTACTCTGGGAAAAGCATTTTCAAGGAAAAGAGGGATTGCAAAAATAGGAGGTGAAGAGTGAGAGCATTCCAGGAGGAAACACAGCCTGTGCAAAGCTGCAGAGGAAAGGAATGACCCACGGTGTACAGGGACCAGCAAGGAGGCTCATTAGGAAAGGTCTAGCTCTTAAGAGGAAAACTTGTAGCCTGTTTCTGCCATTCTGAACCATGATCGATTGCAAGCATCCATCTCGTCCTAATATAGGCATGCATGCAGGATGGGCTAACCCAGAAGACCAGGTTTCTCCCCAATGCTGCTTGTTTTACAAGGTTTCCATGTACTTGTATCAGCCTAATGAGACAGACTCATCAATCAGGCGCTTCCATTTTGTGTTCTTTAGCTTAACAAATGTTAAATGACTCTTAAGGTGCCTTCCTAAGGCATTCTGTAATTAAGCTCTAAGATAATGAGAATGAGAATGAATCAGAGGAACATTCCTCACATGGTGAGGAGCCACCAAGAAGAAATGCCTCTCGTCAATGGAGGAAAGGCCACTCCAATTGACAAGGTGAAGGTTCCTATTACTATGAGGGTTGGGAGAGTCACATTCAGCACAAAAGCAACAATTTTACTCCAGGGCTCAAGCAGTTTGGCAGAGCCTAGAAACACATGGAAAATGCCATTACCTCTGTCCTCTCTTCAATCAGGGACACTGATATGCTTCAGTTTATGGGAGTTTTGGGCACTTGTCATTTTCTGTCTAATCTTGGGAAATGACTGTGCCTTTCCTCTGCAGTATTGGGGCTGTGCCAAAGGTCTGGCCATTGCCAATGTACTTATTATGGCAGGTTCATCAACTCCTGTTGATGGCAGCTTTTCAGTTCTTAGCTAAGACACCTGAGACTCCATGCTGATGGCTAATCGAAGCTAGTGCTCTCAGACACCTACTTCCTTTCACCCTGTTCAACACTGGGCTTAGGCCTGGGAGAAGACACCAGGCTACTGATTATCATACTGGAGTAAGAAGAAGGAGAAGAGGGAATCAGACTCAGCTTAGTTTTGCCAAAAGCTATTGTCTACCCTTGGGGGAATACCTTCAATATGATTCAATTCAACTTGCATTTGTTGAACACCTACTGTGTGCCAGGCAGAGGAGACAAAGATGAAGAATCCTGCCCTCACGGAACTTGCAATCTAATGGGGAAGACAATACACAAAAGAGAATGTGTGAGTTGTGAATGACGATTTCTTCTTTTTTCTTTTTTTTCTTTATCATTCTTTATTTTCTAACTCAGAACCATATTTTCCAATGTATTTTTCATTAGGTTTTACTCTGTGCTGGCATTTTCATTCTTCATAAAATGACCCATTTTTACTACGTATTGGTTATGTCAAGTTCTGTGACTTGAGTATACATGAAGGGAATCCACAGAACAATGGTGAAATGGACCAGTGTGGGTAGCACATGGGGCAGCGTTGGATTCAGAACCAAAAGACCTGCCTTTGAACGCTAGATCTGCCACTTACTGCCTGTGTGACTTTGGATGTCACTTTGTCTTTCTGGTTTCAGTTTCCTTATCTATAAACTAAAGAGATTATACTTGATGACACGTAATTCCTGTCAACTTGACAGCTAAATGGCACAGTGGATAGAAAGTTGAGCCTAAAGACAAGAAGACCTGAGTTCAAATCCATCTTCAGACATTTACTAGCTGTATGACCCTGTCACTTAACTTCTGTTTGCCTCAGTTTCCTCAACTGTAAAATAGGAATAATCACAGCATCTACCTCCTACATTTGTTGTGATGATCAAGTGATATAATACTTGTAAAGCACTTAACACAATGCCTGCCACATAGTAGGTACCATATAAACTCATTCCTTTTCCTTCTTTTCTCTTCATCATGCCTTTGTACAAGCTGTCCACAGTGCCTGGAATGTACCACTGACTCACTTCTCTTTCTTTGATCTCCTTCTTACTTCCAAACTCTGCTTAAGCAACAACTTCTACATGTAGTCTTTCCTTATCTTTTCAGTTGCTACTGTCTGTACACTCCTATATTTCTACATGCAAAATGTTTCTTTTGGATAGACATTCTTACGTGTCCCTGTAGCATGTTAGCTCCCTGAGGGCAGGGGCCACTTCCCTTTTGGCTTTGTCTCTTCAGTGCCTAGCATAGTACATGGTGCCCGGGGAACTTACTCAGTGCTTTCTGATCAATTAATTGAATAGATTTCTACTTCACCTTTGTAGATGACGAGTCAGGCCCTAGTATCTGAGCTTCCAGCATTTGGCTTATGAGTCAGATGTGGCTGCCTGGTCCTGGGGTGTGGGCCAGCTGAGATTTTTAGCCAATGTTTATATGGTGCGCATCGATACAATAATTTGCATGCCTCTCCACTAGCAACAGAAGTACAATGGATCTCTCTCTGATGGAGAAGCACTATAAAGGAGAGGGGTCTCAATGTTGGATGTCAGAATGGTCAGATGCAAAAGAGCTGCAGTCAGGAGAGATCAATCTCTGGAGGAGATGTTCCCTGTCTGGATGGCTTAGTGTGAAAGCTTGAGTGGACAGTGGCCAAGTCTCGTGGGGAACTACCAGCTTTGGGTATGAAGATCCAAATCATCTGAGGTCTGTGGATGATTTAGAGAGTGCACAGCCACAAACAAACCTGAGTGCTAGCTGTTAACATAGGGTCATGAGTAAAGCTCCTTGGAATGTCACTGGAAATAGAAGGAGTCCACAGATCTCAGTATGGAAACGTCCTTTAGCATAGAAGCTAAGGAGGGGATGGTGGGATATCGGATAACTGGGTTATTTTTTTAATAGAATAGCAAGGGTTTAGGAGTAGTGCATAGGCCTAAATATAGTCTGGACACACTTAAAATGAAATATATTTGAAAGGAATATATGCATATATACACATATATATACATAACACATATATGTATGTATAAGTATATATACATACAGACCTATCTCTATTGTATATGTAACACTTCTTCTGGGACTGCTAATTTTTTTTACTCCCAAGGTGAATCACATATGTAGTAACTCTTCCCAGGTTTAAAATATTCTATGGATTTCCCCTTCTAAAACTATACTTCATGAGCTCCCACTGGTGTGCTTACCATTAATAGTCAGCCAGTAGACACTATAATCTCAAAGTAAAGGCATTTACTAAGATGACATTGTAAGAACAATAGTAATAACCTACCAACCTTGGGTTCATTTCCCCACAATTATACACAAAATCACTGGACAGAATGGGCATGTACATAGTGTACTCAGGTAGAGATGCACAAATGTTGGTGACACATGTGGCCAAGGCAGCTCACACTGCCAGCACAGCAGGGCCCTGATAACTTTTTTTCTTCTTGTGGTTGAGTTCATCATTTCTGAAGTGCAGGTCATTCAGCTGGGCACCCTGTGTCTGTCCCTCTTAGCAGCTCTGCTCCTGAAGCCAGGGCTAACTCTTGACTTGGAAAACTCCTCCTGGCTTGTGCCTTGACTGTGTCAGCCTTCTCTTTGCTGAATACTGTGGACCTACCAGGTGATTGTCTCTACAAAGTGATGCCATGATTGATGAAGAGGGAGAAGAGAGAGAGAGGGAACCCTCTCCCAACCAGGTGAAGAACAATTTCTTTTTAAGAGCTGGGTTCTTTTTCCATCATCGATTCTCTTCTCTACTGCCTGAGCTCACACTCATCAGAACTGTCTCTTGTTTTGCCTGCCTCTCCAGAGAGCTGTCATTGGTGTATGAGACCAGACAATTGTGAGCTAATTTCATGATTTCAGCAAGTTTAACTGGAGAACTTCTTTGTGAACTTTAGAACTTTTCACAAAAGGGTAACAAACTGGCCCCTTCTTTGGGCTTCCTTTAAGACTTTCACACCTTATTGTCCCTTTTACTTGCCCATTACACTCAATAACTACATCAGTGGATTAATGTTTGGGGGAAAGGAAGGAAACAAACATTTATTAAGCACCTGCTATATGCCAGGCAATGTGCTAAGCCTTTATAAATGGTATCTCATTTGAGTGTCACGACAACTCTGTGGGATAGGTGTTATTATGATTCCTGTTTTACAGCAGAGGCAGACAAAAGTCAAATGACTTACCCAGGGTCATGCAGTTAGTAAATGTTATTTCCTGACTCCAAGCCCAGAACTCTATCCACTAGGTCACCTTGCTGCCCTACGTGGTCATCAATGGATCTATCCAGATCAACTCTCCACCCCCACCCTAGTGACTCCCCCCCCCATGCTATTTATTTGTATATGTGTATAAGTATACATTGAAAAGTTTAGGCCATACTCAAGTTTCATGTAACCCAGATCTGGAGGAGAAAAGGTGTGGTCTAATTTCTGACAAATGTGCATTTGGTCTAGAGATGAGAGGGCTAAAAGGTGGCCTAATAATCTTCAAGTAAATGAGAAGTCTAGATGGAGGCTGATGGCCAGCTGTTCCTCTTCTTTGAAGAACAGATAAAAGAGGGAACAGGATTAATTTGAGTGAAGAATTTGTTTAGAATATTTTGACTGGAAGGTGACTCGTCCTTCCCCATAGCTCTGCCAAGATGGCTCCTCTGGCTACATCTCAGAGAGAAGTGGGCTGGAAGGCATTTCAAGGTTGGGTATTGGGGGAAAGGATGGGGCCATATGCTCCCTGAAGGCCTTTGCCAAGTGTACTGTATCCTGGCCCATCCCCCTGGAGGCCTGCTATGAGCAGCACTTGGGCAGCAGTCAAATCCCCTTCCCAAAGGCAATGTGGATGGGGTGCAGGCCACGTACCCCAAAGTCACCTTTTATCCACAGGGTAGTAGATGGTCTACCTTGTGCTATGTTTGCAGAGCTCAGACATTTATCATAAAAATCTGTTTGCAGTTCTATTCGGACTTAGTAGAATCTTCTTGAACTCGGTGGAAGCATTTTGAAATATTTGCTATTTAGGAACAAAGGCTTGTCATGGGAAATGTGACCTTTCATTTGGTTTTATTTTCTTAACTAATCCCTAAAGCAGATGGAATATTAGTAGCTAAGAGCCTAGGCAGATTGTGGTGTTGCTCCTTTTCCAGTTAGAGAGCTAACCTTGCCTTGCAGGATGTGATTCTTCACACCCAGCTCCCTCATCACCCTTCCCTTTCTCCCCTTATTCTCCATCCCAAATCAACTTTCTAATCCATTGCTAAAGTATCTCTGAATTGGTATCTGTTAGTCTACGAAGCCTACAAAAGAAAGAGAAATTATCGCTTTAAACCCTGAATCCCTAGATAAAAGAAAAAATGCAAATAGTGATCTTTGTGATGCTGGAAGAAAATAAAGATTAATTATCAGGCTTCCTTGATTTTCACTCTTTTGGTGACATGTGTGCCCCTCCCTTCACTCCATTTCTATTTGCTCAGATTTATGGAAGGTACAACCCATTAGCTAGAGATGCCTCTTAGTAGCATGGCCTATATATCTTGGCAAGGCTATATATAGGTTGCTTTTCATGGTTCCAACAAACCACTTTCATTCTAGCTCCTCAATCTAAAATTGCTGACACAGAACCATCCATTTATCTATGAGGGTGCTGTGATCTGGGCCATTATTTACAGTTAGGGACCATTAATGTCATTAGGTAAATGTGACTTGAAAACAGAAGCATTTAGTATGGTCTATGAGGGACAAAGGGGTGACAGTATTTTCTAGAAATAAATTTGATGCAATTAGATAAACTCATGGTATTGGTTTATAGGACTGCTCAAAACCTTCTATAGTTCAAATTTTTAAAGAAAAGACACATCCTTAGTGGGGCATATCTTACTCTCTAGGAAAAGGCTTTTGTGTTTGGAATTGGGAGTTGGAATAGTCTCTGAGGCATGTGCAGTGGCCACAGCCCAGTAAAACTGTCTTGCCTAATGGGCTAAACTAGATTGAGAGTAATAGACAGGTCTCAAATCTGTCAGTAAGTTAGGAGATGTCTATCCAAGCATGTGAAGACTCCCCTCCCCCACCACACACATCCCCAGTGGAATGGGTGGATAAGAAAAATCCATTCCAATGGCTATGAAGCAAAGGCTGTGTAGTGCTTAGAGGTTGGTCAGGCTCTAAGGAAGACGCTAGGGGCATCCATTGCATCCTGGGTCATCACCAGTCAACTTGACTTTTTGTTTTGCCACTGGACTTTGACGACTGAGGGACAGAGAGTAAGGCAGGTCAAGACATTATCCCATAATATCACCTGTCCTCTTTGAAAAAGAAGGATGAACAACAACAACAATATAGGGCTTCCCTCCCCACCCCCAGGTTTTGGCTTATTATGCAAAGAACCTAATATTCAAAGTCCTAACTCCTGGGTTTGACTTCTAGCTTCATTCTCTATTAATTATGGGGCACTGAACAAGCCACTTAACCCATACAAGCGGGGTTCAGTCAATCTCCATGTCTGTAAGATGGAGATTACAACATTGGCCCCACCTAACAAGGTGGTTATGAAAATCAAATGGGATAGTATATTATGAAAACATTTTGCAACCTTAAAGTGATAAGAAAATGTTGTAAAAACATAAGATATAAACAAAAATAAGGTAACATTTTAAAAGAATTTTAAAAGAAATGTGAGCTACTATTGCTTTTCTAGTATTAGAAAATATAAAAGAAAAATGAGGCATGTTCTTTTTGGGAATTACATTCCCAAAATGCCCATGCAGGGCACAGTAGGTGAAGAGAAAGCCCAAACTTAGATTCTGGCTTGAGGGCAGCATTTGAACATGAAGATGTTCCCTAAATTTAGATTCTGATTGGAGGGAAGGGTTTGTAAGGTGCCTCATTTGGAAGTTTAGTATGAATTCTTAAGATAAAGATGGGATGTAGGAAGATGTGAGCAGGACATCAAAAAAGACAGAAGAGAAGGGTGGTCTATGTTGCTGTTTCTAACATCTGCTTCTACCAACAGGAGGTTTTCCTGTTTCAGGGGAATCAGCTAGTGAGGTCCTAGCCTGAGAAGCTATAGTTGCAAGACATCAATGCTTTGACAGATCCTGTGCTGAGATGCAACTACTTTTAGACCCAGAGCCTTCCAGAGATTTCTTGATGGACAAGTTGCTTACACCCCTTTACCCTTCTCATCCCATTTCTCTGTTGTTATGGTTCTTTTGTTTTTCTACTTGCTTATGATCCTGGACTGATAAGCCAGCTTAGGGAAGGGAATGGAGAGAATTTATAACCCATATTCATTGGAATTTTGAGCTATTGTGGTTTGGAAAATGTATGGTGAATATATGCTGTTATTCTGATCGTGATATTATCTTGCATTCTATTTTAAGTAAATGCCCCATTTACATTGCTTAGATATTGTATGATTAAGTAAATGTGATTTCATCCATGTGGGTACCCCATCTACCAACTGTGAGTGAGAACACACGGGGACCCTAACTTGGTGTCATGAACTTTAATTTTTTTGATATATTTTAACATAATTAGTTTCCTATGTAATTCTCTGCATTTTATGCATTTATAAACATTTTTTTTTCTGAGGAGTCTCTAGGTTTTGCTAGATAGCTAAAGGGATTTATGATGCAAAAAGGTTAAGAACCCCTGTTCTATCAGTTAGTAGATAATATTGGGGAGTTGGTGTGAATAAAGAATCCATCACTCCACGGCTAATGGGGTTTATGACACAAAAGGCCAAGAACCCCTGTTCTATCATTTAGTAGATACTATTGTGGAGCTGGTGTGAATAAAGAATCCATCACTCCATGGCTAATGGGGTTTATGACACAAAAAGGCTAAGAACCCCTGTTCTATCATTTGTTAGATAATATTGGGGAGCTGGTATGAATAAAGAATCTATCACTCTATGGCTAATGGGGTTTATCACACAAAAGGCTAAGAACCCCTGTTCCATTGTTTAGTAGATAACATTTGGGAGTTTGTGTGAGCAGAGAATCCATCACTCCATGGCTAAATATATATTCACCCTCTCCAGAGTTTTCAGGCTTGTTTGAAACAATAGACATGCAGTAGAGAGAATGTTGGATTTGGAAGACCTGAGTTTGACCTGCCTCTGGCATTTTACATTCATAAGAACATAGAAATAGGGATCATTTCATTTTTTTTGTACTTATTCCTCTCCCCACTCCAGGACCTAGTACTGGACATGATAAGTGCTTAACAAACACTTATTGATTGTCTGAGGGCTAATCACTTATCCTCCCAGCCTTAGTTTCCTCATCTGTAAAATGGGGTCTGTAGTAACACCAATCTCATAGTGTGTTGTTGTCAGGAACAAATGAGATAATGTATGTAAAACCCTTTGAAATTCTTACTACAATATATAAATGATATTATTATTATTAGTTATTTTTTAAGTCATTACTCTATCACATGCTTATTTTTTCACAACTTGGCTAGATCTGCCAGATCTTGCACTCAAAAGGCATTTGGGAACCCAGGGTCACCTCCTCACCAGAATGGATGATGGCACAAAGTTGCCTTACCAGTGTTAAATTAAAGAAAGCTGTGGTTATTGAAGTTATTAAAGAAAGCTATTGTTATTGTATACGTATTTTGATTTGGAATGCAAGATCGATTGGTGAATTTCTAGTAATCTCACTACTCTTGCTGCTGATAGCTTTCATTTTCCTATTCTCAACCAAGATAGAGTTTTTATTTTTACCATTTTTTTTAAAACAGAAAGCTAGGCTTTTGTCTGTCATAGCTGAAGTGTCCTGTCTGGTTATCTCTTGGCAGAAAAGGCTTTTAGAATTGTACATTGGAACATTTTCTATTGGTAGCAGTTCAATCAGATCAGTCAGAATTTTCTTGCTAGCAAAGGTCAGCCTGACAACATAGAATGGAGGGATGTGAGGCCTCATATTGGATGTTATAGCTTCCTGCATGCAAGACCAAAGGCATCTTTATTCATAGTAGGAAATTCCCACTGACATCAGTGAAAGATCATTGCTTGCCATAGTCAATCTCCTTATAGCTTAGCTTTAGTCTGTAAGATGAAAACAGCAGCCAATCCAAAAGAAGAATTTACCTTAGTTATTTAAAGACTGTGGCAAGGCTCCAAATGGTAGAATCTGCTAAGGACTCTCTGAGTCTAGGATTTTAAAAAAATTCATACTTGGGAGAGATGTAGTTTAAGTCACTGGATTTCTGTTCCCTTCCAACTTTCCCAGGATACCTCCATCTCATCGTGCTTTTAAAATATCCTTATGCCTTTGACAGCTTGGGTGCTCATTCTTTTTACTGGTTATAACATGATTCCTTCTGTGGACCCCAAGCCCGATGCATTGTAATTTCTACCCATTGGGAAACTGGTCTGCTACCTCTGCCTCACTTAAATCCAATTCAGTGGGTTGGTTTTGCTTCATGGCATTCCATGTCAAAGCGTTGTTTAAAGCATCACAAGGCAGCAAATCCATATGTGAATGAACTTTACAAGAAGATCTGGGTGGAAGACTACCATTACAGTTTGTCTTGAGGGACAAATGAACAGACTCTTAATCTTGTAATCTTCAGAGGAAATAACTCTAATGACCACTCATGTTTCTATGATGGTTTAAGATTTACAGTAGTTATTATTCACAACAGCCCTTTGATATAAGCTGCATAATAAGCAATGTTATTCCCCTATATAATAATTTTTAGATGTTTTATTGCTTTCTTTTTCAAGTGTGTTCGGAATATGCGGGTCACTGGCCTCATATGAGGAGTCTGAGGCCCAGAGAGATAACTTATTTATCCAAGGCCATGAAACTAGTAAGTCATGGGATCAAATTTGAACCCAGAACTCAAGCCTATGACTCTGGCTCCAGTGGCTTGTCCTTTCAACCATTTTGCTACCTCTCAAAGGCAGACTCCAGATTCCCAGCCCCCCAGTTTCTGGCTGCTTCTCCTATTTGACCCAGTTAGGTCAAGTTTATGGATTTCCTTGCAGGATCCCCATTCCAGGTCAAGGGTGTTGCTCTACTTCCTTACACAGACCATAAAGAGCTAATGACTATATAAAAGTAATGCCCCTTTAACACCAAAGAAGTTGATTATGTAGACTGGCTATTGAAATAGCCTCCTTGTCTCTAGCCATTCACCTCACCAAACCATCCTCCACATGGTTGCCAAATTGTAGTTCCTCAAGGGCAGATCTGACCATGACCCTCCCTTACTCAAGGAGCTTAAATAGCTCCCTATTGCCTTTAGAATCAATATAAACTCTTTTGTTCAGCATTTAAAGCCCTTCACAGTTTGGCTGCAGCCTAGGTTTCCAGAATGGTTAATCATTACTCTTCCTCACACATTCTAGGTTTTAGCTAAACTGCCTGCTTGCAGTCACCCATCCACAACTTTCCATTTTCTGTTCCTTTGCCTCTGAACAGTCCATTCTCACAGCTTAGAATGCTCACCTTTCTTACCTTGGCTTCTTGGAACCCCTACCTCCTTTCAAGGCTCAGCTGACTTGCCACCTCCTGGAAAAGACCTTGCCCAGTTCAGGAGCCCACCTTTGAAATGGGTTTGTATGGATTTTGAATTTATCTTGTGGTCGCATAGTTTCTCTCAGTAAACTATAAGCTCCACAAGGGCAAAGACAGTCTCAGTTGGGTCTTTCTATCCCCAGCACTACAAAGGGCCTAGCACATGGTTGACATTTAATAACTCTTTCTTGAGTTGAAGTGAATTGAAGCCAACTAAGTAGGTTGGGGATGCCCTTCAATACAGTAAAAGATGGCACAATCAGGTGGTTCACAGACGTAATGTGGTATACATACATACATACATACATACATATGTACGTATACACACCTACATACATGTGTACACACCTACATGCACATATACACAGAGTTGTACCCATTTTACAGATGAGGAAATTGAGGCTCAGAGAGATTAAGTGATTCAAAGTCATTTTACTAGGCTACAAAATATGGATATCCTTTTCTTGGATGGGACCCACAAATACAAATTCCTACAAGATCTTAATGAAGTACTATATTCAATGAAAATGAAATATTTGGCTCTTGGCTGCATTTTAGTTCACAAGTAAGGAGCTTCTTGAGAGTTTATAGCAGCAGTTCTCAAAACGTAGTCTGGAAACTTCTAGGGGTCCCCAAGACCCTTTCAGGGGATCTATCAGGTCAAAACTATTTTCATAATAATACTAAGAGGTTTTAACTTCTAATATGGTAAATATTCATAGATATATCACAAATAAAAGCTCCTTGGCATCCTTGATAATTTTTAAAAGTGTAAAGGGCCCCAAAGTTTGAGAACTACTGCTGTACAGGATAATGCAAATGTGTATATGGTGTCCCTCCCAAGAGAATACAAATTGCTTGAGGGTAGGTTCGGGTTTATTTTTATTTTTGTATCCCCGGTGCTTACCACAGTGCCAGGTATATAGTGAGCACTTAGGAAATTCTGGCTGAATGACTGACCATCTCCTCAGCAAGATTCTAAGCCCAAGGGTTAGGATGGCACCATGTGTTTCTGTATTCCCAGTGCCTAGCATAGTGCCTCATACATGCTCATACAAATGCTTACTGATAATGGTGACGTATGATAGTGGTGCAGAATAAAGCAAACACATGTGAGATTATCTGAGAACCATTGTACAGCAGGGTCAGCATGGGAAAAACTAGCGTATAATGCTATTGAATACATGGCTCAAAAATGTAATTAGAAGAAGATACCAAAACAACAAGCCAACGACCAAAGGCTGAGGGACTTCTCATCATGGCTTGTCCTTAGCATTTTATGTTCTGAAGAAGAGAGCGTAAATTGGAAGAGACCTACCAGGATTTCACATCTGGCCATTTTTTAAGCAAATAGAAGGAAGAGTACCCTGAAAAGATACATAGATACCTTCTGATGTCAACAGGGAAAGCAAGATACTTCTGACGTATGTGTTTTTCTCACCTTAGGAAGAGTGATAAATTGGAGCAAGAGCAAGTAAGTTAGAACCTATTAACCTATTTTCTGAAGGAAGTTTGTAACTTCCTCCATGGCCGCTGCCCCCCCTCCCCATGCCCCCCACCCCACCTAGCCAAATCCACTGAGTACATTTAGAACTACACTGACGTATCTGATATAGCCAGGAAAGCCAGGTCTGGGAGAGGAGAGGTTCATTAACACCTGCTCACAAAGTAACCTTGTTCATTCATGTGCCACTCAATGGCTTTTGATAATAATAAGGCCTTTTTCTCTTTCAGCCCTTCGTTTTCAATTTTGGATCGAATTAGGAAGGTTTTACCTCTCAGTAGTATACTCACCACTTCTAAACTCACTACCTAGCTGCTAACTGACTCCAAGTACCTCAGCCTCTTCTCCCTTCTGTTTAGAGGGCTGGAGGGGGTTGTTGAAGCAGACAGGGTTGTGACTTTCCCAAAGTCACATAGCAAGTAAGTGTCTGCAGCTAGATTTGAACTCAAGAAGATGAGTCTCACAGATTCCAACATCTCTTTCCTAATCCACCTAGCTACCTTAGACTCAGGAAGAGCTGTGTTTCAATCTTACTGCTGACATTTAATAGCTGTATGACCTCAGACAAGTCTTTTTAATCTCTGTGAGTCTCAGTTTTCTCATCTGCAAAATGTGGGGTTGGACTCAATGGCCTGAAAGGTCCTTTTTTGCCCTAAATCTTTAATCCTATAATCTTGTTATAATGCAAATGACAAAATAGAAAAGAATAGCATTTTGTAATTGCTATTAATTTTTGGAAATGCAAATTCAATCTGCAGAAAACAAATAAGCCATATGCATCCCAAACTCCTTTCTGAATTCTTTTCCCCATCTTGGCTCAAATGTGTATATATGTATGTATGTATGTATTTATATATATGTATATACATAATATATATTTAATATATGTATGTATACGTGTGTATGTATATACACATATGTATATATACACATATGTGTATATATCTATATTCATTCATCTGTATCTACATATCACATATTTAATGCTTCATGGGTTTCATTGAGGCAGGAACTTCTGATGAAGAAAATCATATTCCCTCTACTCCTCAATACACAGTAGGTCAGAGTGTACCTCCTTGGGAAGGTACGTTTGGATAGGTGAGCTAGTTCAAACTTAGCTTGATGCCTTCAGACAAGACATGCAGTACTGCCAGATGTATACTCAAAATGTTTAAAGTTTGGGGTATAGCCTTCAAGAATCCAAGGCCAGATTGTGTCACGATAAGACATCAGAATAAGAAATTACAATTGGAGGTGGGGGAAAGCCCCAACACATCAGAGACATCAACAGACACAAAATGTTTAACTTGGCCAAAAGTCATTGAACATGTAAACATTTTACAACATCTACATCCACTATAAATGATGGTAAGAGGTCAATCATTTAACTCAACAAGAATGTATCAGGTACCTACAGTGTTCTCTAAGTACTGTGTTATATACCAGGGATACAAGGACAAAATGTATGTTTTGGTTGGTTGACATCTTTGATGTCTGTAACGGTGTGCCAGGATTCTGGAGAGGAGGACCTGTATTCTGGACTTAAGATCCAATTCTTAGTAAATACTAGTCCTTCACTTTAGGTGTTGAGTCTGTGGGTAGGAATGGGAGAAATTTGTATTGGGGATTCTTTCAGAATTTCCTTGTTGGAACTTTCTGTGCTCTCTAGACTGCTTCATTTGGGTCAAAGGAAGAGGAGGCAGCCTGGGGAGTGGAAAAAACTATTCAATTTGGAATCAGGGACCCTGGGCGTAAGGACTACCTCTGCATTTCTACTGGTTCTGTGAGCTCCTGTAGACAAGCCACTCTAGGCCTCAGTTTCCTCATCTGTAAAATAAGGAGCTAGCATAAATGACTTCTAAGGTCTTCTATGTTTTTATCTGATTCTAGAAAGAGGGATTGAAGTGGGAGTGGAAAGGAGGAGTGCATTAGGCTCTCCTGACTCTTCCTGGTCTTCCTGAAATGATGTCATTGATTTAAGTCTGTGTTTATTTGCATGGTTTGTTCCGAATGTCTTAAGATCATAAATACTCACCAAACCCATTAAAATGAATTTTGAAAAAAACCCCACATCTCACCCGAAACAACTCCTCTTTTGCAAACAAATGTTAGTCTAAGAGAATAGTGTGCCATCTGTACATTTGCATGCAGTCTTTGACAGTTCTTCAGACCAAGATTCCTATCCATTCTGAATTATATTTATGCTGTCTGGGTGTGCCATGAAATGTTCCCTGGCTCCTACTTCCATTGTCTTTCAATTGGAAGTAGACCATAAAATTCCAAGAGGAGTGAGCAAAAGAATATGGTTCTTACTTTCCATGTGGAGAACTTAATTGATCCAAGAGTCAGCAAATAATTGAAAAAGTGTCGTTTCTGAGCTCTGGAGATTTAAAAAAATCAGGAAGTGAATTAGAACTGTTCTCGTGACAAGATTTGCAAAAGGCTCCAAATCATAGAGGTGTAAAGATTTAGTCAATCAAAAGTTTTTAGTCATCTTCCTGAATCCCTTAGGACTCAATAAGAACAAGCTTTCTTAAATAGTGCATTTATAAATTGATAAGGGAACGATTTTCACAAGGTTTTCTCAATGTTCTTGTTATAAAAGGTGACCAACCACTCAAGGTAAGAGGATGAAGAGAATGAATAGTGTTCTAAATGAACCTAGTGTTCTAAAAGACACATGGCTGCTGAGCCATTAACAGTGGGAAATGGGATGGAATGCAGGATTGGAGAAATGCAAATGTTGTCCTGATTAAAAAAGGAAGAGAATAGAGTTTGTAAGCTGAGGCCAATTAGACCAGTGAACTTGACTTTGGTTCCTTACAAAATTCTAGAATTTATTAACAAAGAGATGGCTAATGAACATTTAGAAAAGGAACTAGTGATCAGAGAATCATCATGGTTTCTTTAACAAAGGAGCTTGACAGACTAATCTTAATATTTGTTTTTGACAGGGTTAGTAGGCTGATAGATTATGGAAATGCTATGGTAATAGAGTCATGTAACTAGATTTTAGAAGGGCATTTGATATCATTGTAGAAAAAGTAAAAATATGGGAACTAGAACATGGTATAATTCTATCAATTTGGAACTGCCATGGCCGATGCTACGGAAAGAGTTATGAACTTTAAGTCATGGGACCTGAGTTCAACTCCTGACTCTGCCACTTACTGACTCTGTGACATTGAGCAAGTCACTTAGCCACTCTGGGCCTCAGTTTACTCATCTGTGAAATGAAGCTATTTGAATGGATGATCTCTAAGGCTTCTTCCTGCTCTAAATAATTTGTCCTAGTCAATAAAGAAGACATTTATTAAGGGCCTATTATGTTCTCAAGCAAAGAATATTCACTGATGCTTTGATGTTTACTTGGAATGAGGTCACTAGTGGAATGTTCCAGGAATCTGTTCTTGGCACTGTGTTGTTTATCATCTTCACCAATGACTTGGATAAATGCTTGGATAAAGGGTTTGTTAGATTTTCAGATGACACAAATCTAAAAGTTATAGCTCATATATTGGCTGAGTCATGAACCAAAGATACTAACAGTCTAGAATGTTCAGCTGACTCTAATAAGATGAACCGGGATAAAGACCTACACTTTGGTTAACAAAATCGACATCACCAATGAAGATATGGCTAGGTAGCAGTTTTGCTTAAAAAGATGGAGAGAGAGAGAGAGAGAGAGAGAGAGAGAGAGAGAGAGAGAGATCAATCGAGAGGTTTTAGTGATTAGCAAATCCAATATGAGTGAACAATGTGATATAGCAGTTAAAAAAAACTTGAAATCTTAGGCTACTTTAAGAGAGGCAAAGGGCCCAGGACAAGGTAGGTGATAGTTTTGTCCTTGTTAGATTAGCATGTGGTGTTCACTTCTAGGTGCCACATTTGAGGATATTGATAAGCTAAATATGAAGAAAAGGGCAACTGTGCTGATGAATCTACTGGAGAAAATGCTACTTGAATATTTACTGAAGAAAGTGAGGAGGTTCTGATGGGGTGCTTGTGCTTGGCCCCTAATTCAAACAGCCTCTGCTTGGGTGCCTGTGCCAGAATCCCAATTCCAAAACATATCCAGTAAGGGGTAGCATGCCCTAACTAACTTATCTCTGCTTCTTCCTCAGTAAACAGCTATGCCCAATTATAGATTAATTTCCATATGCTGATAATTGACTGTACACTGAGTCATAACCATATTTACTATTTACTGACCTTTCTAACATGTATCCCAGACATAGTATTTTGTCTAACAAGACACTAGATGAGAAACTATATAGAGATTCCCCTTTAGCCCCAACCGATAGTGAACTCAGTGATGTTTCACAGTAAAAACCACACCCCTAGTAATCCCCCTGTGGGCTATTTCCTAGAGAACTCTGGGCATTACACCTGTGCAGTAGATACTAAATGTGCATGTTCCTTTAAGAACCAACCACTCCTTAACCATGCCTTAACCATTCCATAATCCCACCCCAAAACACCTAACTGATATGTTCCCCCCTTTAATCCCCTAAAAACTTCTATAAAATACCCCCCTGCACCTCTTTATGGTTTCAGTTTCCCTAAGAACCATTGCCTGCTGTAAAGCATAATAAATCTTTGCCTCCTTCACTTAAAGAATGCTTGGATCCACGAATTCATTCCAGGTGGCCTCACCCTGGGAACTTTGGTTTAGGATCCCTGCATCCCTGGGTTTCTTTTCCCCCTCAACATTTTGGTGCCCAACATGGTTGGAACAGCCTGAGGTCCCAAGTTTTCTCTGAGTCAAGGTAAGCTTCCCCTTCCCTTACCTGGTAGACAATTTTCTCCCCTCAAGCAACTTAGGCACTGCTTGCAGGGACATTTGGGTAGAGCCTTTGAAAGGCTCAGGTTTGGCCTCTAACAGGCTTCAGCATACTTCCCCTGTTTTGATGAGGGACACCTCATTTTGGGGAAGACTTGAGGTTCTGCTTGCCCTCTAGGACACTAGTCAGTTGAGCTAGCTACAGGGGCTTCAGGTAGCCCTTATTTTTTTTTTATTTTTAAGGCTTACAGGCAATAAGTTGTGCTGGCAATTAAAATGGGCTCTTAGCACTTAGTTCAACCAAGTGCCCTTGAAAAGTTTGGCCTTTGTTTCCTTGACTAGATTGGGAGTCCTTGGTGACCTCCTTGCCTCAGGGGAGGGCCTAGTTTACATGGGTTTGAGTGGCATGTTTGGGACATCAGAGGCTTTTAGACCACGTGGGTTTAAGTCACCTCTTTGTGACAATTTCAGGTCACATGGGTGAGTTGCATGTGTGACTCACCCTTGACCCTGAAAAAAGATATAAAACCAGGGGTTGGCTTTCTCTTTTTCAGAGCTCTTACACACAGCCATGGTGGCTCGCGTGACTCTGGGCCAGCCCTTGTTATGAGCTCCCGGGCTGAACTTAGATGCTGGTAACTGTGAGTTGTATTTGGTCTATCTGTCAATGTTTGTAATTTGTTTGTATTTGCTCTGATGTTCAGGGTGCTGACTTTTCCCCCTGAACTAAGTGAATGGTATTTGTATGCCAGATTAAAGTAAACTTGTTAACCCCTTAACATTGCTTTTCTTAGTAAAGCAGATAAAAAGAACCTGGGCTTTTGCAGCATGCTGGTAGCATGCTTTTGTTGGGCTTGTGTTGCTCTTTCACCCCCACGACAGCTGCTAGCTGGATTGTTGAAACATAAGTATGGGCCAATCTCCTTCCATTCCCTCAGATTTGCCCCTAGGATTTCTCTTAAACAACTGGAAGAGACGGGCACATTTCCTCTACAGCCAGGGATCTGCCCCAGGTCATCTTAAAGCAGGGTCTCCAAGACCCTAATAAAGCATGGCACCTGGCCTCTGTTACATTCCTGAGGGCCAAGGATTTCTAAAAATCTTCTCTGTCTTTTCTGTCATTTTCTGTCTGTGTTTCTGTGTGAAGTGTATAATCTGACACCCTGTAATGTCCACTTTCTCTGTCTTTCTCTCCCTCCCTGACTCCAGTCTCTTTGGAGGAGAGGGAGGGCAGGAGAGAGAGCAAGAGAGAGACTGCCTGGGAGAGAATATGTTTTGAGAACTGGATGTGTTTTGGAATTGGGATTCTGGCACAGGCATCCAAGCAGAGGCTGTTAGAATTAGGGTCCAAGCACAAGCACCCCATCAAACATACTCTCTGAACTTCTCAAACTTCTCACCAACTACCTTTCCAGCCTGAAGAAACCTCCACCCTGACACCCAACCTCCTGATTTCAGACTCCTTAGGTGTCTCATAGTGAGTGTAAATAGCAATTGTTTCTGTTTTGACCAGAAACCCTGAGGCTCTTCCCCTTCCAGATTTTTTTTTGACTAGGTAAAAGAGATCACTCCTTGCCTCATTTCTTACCTATCGTTAATCACTGAATGGGTGTTGCCTCAGACAAACTGAGACTGAGACTGAGACCTTAGTTTAAAAAGACCAACATCTCCCACTGCATCTGGGGTCATCTCCAGTCATCCTGATTTATATCTTGCCACTGGACTCAGATGGCTCTGGAGGAGAGAGTGAAGCTGGTGACTTTGCATAGTCCTCCTTGACTTAAATCTAATTCACTTGCAAGTCATGACATCCTCTTCCTGATGTCATGGTCCTCTTCAAGAATAAAGGACAAACAACAACCCTAAGTGTGAACTATTGTTTCATAAGGGGTCCCAACTATGCTTAATTCACTCCTAGTTCATCTCACTGCACAGACTTCTCCACCTAGTTTCTTCACTTAGGTAACCTTCCTCTCCTACTTTCCAGCTCCCTTTTATCTGTCATCTTCCCCCATTAGAACGTAAGGGTCTTGATAGTAGGGACTATCTTCTTTGCTTGTATCTGTATCCCTAGTGTTTATTTAGTACCATGCTTGACACAAAGTAAGTGCTTAATAGATGTTCCTTCCTTCCTTCCTTCCTTCCTTCCCTCCCTCCTTCCTTCCTTCCTTCCTTCCTTCCTTCCTTCCTTCCCTCCCTCCTTCCTTCCTTCGGTCCTTCCGTCCTTCTTTCCTTCCTTCCTTCCTTCCTTCCTTCCTTCCTTCCTTCCTTCCTTCCTTTCTCTCTCTCTTTCTTTCAACTATTGTGATAAATTGGAAGCATCAGATCATGTTGATGGTAGGGGAAAATAATTGTGATATTTTAATTACTGTCCATGTATGCATTATCTTCTCTTTCTATGTGGTGTTTATGGCTACCTCCCCCATTTTTCATTCTTTCTTGGCAATGAACAAATGGACGATCTCTGTGTTTCCCTTAAGGGAGAATAAGTGACTTGCACACAGAAGACACTTAAAAATGACAGGTGAACAAAGGGGAGAATCAGAGGGCCCAGGGATAGGGACTTCTGATCAAATTCCAACTTATAGCAAGATTTTGCTGGGTTGATTTTAAAATTGTCTTCTAACAGAATTGTCCAAAAGAACAAAGATATTTGGGCACAAATATTTGCTACATTTCTTTTGAAACCTTAGAAAGTATCAGAAATGAAGGAGAAACCCTTCAAATCCTTTTGTATAACAATTAAATCACACATAGCTCACAGCTGTTTTCACCAGTTTAATTAGCATGTGGCCTGTTAACATGAAGTGACTCAGCATGAAGATTCTCAATGCCAACCACCCTCTGATTTCTCCATTCCAGAGACTTAGTGACTGTTCCATTTTCCTTGGGCAAACTGAACATGTTTGGGATAAAGCAGTAGAGTTCCAAGATTGCTAACAATGTGCACTCTTGGGCTTTGGAGAGGCCTGTCTCTTGTCTACACCAGCACGGCTTCTTAAACTTTTCCACTCTTGCCCCCTTTTTGTGTTTTGGCAGCATTCCTTGGCATTGCATGGCCTGAGGGCATGCACAGTGCAAAGCGCACATGCTTTGTGTTCAAAACCAAGGTGGCAGTGAGGTTGCAGGATGCAACATGGGCAAGTGCTGCCAGAAACTTCTTGGATTCTTTATGAGTTTGATTTTTAATTAATTTTTGGCACTGTATACTCAGAAATCTTTTACTGTTGCTAAATTTTTTGCAACCCCCTATTGGGTCTTGACCAACAGTTTAAGAAGTGCTGAAGGGGTCACAAGTGGAGAAAGTTTAAGAAGCCCTGGCCTAGAGTAAAGAAACTTGCATTAGGAGAGATTCTCAAAACCTTATAGCAATCAATTAATGACATTTATTAAATACCTACTGTGTGCCAGGTACTATGCTAAGTGGTATGCATGTATGTGTGTGTATACATATATACATACACACATACACATACGTATGACACAATATATTAAATATCAAAATTAGAATGCAAGAAATTGCAGTTGTAAAGAGAAGGGAAGGAGTAGCTATTCATTACTTATGTGTATGTGTATTTGATAAATCCACTGGTGTTTAATTGTGAATAAAGGGCATTCAAAATTTGAGCATCTTTAACTCACTTTAGTATAAGAGCATTTTGTTCTTATCATGCTTTTTCTTGACATTTTTTTTAAATAACGCTATCAGTTGCCCACAAGGCTGAGATTTTTTGTTGTTGAGTCTCACCAGAGCTCCGTGAAGGCATTCCATGACTACTCCCACTGCTGCCTTCTTCCTGAAGGAGCAGGAGACCTTGACATTTAACAGCCCATGGGTTGGAGTGGCTGATTTTCCCTTGAGTCACCTCAGGAAGGCACAGGACACCACTATGCTCTCTTCACTGTCCTTTTTACTTTTCTGTTGTTCTTTTTTTCCTTCCATTTCTTCCTTTTCTTGTCTCTGTTCCAATTCTTCCCAGATACTCCAGTTGGTCATCTTCTATGACAAGTTGAATGAGAAAATAAAAATATCCAAAAGCCTTTCCCTCCATTCTTCTTCACCTCAATATCCACTTCCACTCATTACAAGGGGGCTGGTGGGGGAGGATGACATTTCTATAGTCCCTTTTCTTTTGAATCTGATATTGTCTCAAAATGGAGAGGTTCCCATTTCCTTATCCTTCTAAATCAAAGGTATAGTTTTCTTTCAAGTCTTTTCTTCCAAATCCCAGGAACACTTGAATCCTATTTCAGGTACTTAATAGCTATGTAGCCTGGGCAAGTCACTTAACCTCTCTCAACCTCAGTTTCCTCATTTGTAAAGTGGAAATAATAGTACCTGCCTCACAGCATTGTTGGGACGATTAAATGAGTTCACATATGTAAAGCAATTTGCAAACCTCATTAGAAGGACCCTGAAAGACCAAGTTGTGTCAATTAATGCAGTGCATTTTTTCATCCATAAGGCAAAGGTAGATGTAGTAGATGAAAAACTCTGTTTCAAAATAAAATTATACTACTTGCTTGTAATTATATTCAAAGTATAGTAAAATTATTTTTTTAAAAATTTAAATTCCCCTATCAACTGATATAATGGGGATCATGGGCTTTACGAGCCTCCAAAGGGGTCCATGAAACAAAATGACTAAAACATCCTGCTCTAGACCTCATGTTACAGATGAGGAACTTGAGTGCAGATGTTAATTGACTTACCCAAGATCATGAAGCTAGTTAGCGGGAAACCAAGATTTGGAGCCTGAGCCATTGACTCCAGTGTATTATCCATTACACCTGGAGTTTAAAGGTGACCTATAGTTGGTTTAACATGTCAGGTTCATGACAAACTTGCCTATTTGGTCAATTCAATCACAGACAGAGGACATGGAAGATCAGTCTGGTTATTATATGCTTCATAAACACAGTTTGAGTGTACATTTCAATTTGGGTTTTGGGGTTTTTTTGCAAGGCAATTGGGGTTAAGTGACTTGCCCAGGGTCACATAGCTAGTAAATGCCAAGTGTCTGAGGCCTAATTTGAACTCAAGTCCTCCTGACTTCAGGGCCCTCTAGCTGCCCCTTATATTTCATTTCTGTTGAAGAGCTCCTATTGAACCTCCCCATACCTCACACCAGAAGGCTCTCTTCAGCAAAGGCCTACTCATTTTTCATAGCTCATTGCAAATCCTACCTCCTTCAAGAAGTCTTTCCCAATAACTGCAGCCCACAGCTTTCTCTCTGCTCTGAATTCCTATAACACATTATCTTCTTTAGTCATTTTGGCTCTTAATCATAAGCTGCATCATGTTATCATTTAACTATCCCTTCTGCCTGTCTTTTTGTGGGGGAGAAGAGAAGATCTGGACTTGTGAATTCTTGGATCTGTGGGGTCAACAACTCCTAACATGGAACATCCACCACCAATACAGATAGCAACTCCTCTACACCTAACAGTTTCACAGTTTCCTTGAACACTGAGATGTTAAGTAACATGCTATGGTCACATGTGCCCACTAACATGTATCAGAGGCAGGATTTGAATCCAGTTCTTCTTGATTCCAAAATCAGCCACACCTCACTGTCTCTCTGTGTGGAGATCATCTGACACACAGTGCCTAGCACATAATCATTCCATAAGTACCTGTTGAATTGAAGTACATTAAATTATCTATAATTTGTTGTTCAGTCATGTCCAACTCCCCTTGACTCCATTTGGGGTTTTCTTGGCAAAGACACTGGAGTGGTTTGCCATTTCCTTCTCCAGCTCATTTTACAAATGAGGAAACTGAGGTCAACAGGGTTAAGTGGTCACACAGCTAGCAAGTGCCTGAACCAGATTTGAACTCCCAACCTCATGCCTGGCATTCTTTCCACTGTGCCACCTAGCTGCCATCTATATATAATTTACTTTTCCTTAACTTTAGGCCCTGTATAGAATCATCCTTAGACTTGGAAAATGATGTTTAAGTAGTTTATTCCTCTGTAAAAACATCTAAGAAAGGCAATTGGCTACTGTTCCCAGCCCCAACCCAATATGGTTAGCACATCTTTTTAAAACGGTTCATTCATGTCTCTCAGGCTGAGCTGCTCCTAACCCCCTGAACAATGCTAACAACAGTGTCTTGTTGAAGTCATTCACTTGGAAATTGTTTTTATCATCCCCCCAGGGGCAGAAGCTGATGGCTTTTCCTGGGTATTAATACAGACCTGACCCTCACCTGCTAAGGGTTAGCTTCCGTTGCCCAGTACCTAGTGAGGTCTTCCGAATACCTGCCCCTATAGATTACTCAGCATTCCAGAGCTTCAGAACAGGAAGAGAGTTCGCCCCACGCCATCCTACTCATTTGAATGGGAACCTTCCACAAACAGGGACGATTACCAGTACTGGCTCACAGAACCTCCAACAGGAGCTTTTAAGAAAACTTCAAAATAACCACTTTGCAGATAATGCGCAATGGTGGAATTAACCTTGAATAAAGGCTAATAGCAGAAGGCACCCGGCGCTGCCTGTTAGTAAAGCAGTGCTAAAGAACCCCCGTGCTAATTCTGGGACGTGTGCCCGGGGGCAGGCAGGGGCGCCACTCTCACCCTCCACCTTCACTTCCCCAATTCCTGTCAGTGACATGTGTCCGGAATCCTGCAAGCAGCCAGTCTCACCGCCCATGATCGCTTACAGCGAGGAGCTGGTGAAAGTGATTTTTCTCCCCTTTCCCTCGCACACAAAGGCAAACACCGGGTTCTCAGGCATTCAGAAAAAGGCTGCTTTATAGTGCCGCTGCAAAGCCATGCGGGTGGTGGCGGTGCGGGCTCCTCCGCGCTTCATCTTGGCGGGCGCTAACAGGCTGGGAATGTGCGGGTCAGGGTCCTGAGCAGCTGCGACAGCCTCAATCGGGCAAGGGGTGCTCGCTCGACCTCTCTCTCTCTCTCTCTCTCTCTCTCTCTCTCTCTCTCTCTCTCTCTCTTTCATACACACGCACCAATGGCTGCGCCTGGGCTCTGGAGACTGACTCGCCTTTGATTAGACGTGCCTTCTTCAGCTGCTGAGCTCGCCAGTGCCGCGTTCGGGGTCCACTGGGTGTGCGAGACCCATTCTGCGGTATATCTGCCTGCATTGATTCCGAATCAGCAACCCAAGGCATTGAAGAGGCGCGCTGGACCTTGGTCAGCCCTGCTAAACTGCGACTGCACAGCTTTGAGCTTTCTGCAAACCTCTGACCGAGCTGGGTTTCATTGCCTAATCAATCAAAGGGAATTATTGCCAACAGAGGCTTGCCAACCCTCTCTGAGCCCCAGCCAGTGTGACCAAGTTCAGTAGCAGGCTGTTTCCTTCTATCCCAGGAACAGAGGTTGTCCTGCACCAAGCTGAGACTTGAGCTCCTCATACTTTGTAGGCAGCTCGGAAAGGGGGAGCTGAAGCTTCCATTGACAGCATCTAGAGAGAGAGGGAGGGCAAGAAGACGGAGGGAGGGGAAAGAGGCGAACCTTGAATCACTCAGCATCCCGTGGCTGTTTTCTCAGATCCTAAGAAGGTTACTGTGTTGACTGAGACTTGGGCTGGGAACAGAGCTTTATTGAGGAAGCAATGCAAGTCTCCATAGCTTGTACAGAACACAATCTGAAGAGTCGGAATGGTGAAGATAGACTTATGAGCAAACAGAACACCACTGCCCCGAATGTAGTGAATGCAGCCCGGGCGAAATTCCGGACAGTTGCTATCATTGCTCGAAGTTTGGGAACGTTCACCCCTCAGCATCATATTTCTCTGAAAGAATCAACGGCAAAGCAGACTGGCATGAAATATAGGTATGAATGAAACATTCCTTGCTTCTGGTCTTTGCATGCATAGAATTACTGATGTGAAAGATAAATAAATCCCATTGCTTCAGAAAGTAATTTTCCAAAGTGACCTTTTTAAAGAAGCTAAAGTATTTAAATTTTTCTCTTAAAAAAGGCTCGAGGATTTTAGAAAATAACATCAGGATTCTTTAAAAAGTGTGGCCTGTTTTTAATATATTTTAAAGTGTCGTGAACACCTACGGTGCCGTATAAATTTGAACACGCAGGAAATAACGGGACTGCTAAGAACTGGTGTTTAGATCAGAGTAGTTTTTCAACGGGAAAATATGTTTGTCCTATTTTGTAGCTAGCATGAGGGAAATGATGTATGCAGTAGTTACTATGACAATTGAACAGAATTTATACTATCCAAAATCGTTTCAGAGGTAGTTCTGTGGTGATGTCTATTTTTAGAAAACCCTAGGTAACAAACGTTATGCATAGCTCTTACAGAAGTTTTGTTGGAACAGCCTTATAGATCAATGCAACTCTCCTTTTAAAAATCTGACTCACTGACGGGTAAACTGGAGCATCTGAAGTAAAATGGGGGAGAAGCGCTAACCATGGTGCTGAAAACTATGAGGTTTTTTTTTTTTTTTAAGATCTTTAAAAACAAAAAGACCAACCCATCATACATGCAGACACTAACAAGATTATTACTTCAATGTTATCCTGATGTTGTTCTTTATAATAGATGCTTTTATCAACTAAAAATTTTAGTACATATTGTTCAACTTCTGTTCACTTGTTGGTATGCTGCTTTCTTCTTCTGACCCCTTCTGAACAATTCAACCGATATTTACTAAATGGCTCTGCTCTACTTCTTCGATAATAGTGCACTTAACATTCCCCAAAAGTGGATAGGGAGGAAGAAAGAGTGGAAGAAACTAACAATGTACTTCAAAAAACTCTCTGGTTACTTTAATTTTCTTGGTAAAAATTTGCTAGTGATGTGTTTGACCCTAACTTTTAAACTGAGCAATCTCTCCTCTTGTTGGCCAAGCTGGAAAGGATTTTCGATACAACCAAAATAATGGATGCAAGCTGTCATGCTTTCTATGTTGTCTGTGAAAATGGAATCTAAAAACATTGTTATTTAACTTGCCCTTCAAAAAAAGTTTCTTTGTTGAAGAGCCCTTGAAAGCTTCCCAGGTAAAACAAACCAATCTTTACAGGGTAAGATTTACTTATTTATTTCAGAACTAAGGTCTCAGGTGAAGTTAACAATCTTGGAATATTTTCTAATTGTCTATATCTTAGGTATATCTTAGTTTCCTCTAGGTAGCAACTTGAATGCCATTGGCCTTTGTATCCATGATAACTTCATGAAAATTAGACACCCCCCACCAACCCCCTGCCAGTGGCATTTCTATAAATTGTATTGCAGTTGTAGACACATTGGGGTTTGCTGCTGCTGTAGCATAGATCCAGGCCCCCTGCTCTGAGGAAGTGGCACTGCTCTCTGGATGCAGCAAGGTACAGCTGAGACTGAGAATTGTTGGCACCAGTATGAGATGGCTAGTGAGATTTTCAATACCTTAAGCTTAAGGCAGGTGCCTTAAGCTTGACTACGCATCTCAAATTTTAGGAGTAGCACCAAAGAGGATGGTTTTGTTAACAATCAGAAACAATCTCTTCCTCCTTGTGAATGTTTCATGGTTTGGTTTGGGATTTGTTATTCTTTGAACTTCCATTAAGGTCTTGTCAGTTCCATTCTCAATATATAATGTTAGGTTTGATAGTAAATCTTTTTGTTTTCCCCCATAGTACACTGTGCTAGCAAATTCTCTTGGAAATCATTAATTGATATCAGATAACTGCAACTCTTCCTTTCTCTGTCATAAAGTTGGTCATCTGACAATTGATCCTTTGAGTTATTCACTGGTTATGCAGACTTCCTGAAATGTCCTTCAGTATCACTACTATTCTTCATTAGCACATACCATCCACAATCACTAACCCGTGGATAGATAACTTCAAATATATCCAAAAAGTCTCCCTGGAACCACAGATCTAGAGCTGGAAGGGACCTCAGAGGCCATCTTGTTTAATACCTTCACTTTATAGATGAGGAAACTGAGGCTCAGGGAGGATAAATGACTTTCCCAAGGTCACACAGGTAGCAGGCATCAAAGGTAGGATTTGAACCCATGTCCTCTGACTCCAGAGCTAGCTTTCTTCCCTTCCACTGTGTCACACTGAAATTTGCCCTCTTCTTTTTTGGAAATTCTCCTCAAAAGTCATAGATTTAGGGCTGGAGGAGTGGCTCATTTGCCACTGAAAGATAACAAGAGGGAAGTGATTATTTAGCAGTTTTGTGAAGGATACTAGAGAGTACACAGATCATAGGATCAAGCACAGTTTGAGATGGAAAACATGGGTAAATGATGAGAGAGAGAGAGAGAGAGAGAGAGAGAGAGAGAGAGAGAGAGAGAGAGAGAGAGAGAGAGAGAGATAGAGATAGAGAGAGAGAGAGAGAGAGAGAGAGAGAGAGAGAGAGAGAGAGAGAGAGACTAGCAGGGGCACACCTCTGAGTCCAAATCCAGTGTTCATTCCTCTAGCTCCCTCCTCAGTTGATTGGAACCAGATGCATTCTGGGTAATTGGAAAATCAATGGTCCGAAAAGGTGTCCCTCAGTCCTTCTAGTTGAAAAGGATGAGGATTCCAGTGGGAGATAGTTAGTGGGGACATGCTGGGATCTCTTTGGCAGACACACACGTCTAATGCACTCTGTCTCAACTTTAGAAGAGATTTCATTGTACAAGTTAATATTCATATTCATGCCTAGATGGTGCGGGTAAAATAGAGATCCTCATAGACAATGGGAATGTTGCCATTGTCTTTCTGTTTCCCCAGTCTTTCCATCAAAGTCCCATCAATAATCCTACTTGGAAGCAGTCTTGTTTTAATACTGAAGCCTCAAGAAAGCCCAATTTTCACTTTAATAAGTAATGTTCTCTACCACCCTACTTATTGGTAAAGTCATGATGCAGGTTGAATAATTGTCATTATTTAATGATATCCATCTTTCCAAGATCCTTACCATCCAAGGTTAGAGAAGAGAGAAAGAGAAAGCAAAAAGGTTTTGTAACAATGGGACTGCAGGTAATTTCCATGGCTGGACTCAAATGGGTTTTTACTTCAAGGTTAAAACCACTGCTTTGCCTTCAGCTACAGGTTCCTAATAATTCTATTTGCATATATCTAACACTTGAAGGTTTGCAAAGAACTTATTTACAAATATCTCATTTGGTCCTCCTGGCAATCTTGTGAGGAAGGCACTATTATTTTCATCATTTTACAGATTTGGTTAGCAGATTTGCCCCGGGGCGCAGAACTGGTAGCTGTATGAGATTAGATTGGAGCTCAGTTCTTTCAGACTTGAAGCCCAGTGCTCTGTCCTCTGTGCTACCTGCGCACTTCATGCATTGAACTTGGGACAGGGCCGATTGAATATATGCCCAAAGCCAATTCACACTGTTTCAGTGACTTCCAGATTCTCCTTCTGTTTTAGCATTCCTCTGTGAATTCAAGATCCATTCAGCATCCTGGTTACCACCATTATATCTGGAGGTGGTCACAATAATGATAATAATAATTATGTGGGAACAGCATGAGATATCTACAATCTTCATCAACCTGTCTACTGCTGGAGTTGTGCTAAGGACGCTTTTACAGAGGCAGGTAGTTGGCACACTGGATAGAGTACTGGAACTGGAGTCAGGAAGACCTGAGTTCAAATCCAGTTTCAGACATTTACTAGTTACAAGACCATGGGAGATAATTTAACCCCTACCTGCTTAGGTTTCATCAGTTGTAAAATGGAGAAAATGGCACCTACCTCAAATGACTTTTGGGAAGACTAAATGAGATTAGCACAGTGCCTGGCACATAGTAGGTGATTAATAAATGGTTGTTCCTTTCTTTCCCCAATGAGCCTGAAGAAGGTGAATGCACACCCCAATACTTCTATCCAAATTCAAAATTAATTATTTTATCCACTTGTGTAATAGTCCTGACAATATTAAATGGGGATGGGGACTGGACCAGCAATTTCATTTATATGTGAATTTCCCAGGTGAGGAAAGTCTATCTACCAATGCAGGTCATCTCCTTCTCTGAAACTTACAGTGTAAAAGAGATGCCTAGGGTGCAGAGATGTTAACTGAATTTCCTAGGGTCATAAAGTCAGTACATATCATAGAAAGGACCAGAACTCAGGTTTTTCTGAGCAATTGAGATAATATTTTGTAAAAAGCTCTTAGCACAGTGTCCAGCACATATTAGGTGCTATGTAAATATGAGTTGTCATTGTTATTCCTGACTTCAAGGCCAGCTTTTATCCACTTCTATCCACACCAGAGTTGTCAAACACACAAACCTGGTTTGCATGTAGCTGGCAACACTTTCTGACTTTGGCCTGAACCAGATTAAAGCGTAACTTGGAAACATTTAACAAAATAAATAAAAATACGATAGAGATCAACTTAATGTGTGATTTTGTAAGTCAATATACAGCTTGCCGGGATCCTTATACATGCTTTAGTGACCCACTTTCTATTTGAGTTTGATACTACCCATGTTGCTTCTCTGGAATACAAAATATAATAGCAGTCACCTCAGTGGTTGGAGCTTTGGACCTGGAGTCAGGAGGACCTGAGTTCAAATACTATCTTAAACACTTACTAGTTCTGTGACCCTGGGCAATTCATTTGATCTCTTTTTGCCCCAATTTTCTCATCTGTAAAATCTGAATAGCAGTAGCACCTATTTCTCAGGAATGTTGTGAAAATAAAATGTATTTCTGAAGCACTTTGCAAATTCAAAAGCACAATATAAATATTGATGATAATTATGATTATGATTAAAGAATAAAAGCAGAATAGGGATTTGGCCTAGGATCATCTATCCAAACTCCATCAAACAAGATAGAAAAGTAGTAGTACTACCACTACATTGATTTTAATAGAATTTCAAAGTTGGAATGTTCCTCAGAAAGCATTGAATCCAACCTGAGCAGATAGCCAGGGAGACAGTCTGATATAGTGGCTTATGGGTCAGAGGACTTGTGTTTAAATGTTTTCTCTGATACTTATTACTTAAGCAACCTTGGGCAAGCAGGTCACTAACCCTCCTTGGCCCCCAGTCTCTCTAGTTGTAAGATGAGGTTGGATGAGATAAAATTGTAATAGATTCTGAGTTAGAGTACCTGAGTTCAAATCTCTTCCAATAAGGAGGCTGATCTCCCTGCCTCATCACTCCCCACTCTAGTTAATCCTCTGCTTACCCTTAAAGTACAGGTCTGACCATGTCTATCCCCTGTTCAATCAAGTCCAATGGTTCCCTATGGCCTCCAGTATCAAATGCCAAATCCTCTACTTGGATTTTAAAACGATTTCTAACCTGGCCCCACTCTATCTTTCCAGTCTTCCTATACCTTACTCTTCTCCATCTACATTATGATCCAGTGCCGGTGGACTTCTCACTCTTCCTCACACAATATGCCATCTATTGACACAAAGCATTTTCACTCACTGCCTCAATGGCTGGAATGTTCTCCCTTCTCATTTCCATCCACTAACTTCCTTGGTTGCCTTCATTTCTCTGGTTAAAATCCCAACTTTTACAAGAAGTGTCTCCTAGTCCCTATTGTAGCTAGTGCCTTCCCTGTGGAATGGTTACTAATTTATCCTGCATATATCTTGTTTATACATAGTTGTTTGCGTGTTTTCCCCCCATTAGACTGTGTCCTCCTTGAGAGCAGCTCAACAAAAGCAAATTACCTTCCTTATTATCTCCGACACTTAGCACAGAGTCTGGCACCTACTAGGTGCTTAATGAATGCTTGTTTTGCACTTGATACTGCTGTGTGATGTTGGGCAAGTTACTTAACTCTCTAGGCCTCAGTTTCCTTATTGAGAGACTTAGACTAAATGATTGTTAAGTTTCCCTCACAGCTTTCGTTCTATGAAACACCAACTCTTTAGAACATTCATTGTCGAACACAGCTGCAGCTAGAAAGTCCAGCACTTAGGGCAAATTTAGCCAGCAAATTGGAGCTATCCAAGGTTTGATAACTCCCTTGTAGGGTTGAAGTAGATTGAAGTCCTGGAAGTCAAGGTTGAAGAACTGGGAGGCTAAAGTGATGGAAAGAGCTTAGGGGCTGGAATGGGGAAGAAGACCGGGTGGTGAACTGATTGGGGAGGATTCCAACTCTGCTTCTCTGCCTCTTGGGCTAGGGAACCTTTCCAGTGCACCAAATCAGAGAAAGGTTCTTCCAGAAGGTAGTGAATAAGACAGCCAAGGAGAACAGTGACTGGGGTTGGACCAGACTGGAATTTATTGTGAAGGTGGGGGAAGTTGGGCCATTGGGCCACTCCAGCCACCAAATAATCTCCTCCTGCAAAAGAACCTGGGAATCCCTTTGTGGCATGGCTTCCCTGACCAGGCATCTCATCAAGGGATGGAAGGAAAGAGGTGTGTGTGTGTGTGTGTGTGTGTGTGTGTGTGTGTGTGTGTGTGCTCACAGTCTTCCCTGATCCTTGGGAAGGTGGAGAGAGATATATAAATCCAGAGACTCTGGGAGGAGCTAGGAGGAAGTGGTAGCCTGTGGGCTTGTGGGTTGGGTCTTAGTTAAAAAGTGGGAGTGTGAAATGAGTCTCAGAGGTATTATTAATATAATTGTCTTAACTACCTAAATTCCATGAAGGTAGCAACATTTTAAAAAATAAGTAAACTCTATACTTGACCCCTGCACAATTAAGCCCATGCCATCTCTGTGCCATAAAGCTTTTATATTATCTTTAATTAAGATTCTTAGTCTCATACAAAATTTCTGATTTCTGGGGGGAAGATTAAAAAAAAGACATATCACTGAAGAAAATAATGTACTATTTAATGTAAAATTACTCCTGCCCTTCCTGGTCCTCCTATATTTAATGTACTATTTAATTTCGAGTACCACAAAAAACTTATATTTCTCTCTAATATTCACTCCAGGGAATTTTGTGTGTTTAAAACACAATTATCATTGTCTAAGAATCATGGGTTTGTTTGTTTGTTTTTGGTCTACTATTAAAAAGTTGCCTCATTTTGTCTAGGGGCAGCCTAGACAAAACTGGGACCACGGGTGTAATTCCATACAGTCTTGATTATGAAAGGTGTCAGGATAAATGTTTCAGGTTGGTTGTCAGATGGCATTGTCTGATTATTTGGAAAGACTAGGTTCTTATAATAACTGACCCATCTGTGTGTGTGTGTGTGTGTGTGTGTGTGTGTGTGTGTGTGTGTTTTTATGTGTGTAGACAAACCTTAGGCTGTCCTTAAGCAGGACATATTTGAACATATTTAGCTGGAGGTCATTTTAAAAATAGAAGCTCTTTAGTATAATGATAATTTAAAAAACAATACTGATGTGAAAAGGAATAAATACATGCATAAGATTTTAAGGAAAATCATAGAATTGATAACTTAGCTTTTGGAGGTAATATGGAAAGAATGCTGAATTAGGAGTCAGAAGGTTCAAGATGGTAGAAGCACAGATTTGGATCTGGAAAGGACCTTTGAGGCCATCTAGTCCAGCTCTTCATTTTACAGTTAAAAAACAGAGACCCAAAGTCACACAGATAATAAGTGGCTGAATCAGGATTTGAGTCCAAGTGTGACAATGAATGACTGAGAACCCCTGAATCACAGCCTCTGTCAGTAATAATAATGCCTATATTACCTTCTTCAAAATATTCTCCTGGTTTAAGACATTCTATAGACTATAAAGAGCTATGCAACTGTGAATTGTTATTAAAAATAAGAGATAATCTCTGTAGATCCAATTTAGTTGAAGGACAGATTCAGACTGACATATACCTTTTTGTGGTTGACAAGGTATAAAAAGTATACCTTGAAATCCTTGGAGATTCCTCTGAAGTATGGAACATTATTCTGAATCATCATCTTTGTATTTGACTCCAAAGACCTCTTTGTTTTTGTGATGCTTCAGAGTTAACACAGTGCTTTACTTGTCAGGTCCTGAGAAACCCTGGAGATCACAGAATCATATGCTTAGAGCTGGAAAGAATTCAGAGACTCTTGGGTCCAGCTTCTCCTTTTATAGATGAGGAGACTGTGGCCCAAGCAGGTTAAATGACTTGCTCAAAGTCTCAGAGGTGGTGAAGGTCAGAGGCAGGATTTAAACTCATATCTCCCAAAGTACATTCCCTTCCTTTCATAGGATCAGGGACCCCAACTGAAGTCTTTAGGGCATTGTAGATAGAGAAACATGGTTTCATTTGATCCTTAAACTCTGAGAGATAGGAACTATGATTTTCCCCATTTCTAAGATGCTCACAATAATGCTGACAGTACTTACCTCATAGGGGTGCTGTGAAGATCAGATTAGAATATACGTGTATGCAGTGATTTGCAAGCCCTTTAATGCTACATGTGTGCTGTTATTAATAATCATTAAGGCAGGCATTACTATTTTCTTCCTTTTTTCCTTCCTTCCTTCCAACTTTCTTTCTTTCTTTCTTTCTTTCTTTCTTTCCTTTTCTTCCTATATTTTTCCTTACTCTCTCTTCTTCCTTCCTTCCTTTATTTTTCTTCTTCCTCCTATTCTTCCTCCTCCTCCTCTTCCTCTTCTTCTTCTTCTCCTCCTCTGTCTCCTCCTCCTCCTCTTCCTCTTTCTTTCTCTCCTCCTCCTCCTCCTCCTCATTATCCTCCTCCTCATTCTCCTCCTCCTTCTCTTCACCTCACATAGAAAACAGAACACTGTACTTGCAGTCAGGAGAACCGGGTTTGAGTCTCAACTCAGATATTTACTGTGTGTCACAACCTCTGCCTCAATTTTTCACCTGTAAAATGGGGAGAACCTCCTAGAGTTACTGTGAGGACCAAATGTGATACTCTATGTCAAATACTTTGCATACATGAAAGTGCTATAGAAATGCTAGCTATTGTTTAATTTGTTTTGTGTCTAGAACTAGGGAAACAGAAGAATGGAAGCTGGTAGTGTCCTCTTTAAGAGTCTCATAATCTCATTGGAGGAAATGAAATACAGACATAAAAAGATAAATAATACAAAGTTAGAAAAAGTCAAATGCCAAGTGAAATGATTGTCAGAAATGGGCTAAGGGAGTGAGCATCAAGGTACAGAAAGGCTTTATAGAAAATGTAGGGCTCGAGCTTGGTTTTGAGAGAAGAGCGTGGAGGGGGCAGTCTAAAGAAATAAGGCCATTCCATATGTGAAGTAAGAAAAGATCTGGTCCCCATAATGGTCATCTAGTATTCAGGGAACAATCACTATAAAGGAATGCAGGGTTTGTGTAGGAAGTTAGTGAAAAATAACATTACAGTGATAAGTTTGGGATTAGAAAGTAGAAGTCCTTGAATGCCAGACTATGAAATTTTGAATTTTTATCCTAAAGGCACAGGGGAAGCCATTGAATATACTAAAAGGGGATAGGGGTTGGGGATGCAAGAGATTGGTTCAAAACAATGTTTTTATGAGTCTAATTTGACCTGAGTATGAAACAAACAATTCAGTTTTGTAAGGGTCCAGAGGTATTCATTGTACCCTCCCTGCTCTTTCAGGACCAAGCCTACCCTCACTATGCTCTGACCAATTTGAGCTCCAGGGACATTTCACAGAATTATTTTCAAAGCTCACTTCTCATCCACAGTTCTGTGCCTCCCACGAATTTGGAGGCAGATTCTGAATTGAAGCCATTGAAAGAGATGATCGATCTTGTCAGCCCATTATGTAAAATGCACATGTGCCTCTGTGTGTGTGTATGCAAAAGCAAGCCTCCTCATTATGAGGAAAAGTAGGAGGAAATAGGTGGGCTGGAGAGGGAGAACAGAAAAGCTAGTTAGGTGGCTCTGTACCAAGCAAAAAAAAAAAATTGATGCCCATCCAGATCAGAAAGCAGCTTGGATTATTAAAATGCCAAATTGATTTTTAAAAACAACAATAATTCACATGCATATGGATCCTCCCTCTCCAGAAATCCATCTTTTGTTATCTTCGTGTCTACAGACACCCATGGGTGTAATCTCTCCCTGGTACTATGAAGCTAAATGATGAAGCAAGAGAGACAGTGGTGTCCTTCTGAACATTAATTGGTGATTTATTCCTGTGTATGCATTTCATTCATTCTTCTCCTTCTCATCCTCTTCTTCCTCCTCTCCCTTCCTCTTTCCCTTCCTTCCTGCCATCTTCCTTCCTTCCTCTCTTCCTCCCTCCCTTCTTCCCTTCATGTCACTCTTTCTCCTTTCTTCCCTCTTTTTCTTCCTTCCTTCCTTCCTTCCAACTTTGCAATGTATCAAAGTCACAAGACTAGGATCTATGAGATAGTGAGGAAGTGGTAGGATAGGTATCTTCCGGAAGTTGGTAGGCAACTGTCTTTCTGTTCCGTTGCTTTGGAAGTATGTGATGGAAATAAGCCAAGAGACACCAGCATGCTTTTTTCCTTTGGTTGTAAACATTCATTTGGTTGCTGTGGGTACAGGCAGTGAGCACTATTCATTCAGTGACCCCTCCTTAGCAAATACCTACATGTTGTGGATGAGTCAGAGTAGTGGAGGTTGGGGGGTGGGGCTCTCGTTATGTGCTTTTTTATCTCACACAATGATTCCAAGCCCACAGAAATGTTAAGAGATGGGGGAAGGGGAACCCTACACCAAATTAATCAGGAAAAACAAATATATAAATTCTATTTTACTTAACATATACCTAGTAATATTATAATAATTGGTTAGCATTAGATATTGTTCATCTGCCCAAACCTGGTTTCCTGATCTTCTGTGAGCTTTTTCTGGTCAAAATTATTTTTATATAAAGGTTTCAGTAAGAATCCTTTCTTTGTTCACCTAAATGCTAGATCTTTCCTCTAAGGTCAGCTTTAGTTTTTTTTTTCCCTGTACCTTTTTTCCTGTATGTACCTAGATGTTTGCATGCTGTCTATAAGATTTAAGCTTCTTGAGGGCAAGGGTGTTTTCTTCTCTTTCTTTGTATCCCTAATGCTTAACTTAGTGGTTGGCACATAGGAAATGCTTAACGTTGTTCTTGTTCAGTCATTTCAATAGTGTCTGACTCTTCATGACCCCATTTCAGGTTTTCTTGGCAAAGAGACTAGCATGGTTTGTTATTTCCTTCTCCAGCTCATTTTATAGATGAGGAAACTGAGGCTAACAGGGTTAAGTGACTTGCCCAGGGTCACACAGCTGATAATGTCTGAGGCTAGATTTGAACTCAGGAAGATGAGTCTTCCTGACTCGAGATCCAGCACTCTATCCACTGTGACACCTGTGTTGGTAAGCAAAATGGGCTCCTTAGCATTTAGTTCAACCAAGTGCCCTTGAATAGTTTGGCTTTTGTTTCTTTTGAGTAATTCAGTGTATTTCATTGAGTCTTACTAAGTGCTAAGCCCCAGGCTCTAACCCCTATTAGGTGTTAACCTAACCTATGTGGATGTGAACCTCCCAGGGTCCTAAGGGGAGGGGCTAACTCAAGAGCCAATCATAGTAGCCTAAGTTCTGGTCATTCAGATGACTTCGATGACATCTGAAATCCTATAAGAAGAGAAGACAGAACCATTTGCTCAGGGCTCTCACTGGTGATGGTGTTGATGTGGAGACTTGGGGCAACTGTAGCTAAGGGCCCTCCAGCTTGTAACCCAGATGCTGAGAGTCTGTGAAACTCTGGTAACTATGTATTGGGATTTGAATCAGACAAGGTCTGTCTGTTGATATTTGTACTTTGTTTGTATTTTGCTCTGAAGTTCAGGGTGGTGGTTTTTCCCCTGAACTAAGTGAATGATATTTGTATGCTGAATTAAAGTAAGCTTGTCAACCCCTTAACCTTGCTTTCCTTAGTTAAGCAGATCAAAAGAATCTGTGCTTTGCAGCGTGCTGGTAGCGTTCTTGTTGTTGGGCTTATGTTGGTCTTTCACCCCCACAACAGCTGCTAGCCGGATTGTTGAAACACACCTAGGTGCCCTAAGTGCTTAATAAATGCTTGTTAATAAAGAACTTTATATTATCAAATAGTAATCCATGTTCTTCTGTGAAGAATTTCAAATCTATTCAGATAAAAATCTGCTTGTGGTAGACCAATGGGAATGAAGTCCTGAGCAGCAGGGCTACTTAGAGGGTTTTGAGATTTCAAATGGGGCAGATATCATGCTATTGAATCAATTCCAGACTAAGGAGATTTGTTTGGGTTAAAAAATGAAGGCTGAGTTCATGGTGTGAGGTAGTGTGGAGCAGTGGGAAGAGCCCTGTGTTTGGCATCCAAGGACCTGGCTTAGAACCCTAGCTTTGCCACTTACCACCTGTGTTCCCTTAGGTGGGTTACTTAACTGGTCTAGAACTCAGTTTTCTTCTCTGTGAAATGAGACAGATGGACTAGATGGTATCACATGTGTCTTATATCTCTAAAGCTAGGATCCTATGATTTTCTTGATAGAGGAGGTCAGGGAATATATGCCAAGGGCTTGCTTAGGCAGCACACATACTTGAAACCATGTGAGAGCAGTTGCCATAATGGTGGGCATAGGGTCAGGGGGAAGAGATACCCTTTCCCTCCCCAAGAGAAGAGCCAGTGAGAACATGCCAAGTCACACATTTGAAAGAAAGCAAGAGAATGAGAGCTGTTGTCTCTTCTTGTAAAATTCAATGAGTGGGCATTCTTCCTGCCTCAACAGACAATCCCTTTTGGTGTATTTCTCTGCCTGTGCTGATGTTGTAGGGATCAAGAGACAAGTGACTTCCTTCAAGATTGCTAAGTCCTCCAGACTGAACCAGCACATGTGGTCCAGTGGAAATGATCTAAGGTCTAGCAGATTAGAGAGCTCCCATATTTACCCAAATTACCCTCTTCTCATCCCTGTTCAATATTTAGCATCCTTAGCAAATAAACTAAGGTGTATTTGGCACATTTACCCATGTCTCCAATTCTGGAAAATTCTCTGGGTACTGAGAGGATCTCAGACATTGTGCTTTCAAACACTTCTCCCAGTGATGTAAATTAGAGTCTCAAGTAAGTCCATGTACGGCAGTTGGTAATGGCCTATAGAGTCCCCAGCCAGCCACTCAGCACAGTTCTTAGACAATCCTTAAACTAATAGTGTTTTGTGATGGCTCAGGCTTACCATAGCTGGTGGGCCTGAAGATTACAATCACTCTCAAATACAAAGTTCTGCAAATTCAACAAAAAAGACATTGTATTGAGTTTATCATAGGTTATTGCCTGCTTTGTGCTTATAAAGACTGTCCTAAACCAAACAATTATGCCAACCCCCCAAATTAAAAATTGTAATAAAATAAAGAAAAGGAAAAGGAAAAACAAACCTTCTCTTACAGGGAAACTAGCCCCAAATAAACTCTTGTTCCTGATAGAGATTAAGGATGTGGGGTCGATTGGAAGCAGCCCTCTTGTTTCAGGTGAGTAACCAACTAACTGTCCCAGTTCCCTTTTTTTTTGCATTCCCAGCACTTACCGTAATGCCTGGCACATAGTAAGTATTTAATAATTGCTTGTTGACTTGACTGTGTAAAAATTCCTCTGTTTCCCTGTAGCACATAGAGCATAGCCTACATTTCCCCCATGAACCCATGGCCAATGCAAAAGGTAAAATCCTAGTGAGGGTCTAGATAACATCCCTGTAGCGGTCCTTGCAACACACCAGACATACCAGGCAGTTGAAGATGTCTTAAAAAACAAGCAAACAGACTGAGATGGGCTCTGAACTCATGGTGCTCCCCACAAATGGATGATTCCCCTGGGGTTAATTTGAACCATCCCCTCAGATCCTGGATAAAGTCCCCAAATGTAACAATGCACACAGCTTCTGGACCCAGAAAGGCTGGAGCACTGGCCTTCTTCCACTAAGAGGCTCCTAGCTCTGGACTCATTCACAAAGGAACTGTTCTTGAAATGATTCTCTTCAATGCATAAAGTCTCTTCCTGTGTCGACTCACTGGTTATTAATTTTCATGTTAGGTCAGCTGGGAATAGGGCTTTTCCACTTCACTTGTTGAAATTATTAATGAGACTACAGAGCTGGAAAAGAGCAAGAGCATCAGAGCTAAAAGAGACCTCTGAGATCATCTAGACTCCTATGCTGTCATTTTTCTGGGGCATCAACTGAGACCCAGAGAGGTAAAGAGATGTGTTCATGGTACAATGGTAGAAGCTGATACTAGGCGGCAGCCTTCTTGGCTCTCCCCATTTGGCCCTCTTTGGACTATACCATCATTCAATCAATCAATCAATCAACAAGCATTGAATAATACCTGATTTTGTGCTAGACACTGTACTAGGTGCTAAGGATACAAAGGCCAAAGGGAAATGGGTAGTTCTTGCCCTCAAGGAGCTTACATTTTATTAGGGAGACTAGCATGTACACATACATTTGCACATATACAGAATAATTATGTACAGATCAACCATAAGGGAATTGAACCCATAGTAGTTTGGGAGGGAGGGTACTAGCATTGGAGGGGGATCAACAAAGGATTCATAGAGAAGGGAATGCTTGAGTTGCATCTTGAAGGAAGCAAGGGATTCTGTAAACTGATGGTGAGTGGGGAGTGTGTTCCAGAGAAAAGCACAGAGATAGGAGATGCAGTATTGAGAAGAACAGCAAGAATGATGCTTTGGAGGGCCCCAGAGTACGGGAAGTAGGCACTTCTGTGCTTCAGGGGATAGAGTGTTGGGCTTGGAGTCAGGAAGATCTGAGTTTGAATCTTGCCTCACAGGCAATGATCCTGAGCAAGTCATTCCATCTCTCTCAGCCTCAGTTTCCTCATCAATAAAATGGGGATAATAATACCTTCCGGGGTCATTATGAGGATGAAATGAGATAATTTATGTGAAGCACTTTACAAACCATAAACTGCCACATAAGGCTGAATATTAACATGCACAAACTTACCACATGTGAAACACGAACATTTTAGACCTGGATAATTTTTCTTTTTTAAATATGGCATTTGTTCCTTGAGCTCCTTTATTTGGCTACCTTGTTGAGAGGAAAGACCCTCTAGCCTGACTGGGATCTTGTTCTTTCTTTGAATCATACTTTCATTATCAAGAATATGGAGTTCTCTGGACTGTCAGGCTCCTTCTTTAAAGTGCCTAGAACTTTAATGGAAAGTAATCTCCAGCTCAAATGTATTAAGTAGAGACACATATTCCAAAGGATTGCTTCAAGAAGTCTTCAAAAAACTGGCCCAAATGACTAGGTAATGGCTAAATGCCTATTGTCTATTGAGCCACTTATCACCAGGAGGTAGATGGAACAGACATTGTTTCCTAGCTAGAAGAAGAGACTAAAGAATCATGGGAAGGAAGAGCCCCATTCAGGGAGGCCACGGACTTTTTTTTTTATCACTAGAGAGCTTCATCCTCCCATGATATTTCAGGCCCTCTATCAAGATAGGAAAAATGATACTTTTCATCAGTCCCCCTGTTGATAGAAGGCTACAGTTAATTTGAGTGTGTAAATATTCATATTCCCCATGCCGATCATGGTACATTTCACAAAGGCCATTAAATGTTCTTTGAGGGTAGGAACTGAATCTTATTTATATTTGTATTTCCCCCATTGCCTAGTACCTTATACCTTGTCTTATGCTATGGAAGTATAACAATGTAAGTGCTGGATATCCTCATCTCAACTCACACTCACCCTGATGAGTCAGGATCCCTCATAGAAAGGCTTCATGTCCACCTCTGGGTTCTAAGAGTACCCCTGATGTGTCAGGGGGTGATTCACTAATGCTACAGGCTCAAGATCCCATTCCAATGCATACTCTTGAACGTTAATCATCACTGCTTAGTGTTTCAAGTTTCATTTAACCAATTAACCCCAATTAGTTATTACAAAGCAATGTTTACTTTGAAGCTATAGCAAGAGCAGAAGTTATTGAGGGAGGAAGGTCATACTCCTCCAATTATCACTTCAGGCCCTGGGAAAAATGATTTCACATTTAAAGCGGTGTCTACAGAACATTCACCCCACAATATTCACTTCTAAACAAGGCAGAGCTAGTGGACTATGGATCTGTTTCTTAGCAAGTTACTCTTCAGGACTTTGGTTTCTATTTCACCTGTCCTTGACCTTCTGCAAATCTCACCATGGAATCCAGGTCCCAGACTTTGGACACTTGCCATTCTGCAGCATACAAGTTCGTAGTCAGCTCCAATACTCCTTCACCTAAAAGCAGAAAGAACAAACACAACAGAGACAAAGGCAACAGCAGAGACATGCACTCCTGGCCACATGGAACAGATAAAAGTATAAGGCTTCTTGCCTGACCACTGAAGTCTTACTGAAGTCTTTGCTTCCTCAAATGAATACAATTGGGCAGGAAAGAGGAAGGAAGGAGGTTCTCCCTGAATGGTTAGTATCTTTTGAGTGTACACCAGTTTCAGTTCAGCAGCTGGTCCAATTACATGCACATGCTCCAAAGTTCCCATGGGGATTGCATTGCATCAGTCAAATGCTCTAGGCATGCTCATGAGGACTAGGCTCATTGGCTTCTCCTTCCATTCCAAAGGGGTTTGTTGAATTGAATTAAACATTCACAATTTTCCCACTTGCTATTAGAGACCAAAAGCTTGGTCTTTAAGGTGTGAAGGAGGTGGAACGGTCAAACTATCACCACTACACAAGAATGTATTTTTCATAGACATGTGGGAAAATCCTCATGCCTTGATTTTTGGTTACTCAGGTTTAGAACTAAAAAGTACAGCAGTGACAGGTTTTTTTTTCAATAGGACCACAGACTGACTGATAAAAGGGACCTTAGAACTTATATTGATCCTACCTCTTATTTTACCTATGAGGAACTGAGGCCCAGAGAACTGAAGAAACTTGTCCAAGGTAGTAAGTGGCAGAGTAAGTATTTGACTCCAGGTCCTCAGACTCCAAATCTAGCACGGATTCTACTATGTCATGGTTCCATCTACATAACTTGCTTCCTTCCAAGGTTGGCATTTGAGTCCTGTTTGCCACACTTTGTAGTTTTGGGACTGATCAAGTTCCTCATTTTTTCTAGTCTTAGATTCCTTGTCTGGGAAATGGGAAAAATAAAGCTTATAATATCTATTTCACATGGTAGGCTCAAAGAAAATAACGTCTATGAAGTGCTCTTTAGGGAAAAAGTACTAAAAACATGAGCCATGATTGTTACTTTAGTAAATAACAAAGACAAATTCATTCTGCCAAAGACAGCAGCAGCAACAATAATATGCAGAAGATATCTGGCCCATTCTCCATAAGAGATCTTTGTTCAAAGCCATCCATCCTATGGCATTTACAAATTTAAAGTTCCTGTAGATGAATAGCCTCTAAATAATTTTTTGCCTTCTACACACTCTATTAGTTTTTTTAAAAATGAGCATGCACCCTCAATACAGATATGTTAATTTATTTACAAATGACTACAAATGTTAATTTATTTACAGCATGGCTTGCTGTACTAAAGTCTTTCCTGATCCTTCTAATGCCAGTATCTTCCCTCTATTGAGTATTTCCAATTTACTCTGCATATGTTTTGTTTGTATCCGCTTGTTTGTAGGTTGTCTCCCCCATTAGACTGAGTTTCTTGAGGGCAGGGATCGTCTTTTGCCTCTTTTTGTATCCTCAGCCCTTAGTATAGTGTCTGGTACATAGTAGACACTTAATAAATTCTTACTGATGGACATATACAAAAATAAAAAACTAAAAAGAGTAAAATAAAGATGAAATAAAATGTTTTCAAAATATTCATTTTACTTTATTAAGGGTCCCCAAACCTTTTTTCTCTACACTGAAGATATTGTCATTAATAATAATAATAAATGTGATTGAACATTTTAGAAAATCATGGTCTAACACTTTTGGACACCGCAACCAGAAGGTTCCAAAATTCAGTTTATGTCCATACTTGGTCTCAGTGGCTGCAAATGAAATGAAGTACAGAGAGCCTTAGCTTAAAAGGGAAGAAATGCCTATTGGTTGGATTTCCTAAAATCTGTGCTCCTTTTCCAATCCCATCCACCAGTTATGCAAACTTTTTTGTTGGAATTTGGCTAGTAAATTTCCTTATTACCTGATGCTAATCGCTTGTTCTTACAAACTAGTCTGAAGGTGCTATATTTCAATTTTTTTTAACAAATAAGTTCCCAACCCATTGAAACTCTTGGGGTTGGAAGGGGATTTTTAAACAGGTTAGAAAATTCTCTTTCCAGTGGTTAAAGTGTGTTGAAACAAGAATTTTTATAGGTGACACATATGTCATTTTGGTCAACAAATAGTTTTCAATATGTTGCTTAGTTTTTAAAGTTCTTGCTGATTGTGTTAGCTTTATAGTACCTCTTGAAGTACAACATAAACTTAGAATGAGGTTCATGGCTAATGAGAGTGGATTGCAACCCGTATTTCAGATAATCTCCTTGACAGTTTTGATTTTTTAGGTTGATTTCTTGTCATATCTGATTAGATTGTCACTGTTTTTACCTCATAAATGCTGGAGCTCAGATTAAGAACTCCAGCCTTCTCTAGGGAATATTGATTAGGGTCTGAAATCCTGTGGCAGTCAAGACAGTTCAAAAAGGCAGATGGAATCTCAAATACCTGATTGGACATGATGTAGCTTCTCCCTTATTAGGCCATCCCCAATCCCTACTCACTCAGACAGCTGCTCCTTTTTAGAGCCCTGGTGAATACCATGGCTGGGAAATTCTTCCTCTTGGCTAAATCCAAGAGATTATGCTATACCTTGGGTTTTTTTATGCTATACCTTGAGATTCTTCTCTCCTTTGTGGTGATGAATAAAAGCTTGATTTTACTTTACATCTAAGCTGATGTCCATTGATAGGACTAAAGAGGCTTTGCAAAAAACTTACACTATTGAGTTGGAGTATTTTGAGGAAATCCACATAGCTTGGTTGGTGACACTTGAGGAAAGATAGAGCGAGAGGTAGAACAATGAGGGAAGGGTACTTGCCAGCCTCTTAAGCTCCACACTAGTACCAGGACTGACATCTTGAAGAGAGGGCTGTGACTTCATGACTAATCCCGTACATCAGGGCTGTGACTTGTATCTCCAAACCAGGGTAGCCAACAGCACCCTTTGCACTACATCAGCATGTATCGCGACAGCTCAGGTATTATATAGGCAGAGGTAAAGTCCAACCCATGTTCCTACCCTGAGAGAGGGAGTACTTAATAGCTAGAAGACTGGAATTTTCTACTTTGCCAAATTCCAAGCATAAAAGATTCCAGATATTAGTTTTAGGGCGGGGTTTTCCACAAAAGGATAGGACACGGGGGAGAAGTAGCACATGGTGGGAAGAGGTCCAGTAGCTAAGGTATAGACAGTTTACTAGCCAGAGCAAGATTAGACCTAAAAGAGCAGAAATTTTTCTGGACTACAATGGTATAATAATTCTTTGTTGCCATGAAGGTTATTATTATCCCCCAGCTTGCCCATTTCCAAAAGAAATCATTGCAGTTCTTTCAACCTCTTATAGCTTCCACTTTCTGACTCTTACATCATTTTTATAATTCTTGTTTGAACTCCAGAAAAGATGTCCACATTTCTCTCAAGTCATGGAATCCACAGCTGGACCCTGTTCTTCAGAGAGGGTCAAGACCTTGCTAAATAGAATGCTATGATTAATTCCTAGCCCTTGGATGCACCATTTCTCTATTTCTTCTCTTTCACTATTATATTTGTTTTTTAAAATTAACAGAATTCTTTTTGACATTTATAAACCAATTTTGGAAAAAATATGCTTTGAAATATATTTTTTAAACTCTAGTGTATTCATTAAAATAATAGAGAATGACCCAGACTGATCATCTGTAACTCTGATGAGATCATCTGTTCCAGAGAGACCTTACCCATCACCACGAAAACCTTAAATTGGCTAAAGAGAGAAGAGTCAACTTGATACCAAATTTGTAATGGTAATAAAACATTCTACTAGAAAAGCTAATAGCTTGTGACACAATCTAATTGCCTTTGGTCATCCTTCCCCTCCCCCCTCCAACACATTTAACAATTAATATGTCTAGAAATAATGGCATCTGACAGATATTTTTCCTATTAAAAAGATAGATTCTCCCTTTATGTTTTCTGTGTGCAACCTTACCAATTAAAGTCTTCCAGAAAAGTTCCTGGGAAGGGATGCTCTTGTCTAGGATTTTGGGATCATAGTTTTTCTTAAAGAATTTGTACCTACCCAAATATCCCATAATTCCAGAACAGGAAGGGACTTCATTGGGTATCTAGCCCAATTCATATCAGACTAATAATCTGCAAGACAGCACAACCATGTATTAGGTACCAATTTAGCCTTTCCTTGAAGACCTTCAGTGAGTGGGTGTGGGGTGGCATAGCCACTACCTCCAGGGGGCAGCACATTCCACTTTGGAATAGCTTTCCTTAAAGAAGACTTTCTTTACATCAAACCTGATTTGACTCCTTGCCATTTCCAGCTATTGTTAGTTCTGCCCTTCTCTGGTCCAACAGAACAAGTCTAATCCTTGCACATGATAGCTTTTCAAAAACTTGAGGACAACTCTAATACCCCCCAGCCTTCTTTTCTGCAAATGAAAATAGTTAAGGCACCACTATGGTTACCATCAGCTGGATGCTCTCTAGCTCACCAAAGTCCTTTTTAACAATATGGCACCAAGAACTGAAATCAGTCTTCCAGATACAGCCCAACCAGGGCACCATGCTGTGGACCTATCACCTCTCTAGTATAGGAAGGTATCATACCTCTCTTAATATAGCCCAAAATTGAATGAGTTTTTGTTTCCTCCTTTGGATCATCATTTATAGTCATGAGGGTAGCTTGGGCCCCCTTTTTCTTTCTTTGTACACTGTTTCTCTCCTTATGATGTTATCTGATCCCATGGGTTTAGTTATCATTTCCATTTAGATGGCTCCCTGGTCTAACCAGCCTTAGTTTCTCTACTGAGCTCTTGTCTCAAATCACAAATGGCCTATAAGATGTTTCCTACTGAATGTTGTGTAACAACATGTGCAAAACAGAACTCATGATCATTTCCCCCAAGCCCTCCCCTCTTCTGAAGTCCCTGTTTCTCTAGCAGGCAGCAACCATTTTTCCAGTCACCGGGTTCACAACCTCTAGTTATTATCCCTCATCCTACATCTTTAACAAGTTGCAAAATCTTGTCAATTCTACTTTCCTAACATCTCTCAAATATGCCCCCTTCTCTCTACTTAAATAGCCACCATCCTAGTTTAGGGCCTTATCAGTGGATTTTTGTAATTACCTGCTAATTGGTCTCCTTGGCTCAATTCTGTCTCCACTCTTAACTCATCCTTCACACAACTACCAAAATGATCTTACTTAAGTCATGTCACTTCCCTACTCAGTTAACCCCAGTGATTTCTTAAATTGTGGGCAGTGACCCATGGTTCAAGAAACTCTGAAGGGGTCATGAGTGAAAAAATTTAAGAAGCCTTGTAGTATCAAATATAAACTTCTCTGTTTGATACTTAAAACCATTCATAATTGGGTCCAAATCTGCCTTTCTAGGACTATAATACTTCATTCTCTTCATACCCTGTTCAATGTAGCCAAACTTTTCTTATTGTTCTTTACACTTGACATCTATTTTCCAATTCTCTGCTTTTGCAAAAGCTGCTCCAAGCCTGAAATGTACTCCCACACACACATACACTTTTTAGAACTCTTAATGTTTCACTCACAACTCAGATCAAGTCCTATCTTCTACATGAAGTCTTTCCTGACCCCCTCAGTTGCTAGTGTCTTCCTCCAAAAATTATTTTGGTGTTCATATTTTTTGTATGCATATACATGTATGTTTTGTCTTTCCTTGAGGACAGGGAACACTTGATTTATGCCTTTGTATATCATAAGGCAGCTAGGTGGTATAGTAGATAGAGCATGCGGCCTGAAGTCAAGAAGATCTGAGTTTAAATCTGGTATCAGGCACTAACTAGCTGTCATTTAACCTTTGCCTCAGTTTCTTCAACCATTAAATGGGGATAATAATAGCACCTGCCTCAAAGGGTTTTTGTAAGGATATAATGAGATAATATTTGTAAAACACTTAGCTTATCTGGCATACAGTAGGTAATACATAAATGTTAGTTATTATTATGGTTGTTATATGTAGCACTGTGTCTGGCACATAGTAGGCACTTAATAAATGCTTATTGATTCATTGATTATCTGTTTTGGTTGCCATATCACACTGCTGACTTCTATTGAGTTTGCAGCTCACTAACTCCCTCTCCCCAGATGTTTTTTCCCCAGACAAACTATTCTCTAACCAGTCCTTCCCATCTAGTAATTACAAAGTTAATTTCTTAAATTCACATATAAGACTTTATACTTATTACTACTAAATTTCATTTTGTAAGGTTCAGTCCATCCTTCTAGGCCGCTAAGACCTTTTGGATCCTGACTCTGGTATACAGTATGTTAGCAGTTCCTCCAAGCTTTGGATCATCTGAAAATTTAGTAATCACCCATTTGGATCAACAGAGACCTTAACAAAAAATAAAGTGTCCATTTCCACCTCCCCTCCCCCAAAGGGATATGTGTGTCCACTATTTCGTTTCAATTACTTTTGTTACTTTTCTTTGGCATTGGATGATAGTCCCGAGCCCATTTTTAGAACTGAGTCATGTAAATAAATGATATGACTAACAAAATATCATTTTACCTTCTTTGTCTGGTTCTTGAAAAAGGCCCTTTTGCTATCTTTACCTTTTATACACCTACACTGCTGTACCTAATAATCATTATGGATTTTCATACTGGAACACCTCCAAGGACAATTAGTAGTCAGATTACATAGTGTTTTTTAGTTTCTGAAAACTTGTTAATTCCTTTTAAATAAAGGGTAAGTTCAGGAACCACCATGCTAGAGTGGGGAGATGGAAAAATCAAGGAATCTCCAAATAATGAAATGCTCTTCCCAAGTCCATTTGCATTTTAGATAGTAAGTCGAATTTTCATATCCCACCTTCAGTAGGAAGCAGTCAAGAGCTGTAGTCTTGGGGGCATCAGGTGCCTAAGAGATGTGTCAACATGGTGACATTATGCACTAATCAGAAAAGAAAGTCTACTTGCACCAAAAGACTCTTCATCATCACACAATATTTTCCTGGGACTTCAGTGAGATACTTTGTGGCAATGTCTTAAAACCATGGGCTACAAAAGAATATCTTTTCTTTTTTGTGATCTGTAAATGATGTATTAACTACTTCTGTCTTTTTACATTTGTTTGCATTATCTTTGTACCCTAGTAGTCAATTTTTGTAAAAATTTCATCTAATACAGAGAAATAGCTATATATTTTTCTGTCTCACTTAGAAGATGCCATAAGTTGTTTAACTCTAGTTTCTCCAGAAATTTGTTCATTTTCATATTTTCTTTTTTGTTTATCTTTCTATTAGACTTACCCAAAACCAATAGAGGGATATTGAAGACTCTTGTCACTATCCTCTTACTATTTATGTCTTCTTAAGCTCAGATAATGTTTCCTTTATAAATTTGGATGCTAAAGCATTTAGAGAGTATAAATTTACTACTGATGTTGATATGTTACCCATGGTTCCTTTCAGTGCTATCTAGTTCCCTTTTCATTTTTTTATTTTTCCAGGAAGCACTTTAGTTGACTTGTTGACAGAAGTTAGGTGAACTTTTAGCACCTATATTATATTTAGATTTTCTCTGAACTTTATTTGCTCTGCCCTTCCTAATTAGAAGAGTCTTTTCCTTAATAAGAGAATATAGGGGGAAAATGAAAGGTGAGTAGTTCTGCTTTTTCACCATGAATATTTTTCTTTTTTTCATTTTTAATTTCTTATTTTCTCCAATTACATGTAAAAACAATTTTAACATTGTTTTTTTCAATTTTGAGTTCCAAATTCTATCCCTCCATCTCTTTTCTTTCCACTCTTTGAGATGGCAAGCAATTTGATATAGGTTACGCTTGTACAGTCATGTAAAACATTTCCATGGAAGAAAACTCAAAAGAAACAAAAAAAGAAAGTAAAAAATGTTAGCATACTTTGGTGTGCATTCAAACACCATGGGTTCTTTCTCTGGAGGCAGATACTATTTTTTCATCGTGAGTTCTTTGGAATATTCTTGGATCATTGTATTGCTGAGAATAGCTAAGTCTGTAAATGACTTGTTTATTGTACAATGTAAATAGTACAATGTTACTACGTAAAATGGTCTTCTGGTTCTGCTCATTTCACTCTGTATCACTTCATGTAAGTCTTTCCAGGTTTTTCTGAAATCATCCTGCTTGTCATTTTTTATAGCATAATAATATTTCATTATAATCATATACCACAATTTGTTCACCATTCCCCAACTGATGGGCATCCCCTGGATTTCCAATCTTTAGTCAACCACAAAAAAAGCTGCTGTAAATGCTTTTATACAAATAGTTTCTTTCACTTTTTTATCTCTGTGATACAGAGCTAGTAATAATATTGCCGAATAAAAGGGTATGCATAGTTTGTAGCCTTTTGGGCATTGCTTTTTATTTTTTGAATGTTTGCTTTTGCTTCACTGGACAGTGTGATGGCAACCTCTGCTTTTTTGGATTCACTAATGCATAGCAATTTTTTCCTGTCCCCTCAATTTTATTTTGCACATGCCTTTATTTTTAAAATGTGTTTCCTGTAAGCAACAAATTGTAGGGTTTTATTTTCTGTCCCCCTTTTTAATTTTATTGGATTATTCAATCCATTCACATTTAAAGTTACAAGAGTTTAGTTTATATTTTTCTCTATCTTTAAAATTGTATTTTTCCAAATTATGATTTTCCTCCTCTTCTGCTTTCAACACAGTATGTTCTTTGAGTTACTTTACTTAATTTTTAAAAATTGGTCCTGTTCCCACCAGCTCTCTTCCTCTTTCCCTTGATCCCTTCTTCTGATTTACTATTCTTTTCCCTTTAGGGTTTTGTTTATTAATTCCTTTTTCTCTCCTGCTTTTATGTGCTTATATATTTCTTTCCCCTCTTTTTTCCACTCAAACAGTCTTTTCTTGTCCTTCATTTTATTTTGTTTATTAGTTTTAAAATTCCATTCTTTGTACCTTAGAAAGTACCTTTTCATCTTCACTCATTTTCTAGAATTGAAATGCAGTAGGGTGATTTAAATAAACCTCAAAATGTGAAAGACAGAAAAAATCCCATATAAGCCAAAATATTTGTAGCAGTACTTTTTTTGTGCCAGCAAAGAACTGGAATCAAAGTGAATGTTCATTGCCTAGAGAATGGCTAAATAGTTTAAGTACATGAATTAATTGAATATTATTTTGATATAAGAAACAAGATGAGAAATTCAGAGGCAAATGAGAAAACTTGTACAAACTGCATTAGCATGAAGTAAACAGAGACAAGAAGGCAACATATACAATGATGACAACAACACGAATGGAAAGAACGATACAGTTCAATGACCACACTTGGCCCTGAGAAGAAGCAAGGAAGTGAATCTCTCTCCTCTTGTCAGAGAGCCAGGGGACTTTGGGTGTGGAGTCTTGTGTATATACTGTCAGATTTGGTAAAAGTGTGCTTGGCTTTGATGAACAACAATCTTTTTTATAATGAATGTCTTACTGGAGAGAGGTAGAGTATATTTATAAATTAATGTTATGTAAACAAAAGGGTTAAAAAACCTAAAAAATTAGACACCTCCAAATATTTGTGTTGCAAATGACTTTTTCTGGAACAGTGCTTAGGTCAATAAGAGGAGCCTACACACTCAAGGCTTGGGTTCCAATAAAATGAAGAGAAGCAAAGATTATTCTTAATGTTCTTTTTGTTAAGCAAGACAGGTGGGACAGACACACTAGCAAGATGATAAAGGAACCAGGAAGTCAATAAAGTCTCAAAGCCCAGGAGGCTTATTATGCACAGAGCAGAAGGCTCAGATGCTTGAGTCAAAAGTGAAAAAAAAAACATATTTTGCCATGTGTGACTCCAGTGCAGTGAAATTAATTCCTCATTTAAACTGTTTTACCTGGGGACTTGGCAATCATTCTAAACCCAGCAATTGCCTGATTCTGTTCAATTTGCCTATGTCCCTGTGTGTTCAGCACCTGCTAGAGTCTTTTTCTTTTATTGCGTTTCCAAGAACTAAGTGGAAATGAGAAGATTTGGGGGAGAATTAATAGAAAACCATTGAGTATCTGTAAAGCTCACTCAGTAATTAAAATACCTGTAGTTCATAAATTGCCCTTGAATTTCATGACTATAATAAGGATGATATGAAAATCTAATCTATTCATAATAGTAGAGGGATATGCAGTGAGGGGAGGAGGGGCAGCAGCTGGGGGAAGAAGAGGGGAGCATTTATTTTATACTCAGTACAATTAATTTGTGGACGTGCACGCATTATGTACCATAATGATAGGGCTTTGGAAAATTTCTGCAGATCCAATCTCTGGTGTCCAATTTAGCCCTTCCAAAGGACCAATATTGGAAATTCTTTATTAATCTTGATATCCAGGTACTATGGAGGAGGAGGGAAGAGAAAGTCCCATGTGGGGATGTTAACCCTTTTTCAGCTGAACTCTTTCAATTGTGTCACATCTTCAAAAAAGAGCATTTCCCATAAGGTGATAATTTAGTACCCTTTACATCTTAATTATAGAGAAGTATCTTAGAATTGTTCAATGAAATATTATTTTGGTCTTAATTTAAATATAGCAAAATTTAATACTTTTTCACCTTGATTTTAATCAAAGCACTTCTATATATTTTGCAGTCATTTCAGTCATGTCCCACTCTTCATGACCCCATTTGGGATTTTCTTGGCAAAGGTACTGGAGTGGTTTGCCACTGGAGTGGTTTACTGATGCTTTAAAATAAACCCTTATGACACTTCCCAGTTACTCTCTTTCTGCTAGTACCCTCTTTGCCAAGCATTGATTAAATGATTATGATATGCCAGACCCTGAAGATACAATTATGAGAGGGAGGCATTCCCAGCCCTAAGGATGGGATGTCCTGTACACAAGAAGTAAAAACAAACTGACACATTGTACATATATGGAAGCTTACACCATATTACATAACAGTAGCCTACCACTTCTCAACTGAGAGTATGAAGATATATTTTATTATTATTCCTCTGGAATGGAGATTGGTCATTGCATTGATTGTAGTTCTGAGGTCTCTTACTATTATTTTCCTTTATGTTATCATGGCCATTGAGTATGTCTTCTCAGTTTTACTCATTTTGTTCTTCATTAGTTCATGTAAATGTCCTGAAGTGTCTTTGAATTCTTCATATTTATCATTTCTTAGGGAGCAATAATATCCCACCACATTCAGCCATTCCTTAGATAATGGGTAGCCACTCTGTTTCTAGGATAATTACTTTTGTTCTCTGCTATAAGTATTTTAGTATATTTAATGAGATGTCACCTTGCTTAAGATATTTGTCTGATAGTGAGATCTTTGAGTCAACAGGTCCATAGTTAGTCTCATTTCTAGCATGGTTCCAAATTCTTTTCCACAGTGGTTGGATGAATTCACAGTTCCACTAACTCGGTTTTTAATGTGTCTGTCTTCCCACAGCTTGCTCAACATTAGCAACTCAGAGCACTTTCGCAAGAAAGCTAGATATGTTTGAATCATAGAATATTAAAGTAGGAAGTAACATTGGAGATCACCTAGTCAAGCCACCTCGTTTCAAAGGTGAGGAAGCTGAGGCTCACACAGGGGAAAGCACTTGGCCCAGTGCCTGGAATGTAGCATGGGCTTAATTAGTGCTTGTTGATTGATTGACTGCTAAAGTCACACAGCCTGTTACTGATAAAGCCAGAATAAGAGCACGATCTTATGACCGCACGACAAGGGACCCTTGACCAGCCAAAGGATGAAGGATTATAGATTCCATCATTAGAGTTTGATGATCCCCTTCTTGAATCCCAAAGCATCAAACCAAGCTCATTCTGTAAACTTGTAGGCAGCATCTACATAATAGAGGAAGAATGGGGGGGGGTGGAGGAGACAAAACAGTGGCAGAAGATCAAAATAGAGCTTTAAAAAGATTTTCTGTGGATATGAGTGAACTTTAAAGAAGTGAGAAGAACAGCAGTTTAGACCTCAATTTCTAGATTTAATATACATTCTAGAGACTGTTTAATTCTCAGTTGTAAGAGATTGCTGAGGTCATCTAGTCCAACCCAGGCTTGAATAGGAATCCTCTTTATAACATCCTTGACCAATATTTCAGTGATGGGCAGCCTAAGGCTGCTCATTCCACTTGTGGATAACTCTAATAAGAAAATGTTTTTTTTTCTTTTTCCTTACTGTACTTTTAAAAGTGGATATCCAAGAAACATCTCAATTTCAACACCACCCTGATTCTTTTTGTGAAGGCAAACTAGGCTATTTTTTACCTCAGTTCTTACCTAGTCTTTACCTACTGAACAGGTATTGCCTCTGACAAACTGAGACCTGGGAAAAGACCTTGCTAAAACAAAAGGCCAAAGTCTCCCGTTGCATTCTGGGCCATCACCAGCTGTCCTTACCAATGTCTTGCCACTGGACTCTAACGACTCTGCAGGAGAGAGTGGGCCTGATGACTTTGCACAGCCTGCCTCATTTAAATCCAAATCACTCGCAAGTCAAGACATCCTCCTCCTTCAGTCATTGGTTCTTTTCTAGAAGGAAGGATGAACAACAATACCAAATTCAACATGTCCAAAACTAGTTGTTTTTGTTAGCTTTGTATTTATTCTGTTGTATATTATATATGTCCTCACCTTCCCCTTTAGAATATAAATTTCTTTTGCATTATTTTTTTTGTATTTGCCTCCCCAGTCCCTGGCAGAGTGCCTGGCACAAAATATGTATTTAACAAAAGCTTGTTGATTGATTATAGAGGTTAAATCTCTGCAACTTTTACCCTGGGGCCCTCTTCCCCTTGTTGGTGACTTCTTCTCCAAGATAACCATTTGGGGTACTTCATCTCACTTTCAACTAAACTCTCTCCAGCCTCTGCCTTCTTCTCTTTGCTCACAGTATGGTCCTTATGTCTTTACCCTTCCTCTTCCCTCTCCTCACTGCCCCTTTCTAGATCCCTTTTCTGTGTCATCTTCCCTCCTTAGAATGTAAATTCCTCCAGGATAGGGACTGTCTTACAAACTTGACTTTGCTAACCCCAAGCCCTTAGCACAGCACCTGGCTCCTAGGAAGTATTTAATAAATTGTCTTTTCCATTTTTGCCTTTTGTCTTTGTATCCCCAATGCTTAGCATGGTGGCTGGGACATAGTAGGTACTTAATTAAAGCTCATTTATTGATTGGAATGTTCATTTAAAACAGTTACTTTATAAATCCAATATGGTTGTATTCTATTGACACTTGAAATCATTAGCATCAACTAAGGAAAGAGCAGTGGGCAAATTAATGGAATACCCTTCTCCTTCACATCTTAAGCCTGATAATTGTTTATTTACCTAAAAAGACGTGTGCTGGTTATAGACTCTCAGGGGCCATTAACAAATGAAAGTATATTTAAACTTCATAAGTTTGGATTTCTCAGATCTTGAATTTCACTCAAGAAGCCATGGCTTTCCTAGGAGGGCACTTTTGATGACCACATCACTATTTTCTTTGGTTATGAGCTAACTTTAGGCACAGAAAAGGCAAACACAAGCCTATGAAATAGTCCATTAATTTCTTATTTTGCTGCTCTGTTGGTGACATTAGCCTAGTTTTTAGTCTGCCTGTCTAATACAGTGTCTAGTCATTTTAAGATGGAAACATGCTTTGAGAGTCTTTGGGCTAGGGTTTGAAAAATGAGAAAGGCTAGTTTTCAAAATGTAAACGCCATTATTTCCCATATAGTCTTACTTGGTGCTGTTTGATTTGTAAAAACAACAAAAGAGTTATCCGAAGAATGGAAAGTGCTTTACAAACATGATTTTATTTCTTTCTGGGACAACCCTCAAAGGATACTAACCAGAACCATTGCCTCCAATTTTCAGTAGAGCAACTAGTCCTTGAAACTGTCCAGCCTATTGTTGAAAGTCTAAGGCTGAATTGGAAATAAGATCTTGGCCTTCTTAGCCAATTCCACCATGAAGGACACCTGCCTCTTTAGATCTTAGCCTCGCATGGACTTCACTACCTCCCAGGATAGCTATTTTATGGAGAACACATTTAGTCATGATTTAGAAAGCTAACAGTGGAGAGTCACTTTTATGAGTAAGGTTTCATTTTTACTCGTTAAACTACATAGAATATGAAAACAAACCAGTTGGTTGTATTGATTGTCATTATGAAACACAAAGTGATTTGGACTAATAGGAGACTTTGTATAGTATGACAGGCCCCAGACAGCATCACAGTGGAATACATGAGCTTCTTGGAGATTTCATAGGCAGATGAAAAAAGCAGCAGCCATCATATTTATTTTTGGCAACTGAGGCTATTAGAAGTATGCAATAAGGAATGCATATGTTTGTTTGCAGGTGCCGATAGATAAATTTACATCTTGCCCAAGGAAGTAATGTCACTTACAGATTTGGCAGGCGATTTCCTTTTCTATACTATAAATTTCAGCAAGATTGTGTGGTTTTAAAAATAGCTATTGTTACAGGTAACATTGTCAGCATCTTAAGGTAGAAGTAGCATCTTATAGTAGAAAGCCAGACATAAAGCAAGGAAAACCTGGGATTCAAATGCCATCTCTGGCATAGTAGCTATGTGACCCTGGACAAGTCACTTAAATTCTCAGTGCCCCAGACATCTCTAAGATTGTAGGTGGCAGAATAGGGGCTGATTTGCATTGGTGGAAGAAATTTCCTTTTGGGAATTCCCTGCTCCATCTGGACCAAAAAACATTTTTTTTAAAAAAAGATGAAGGCGTGGAATTAGATGTATGGTGAAGAGAAAATAAGCATACATGTATATATATTTAAATATTAGATGGCAACTTTCATGATTTCTATAGTGTACTAGTAATACCCAGGCTTTATCTTCAGAAGATTTCAAAATTTGAATGATTTTTTGATTCTGCTCCAGGATCAAACTCAAATCTCATGTTAACCATGTTGCCCCAAGTACCATAGATTCATCATGTTTCTTATTTCCTTTTAGAGCTAAAAATCCCACTTGGATTTTCTGCTTTGGGTGTTTGGATTTGGAAACTGAGAACCTGGATGCCAGTCTGAGCTCTACCACTTATTCACTGTATTACTTTGGCCAAATCCCAAGCCCTCTCTCAACCTTGGCTTCCTTATCTTTAGGAGGATCAATGAATCAACCAGTCAATTGATCAATCCACACACATTTCTCAAACTCTGGATTAAATGAGATGATTCTGAGGCCCTTCCTGTTTGAAATCGAGGATCCTATGTGAACCTCATTTCAGGTGGCAAGGAGTGATGGTGCCAGGTGGGAGTCAACTCTCTGCTTCTATACACTGGCATCACAAGTGTTCTAGACAGCCTCAAATTTGTGTCTTCTTAAGAGTTCAGTCCTACAAACTATGCTTAAACCACATGTAGAAGTTTGGTTATTTAGGAACTATGATTTGTCACAAACCAACAGAGCCAAAAAGCTTATGGGCATTATTGATAAACAACACATGTTTAGGCAAATTAATTAACATAATGAATATTCCAACATTTTCCAAAGCCCTATACAACTAATTTTGCGAACTCCTCAAAATTACAATGATTTCTCCAGTCCTTAGGATTCCTCTTTGTGCTGTTCATTTCTTTCTCTTCTCTTAGTGTTATTTTTTAAAACTCTATCAAGTAATAGTAGAGACTGTGACCACCCTTGCTTTACTTTTGTATTCATTGGGAAAGCTCTTAGTGTATCTCCATTACAAATTATGCTTTCTATTGGTTTTAGATAGAAACTTTTGATGACATTAAATCACCATTCGATATCTACCCTTTGTTAGGTTTATAGCACAAAATGGCCAGCATTCTCAATATCTATACTGAGGTATTGCTGTGAACAAAATGATTTATAAACTTTGAAGCACTATATAGTTTCCAGCAATCGTAGAATTCTCTCACCAAAGGCCATTTGGTCAGAGCAGGGCTAGGGCCATGGCCCAGAACTGGGGAAGGAGAAGGTGGACAGGGAGTTGGACAGCCATGTGACTGAGCCTCCCTGCTATTCCTCCTCCAAACCAAATGCAGCATTATCTTCCCAATGACCTTTTCCCCACTATGTCTCCCTGGAAGACAATCTACTGTGCCCCTTCATCATCATTTTGACCTCTGCCAGGTTGCTGGTGCACTCTCTATGTAGCGTCTCTTTCTTCTCTCCCCCCCACTCTGCCTCACAGATAAGGTGCACCCTTCCCTCCCTTCCTCCTTTTCTCTTTCCTAGGAAATATCTAATTTCATATGGATCAAACCTTAGATTGCTTGGTTCCATTGTTTCTGATTCTCTGACTCCTCCTTGTCTAGTTGGCTTTGCTGAACAACTCCAGTTTTTAACCAATACACAATAGTTTGGATGGCTGCTGCTCTATGGTACAGCTTGCAGTCTGGAAAGGCTCTTTCCTCTTCATCACCACTTTCTCCATATTTCCCCTCATAGCCTAGATCCTTTGTTTTTCCAAATGAATATTTTCTTCAATTTCTGTCATATCCCTCTGATAATTTGATTGGTATAGCATTGAAATTGCAAATTAACTTTGGTAGTATCATTTTTATTCTATTACCATGACTCAGCCATGAACACCAAATATTCCTCCAGCTATTTGTCATTTTTTATTATTTAAGAAGCACTTTGAAATTGAATCTGTGCTAGCATTTTATGCATTTCAATACAATTGATACCAAAATATTTCATGCATTTTGTAGTTATTTTGAGTGGGATATCCCTTTCTATGATCATGTCTTAGATTTTATTATTATAGAAATGTTGTGGATTTTGTGGATTTAATTTGTAGCCTGTAACTTTGCTGAAGCTGTTAAATGTCTCAACTGATATCTTTGCTAATTACCTAGGATTTTCTATGTAAACCATATTTTCAACAGAATGTAGGATAGTTTCCTCTCTTTTTAAATCTATCTTTATGCTGTTCATCTCTTTCTCTTATCTTAGTGTGATTACTCACATTTCTAGAACTATATCAAGTAATAGCAGGGACCATGGGCATCCTTGCTTTACTTCTATATTCTTTGGGAAAACTCCTAGTGCATCTCTGTTGCACATTAGGTTTGCTATTGGTTCTAGACAGATACTTTCAATGATATTAAATCACCATTTGATGCCTATCATTTGTTAGGTTTTTAGCACAAAATGGGTATTGTACTTTGATGGAGGCTTTTTATGCATCTCTTTAGATAAATTTCTTTATAGCTAGTTCTATTTTCTTTTCAGATGTTGCATTTTTGATCTTGATTCACTCTTCTGTTATTTTGATATTTCATAGTTTTGAAGGCTTGCTTCAAAAGACGTCTCTCAATGGTCCCTCTCTTATTATTTTATTGTTCTTGTGATTACTTAACTCTGTGTCTTTCTTCTTCTAGTTTTTTTCTTTTTTCTGTGATAATTTAATTAGTTACTAATTCTATCCTCGGTAACCAAATTATTTATTTTTCTTATGTTTCTGTTGTGTGAGGGTGTTTGCAAAGCAAATAATCTGTTCACATCTATATTTTTGTGCAGGAATGTTTTAAGTGCTTCTCTTTTATTGATTGACCATCTTTTTTCATTGCTGATTAGTCTTAGGTTTTCAGGGTATGTCATCTTAGGTTGCATTTTGATCTCCTTTTCTCCACAGAACACACATTATTCCAATCCTTTCTGCTCTTTCTGATGGGTGCAAGAATAGTCTTGCATTATTTGAATTTTCTTTCCTTTATAAGTCTTTCTCCTGGTTACTTTCAGAATTTGTTGTTTATCTTTGGAATTGTTCAGTTTAATCACTCTCTTGGACTTTCCCACACGGGTTAGTATTCCTTTTTTCTGGAAACATTTTGTGGATCCTTTTGATTGGGAGTTTGTATTCTTTATTCAAGATTTCTGGGCAATTTTATTATTATTTCTTGCATTGTGGTGTCCAAGGTTTTTTTACTTGTCATACTCTTCTGGGAGATGTATGATTCTTAAGTAATATCTACATATCTTGTCTTTGATATGAATATGTCTTACTTGTAGAGAGAACATGTATTCTTTGAACATTAATGCTTCCCTTCTACTAGATTGTTATTCATTTCTGTGCATTGGAATGTCAATCAGTTGCTCTTTCTTACTCACTTTGGAGAGACTCATCACTATGGATTCAAGGTTTTTTTTTCTATTTTGCCTATTACTTCTGTTGTGTGAGCCATACATTCTACTTTCATGATTCTTTTTTCTCCTGTGCTATTTCTGAACATCCTGCTATGGTTCCATGCTTTCTTGGGAGTCCATAGGATCCTCTACTTCATCAGACATTAGTTCACTTCTCTTTGTCTTCTAATATTTATCCAGAGATATTTGGGCTCATTTAGCTATCCTGATGGATATTTCCCCTTCTGTTATTAATATCTTTCATGATGATTTATCTGTTGGTACCCAGGAGTGGTTTTTTTCTGATTTTTATTCCTCTTGAGATTTAAAGCTCATTCTTTTCCCTTCTATCCCCTTATTACTCTCCTTCTGATTCCTTTCCCTCTGATGGCGGTTTCAACAGGGACTGGACTTCAAAGCTATCTTGGCCTTCTTCTATATTGGGGAATTCACTTTCACTAGCTTTAGTCCCTGCTCCCAAGTGACTTTGATGGTGGGATGGGAGGACAGAACTGGATGTAGTAGATACCAATTCTTTTTCCTTTGGGGCTGATGCATCCCGACAGACATGCTGGTATCCTGCCCTGTTTCTCTCTGTTCTTTAGTTCTATGAATGGGTGCTGCTGCAGTGTGTGGAGTACACTTCTATATCTTCACCTCCTGGCAAAGGGAATGGGTGGGGTGGGTTGTACAAAAACACTTGAATGAAAGAGAAAGAAAGGAAAGAAGGAGGAAAGAAAAGAAGGAAGGGAGGAAGGAAAAGTGAGTGAGAGAGAAAGATATAGAGAGGGAGAGAGAGAGAGAGAGAGAGAGAGAGAGAGAGAGAGAGAGAGAGAGGAGAGAGAGAGGAAGGAAGGAAGGAAGGAAGAAAGAAAGAAAGAAAGAAAGAAAGAAAGAAAGAAAGAAAGAAAGAAAGAAAATGAAAGTAACATGTTTTAGTCTGTATTCAGACAACTTCAGTTCTTTCTCTGGAGGCAGATAGCATTTTTCATCATGAGTCCTTTTGGGATTGTATTGCTGAGAAGAGCTAAGTCATTCATAGTTCTTCATTGTACAATATTGCTATCACTGTGTACAATGTTCTCCTCATTTTGCTCACTTCACTTTGTATCAGTTCACGAAAGTCTTTCCAGGTTTTTCTGAAACCATCCTGCCTGTCATTTCTCATAGCACAATAATATTTCATGACAATCATATTCTACAACTTGTTCAGCCATTGCCCAATTGATGGTAAGTCCCTCAATTTCCTATTCTTACCCACCACAAAAAGAGCTGCTATGAATATTTTTGTACAACTAGGTCCTTTCCCCTTTTTTTATCCCTTTGGGATAAAGACCTATGAGTGATATTACTGGATCAAAGGGTATGCACAGTTTTATAACCCTTTGGACATAGTTCCAAATTCTTCTCCAGAATGGTTAGATTATTTCACAACTCCACCAATAATGCATTAGTGTCCCAGTTTTCCTACATCCCCTTCAACATTTATCATTTTCCATTTTTTGTCATATTAACCAATTTGATAGTTGTTTTAATTTGCATTTCTCTGATTAATAGGGATTTAGAGCATTTTTTCATATGTCTATAGATAGCTTTGATTTCTTTGTCTGAAAACTGCCCATTCATATCCTTTGGCCATTTATCAATTGAGTAGTGATGATTTGTATTCTTATAGATTTGACTCAATTGTCTACATATTTGAGAAATGAGGCCTTTATCAGAGACACTTGCAAAAAATTCCCCCTAATTTTCTACTTTCCTTCTAATTTTGGTTGCATTGGTTTTATTCATGCAAAAACTTTTAAATTTTATATAATCAAAATTATCATTGAATTTACATTTTCATAATGCTATCTATATCTTATTTGGTTCTAAGATCTTTCCTTATCCATAGATTTGACAAGTAAACTATTTCATGTTCTCCTAATTTGCTTTTGGTATCACTCTTTCTGTATAAATCATGCACCCATTTTGACCTTGGTATATGGGGTCAGATGTTGGTCTATACCTGGTTTCTGCCATACTGTTTTCCAGTTTTCACAGCACAATGACATTGCAGTTTCTATGTATAGACTAGATTGGAAGGAAGAGAAGCTGGAGGACAGAAGAGAGACCAGTGCTTCATGTAGCAGACACGTATGAGAGGACAAGGGCTCAGTCTGTGGTGTTGACTGCAAGAATTGAGAAAGCATCGTACTAGAGTATCTGTGTCTGAGAACTGTCATTTCTTCTTTCCCTATCCTTCTTTCTTTCACTTCAAACTGATGCTTGATTGTATATGATGTTTTATGCTTCTCTGTTCTCACCCTCTGCATAGGGAACCAGGACTGGATCTGTGATTTCCTTGGTATAGGGAACTCTCAGGTGAGGGAATGCCTTTTTACTGATGTAGGTTGACACCCTCTCTGTAACTCCTTGTTGCTTAGAGCCCTGAGAAAAAAAGAGACTTTCCCAGAGTCATATAGCCAGTATTTGTCAGAGGCAGGATGTGAAATTACATCTTCCTATTGCCATCCACTACTCCATGTTGCTTCTTATCCTGTTTCTGATGCAGTTAGTCCACCTTCATCATGTTGACAGTGTGGTATTGAAGTGGGATTTTAGATACAAGGAGGGGGTCTGGAGTTCTGGGAAGTTTTTCCTGTTACCCATTTCATAAACCATCAGCTGCAGTCAGACTCCAAAGCCCCCTCTCCTTCCATCCCCTATTTTATTTATGACACTTTTTTCTTCTGTCTCTGTAATTTTCAAAATCTCCCTACGCTTTTCCACCTTTTGAAATGCATTAGTAGCTATGGGAACATTGATGTGATTAAAACGGGCAGAGCTTAGTGACATCCACAATTGCAATATGAAGTCGGTTTATATTAAGGTTTGAAAAGTATATGCTATTGTTGTGTAACTCGAGGAGGCGGCCAGTGCATGACAGCTATTAGGGCCACATTTTCGTGGCATGTTATGGCTGGGGGGAGAAATGGGGATTGAACTTTAACACAGAAGAGAGAAACCAGGCCAAATCTTTTATCTTGAAGGAGGCAGGTTCACTGAGGTTTTAAGCACAGCATGAGACATGAAATATAATGTCTTTCTAAAAGCACCTGAAAGGGGGAGACTTTTGAAATGCTAAAATCAACCCAATTATCTCAAAGCATTTAGAGCTCAAGAGCCACCCCTGAAAATGAAAAATACTCTGTCACAATGAAGTTACATGTATTTGTATGTCCAAACTCAATTGTCTTGTGAAAGCATCATTTTTTGTCATAAATTTGGTGTTTTGTGTATGTGTTTGGAAAGAAGAGGGCCCTGAATGGTGGTGCTTAAGAGATATACTTGTTGAGCAACTAAGCTCTATAAAGGATAGCAACTGGGCCTGTGATTTCAGAAGTATAGGAGGTCCCAGGTGAGGAAATGCCCTCTACTAGTGCAGATTGGCACCTTTTCTGCCACTCATTAGTCTTAGTGCATTCTCCAAGCACTGAGAGGTTATATGACTTACCCAGCCTGGGTCACACATCCAGTAAGATGGGGCTCGAACTCAGGTCCTTTTGGCTCTGAGGTCAGTTCTCTATCCATTATGCCATGCTGCTTCTCTTCAAAAGATATGGGCACCTAATAACCACTGGTCAGTGTATTTCCATCCTGGGCCTACCTATGTGAATGTACTTAGAAAAGTTTTTAGCTTTTTGCAATCGTAAAGTAGTGCTATTATAAAGCCAGTTGGATGTCACAAATGAAGAATGCCTCTTGGCCATCAGGTAGTCCTGGTTTTGATTTGTCTTGTTTCCCTGCTGAGTACATCCTTAAAAGAAAATAAAAACAGTAGAGAGCATCACTTCAGGGTTAAGTCAAAATTCACTTGCCTGGTACAATGCTTCTCCTTTCTAACCACGACTCCTTTCTTAACCTAACCCTATGTTTGCGGTGGAATTCCCTCAAGCCAGTTTGCCGTGATTTTTCTAGTCATTCTTAAAGGTCAACCAAGTTTATCATAAGACATCAGCTGCCAACACAGACCCCCCATTTTATCACATGAATATTTTAAATTAGTGTGGTAGAGTTAGCCACAGCCACTTGACATGACCTCCATTTCTTATCTCACAGAAATGGAATATGAGACATTGCAAGGGGATCCTATCAGAACAGATCCACTTTCCCTCCTTCTTCTTCTTGTGTCTTCGCTATATCCTCCAGGGAAGTGAGAAATAAATCCCATACTAGGAGTGGAGATCTTAGAACACCTTTCCAATCTCTCTAAATTAGGGAGTCTTCATGTGCCATGGACCACTTTGGTGGCAGTCTAATGAACCCTATTAACTTCTCTTCAGAATCAGGTTTTATTGCATAAAATAAAATACATCGAATCACAAAGGAAACCAATTACATTGAAATATGGTTATAAAAATATTTTATAAAATAATCAGGTTCCTGGATCCCTGATTATCAATCCTTGCTCTAAAGCCTGGAAAGGTCTAGAAGGGTCTGAATTATTCAAGGCAGTCAAGCCAAGTCAGCAAGCCTTTATTTAGTGCCTCCTACATTCCAGGCTCTATGCTAAGTGCTGGAGAGGTAGAGCAATGAGAAGCTGTGCCCTCTTGCAAGCAGGTAAGCCAGCTCCTTCCAACTCTTTTGCTGTGCTCCTGTGTTCCTTTTCTGGGGTTTGGACTGAGCTGGCCAGATTTGCTGTGCTCATCATCAGTGGCCCATGTTTCTACTACCGCTCCCAGGGTGAACGATCCATGGCCTTTCAAATGAGCTACGGTTTGGGGTCTTTCTTTGTGTCTCTCCCACAATGACTTTTTCCACATTAAGTCCTCATCTGAAAATTTATGAAAATAAAATAATGACATGAAGGATGATAAAATAAAGTACCCAGTTATTCCCAATGTCTTTCTATCATTCTATTGACACTTTTCAGACAGACTAAGTCTTGCTTAAATCAACTTTAAGAGCTCAAAATCAGAAGTGCCCATTTTTCCCATGTGGATAAGTGAAAAAATAAATCACTCCCATATCTCTGCCAAGAAAATGCCACGGACAGTATGGTCTATGGGGTCAGATGTGAGTGAATGACTGTGCAATAACAAAAAAGAAATCAGAAAAGCTAGATTCTCTCATTCCAACTCTACAAATTCCTGATCATATAACTTTAGACCAGTCAACTGAATGAATGAAAATGCGTTTGTTAAATGACAACCCTATACACATTTAGCCATGATGACTGACTGATTGGGGGACTCCTGATGTAAACAAGTAATTTGGCAGTTTGGGAAGTTCAGCTTAGACTGGGGAGAACTCCAGCTGTGTTCACTGGGTCTTCAAATACAGGCCTTATAGAGTTAGTATTATTTGGATGATTTTTTCATTCTTTTAAGTAAATTAACATCTTAACCTCAGTTTCCTCATTTGTAAAATGTAAATAAGATTCTCCTTAATTTGCTGTGAGGAACAAATGAAACTCTATAGATGAAAGTGCTGATAGAGTCAGAAGATTTCAGTTCACAACCTGGCTCTTCTGCTTGATACTTGTGACCTTGGGCAAGTCACTTTGGCTCCATTTTCTCTCCTGTTAAAGGTTGGATTTGATGACCTGTTAAGGTACTTTCCATCTTGAAATCCATGATCCAGTCATCTGTGATTTTCTATGTGTGAGTGCTATCTCCCAAAAACTTTTGATGGTTTTTTAAAAAAAAATTAGGATGGATGTCTTCTTCACCAATGTAGATTGCAGCTCCTCTATGACTTGCTAGATCTTTGTGAGTTACATATCCCTCCACCACCCTGAAGTAAATCTGATTATAATATTTTACAAACTTTGCCTGCTTGTCCTCAGGCAGTAGACATCTATCTGTCTGTCTGTCTATCTATCTATCTATCTATCTTTCTATCTATCTAGACATATAGTCTGTTACCAGGCCTGCACTTGAACCCTTTACAGCATGGGTAGGACCTATCAGAGCTTGAATTCTGTTTGTAGAGTCTTTGAGGATCCAAAGTCAACATACCATCATGTGGCAATGTAATAAAGCTTTAGTGGAGTCCTACTGTAATTGATATTGAGTAAAAAGCAAAGCACACTATAAATGTAAGGGGCTATTGTTATGCATTTAAGTGAAATGCTGATTGTTCTCTCCAACCTCTGTTCCTGAAGACATCATGCCTTTTACTTATGGTTTCCAGCTCCTATGCTGACTCTTTCTTTCAGAATACCATCTCTATGTTTTGCTGGTCATTATCTCCTCTGCTAGCCAAGTTGTCTCTCTCCCCTCATTTTCCCACCTCATTTTCAAAAAGCTGGCCAGCACTTCACATCATGTTGTAGAGGCAATAAGAAGCATAGAGATAACCAGCAATTACATTTCAAATAGTTGGTTAGTGAATGATTTAACTGACAACTGACTATATAACTTTTAGGCATTGCTGAAAAATGATAGATATTACTTCTGCTTAAGGAAGGGGTTCTTTTTTTTCTTGTAATCTTTTTAGGAGAGGTGTTTTGTTTTTAGACTTGTAAATTCATCTTCTATAGAATAATGTATTAGTAATTAAAACACAACATTATATTTAAATGACACCTTGAATTTCAGAAGCAGTCTCTTGGGAATCTTAAAGATATTAATTATTCTCAGGAACCAGTAATAAGATCCCACATTCTTATCTGAAGATTATGAATCAGTAGAGTTAGACACTGAAAATTTAATTAATTTCTTCCAAACTCCCCGATTCTATTGATGTCACTACCATCCTTTTAGACACCAAGTTTTTCAATTTTAGAGTCATCATTGTCTCTCCTCTTCCCCTCAATCTCCATTTTCAGTTAGCTGGCACATCTCATTAGTTCTACCTCCATAATGTCGCTTGCTTGTGTCTCCTGCTTTTCTGACACAGCCTCTTCCTTAGTTCAAGCCACCATTCCCTATCATGAAGGTTATTGTAATAGGTTTTGATTGCTCTTCCTGCCTCTACTATCCTTCCACCCCACTGTGTGAAGTATGTGAAACCATTCTCCACACAGACACCAAGTTATTATTCCTGAAACATAAATAGGAATCTCTCAATGTATTGAAAAAATCTTCAATGGCTACCTATTGCATTCTTGATAGAATAGAAACTCTTCTGCTGGAATATTTACAGCCCTTTACAACTGACTTGCCTTCCTTTTTGATCTGATTTTAAAACATCACTCTCCTCCATGAACTCTGTTCTAGACAAACTGGCGTGTTACCTCTTTCCTCTACATAATATCTGTTGTCCATTAATTGCAGAGTAATGAATTTAGAACTGGAAAAGACTTTGGAAATCATGTAACTTCTTCATTTTTACAAAAGTGGAAATGAAGCCCTGGAAAGGTTAAGTAACTTAAGAAACACAGGTAAATGATAGAACTGGCATTTGAACCTGGACCTTTTTTATTACATGCAATCATGAAAAAACATATTTCCATATTAACTGTATCACAAAACAAAGCAAAAATAAAGCAAGCAAGAAAATTATACTTCAATTTGCACTCAGAGTTCATCAGTTCTCTCTATGGAGGTGGACAGTATTTTTTCACCTTGAGTCCTTTTGAATCACCTTGGGTCATTGTAAGAGTAGCCAGGTCTTTCACAATTGATCATCATTACAATATTACTCTTGTCGTGCACAATGATCTCTAAGTTCTTCTCACTTTACATCAGTTCATGTAGGTCTTGCTGTGTTTTTCTGAAACTACCCTCCTCATCATTTCTTATAGTACATTAGCATTCCATAACATTCATATGCCATAACTTGTTAGACCATTCCCTAGTTGATGAGGATACCCTAAATTTCCAACTCTATGGTATCCCAAAAATAGCTGCTGTAAATATTTTTTTACATATAGGTCCTTTTCCTTTTCTTTGATCTCTTTGGGGTACATAACTAGTAGTGGTATTGCTGGATTAAGGGATATATAGTTTTATAGCTCTTTGGGCAGAATTCCAGATTGTTCTCCAGAATGGTTGGACCAGTTCACTACTCTACCAACAGATCATTAAGGTACTCATTTTCTGTCATCCACTCCAACATATGTCATATCTGATAGGTGTGAGGTAGTACCTCAGAATTGTTTTAATTTGCCTTCCTCTAATCACTAGTGATCATAGAATTTTTTTTGCATGACTATAGTTTTGATTTCTTCTGAAAACTGCTTGTTCATATCCTCTGATCATTTCTCAATTGGAGAATGGATCTTATTTCTATAAACTTGACTCAGTTCCCTACATATCTGAGGTATGAGGCCTTTGTCAGAGAAATTTGCTGTAAAATTTTTGATATTACTTCATTGTCTATGGCATCTTTTAGCAAAATGTAGTTTCCCTGGTTACCTCTGGGAAGGGATTCTTAATCTTTGTCATGTTATGAATGCTTTTGGTGGTCTGGTGAAGCCTATGGACCTCTTATCAAAATAATGTTTTAAAATGCATAATACTTATAACTCTATTGAAATATATTTATCTGTATATGTATGTAAAGTTATGTGTGTATGTGTATACATATGTATACAGATTTACATATACATATATACATACTTATATCTATACACATATCTATATCCATCTATCTATTCATCTATCTATCTATCTATCTATCTATCTATCTATCTAATACATATGCACATGTTTATGAACCCCAGGTAAAGAACTCCTGTTTTAAGGCTGGAGAATTATATATAAATTGACTAATTACACTGTAATGTCCTCTTTTCCCCATTCTTCCCCAAATTTGCCCAATTTTCAAAGGATTACTTTGATCTAGCAATAGACTACTGGGACTGTATCCCAAAGAGATCATTAAAAAAAGGAAAAGGACCTACATGCACACAAAAAAGTTTAGCAGTTCTTTTTGTGATGACAAATAATTGGAGACTGAGGGGATGCCCATCAATTAGGGAATGGCTGAACAAGTTATGTTTTATGAATGTAATGGAATAATATTGTGCTAGAAGAAATGATGAGCAGGATAATTTCAGAAAAACTTGGAAAGACTTCCACGAACTGATCCAAAGTGAAGTGAGCAGAACCAGGAGAACATTTTACATAGTAACAGCAACATTGTGTGATGATCAGCTATGCTTGTCTTATCTCTTCACAAAAATACAATGATCTAAGATAATTTCTAAGGACCATGATGAAAAATACTATCCACAGGCAGAGAAATAACTTATGGAGTCTGAATGCAGATTAAAGCATACTACTTTCACTTTCTTTTTTGTATTTTTATTTTGTTCTATTTTTCTTTTACAACATGACCAATATGGAAATAAGTTTTACGTGATTGCTCACATATAGCCTATATCAAATTGCTTACTGTTTTAGGGAGGGGGGAGAGGCAGGAGGAAAAAGATTCTGAACTCAAAATTTTATAAAAATGAATGTTAAAATTGTCTTTATATGTAATTGGAAAACTAAAATACTATTAAAATTTTCAAAAGGTTAAAAAAAGAAATTGAGGCATAGAGATTTTAAGAGCCCAATTTTCCAAGGATTACGTCCCTTTTGGTTTGTGACAAAGAGAGCTCGTTTAATGATTATTGTCAGATCATTACCTTTACCCACTGCATCCAGAGCCATCTCCAGACACCTCTATATCTTGCTTCTGGACTCAGATGGCTCCAGAGGAGAAAGTGAGACTAGTGATTTTGTACCGCGCTGCCCCCCCCCCCACCTCCTCACTTAAATCCAATTCACCTGTATTTCATGGCATCACCTCCCTGTTGTCATGGTCCTCTTCGAGAACAAAGGACAAACAATAACAACCTTTACCAAGAATGCAAATTAATTAGAAGACGGGAAATAGTAGATGGAATTCTAAGGGTGGCATATTTGCCAAGGGAAATAAAGTTGGATGTTTATGAACATAATCTCTAGCAGTGGGAGAAGTTATTGGACCTTTGAGATGTTTTGCTTCATTGACGAAGTCATTTTAAAACTGTATTGTATTCACCTGAGGAGAAAACACATTTACCTGATTTCTCGTGTGTTTCCACTCACTGCATCCCTATTTTCACTTTCTCATATTTAGGGCAATTTTCAACACCATGGCAGAGTTTTGGGTGCTTCTATACCTCCTCACTTTTTTTCTCCAGCTGAGGAAGTGACACTTCTGGGGTAAAATCAAGGAATATTAATGCCTCCACCATCAGCAGCACTTCACTGTGGCCTTTGTATGTCTGGCCTCTTACATCAGTCAATTAGTTGGGCACCTAGCATTTATTAAGGGCCTCCTATGTGCCAAGCACTGTGCTAAGTACTAGGGATACAAAGAAAGAGGAAAAAAGAGTCCCTGTTCTCAACGGATTCTTAGTCTAATGGTGGAGACAACATGCAAACAACCAGGTAGCAACAAGGTATGTGCAGGATAAATTGGAGCCAATCAACAGAAGGAAAGCACTAGCAGGAAGGGGGAATGGGGAAGGCTCCTGCAGAAGGTCAGATTTTACTTGAGATTGGCAGAAAAAACCAGGGAAGCCAGGAGGTAGAGATGAGGAGGGAGTCAGCAGTCTGTAGGAAATCAAGGAAATGAAAGCCAATGGCTTTTGAATGCATGCGCATGCAAACACACACACACACACACACACACACACACACACACACACACACACAGATACACAATGCTTGTTACTCTTCATTTGTTTCAGTAGGTTCTGACTCTTCGTGGTCCCATTTGGGGTTTTCTTGGCAGAGATAAAAAAGTTTTGCTATTTCCTTTTCCTCCTTTTCCTATTTCCTTTTACAAATGAGGAAACTGAGGCAAATAAGGTTAACTGACTTTCCCAGGGTCACACAGCTAATTTCTGAGGCTGGATTTGAACTCAGGAAGATGTGTCTTCCTGACTCCAGGCCCAGCATTCTATCCACTGTGCTACCTAGCTGCATATATACGATATAATACAATCATAATAGAATTATAATATAACATTATATGTGACAATTATATACACATATATACATAGACACATATGAAGAAGTTGTGATTTTAGCTACAGAGTGAGCTCCCCCTACTAACCTAGATCAGGAAAGGTGATTGTTGTTTTAAACAGGATTACATCCTATAATGAATGACATGGGGGAGGGGTGAAATTTTAAGAAATCAATAATATACACATATGTATGTATGTACAGCTCTAAGGTTCATAAAGCATTTTATGAGCATTATTTCATTTTATACTTACATCAGTCCTTTGCAATAGATAATTTTGTTCATGTTTTCAATGAGGAAAAAAAAGATGAGAGAGAGGTTAAGTGGTATGCTCACAGCCTCCTAGCCAGTAAGGGTTGAAGATGGAATTCTAACCCACATCTGTCGGTGGTTACCAGGCATGTGAGAATCATCTAATTCTTGTTTGGAAAAATTTGAAAGCTAATTGTGTGACTTTGTGCAATAAACATTTGTTGAGTACCCAGGCCCTGGGTGGGGCAGGCCAGGGGAAAGAATGATGATGCTTAAAACATCCCACCTGCCCTTCTATAGCTATTACAGTCTAGTTAGGGGAGGCCAGGTATAGACTCTGAACCACAATGGCAGGTAGAATGTGATAAGGGCAAAGTGAGTAAGTAGTGCAGACAGCAGGTACCTTGGGGGTCTGAGGAGGTGGTGCTCCCTTCTGACTACCATCAGAAAAGACTTAACAAAGAATGTATCAGTATGGCCCTATCAAATGTTGAATCTCTTGGTGAGTGCCTCACTCATTGTAAAGCAGGGAGTTTTGACCTTACTCACAATTCTCTGGTGGAAGGCAGGTCAGATCAGATTAGGGTTGGGGTACTGTCATTTTACAGATGAGAAAACTGAGGCCCAGGAAGGTATCACTGAGGTCACACAGCTGGATAATGTCAAGAGTCAGGAATCAAAGTCAGGCCTTCTGACCCCCCAACTGACTGAGAGAAGTATTTTGATAATATGCATAGGCAGCTAGGTGGTGAAGTGGATAGAGCACTGGACCTGGAGTCAGGAAAATGAGTTTAAATCTGGCTATGTGACCCATGACAAGTCATTTAATATCTGTCTTCCTCAGTTTCCTCATCTGTAAAATGGAGATAATGATAGCACTTACCTTCCAGGACCATTGTGAAGATAAAAATGAGATCATATTTGTAAAGTACAAGTCTCAAAGCTCTACATAGGTACCAGCTGTGATGATGATGATGATGATAGGAAGAGAAGGAGAAGAAGGAGGAGGAGGGGAAGAGGAGAAGGCAGAGGAAGAGGAGAAGGAGAAGAAGGAGGAGGAGGAGGGGAAGAAGGAAAAGCAAAAGAAGAAGGGGAAGGGGAAAGGGGAGGAGAAGGAGAAGAAGAAGAAGAAGAAGAAGAAGAAGAAGAAGAAGAAGAAGAAGAAGAAGAAGAAGAAGAAGAAGAAGAGGAGGAGGAGGAGGAGGAGGAGGAGTAGGAGGAAGAGGAAGAGGAAGAGGAAGAGGAAGAGGAAGAGGAAGAGGAAGAAGAAGAAGAAGAAGAAGAAGAAGAAGAAGAAGAAGAAGAAGAAGAAGAAGAAGAAGAAGAAGAAGAAGAAGAAGAAGAAGAAGAAACAATAACCTAAAGTACGGGTTATTAACCTAGGGCTGTGAACTTTAAAAAAAAAATTATAATCACTGAATTTCACTATATGTGTTTTCCTTTGCAATCCTGTGTGTTTTATTGATTTAAATACATGATTCTGAGAAGGCATCCACAAGCTTCACTAGTAGACTGCCAAAGGGTTCTATGACCCAAAAAAGGTTAAGAACCTCTGCTATCAAGTGATATTTAAAGTTTAAGCATAGCTCTCAAGCCAAACTGAAAAAAATAAGATTAGCTGATCTTTTCTCTCTTATGAATCCCTGGAAACTCCTCTTCTTTTTTGCCATCTTGTGATATTGTTTGCATTCTTGGCTCGTAAGTGCACTGGCATTAAGTTTCAAAATAAAAAAAACATTTTTTTCTGACCTTGGAGAAAACCATAAAAACCAGTCGGCCTTGTTGTTACGCCCTTTTGTGTGTGTTGTCTCTCCCATGAGAATGTAGACTTATGATAAAATAGTAACAAAACTCATTGGGAAAAACAAAATCTACACTGTCTAGGGAAATGACAAAAAGAAGTCAGGACAGAGGGGAAAGAACACTTGCAGACCTCAAACTATATTATAAAGCATCAGTTTTGAAAACTTATCTGGTACTAAAGAAGAGAGACATGAATCAATGGAACAGATTAGACAAAGGAGATTCAGAAACAATAGTACTCAATAACCTGTTTGATAAAGTGGAAAATATTAACTACATAGGGGGAAACCCCCTATTTGATAAATAAAATCTGTTGGGAAAACTGGAAAGCAGTCTGGCAGAAATTAGGCTTAGACCAATATCTTACACCACACTCCACAATGCAGTCTGTATTGATATGTGACCTTACCCTGAAAGATCATACTTTAGGAGAGAAACAGATGATTTTTATCTCAGACTATGGGTAGGAGAGGTATTCTTAACTAAACAAGAGATGGAGGCAATTACAAAAGATCAAATAAATAACTTTAATATCCTGAAGTTGAAAGCTTCTGCACGGATAACATTAATACATTGAGGAAAAGAAGGAAAGTGGTCAAATGAGGGAAGGAGATCTTTCTATCACATTTCTCTGGTAAGGATTTGGTATCCAAGATAGATAGACAAATATGCATACATATATATGGATGGGTGTGTGTGTGTGTGTGTGTGTGTGTGTGTGTGTGTGTTTGTTTATAAACAGCCATTCCCCAATAGATACATGGTCAAGCTATAACAAGTGATTCTCAAAGGAACTGCAAAGTATTCACAAACACATGAAAAGAAATGCTCCAAATGATAGCAATAAGAGAAATGCAAATCAACACTACCCTGAGGTTCCACCTCACACTCTGCAAATTGACCAAAAAAAGAGGCGACAGTCAGTATTAGGGGTGTGTGGATAAAAGGAGCACTACTTGACAATGTTGTTGTGAGGCTTCAATGAGATAAGGCACAGAAAACACTTTGCTAAATGTATGGTGTTACAAAATTGCAAGCTGATATTACATGTTGATGTTGTAATCCTCAGCATGCTATAAAGTGTGAGTTACTATCATCATCATCATTATCATCCCCTGAAGTACAATATGCATCTTTAGGGTCAGGGTCTGTTTCGTTTGAGTACTTAGCACAGTGTCAGGTATACGGTAGATGCTTAATAAAAGTTTATTGATTGATTGGAAGTAGTATATAAGTACCCGGAGGACAGAGTCTTTGTATCCCCAGTACTTAGCAGAATACTGGGAACATTGTTGCGCAGCGTCTGGCACATAGTAGGCATTTAATAAATATCTTTATTTAAGCTGCTAGAAGAGACACACTAAATAGCACCTTATCATTGAGTCAACCTTTAAACTTCTGAAGTTTTTTATGTGTTACCATTTTTCTTCTTACAACAGTCTTGTGTCAAAGGTAGGATAGATATCCTCACTTCCATTTCACAAATGTGGGAATTCAGCTGTGGAGAGTGATTTCTGATATCACTCATTGAGTTGTAGTAGGGTTGGGAGCAGATTTTCTGAATTCTGAATTCCCATTTCCCCTGCCTCTATGGCTTTTCCCTTAGTCCTCACCTTACAGAATTGAAATTCTGTGCTACTCACTAGGAGCTACTGCCAGAAACTTCATGAACAGAACTCCACTTGGACTGGAAGCTTCAGGAATATCTCCTTAGAGGTGAGCTGGGTACTTCCAACATAAGAATCACAGTTCTAGATACAGCTACAGGATGAATTCATGGGTCTACAAAAGAACATTCATATGCACATATTAACATTAAAGACAACAACAGTATAATTAGCATTGTGTCAGTGCTTTTATTGTGCCTTGCTATTTTCAAGCATTTATAACTTATACAGTTTTGCTATAGCTGAAACTTGGCTCTCTCGTCTTGTCTTATCAAAATTTCTTTAGGAATAAAAACCAATCTTTTAATTGTCTTTCTGATGAGCAATGGAATACATGTGTGTACCATGAGTGGAGATGTCTGTATTTTCCCATGAATACATGTGGTGATAACTTTGGTGTTCTTTCTTCTCAATCCCTATGTCATCAACTCTACTATTTAATAGAGAATGAATTAAGAAATTGTTCTCTACAATGCCATATCAAAGAGGAAGAAAATATAGAATGAGAGGAAAACAAAGAATCAGAAAAGAGGTTATGAAATGCCTTATAGCAATCTTGAATCAATCAGTAACCAAACATTTATTAAACACCTACTGTGTGCTAGGCAGTGGAGATCCAAAGATAAGCAATGAAAGAAGTCATTCTCTCAAGGAGTCCACATAATCTTGTCGAAAATTTGGAAAAACCTGCATCAATTGTACAATATATTCTGTATGTACTTAATTATTTATATGTTGACTTCCCCATTAGAATGTGAGTTCCTTGAGGACAGGGACTTTAATTTTCATTTTGTGGTATCCCCAGTACTTAGCAAAACTTTAAAAATGCTTATTGGCTAAATGACAGACCTGGCTCTTAGTGGTATCAACTCTGAAATCTACGCTCCTTTGCTGTCTACCAGCCCATTCACCTTCTTAGACTCAGCTGAGAGGGAGAATGATGACAAGAATTATAAACAAATAATGCTGGATGGTGAATGCTGAGAGCCTTACAGAATCTCTTAAAATGCTTGTTTCCTCTAGACTGTTGTCTTAATATTCATTTAGGTGAGTAATAAGTAGCAAATGTATGTGAGCACCTGACTACTTTTGCATCCAGAGTGTAAAGTCTCCTTATAAGATTGATCCAGAGGGTCAAACAAAACAGAAAAGAAGTATGGGAGACATCGTTCCTGAAGTACCTTGCTTTCTGGCAGTGTTCTGTGAAGGTGGTGATAGGGGAGGGATATTATTCACATCAGCCTTTTTCTTCTTTGGCACCTTTCTGTATGTTTAATTCATGTCCAAGATGTTTCTTCTGCACGTCTGTGGATGGGGCAGCATATGGCAGCCTTGGTTTCCTGTCACATGGCATATATTAGCATTTAGGTAATCAACAAATATTCATGGGACACCTGTTTTATGCAAGGTACATTACTCAGTGCCATGTGGGAAATAGAATTTTCAGAGGCAGTCCCTTAAAAATCTAGTTGCAACATTATTGTTAAGCAGGGATCAAAAATCAATTCTTTCCTGTGGCAATGACCAATGATAATTGCTTGTTACTGTTGATGCAGTTGCTTGATGAGCTCCATGAAGGTTTTCTTGATTGCTGAGACTCTGCATCTATTGCTGATGCTGTCATACTCTCTCTTTATCATATGCACCAGGAGAAGCAGATTGATGCAATAGGAAGAACATAGCCTTATAAGACCTGGGTTAAAGTCTGCTATTGGGCTTGCTAGTGACGATACTATTCATCAACAAGATACAATCTCTTTGAGCCTTCATTTAATCATCTTGTAGTACCAACCGCATAGGGTGATTGTGAAGAAAACACTTTGCAAACTTGGAAATATTATATACAAATGTGAGTTGTGCTACTGTTCATGACAGATAGTATTGATGGATGGAGTGAGTAGCTTGGTTGCAATCAGAGGATCAGAGGTTCAGAGCTTGCCTCTAACAGTTAGCTTCATGACCCTTGCCATGTCACTTAATCTGTACATATTTCAGACAACTTCCTAAGGCTTTCTTACCTACTATGTTGTAGGCAGGTTGGTGGAGGGAGCTCCATTGGCAGCTTCCCACACTCAGGTCTATTGTTATCATTGTTGGCTTCCACTTGCTTGATTTCCTACAGACTATGGGCTCTCTGCTCATCCCTGGCTCCTGGCTTCTCCTGCTTCCTTTTAGACCCAGCTCAAACCCCACCTTCCACAAGAAGCCTTTCCCAATCCCCATTAGTGCTAGTGCTTTCCTCCTTTTGATTATCTCCAATTTATCCTGAATAAATCTCATTAGTACATATTTGTTTCAATGTTGTCTTCCCTGGGAGCTCATGAGAGCTTTTTGAGAGCATTTCTTCAGTACTGGTACACAGTAGGCACTTAATAAATGCTTGTTGACTCACTGACTGAATGCTTAGAGAGACCCATTCCTCTAACCAGAGGAAATGCGTTTGGATTCCAGCCACACCACTTACTTCCTCTATAATGTTGAACAACTCGCTTCTCCTCCCTGAGCCTGTCTCCTCGTCCATAAAGCTAAGGAGCTGGACTTGATGTCCTCCAATATCCTTTGCAGCTGTATATTTATGATCCTACCATTAGCCATGCCCTATTTCTGACCACCAATGGCAGAAATATTTTGAGTAGATTTTAGGCCATTCAGTCAATACTGTATCTTCCTAAATAAAAGATATTGTGATTGACTCATAATTTGAAATGGGCCTGGACCCAAGGACTTCTTGGCAAAGAAGAGAGGAAGAAGACACAAAATTGTTCAATTATTTCATCTTTATCCGAATGTGGACAGGGCAGTTAGATGATACAGTGGATAGAGTACTAGGCCTGAAATCTGGAAGACTCATCTTCTTGATTTCATATCTGGCCGCAGACACTTACTAGCTGTATGACCCTAGGCAAGTCACTTTACCCCATTTGCCTCAGTTTTCTTATCTGTAAAAGGAGCTAAAGAAGGAAATGGCAAACCACTCCAGTATCTTTGCCAGGAAAACCCCAAATGAAGTCATGAAAAATTGGACATGACTGAAAACAACCGAACAGCAAAAACCTTCAAACATCTTTGCCAAGAAAACCCAAAATTGGGTCATGAAGAGTTGGACATGGCTGAGAAATGACTGAACAACCCAAATATGATGACAATGACATTCCTTATTCCTGGATCGATTGTCTTTTGAAGGCATGGCAGTGGGGCAGGGGGGGAGGCATAGAACTTTATTATGAAAGATGAAAGAAAAACTTTAAAGATTTTAATGACAGGAAATGAGAAAAATAGTAATTTCGACAAAATTGATTTTGTTTTCTATTCACCTCTACCCTGTGTTTAAGAAAATGTTTATTTTTTCATTTAATTCCCACTCTGGATGTACACAGATAGGTAAAGTAGATCAATTATTCAGACAGCCAAGAGCAGAGTTCTTTTAGGGCAGCAAGGAACTCTGCAATTTTTTTGTATGGCCTCACACTGCCTAGCACAGTATTGGGTACCAAAGAAGTACTTTAAAGACGCTACTAAAAGACAATTTTTCTGAGCCCCAAACAATTTATGTGCAAAGGTACTTTGGGAACATGTCCTGTTTATGAGTTGGGGGTAGCCTTATGTAGTTTTCAGTAAGACTTTGTAAAAGAACAGTCGAGCAGGATGAATCCAGGCAAGGCAGTGCTTTCCGGAATGCACAGAAATAGCTAACCAAATAGGCTATTAAAAACAGAGGAGGTATTCAGAATCTATTTTAAAGTTAGCTTTATATAATCATCCCAATTTTGATTCCTTACACACTTCTGCATACCTCTACCCTCTTTGACAGGGCCATTAATTTAATAGGGAATTCCATCATAGGAAGGGATAGAGGCATGCCTCACTCATTGTTGTTAATGGGTTCTATTTTAAAAAAAAATGACCTTAGGTGAGACAGTATGTTAGGGGTGAATTTGTTTCAAAGAAACAGAGTTGAGCAGAGGAAAGCAGAATCAGAGTTACACAGAGTACACATTTATAATACTTTAATAATATTCTCTTTTAAATTCATTTTTATTTATTTCATTAAGTATTTCCCATTTGCATGTAAACAAATTTTAATAATCATTTTTAAAAGTTTTGAGTTCCAAAATCTTTCCCTCCCTCCTGTCCCTATCCCTCTTTGAGAGGGCAAGCAATTTGGCATCAATTATACATGTGAAAGCATGCAAAACATATTTTTATATTAGCCATGTTACAAAAGAAAACACAAACAAAACAAAGCAATAAAAATAATGAAAGTTTAAAAAGTACGTTTTAGTCTCTATTCAGACTTCATCAGTTCTGTCTTAGAGGTAGATAGCATTTTTTTTTTATCATGGGTCCTTTGGAATTGTCTTGGATCATTGTCTTGATCAGAGTAGCTAAGTCTTTCACATTAGAGAAGTGGGCATACCTGTGGGTCATCCCAATCCGCAGCAAAATGTCATTGGTTCATTTTAAGAATCTTTTTTGTAGGCAAAGGTTTCATATGGTCAATAGGAATAGAGCATGGACACCAGAGGCCAGCTACTCTACCCCCTTCACTTTTTAGTTGAGAAAAGTGAGGTCCAGGGTAGGTTAAGTGATTTACCCAAGGTTACACAAATAGTGTTAGAGGTGAGCTTTGAATTGAGTTTCCCTTGCTCTGGAGCAGCGGTTCTTAGCCTTCTCTGTGACATGGAGCCCTTTGATAGACAGTTTCATGAAGCCTACTGATGCCTTCTCAGAACCATGTTTTTAAATAATAAAAGGAAATGGTACATTTCAATTATTCAGTTTCAGTTCAATTTCAGACATTAGTGAAGTTAAAGATTTTTTTCATTCAAGTTCCTAAAGTCTATCCATGGACTCCTTGGGGGATCCTTAGACCCCCTCCCCCTGTTAAAAGCCCCTGCTTTAGAGCCACTGACCTCTCCACTGTAGAATGTTGGCTTTGCCTTTTTCAGGAGATTAATGGAACTCACAGGACAAAACCTTAATGAAATATTTTTATGCTTAAATATTATACTTCTCCATTAAAATGCATGGAATATGGATTAATTTAGAAGATATGATGTAAAAGTGTTGAAAATAGCCAAATTGCTGCCAAGGACAGAATGAACTCAGATTATTTTACTGAAGGGAAGTGTGCCTGACTGTTTCAACTCCCAAGAATGCTGACCCTGCAGGATCTGGGTGCTCAATTTGACTTACCCCTTAATTCTGTTTGGTATTTCTGATTATGTCTGATCGTATCCTAACATTATCATAGCCAAGCATTTACATATTTACACACGACCTGAAGAAAAAGAGATAATGACAAAGGCATTGAATAAATGGCTCCATTTTAGGGTAGGGTTTTTTTAAAAGAAAAATAGCATATGCAAAGTTTCTGAGCTTTTAGCAAATTATAGTCATGCATAAGTGAAGGAGAATTACAAACCAAATGTCTTGTGTGTTTGGAATGCTGCATTTCTGTGCCTGAAACCCTGCCGTAATTATATTTACCATTTTGGTAATTCCCCAAACAGCTATTGCTAAGGATGTAAGAGGAGCCTCAGGCTAGAAATGCAAATTCTTGGCATTTTAACAATAGGAAAAGATTGTTTGGGGGGCCAATAGGAAGCAAGCTCTTGGCCTACATGTAATAATGTGAACCTAACATGCCATCCCAGCCTCCAACTTTCCTGAAAGTGCTATCCCACCATCTCCCAGTGATGATCTCCATAGCAACCTCACCTTCAGTGACACAGAAGAGACAGCTCTGATTCTGTGCTTCAGAATGACACATATCCCTAGCTGGATCAGTGAATTTGTTGAAAATATTTCTCTAAAGCTATTTTTAATGGATGAAAGATCAGTTCAGGGACTGAGGTCAGTCAACATATTAAACCAACAAGACCAGGGTATAGTAACTTAATGGTTACTAAGCATCCCCTCTGTCTAAGACATTTTCCTTGTGTAAGGAGAATACAATAAGCAAGATGAATTCTTTTTCACTAATAGTTTTATTGATTATTAATACACTCTCATGGTCTGATATAGTTTGAAGTCAATGAATTATAAAATTCTGTAGCTATAATGGACTTGAGAAGTTATCAGTTGGCTTACTCTTCCATTGTATGGGTGAGAAGGCTGAGGGCCAGAAAGGAAAAATTGCTGTCCTAGAAAGCCAGCATTGGGACCTTCATCTTTTAGCTCCTGCTTTCTCTCCACTCTGCAGAACGGCCCTGATTCTAAAGCCATACGTAGACCCATCTTCAGAGACCTGATTGGGAGAGAAAGATCCATGGAGCTGAGACACTGACATTAATGCTTTCTGCTCATTCTCAAGAGAGTGTCTGGAAAGGTTGTGATTCTTTAAAGTGAAGATAAAAATAACTGTGATGCCTACTTTACAAGGTTACTGTGAGGGCCATGTCAGATAATGCACGTAAAGTGCTTTAAAAACTTAAGGCTTCCTGCACATGTCATTTATCAACATTCTATCTTAACATGGAGGCCTGGAAAGATTAGTGCCTTGGCAAAAACCAGAGGGTTAAGCCTGAAGGTGTCCACTAAGGCCACATAGTCTAAACCCTTCACTTTATGCACTAGGAAAAGCAGGCCAAGGGAGGTTAAGGGACTAGCCCAGGGCCCCACAAATAAACATCAGAAGGGGGATTTGAACCCAGATCCTTTGTCTCCAGAATTGTTGCTCTTTTTCTTATACCAAGTTATACTTCAGTCATATGACTAAGTAGTGGTGGGGCCAAGACTAGAACTCATGGCTCCTGGCTACCAGTCCAGGATTCTGAATTTCCTTCTTAAGCGAAATGCCAAGATCTCATGTTCCAGCTCATGAGCTAACCAGGACGGTCACTATAATGAATATTTGCCCAGATACCTAGTGTAGCATGGAACTGTGGACTTGGAGTCAAGAAGACCTGAGTTCAAATCCTCCCTCAGATACATACTGGCTCTTTGCCTCTGGGCACGGCCCAATATCTCTCTTAGCTTCAATGTCCTCATCTGTAAAATGGGGATAATGACAGCACCTATCTCTCAAACTCATTATGAGGATCGAAAGAGAAAGTATATGTAAAGCAGCGTGTGGATGCTATTGTTGGTATGGTTGGGGCTGTTACTAGGGTGATGATGATGATCATTGTCCTGACCAGGACAGTCCACTTTCTTGTTCCTCTTCTTGTTCTTGTTCTCATTCTTGCTGTCCTTCCTGTTGTTGTTCTCCTCCTCCTCCTCCTCCTCTTCTTCCTCTTCTTCCTCTTCCACCTCCTCCTAAGTCATGTCCAACTCTTCACGTCCTCCTCACCTGGGGTTTTCTTGGCAAAGATTCCTGGAGTGGTTTGCCATGTCCTTATCTTGACGAGTCTTTCTAACTTTACATCCCACACTATCTGCTGTGCCACTTAGGTGCCCAACTAGGTATACACACACAAGGCCAGGAGAGAGAGAGAGAGAGAGAGAGAGAGAGAGAGAGAGAGAGAGAGAAAGAGAGAGAGATTTGCTCAGTTAAAAACCAAGCATATAAAACAGTAAAAACAAAAACCAAAACCAAGCTTATCAACCAATCAGAGGTCTATTGATACTGAGGACACTGCCCACTAGTAACTAAATTAAAATTCTTAGTCTGTGTTTTGAAGAGAGATTTGAGGGAGAGCAAGTATTTTGCTATTGACTACTCAGAAGACCTGGGTTTTAATTTGATTACTACCTTGTTATGCCTGTGTGTGTGTGTGTGTGTGTGTGTGTGTGTATGTGTGTGTGTGTGTGCATGCGCGCGCGCATGTGTACGTGTGTGTATGAATGAAGGAAATTAAACACCTACTATATGCCGGTTACTGTACAAAGTTTTGGGGATTCAAAGAAAGGCAAGAGATAGTCTCTGACCTCAAAGATCTCACAGTTTAATGGGGGAGAAAACTTACAAATAGCTATGAACAAATAATATATAAACTGAACAAATTGGGGATAGTTATAGAGGGGAGATGCTAGCAATAGAAAAAAGGGAGGTCATCCCACAGAGCTATGGGCTCTCTAGAGCTAAAAGAAATTTGAGGAGGGTGTGGAATCAGGAAAGGCTTAATAGAGGGGAGGAACCTGATAGGAGTTCCATAGGTTCCTCATAGGTCCATTGACAAGTGAAGATGAGGAGAGAGTCCATTCCAGATATGAGCAAATTGAAAAAAACCCAACGAGTTAGAAAAGGGTAGGATGAGAATTGGGCACAGAAGCCCGTTTGATGGGCATGTAGATTACACAAAAGGGAGTGGTCTGAAATTAGACTACAAATTTGGGAAGCTAGAGCTGGATTTGACAAAGGCTCTGAAGTTCATCTGCCAAGCAAGGAGAGAAGAAACCAGGGAAAAGATGGGGGCAGAGGATGTGGCAAGTAGCATATAGTATGTAATAACTTTTTAAAAATTCTGCTTATTTTTACTAGTCAGCCAGAGGACACAAATAGTTCAAAATTAATTAATACAAGAACAAAGTTAGGAAAACAATAATAAAAGATTTCTCTTGTAAACCTAGGACCTATTCTTTCATGATAGCATGTAATAACTTAAAACCCATACGTATTTTGTATTATAAATATATAGATACTTTTCATTTAAATCTATCCCTTCTGACTTGTGTGAGCACAAGCCGGGATCCATAAATCAATCATTTTAGCTGACCTTGCTTGCTCATAGTCAACCCAGACTTGCTCCCAGTAACCACCTCTTTCTTTTCCATTATTATTGTTATTGTTGGTGTTTTTGTTGTTATTTTCCTAAGTTCTTACAATGTATCTGCTTAATAATCTGTTCAAGGGCTAAAATCAAAGAATCCAAGAGCTGCCTTTCCCTGCTTTGTGAAAACTGAGACATTTAACAGTCTCTTCTCATTGGTCTCTGTGGACATCTACATTTTTGCCTTTACTTTGGTCCTTTCAAACTCTTAAATATTCTTTTCTAAAGGTTTAATATCTCATCTCTCCACCCCCAGTGGTTATGGCGGTAGTCAATGTCAATGAAAGTTAGTTATGGTAGTTTGAACTCACTAAAGGAAGGTAGGCTGGAGGCAAGAAGATTAAACAAAGAGGTTATTGTGATTTAAGACAATGCATGATCACAGTGTAAACCAAATATATTATAGTAAAGAACTGATTTCTCCAAATTCTCTTTTTTGAGTAGAAAGATCCCTGGGCAAGAAAACTTGTAGTGGCACAGCTGCCTATTGAGAAAAGCAATAAAGCATTCAAAGAAAGGAGAGAAAAGCACATAGACTAGCAAGACCCCCTAAGGCTTGGTGGCTGTTGAATTGAACACTGGACTGAAAAATCTCCCTCTCTTGTGCTGTGTGTACGTGCTGGGGGCTGGAGGGGGTGGGGGTAGGGGTGTAGAGCATGAGGATTGGATTCTGGAATCAGCCTGTGGCTTGGTGCCACTTCTCTCTAATCATGAACTGTAAATATGTACTGTGGTTTGAGGATAACATTTTTGATCTGTCGAGCCTTTTGATGAAATTACAGAACTGGAAAAATAAGTCCTCTGCTCTATACGAGTTTTGAAATTATGCATTTGGTGAAAAAATGAATACATAAAAGGGGGCGGTGGGGCAGTTCCTTGTGGGATGTTTTTTTGAAAGCTTAATTAGAGCTTGTGGGCATTGCTTTATTTGATGTCGCTGTTTTTAAATGTAAGTCCGCCGTGTATTCCCTTAGCTCCATCCACAATGGAGAAGGATCAAACAAGCCGCTATTTGGTTTTGGTTTTTTGTTTGTTAGTACCCAGACAGATTGTTAGTTATCCTAAAGGTCTGGGCATTGACTTTCTCCTGAGTGAACTCCTGTGGGGACTACCACTTTCACTTTCCTAACCTCAGGTCTTCCCTATGGTGTTCAAATCCCTCCGGGTTAACCATACCCCTCCCCTTCTAGTTTACAAATCAAGTCAACATGCATACCTCCTATGTGCCCAGCATTGTGCTACTAAAACATGTTTGTAATTTCATCGTGTTTTTATAATGACCTGAAGAGAATCACGGGATCTAAATTACAATGGAAGGGACTTTAGAGATCATCGATTCAATTCAAGTGTCCCACTCTACAGATGAGGAAACTGAGGCCCAAAGAATTAAAGGGACTTGTTACTAGGTCACATAAATCTGTGTATTGTAAGCAGCCATTGTGTGAACCATGACGGGGATATAAAGCCAAAACGAAAAACAGCCCCTGTTCTCAGTATGTCTACTGTCTGCTGGGGTAACATGACACGTAAAGAGCTAGGTGTATACATGATCACTTGAAGAGAAAGAGAGTGCCGATATCTGGGGAGGAGGGATCAGAAAAGTCTTCCTAAAGGAGATGGCTCCCGAACTGAGCCTTGGAGAGAGCCAGGATCACTAAGAGGCTGAAGGGAGGGCATGCCAGGCAGGGGAATAGGCCTGTGCAAAAGCCCAGAGTAGAAGGTGGAATGCCAAGTTGGGGGAGCAGCAACAAAGGCAGTTTGGGGAGAACGTAGAGTGCATGAAGGGTTAAACCTGGAAAAGCAGAATAAGAAGTGGAGCCAGATTTCAAAGTCAGGTCTCCTGACTCCCAATCCAGTGGTTTTTTCCTCTTCACTAAGATGCCTCTCTTTCTCCCTCTCTCTCCCTTCCTCCCCCACCTGTCTCTCTCTCTCTCTCTCTCTCTCTCTCTCTCTCCCCCCATTCCAATACCTTTCTCGGCAGTGTTTCTCCACAACTAAAACTTTTCCACAGAGACCATGAAAAATATTTCTCCCTGTTGTCTATAGCCAATGCTTTTTAGACTGAGGAGAATGCACAGTACTTCGAAATGGAACCTAGACCTTTCAGACTGAAAAATTAAGTTGTTAAGACCACGGTGTGAAATTGAGCTACTCTCTCCTTTGGGAAAAAGATGATGACATGGTTCACAGTACATAATTTTCCCTGGAGAGATGGGTTATGAGGCCAGTTTTCATGATAGGACTTAAGAAGAGGCTTAATCAGAGCCCCAAAGTGCAACCAGCTCTCATCCCACTTCACTGGCTGATGCTATAAAATGCTAAGAACCAGAAAGATTAGCCTTTGGCTAATGGTGCCACTGGCTAGGATTTGTCTTTGCTCCCTTCATCCCATCCTTGTCATGAGTCACTAGCATCATCTTCCACTATTCTCCTCTCTTCCATCTTATTTTCAAGGAAAAAATCCTTTGCAAATTTTTCAGGTATCATTTTTTCAGCATCTATTTTTCTTTGAGGCAGACAGTTTAATATCAACTCCAGGTCAATATGGCTCCCACCTTCCTCTTGCCCTGAGCCCCCTGCTTTGCTGTCCCCATGCTCATTGTACCCTCTCTTCTTTGCTTTGTGACTTGCTCCCACCTTCTTTCTGAAACGGGGAGCAGAGAAAAGGAGAGATAGAGAGCTGAAGAAGAAGATGCGACTGTGCTGACACACATCTCTTCTTAACCTGTTTGCTATGGTTCTCTTCTTCCTGGGAATTTGAATCTTTGCTGTGTAGTGCTTCCTTTATTGAATGAACCTCTTGCAAAAGGCACTGTGATGTGGGATAGCTAACCAGCTAGTTAGAGAATTTAATAAACACTTGAGATGTGTCAGATACTTTGCTTTGGTTTTTGGCAGGACAAGGTCACACAGGTAGTACATGTGTCAAGTGTCTGAGGTCGTATTTGAACTCAGGTCCTCCTGACTCCAGGGCCGGTGCTCTACTCACTGTGCCACCTAGCCGCCCCCATACAATTTTATTTGAAAAAGCCAGATAGTCACTGCCCTCAGGGAGTTTACATTCTAATGGTGAAAGAAAAAAACAACAGGGAGCTAGAGGAAGGGAGTTACCTACCTGGCTCTGGAGGTGAAGTTGTCCTGGAGTCAGGACGATTCCACTGCTTAAGTTCAAATCCAGCCACATACGCTTACTAGCTGTATGACCTCAGGCAAGTCACTTAACCCCATTTGCCTCAGATTTCTCATCTATAAAATGATCTGGAGAAGGAAATGCCAAACCAATCCAGCATCTTTTCCAGGAACACCCCAAATGGAATCATGAAGCATTGGACACAACTGAAATGACTGAACAACCAAGTGCTAGAGGTGGCGGTAAAGATTGCACCTTGTTCTTCAGTTGGGGTTCTTTCCACCTATTTCCCCCCAGGATAGTCAGGCCTCTTGTTTCATAGGATCCCAGGACTTTGAGCTGAAAAGGACCTTAGAGGTCATGGAGTCCAACCTTGGCTTTTGTAATCTGGTCTTCATTTTACAGATGCTTTAGCTGAGGCCCAAAGACATCTGACTTGCCCAAGATCAAACAGCTACCCAGCAGCAGTACTGCTACTTCCAAATCTGAAATTTTTCCCATTGCTCCATGCTGTTTTCTGCCACCTTTAATATTTCTTTAACACCCTTGTGAAGAATGAGGTCCCACCCCTAATCCCAATGGCGGGGCTGGTAGTACTATGTTTGGGGAAATCTCTCATACTCTGTGGTAGAGAAAGGTCCTGTTCCAATAAAGGATATTCAGTTATAGAGTCACCAATTTGGAGCTCAAGGCCTTAGAGACCATCTCCTCTAATCTCTCACTTTACAGATGAGAAAACTGAGTCACAGGAAGGTTAAGTGATTTGTCCAAGCTCCCATGTGTATGAACTGGCAGAAACAGGATTTGAACTCAGGTTTTCTGAACCCAGGATGCTTTACATAGCACTGTGGTGCATTCTGAGTGTTGGAGGGTAGGCAGGCAGGTGTGCTTGTAATGGTACCACAAAGATAGTTGCCTCCTCCACACCAGGCTTCAGGCTGGTCCAGCATAAATACAGTGGAAATTGCATTGGATTTGGTGTCAGAGGACCTTGGTTAGAATCTTGGTTCTGTGACTTAGCTGTGTGACCTTGGGCAAATCACTTAACCTTCCTGTGACTCAGTGTCCTCATGTAAAATGAAAAGGTTGGACTACATGCCCCCTAAATCTCCTTCCAGCTCTAAATCTGTACTCCCCTTTGAACCCTGACTGTATACAGTATAGACTTTGTTCCAGCCCCAATGACATTAGGTTTTGGTTAGTTTCTTTATTCCATGACTGATAAAGACAGTGGGCCAGAGTTGAGAAGCAGACTGACGACACGATGCGTGTAGGGTATAGCACGTTTTGGAGAGCAGGGATTTTTTCATTCTTTGTATTTGTATCTCTGGACCTAGCACAGCACCCGGAACACAGTAAGCACTTACTAAATGCTTATAGTTTGATTGATTAGTTCTCCTGGCTTTTCTTGTTGTCTTAGTGGCAGCTAGGTCACATACAGGGTAGAGCGCTGCATCTGAAAGACCTGAACTCAAGTCTTCCCTCACATACTTACTAGCTACGTGACCTGGGGCAAGTTACTTCACCTTTATCAGTCTTAGTTTCTTCGTCTGTAAAATGGGGATAATAACAGCATCTACCTTCCAGTATATAGGATCAAATGATATGATGCATGGAATGTGCTTTGCAAATTTTCAAATGCTAAATAAATGTTGTTATCATGTTACTACCATCCTAGACATCAGAGTTCTGATCCAGGCTTTTTTCTGATATTGTCATTGCTTTCTGGAAGTCAGATCTCGAAGTGCAGGGAATTATGAAAGCATTCTGTCATGATGTGGGGACTCGTTCAGGGAGGAGGAATGAGTACCTGACCCCTAAAACTTCCTCTTTTCCTAACAAGTTTTCAGAGAGGGAAGGAGATGTGATTGTAAGCAGCAAAATGGATCGTGAGTCTCCTGGCCAGAGATCATTGATATGGTTAAAAAGTAGTTATTGCATTCCAAGTTAAGTGTAGAATGTCATTTTCACTTAGACATTTTCAGTACCTTGAGGGGAGGGCTAGGGTGAGCACTTCTTCCTTCCAGAACACATTGCCATCCTCGGACCTGGCCAAGGACCAGCTTTACCTCACTCTGTCAACTCTTGGTACTATACCTTGGGTTTTACAGGCAAACCAATGAGAACCATGCTACTGATCTACAAGGAGAAATCTTCCTAACAATTGGAGCTGCCCAGAAGTGGATGGGCTTCCTTGGGGGCTGGGGGTTCCTCTTCACTGTGGAAGCCTTCAAATAGAGCCTGGATGACTACTTCTCAGGCTACTCATGAGGCCATGAATTTGGAGCTAGAAGGGAGCTGAGATGCCATCAAGTCCAACCCCCCATTAATAGATGAGGAAACTGAGGCACAGAGCAGGGTAGTGCCTCGTCCAGGGTTATCTAACTAGAAAACATCTGAGACAGGATTTGAACCCAAGTCTCTCTGACTCCAAGTAATAAATAGCTTTGGCATAATGCCCTAAGGTATGCAAAGCTCTTTAGAAATGTTATCTCATTTTATCCACACAATAACAAAGTTTAGTCAGGAGTGTGTTTATAATTATCTCCATTGTACAGATGAGGAAATGGAAATTTACAGAGCTGTATCTGCTGACTTGCCTAACACCATCCAGCTAGTAAATCGCCAAAACCAGGACTCAAACTCAGCCCTTTTGCCACAAGGCCAGGGCTCTTTATACCACTCACCAACCTGGGGCCAAGATTTTAGCCATGAAGAGAGCATAAAATGGGGTTTGAAAGGATCCGAACAAAGCCTGTCAAATCATAGATGCCACTGAGCTGTTCTACTTCCCACAGACATGAAAATAACAGTTAAATATCCATCTTTGGCAGGCAATCTGCATGCTTGCATTTGACTGGGAGATGTCACTTTTGGTAGGATGAATTTTGGAGCCTTTTTCATGAGGAAAAATGACAGAAGCATTGATTATAACCCAAGGAACTGTAATTATTTCTCTAATTTAATTTCTTCAAGCTAAAACAGGATTAAAGAAGGCAAGTATATTACAGTAGTTGGTCACATCATTCTACAAAGTATACCAGTGACTGCTCTTTTGCAATAGGTACAACTGGGCATCAACAATTCATCTCAACAAGCATTTGTTAGATGCAGCCTGCATTTAACACTGTGCTAGGTGGCAGGAATACAGAGATAAAAAAGGCAGAGAGAGCAGTGGATTGAGTGCTGGGTGTGAGTCAGCCTTGGTTTGAGTCCTGCTTGACCCTGGGCAAATAGCTTTGTGCCTCAGTTTCCTCATCTTAAAAATGTAAGGGTTGACCTTTATGTATCTAAGGTCCCTTGTAAATCTTTGATCCTATAATCCTAACCCTGACCTCAAAGAGATTACAATCTAAAAAGTAACAATAGCTAACATTTATCTGCACTTGAAAATTTCCAGAGGGATGTGAAATGATTTGCCCAAGTGATTTCACACAGGCAGTAAGTGTCAGAGGCAAGATCTGACCCAAGTCTTCAGACTTCAGAGCCAGTGGTCTCCCCATGGCACCATGCTATCTTTAGGAGGATGCCTCAGCACACTGTTCTTGACATGGGAGTTGTGATGAGTATTTTTGTGGTGGTGGTGGTGGTGGTGATGTGTGTGTGTGTGCGTGTGTGAGCGCATGTGTGTGGACATAGATGGTATGTTCATCCATTTTAAGGATGACATAGACTTGGGAGGATTCTCTAAAATACTTGATAACCAAATTGGAATGAAAATTATCTCAACTGGCAGAAATGTTTAGTTGACACTAATAAGATTCAATACACATGAACGTAAATTTCTTCAGTTGCTTTAAAACATCCACCCGCAACATGAAACTGGCACAAATACGAAATTAGGGTGTGTGTTCAGTCATTTCAGTCATGCCCAACTCTTCATGACCCCATTTCGGGTTTTCTTGATAGATATACTGGAGTGGTTTGCCATTCTCTTCTCCAGATGGGGAAACTAAAGCAAACAGGGGTAAGTGATTTACCCAGGGTCACACAGCTAGTAAGTGTCTGAGGCCATATTTGAACTCAGGAAGATGAGTCTTCTGGACTCAAGGCCCGTCACTCTATTCAGTGCACCATCTAGCCACCCATGAGATTAGGGAGATGTGGCTAAAAAGCTATCCATGTAAAATACAAAGACCCAGGGACTCAATGAGACTGGATGTTTAAGTCTCTTATGTGATGTGGCAACCAAGGAAAATATGTAGTGAAAAGAGAGATGAATTTTGAGTCAGGGGGAACTGGGTTCAAATTCTAATTCTTTCATTTATTGCCAGTATGATATTAGGCAAGCTGATTCCCCTCTCTGAGACTCATTTGCCTCACCTGTGACATTGGGGGTTAAACTAGAGAATTTCTTAATTCCCTTCCAGTTCTAAATATATAATTCTCTGAGGCTCCGAAGTGAATGCACTGTAAGGCTATATGGAGAGAGTCATGGTGTGCAGAGCCAACAAAGTGGGTGATGAAGTGTTTGCTGTTCTAATATAACCACATAGGAAGTGCTGTATCCATTTCTAGGTGTCCCATTTCAGAAGGGCCATTAATAAACCCTGAAGAAGGTTCATAGATTGGTGATGGATCTGGAAACCATTTTGTTCAGGGATCGGTTCCAGAACTTGGGCATCTTTGGCCTGGAGCAGAGCTTCATTTGGGGTGTGATTGATGTCTCCAAGTATTTGAGTATGGGCCATGTGCGCAATGAATTACAGACACTTGTTTTGCCTGGTGACAGATAGGAATTACAGAAAAGAGTATTTCGGTTTAGTCAGAAGCTGGGGGGAAGCTTCATCAGAGCTAAGAAATTCACAACAAGCCTCACTCTATCTCTGGAATTCTTCAAACAAAGGGAAGGGAAGGCAAGGGGGGAAGGGGAAGGGCAAAAACGGGGAGGTGGAAGGGGAAAGGGAGCAGGGAAGGGAGTAAATATTTGCATAGTGTCTACTATGTGTCAGGCATGGTGCTCTTTTACAAATATTATCTCATTTGACATCCCGGATAACCATTCCTTAGAGATGTTGGAAAAGGGATTGAGGTTTTGGTTATGGGTTCTATTTAAATACCTCTAAAGTGGTCTGAGTCTACGAAGAATTTTCTTTCTAAATAAAACCAAGAAAATTCTCCCTGTGCTTGGTGTCTCGAGACCAAACACAATTAATCTTCTTCTGTTAGCAGCTCCTTTCAAGTGAGTGCAAAGTATGAGCTCTGCCACAGATGAACTCAACAGCTGAGATCAAAGAAAGGAAGCTCCAGCTGAGCCCCTTGGTCAGTCAGGCATGTGGCTGGAACTTCCCGGTATCAATCTCCCTCTGTCATATACTCACATAGCTGGTGTTATTGGTCCTTTGTTCTTGAAGAGGACCATGACACCAGGGAGATGATGCCAAGACATGCAAGTGAATTGGGTCTAAGTGAGAGGGGGCTGTGCAAAGTCATCATGCCAATAAAGCAGTCATTCATTCATGTGAGCAGTTAAGAGACCTCCACTTTGCATGCAATTTGGATTCAGTTTCCACTGAAATTTCACATAGAGTAGTTGATTTGAATCTACTAAGGATTTATTGTTGTATTAGCCTCATTTGACAGAAGTTATATTCCTTGTCTACAATCATAAAGGCAGAAAGTGGCAGACCCGAGTTCAAATACAATCTCAGATACTTATTAGCCATGTGACACAGAACAATTCACTTAACCTTTTCTACCTCAGTATCCTGACCTGCAAAAGGGAATAATAGTAGCAATTTACTTCCCAGGGTTGTTGTGAGGATCAAATAAGCTAATTTTTAAAGCACTTTGCAAACCTTAAAGCACTATATAAATGTGGTCTACTATTATTTTGTTATTATTATTAATAGAAAGCCACTGGGATGTGTGTTTAAGGAATATTACTTTGGCAGCTATGTGGAGGATGGATCAGAGTAGGAAGAGGCTTGAGGTCAGGAGACCAATTGGGAGGTGGCCAATTAGGTAAGCGGAGAGGGCTCAGGTGTGAGAGATAATCTGAAGGTAGAAACAACATGTGGCAGCTGAACCTGGCAGGCCAGAAGAATGTCGGTACCTTCAAAAGAAACGGGCAAGTTTGGAAGACAGGATCAAGGGGAACGGTGATGCACCGCACTGTGGACATGTGAGTTTCACATGTCCCTGGGGTATGCAGTTGGAATTGTTCAATTTCAAGGCAATTAGCGATGTGGGACTAGAACTTGAGGGAGAGACTGGGGCTAGACATATACATTTTGGCATCGTTTCCATAGACGATATTTAAACCTGTGGGCAGTGACAAGGTTACCAAGAGTAAAAGTGTAAAGAGAAGAGAAAAAGGCTTGAGAGATAGAATCCTGGGGAACATCCACCATTAGGAGCATGACACAGATAATGAACCAGCAACGGAGACTGGGAAGAGCAGATAGACAGGGGAACCAGGAGACGGTAGTGTTATGAAAATCCAAAGAGCAGAGTGTACCCAGAAGGAGAGGGTGATCAACAGTGTCAAAGGCAACATGTAGCACAGAAGGATTAGGATGGAGAAAATATTTTCCAATTTAACAACTAAGAGATAAATAGTAATTTTAGAGAGAGTAGTTTCAGTTAAGTGAGGAGATCCGAAGTCAGATTGCAAAGGGTTGAAGAGTGAGAGGAGAAGAAATAGAAATTATGAGTATAGACAGATTTTTCAAGGAGTTTGACTGAGAAAGAGAGATATAGGATGATAATTTGAAAGGTAGTAGGTTCTGGTGATGTTTTTCCTAAGGATGGGGAAGACCTAGGCAGGGTTAGAGGCAGTATGGAAGGAAGGGGTTGGTAGAGAGAGGTTGGAGGAGGAGAAGAAAGAGGAGGAGGAGTGGTGATGAAGGACAATTCAAACTTCTGCAAAAGACAGAAGGGAATGGGTTCAAGTGCACATGTAGAGGAGTTGGTTAAGCAAGGATAAGGGCCACCTCATTTTCAGAGATGGAGGGAAGAGGAGAGGAGGCATCGATGTCAAGGAATTTTGAGATTAAGAGGAGATGAAGGTAATTCATGCTGAATGGCCTCAATTTTCTCAATAAAGCAATAGGCAAGGTCCTCAGATGATGGCAGGGGGTAGGATGGAAAGTAGAGGCCACTCAAGAATGACAGAGGTTTGGAATAGCTCCTGTGGGAAGTGAGATAAGGAATCAATTAGGGAGGAATAAAGGGACCATCTCAATGCAGTTGAGGGTCCCATTAAGACTGAACAACATGAATTATGACAACCAGTGAGTAAGGTTGTGAGATTTCCTCCAGCTTTTTTCCCCACAGCTCATGAGAAGAAAGGAGGAGGTGGTTGGTGGGAGGAATATTGGGTGGAGGTTTGAGCAGTGGCAGAGATTCAAAAACAGAGAACAGTTAGAGTTGAAATGCTATCTATTGGGTTAATGGATTCTGTTAAGACTGTGAAGTTTTCATTCAGTCAAAGGACTGCACTTGAGGACCTAGAGGCCACAGGTTCCCTACTCTGGTCTAGCACTTCGACTCTTAACACATGCTCATTGATTCACTGGTTATGTTAATTACACACCTCCCTATTGCCTTTGGTTTGAACATTTCCTTCTTTGCTATCATCAAGGTGGTTGCTGTTTTTTCTCTAACTTCTAGTCTTCATATTGCCATCAGAGCAAAACCCAAAAAAATATTCAGGGACTATGCAGGCAAAATTCGCCACCTGCATAGTCAGCAGGCCCTGTGATTATTTCCACTGATGGGCTGAGTTGGTATTGAGTGGAAACGGGTGTTATGATTTGGGTGCTTGCCCAGGCCCCTAGTGCTATTTCTGTATTGGCTATCTGTTGCCAAGACCACATTTACATCTGCCTAACTGGTAATATCAGCATATTTTATTTCCTTCCTTTTGGCCACTGGGATCCTTTTGGTCTCCTCTTACTTTTCATAGGAGGTTCCCCTAAGACTGACCCTGAAAAGACCATGTATGGTTGTCAACTTGACAATGGCCTAGAAGTGTTCTCACTAGTAAGAAAAGAAGGGCAGGGACTCTATCACCTGGAAGGTTCCAGTGCTCACACCTTATGGTTTGAAGTAAGTCTCTTTGGTTAGTTGAGCAGCAGAGAAGGGAAATATGCCTCATGACCTAAGTGTGTTTCTGGGGAAAATCACATATAAACAGAATTGGGTCAAGGAAAGGAGAAATAAAGTGACATCATGTTTTTAGTTCCTGATCACATCTTGAAAATACATAGCAATCTATCTGTAAAGCAAAGGATCATTTTCTAATGCAAAGTCACTGCTCAATTTGTGTGTGTTGGGGGAGGGATAAAGAGGAGATTTTTTTTTAACATTGATTTTTTTAAACCAGGGTAAGATTTATATGTATTGCTGATTCATACAAGGCTGAAATCCCATAAATGAACCAAAATGAAATTAATTGGATGCTTAATAAATATCTGTGGATAACAACAATAATGATTATGAACATTTAAGGCCAGATGGAATAATTGAAAAAATGGATTGAGGACTTGGGTTTTCATCCTGGATTAGTTCTGTGACCCAGTAGAAGTCATGCCTTTATGAGCCTCACTTTTCTCCTGGGTTGGATGAGGTGATATCAATGGTCTCTTCCAATTCTTATCCTACAGTTATTCAGGCCTCTTTGGTCTTTCTGTGACTCTAAGATGCTCTGCTGACAAGAGAGGTGCGATTGTCACTGTTTCCAATCCCAAGGAGGCTGGAATTTTCTCAGTTCTCCTCTGGCCTATGGGTTCTGTTCTTTTCATAGGGTTGGAGATGGAGAGCCTTAAGGGACCTCAGAGGCTATCGAGATCAATCGCATCTTCCTAGAGTTAAGGAAACAAGACTTTAGTGAATTAAGGCTAAGTTACTACCTATCTGGGTCACAACGATCAGAGCTGGGATTTGAACCTTGTCCAGGGGTCTTCTGACTCCATCTAGTTGTGGGCTTTTCCTACTGCACCTCAATGTGTTTCTCCACCTGACACTGTTGGGAGCTACCTTGCTTTGCAGCCACAGCCTTCGAAGCATGAAAATAGCTTTAACCCTAGAAAGGAAGAACCTCAAGGGAAAGGCTATACCAAAATCTACATAAAAAGATAAATATCATAAAGAGTAACAACACACACACATGCACAAAGAGTCCTTAATGACCTTGGTGAGCAAAACTAGAGAAACCTCTGAGCATTTGCTAAGGGCCAGGGACTGGAGATATAAGAGCCAGAGTGGAGCCTCTGCATTTGCTGACACGTTACATCATCAGGGAAGGCAGAAGTTAAAACAACGACACAAAGGAAATGAGAATTAATCTTGCGACACTGAGAAATGTAAGGGTTCTTAACCTGGGATCTGTGGACCCCTGAGGCTCTGATGGAGAGACTCCAGGCAAGTCTAGGAACTTGGATGGAAAAACTGGCATCTTTATTTCAATGTACCCATATATCAACATTCAATTGGTTTCCTTTGCAACCCTGTGCATTTCATTTTATGCATTTGAAGATCTTACTCAGAGAAGGAGTCCATAAGCTTCACTGGACTTCCTGCCAAAGGGTTCAGGACACAAAAAGAACCCTGACTAATATCAATTTCATATTACAATTTAACTGTGAAACTCCATTGACTGAGACGGAACTCATCGTCGGCTGTTTTAAATGGTGTTTGCATTTCGTTTTGGGTCCTGATCTGTAATTACCAAGGTATCTCCCATTGATGAAGATCCATAACTTGAAGTCTTTGAAATTTGGCTTAGGAGTATTGACTCATCCAGGGACACACAATCATTCTGTGTCAAAGGCAAAATTTAAACCCATGTCTTCCATATCTTGTGGCCAGTTCTCTGCCCAATATGTTAGTGTTGCACTATTAAGTGATTTTAATATTATTCCATTCATTAATTTGCTAAGGCCTAAAGGTATCCTAACATCCCTAGCATATACAGATTTTTGTTTGGGGAAAATCCTGAAGTCCCTCAAAAGAGAAAAACTAGTCAGTCTGTCAACATTTTGTAAGCATATACTATGTTCTAGGCCAGGAGCAGGGAACCTGTGGCCTTAAGGCCATATGTGGCTCTCTAGATCCCCAAGTGTGGCCCTTTGACTGGATCCAAACTTAATTGTTCTGTGAATTGTTCTGGTGTCTACCAGAGTATATTGAGCCCCATTCAAAGTCTGGCCATCTTGTTCTTAGTTCTTTAAGAACACAACACTTGTCACATTAAATGGTTGTTTTCCTAGGCTTTCTTCCTCACCTCCTCCTTGGAGGTGAAGCAGGGGTGAGGAGTAATAGATTTCTTTCAACTTTTGTTAAGTCAGATCTGTGATTTCATTGGGGAAAGGAGAAACCAATGAGGAAACTCCTACCAAAGTAGACTGCCCCCTGTTTTATCACTTGTAGTCTTAGGTGCCTTGGGCACTAAGAGGGTTAAGTGACTTACCCAGGGTCACACAGTTAGTATGAGTCAAAGACAGGACTTGGACCCAGGTCATCCTGACTACAAGGCTGGGTCTTGTTCTCCTACATCATGTACTTCTCTTGGTTTCCTTAATCTACTCCTAATTCATGTGCCATCTTGTGAACATAGCAGCATACAATCAGTTTCGAAATCACTTGAAATGATCTATTTCCTAGGTGAAAGGAAGCAAAGCACTGACAGAATCCAGTGGAGTTGGATCGCCATTGCAAGTTTGGGTTATATCACAAAGAATCTTTATTTTAATAAGGGAACTTATTTTTTATTGTGCATTGAATACATTTACAAGTTTCAAGATGTGTTTCACTTTGATTCATTGCTTTTTCACAAAGTCCATTTCCATTGAAGCGAACAGACAGTGGACACCTTGCTTCAAGAAGAGAGGAGTTGCATATCAACTCCAACTGATTACTTTGGGCCTTGAGTTGCTGAAGCTTGAGTTTAGGACAAATTGGTGGGCTAGAGGATTCTTGGTTTTTGCTCCATGGGAGCAAATTACCTAATATCTGTGTGCCTGCCTTTTTCCTCCCTGTAAAACAAAGTTGATGGATCTGGTTTGAGATTCTTGGCTTAGAGACAATAGGAAAGGGAAATGTTGTTTATACCCTATTTCTGTGGAACAGAAGCCCTTTGGAAATAGAAATAAAGAGTCTAATGTAATTGGGAAATCTAGGCCTTCATTTGAGAAACAAAAAGAAAAACAGTTTAGTGCACCTGGAGCCTGTGAATTGAAACAAATGCAATTTTATTAGATCCAATATTGTGAACCTTCACTTTGTTCTGATTTAGCCAAAAGGAGGAGTACAAGCTTGAAATCAAACCAACATTGCCTCTAACTAAGCTGCTCACAATTTATTATAAACCTTGAAACTCAATGATCACTCTTGAGGAGGAAATCCCACCCTATTGTTATCATCCACAAGAATCAATGTTTTAGGACATAGTTGCATGGACATTAGCAAGTCTGACAAACACTGAGGAAAGGCAATTTGGTTAATTCTAAGGACCAGGCGAATGGGATGAAATAGCCAGGGGGTTATGGCCCCTGTAATTCCTGCTGCTGGGGAGGCTAAGGCTGGCAACTCTCTCCAATCTTTGGAATTGGGAGTTCTGACCTGCGAAGGGTGGCTAAACTGATTGACATTCACTCTAAATTTGGTATTCATATGGATGAGATGGGGAGGCCAATTCTTTTTTAAATGAATGAAGAAACAAATGAACAAACAAGTAAATAAATAACAAACAATGAAAATATCTTTATAATGGCTAGGGAAAATAGTACAGAAAGGGAAAGGGGGCTGTTTATACCCCAGAGTGTAGATAAGAACAAGAAATGAGCTAGTGTGGAAAATGGTCACATTTTGCTTAGTTAGAAATTGATTCCTGGGAGAATTTACGGAGGTCTTTGAATGATAGAGACTGGAAACTAGGCCTTAATGAAGAACGAGATGGCGTTTACACTAGTCCTCCTTTCTACACAGAAACCTGCCCCAGATTCTTTGGGGACTCAGAAATTTCCAATGAGTTTTTCTTCCTCATTCTGTCTTGAATTTATCACTGTAGAAAATCTGGCGCATCTTATGCAAGGACGGGAGCTGCAGAACTGATAAGACTTCGACTTGTTCAGTTTCTCATTATGAATATTGCATCAATTTGTTGGTACGCAAGGTCCTAGAAATGTAGCCATTATGGTGGTTAATTTATGAATCTTCTAAAGGATTTTGAAAAGCTGTTCTTGGAGAATCTGGAATCTTCCTGACTCCAATTCTATCTTAGGAGAGCAGAGAACAGAAATAGGATAGGTTTTCCAACACCACTGGTTTTAGGGGACTTGTTTCTCCTTACAACATTTCTTCTCTGTCCCTTCAAGGTATTTTACTTCTCCAAAATGCATAGATCTTGGTGCTTAAAATTTCCATTAGCACTAAAAGAGCACTTCAGTGGAATATACCTAGCACTGTTGGGAAATGATTAATAAATTAAGACCTTGGTTCTATGGGGTGGGGGTGGGGGGGAGAATGAGCAGAGAGAAAAACTCCCTTTTCTTAGTCAGGAGGAATCCCAAGGGTGATTGCTTTACAGCTGCCACAATCACTGCAACAGAGTAAAAGATGGGGAGTAGTGAGAGAGGAGGTTTGTTTAAAAAGAAGACAGGGACCTAGAATGAGATTGTGGATGCCTTAAAAGTTAACCTTGATTTGGCAGGCACATCCCTGGGGCACTCCACTAGAGACGTCTTTCAAAAAACACAGACCCCTCAATGAGTACCCTGGGGGCCAATCATTCTACTGACTTCGCCCTCATCTAAGTATTCTCCCACTCAGCCTACAAATCTTTATCATGCTCATAAGGTATCTAGGTATCATAGTGGAAAGAGCACTGGACCTGGAGTCAGTAAGATCTGAGCTGAAATCTAGCCTCAGATACTGGCTATATGACTCTAGGCAAGTCATTTAACCTCCGCCTTCCTCAGTTTTCTTAACTGCCAAATGGGAATAATAATGGCACCCATCTCCCAGGGTTGTTGTGAGGATCAAATGAGATATTTATAAAGTGCTTAGCAAAGTTCCTGGCACATATTAGGTGCTTAATAAATGCTCATTACCTCTGTCTCCTCCCCCTCACTTTGAAGGGCAGCACGAGAGATTTTGTACACTTTGGTGAAATCTAGGTTCACCGTGTCTGCAATATTATTCTGCTGTATCAATGTAGGTAACCTGTCAGACAAGGTACTGAAGGCAGTCTGGAAGGACCAGACTTTTGGTGATCTCTTTTTTCCTTCCTCAAAGTTCACCAAGCATCCCTTTAATTGTTCACTCTGGAATTGTACCAGGAATCCAAGTCAAATTCACCAGCCTACAGTGTGAAGACAACCCCTTTTCTTTTGATAGGAATTCAGGATGCCATTTGCCCTTCTCCAGACTTATGGCATGGCTCTTGTTCTCTTCAGCTCTCCACAGATCACTGCCAGTAGCTCAGCAATTATACCAGTTATTCCAATGCCTTGGGAAAAAAATTGTTCTAGTGCACCTGGTGACTTGAATTCATTGAGAGCATCTAAGTGCTATATTATCATATTCAGAAGGAGTGGTGAATGGGGGAGACATTAAAAAAATCAATTTTTCCCTGGTAAAATGAGTTGAAAGGAAAGGTAGTATGATGTAATAAATAAAGAGCTGGCTAAGTAGTCAGAAGATATAGGTTTGAGGCACCTCTGACATATACTAGACAAATCACTTACCTTCTCAGTGCTCTAGGCCAGAGGTAGCAAACATGCAGCTCATAATACTCTCAAGTGGGGCCCAAACTAGATTAAGATGTAATTGGGAAATACTTAACAAAATAAATAAAAATACAATAAAATATAGATAAGGTTAATATGTGATTTTCTAAGTCCTTATGTGCAGTTCAGTGATTCCTTTCTATTTGAATTTGATACCACTGCTCTAGGCAACTCTCTAAGGCTATGAGCTCAGAGAAGGTGCTAATCCACATCAGCAAAGGGAGTTTCTTTTTAAAATGAAATTGTAGGTCTAGTTCCTGTTCCTATCATCATGGAAAGTTGGAAAGGATGGACCTGGAATTTCATCTATATGGCCTCTCCATACCATGACAGAGATCATAAGCCATCTGTGCCTGTCCACCCTGTGTAATTTGTCTATATCCTTCCATATGTTAGACAGGAGACTCCATCCAATACACTGAAACTTTCCTTAAATGGTGAGGATGTGAGTGGAGCTGTCCAGCACTTAACACACTGCCTGCCATAAAGAATACAACCAATCAACAAGCAGCAACTATATGTCAGGCACTGAATACAAATACAATAAATGAAACTCCCTACCCACAGGAAACTTACGTTCTAACAGGGAAGATAACAAGCACGTATAAAAATATATAGAGATAGGAATAAAGACTGAACCAGTGATTTTATAAGTACAAGGAATTCACAAGTGGGGAAACTCTTTAATAATCCTAGCCAAATGGATTGAGGAGGGTAAGAACTGAGAAAAGATCTCAGATTTGTCAATTAAGAAATCATTGGTAATTTTGCAGAGAGTGGTTTCAGCTTAGTGATGAAGATGGATGTCAGGTTGCAAAGGGTTGAGCAGTGGATGAGAGGAAAAGAAGTGAAAGTAGAAAATATAGACAGATTTTCCTAGGAATGTGACTGAGAAAGGGAAGAGAGATATGGGATGATAGCTTGAGGGGATAGCAGAGTCTAGCAAAGATCTTTTAAAGATGACAGAGACTTTGGAAAAATTGAAGGCATTAGAGAGGGAGTTAGAAGTGATGGAAAGGTTGGTATTTCAAAAGAGACATGATAAAAAAGGTAGTGATCTGCCAAAGAAGACTGAAGGGTATCATATCTGACTGGAGGGGATGAGACATATAGAGAGTTTGGCATTGATAAGGAGAAGGGCTATATCATTGTCAGAGACTGGGGTAAAGAAGAAGACTGGGGTAAGGTGGGGGATGATGTCAAAGGGTTCTGAGACAATGGGAAGGAAGAAGAGAGCCTCACTCTGAATAGCCTCAATTTTCTCAGTAAAGTAAGAGGTAAGATCCTCAGCTGAGAGGAGGAGAGGAAACAGTGGGAGGCTTGAGGAGAGAACAGAAGGTTTGGAAGATCTTCAGTAGAGAGGGAGATAGGGAATCAATGAGGGAAGAATAGAAATTAGGGTTAAGGTTAACCCTGGGGAGCATGAATTTATAATGCAACTACTCAGCACAGTTGTATGACTTCCTCTGGCTCTGATCAGCAGCTTGTGAGTAGGAGCTGAGGAGATGGATGGTGGGAGTGATCCACTGCTGAGGTCCTAAGCACTTTATAAATGCTTGTTGATTGATTGATTCCCTCTCATTCTGCATGTGACCAGTCCGTCTTTTTCTCTCCCATATTTGCTTAACTGTTTCTTTTCTATGGCCTCTTCTCTTTCGATCCTTCTTTGTAATATGCTGCCATCTGCCCATGCTCACTGTGCACCTCTCTAAAGCACTTGGGGTGATCTGAAATTCCAATTTTTCATAGACTCTAGGATTCCATTATTCACAGATATCTCAGGCAGTATCACTCTCATCCTCTAGGTCAGGGGTTCCTAATCATTTGTGTCATAGACCCTTTTGGCAGTCTGGTGAAGCTTGTAGACCCCTTCACAGAATTATGATATTAAATAATTAAATAAAACCTTAAGTTTTAGTGAGAGGCTAGGCAGCTGGGAGGTGAAGTAGATAGAGTACCATGCCTGGAGTCACAAAGGCTCATGTTCCTGAGTTCCAATCCGGCATCAGATACTTACAAACTGTGTGACCCTGGGCAGCTCACTTCACCCTATTTGCCTCAGTTTTCTCATCTATAAAATGAGCTGAGAAGGAAATGGCAAACCAATCCAGCATCTTGCCAAGAAAACCCCCAATGAAGTCATGTAGAGTCAGACCTGACTAAAAAAATGACAACAACAGGAATATATATACATATGTATATATGTGTATATATATGTATATACACACACATATATATACATACACACATATGCACATATATGTCTATATACATATATAAATATTCATACACATATGTTTTCCCATGTGGATTCACATACTTCCTGAAGTCTATTCATAAGACCCTTTAGGCATTCTGTACTCCAGTATAAGAACCCCTACTTTATGTGAAGAAATAAATGTAGCATTGTTAGCTTGCATGGATACAATACTTTAGGCTTTGCAAAATGTTTTAAATACATCATCTCACTTATTCCTCACAATAATCTTATGAAGTAGGCACTATTGTTATCCCCATTTTACAGATGAAGAAACTTATTATCAAAAATGACTTGCCCAAGGTTATACAGCCAGTTAAGTGTCCAAAGAAAGGAGTTGATCCCAGCCTCAATTTACAAAACTCTATCCACTGCATGATGCTGCCTCATGAAGTACAATTGTAGACAATTCACAATCCTGAGACTGGCACTGCATGAAGGGGAATAATGTGGTAGTAATCATGGAGTGGGGCTGGGGCCATATTGAGAAGCTCTGAATGGAAAGGAGGGCCGGATTTGAGGGAGAGAGAAAAACAGAGAGACACAGAGAGAGACAGAGAAAAGAGAGAGACAAAGACAGAGGAGAGACAGAGAGAAGAGAAGAGAAGAAGAGAGGAGAGGAAAGGAGAGGAGAGGAGAGGAGAGGGGAGGAGAGGAGAGGAGAGGAGAGGAGAAGGGAGGAGAGGAGAGGAGAGGAGAGGAGAGGAGAGGAGAGGAGAGGAGAGGAGAGGAGAGGAAAGGGGAAGGGAGGGGAGGAGAGGAGAGGAGAGGAGAGGGGAGGGGAGAGCTGAGGCCAGAGCTTCAGGGTAAACCCACAGTGAGCAGAGTGATGGTATATAATAAGAACTTAATAAATGTTTATTGATTGAATGATGTGGGGTTTTTATTCTGTTTTATTGTTTAGCTCGTCATGAACCACTCAATACTTTAATTATTATCTGTATAATAATAAAATCTGTATAATTAAATAACATTATGGGTATTGATACTACAAAATTAGAAAAGTTATGTAATTGGTTCTTGTTTCTACCTAAAAAATATCTAGTAAGTATTTATTTAGCTCTTGTTTTTAAATGTGTATTCTAATAATAGCTAGCATTTTCATCCTGCATTAAGGTCTGGGAAGCACTTCAGACACATTATCTCATTTGAGTTATCATCTATACTGTCCATAACTTTAACATATAAATTCCTAGTAGACAGAAACCATATTATATATAACTGTGGTGTACAGTCTTTCTGTGTTTAGTTGTGCAGTCTCTCTCACATGGTAGTAGTTATTTTATTAGAGTTGAGAAAATAAATGTTTAAAAGCTACTATAAATCAATAATACTTTCTGAAGAATTTGTATGTCATTGATAACATCTATATACATTTAAAAACAAGACCCATATGTCCTAGAGATACTCAGTCTATGGAGGGATGTTTGCTTATTTATGCATTCACATATTGACAGATGAACTTCCTCGGTACAAATCAGCTGTCCCTCTGGGGTCATAGTCCATAAGTCTGAAACCATGATGCATAATTCAAATGTTTTAAACTGGCACTCCCTCAAGTTCAGTGCATGCATTGCACCTTAAGTGAATCCTGTACACCAAGCACCAAATGTAGAAACAAAAATGAATGGGATGATTATTTATATTATGAAAGAATTCTTTACTTCACAAATGTTGAATTCAGAAGCTGCTTTACAAATAGATTATTGCATACCGGACAGGAAACTTCAGAGGCAGAAAAAGTTAAAGCAAAACTGTTAAGATCCAATGCCTCCTGGAGATCAATGAAGAATGAAGAGAAAACATCTAAGAGTATAACATAATTTAATTAGAAAACATGATTTAATTTACTAAGCTTTGGGGGGAACTTTCGCTTTTTATTTTAATAATATTTCATTTTCCCCAATTACATGTAAAAATTTTTAACCCTTGTTGTTTTTTTAATGTTCTAAATTCCTAACTTTATCCCTCCCTAACTCCTCCCTACCTGACATGGTAAGCAATCTGATATAGGTTATACTAGTTTGATGATGCAAAACATTCCTATATTAGTCATTTTGTGCAAGAAGACTGCAGCAAAAGAAGGGAAAGAAGGGAGAAAAAAAGAGAGTAAGAAAGGAAGGAAGGAAGGAAGCAAGGAAAGAAAGAAAGAAGGAAAGAAAGAAAGAAGGAAGGAAGGAAGGAAGGAATGAAGGAAGGAAGGAAGGAAGGAAAGAAGGAAAGTGAGACAGAGAAAGGAAGAAGGAAAGAAAATGTGCTTCAGTCTGTATTCAAACAACATCCGTTCTTTCTCTGGAGGCAGATAGCATTTTTCATCATGAGTCCTTGAGGATTGTCTTGGATCATTGTATTCCTGAGAATAGTTAAGTCATTTACAATTGTTCATTTTACAGTATTGCTGTTACTGTGCACAATGTTCTCCTGGTTCTGCTCATTTCACTTTGTATCAGTTCATGTAAGTCTTTCCAGGTTTTTCCGAAATCAGCCTGCTTGTCATTTCTTATAACACACTCGTATTCCATTACATTCATATGCCACAATTTGTTTAGCCATTCCCCAATTAATGGTCATCCCCTTAATTTCCAAATCTTAGCTACCACAATAAGAGCTGCTATAAATATTTTTGTACGAATAGTTTCTTTCCTCACCCTTTTTTAAAATCTGTTTGAGATATAGTCCTGGTGGTGGTACTGCTTGATCAAAGGGTATGTATAGTTTTATAGCCCTCTGGGCATAGTTTCAAATTGCTTTCCACAATGGTTGGATCAGTTCACAATTCCACCAATAGTGCATTAATGTCCTAGTTTCTCCGCAACCTCTCCAATATTTATCATTTTCCTTTTTTGTCATAGTAACGAATCTTATATGTATGAGGGGATACCTCAAAGTTGTTTTAATTTGCATTTCTCAATAGTGATTTAGAGCATTTTCATATGACTATAGATAGCTTTGATTTCTTTGCCTGAAAACTGCCTGTTCATATCCTTTGATCATTTATCAATTGTAGAAAATTTTCACATTTTTATAAAATAAGATATACTAATGTTTGACAAATACTCAAATTCTAAGAAACAGAGGATCTTTTAACAGAGGATGAAATGCTGTCATAATTCACACTTAAACAGTACTTGAAGGTTTACAAAATATTTTTCTCACAACTGCCCTGTGAAGTAGATAATCTAAATGTGACTTTTTTCTACAGATGAGGAAACTGAGGCTCAGAGACATTTAGGTGATTTGTTAAAGGTCATTTAGCTAGACAGGGTCTAGACTCAGGCTTTCTGAATTCCAAGACCTTTACTCTTCTATTGTCCCACATCAAGCTTAGATTTAAGGTCGCCCAGGATAGAAATTGAGTGAAAACATGAACTAAGCTGAACTACAAACCCTTTTGTTTGGATTTTAAAACACTCTACAATTTAGTGTCAGCTTATTGCATACCATACTCTCTTTCACATCCTCTATGATTCAGTCAAACTGGTCTAGTGGCTCTTCCCCAATATCTATCTATCCATCCACCCATCCAAACACATTTACATGTGTGTATATATATGTATGTGTACACACATGCACACACACATATAGATACAGATATGTGTATTTTTTCCCTGTGCACATAGTGCCTCCCAATAGAATGTGGGCTTCTTGAGAGTAGTGCTTATTTAGTTTTTGTCTTTGGGTCCTCTACCTGGCACCTACCTAGCATAGTGCCTGGCTCATAGTTAGTAAACAATAAATGCTTGCTCATGGCTCAGGTTCCACTAATTACTCTTGCTAACACACACTGGGTCCAATCAGGAACTGACTCCAAGGGGGTCATGATCGCCCTTTGGCTAATTACCTCCACCTGAGTTTATTCCAGCACGACATGATGCACTCAATATGCAATTCTTAAGCTAGCCCAAATAAAAACGGTAGCTAGCATTTGTATAGCACTTTGTAAAACACTTTATATATGTTATCTTACTTGATACTTAGAGCAGCCCTTTGACATAGGTCCTATTATTATCCTCATTTTACAGATAAGGAAACTGAGACTGAATGATGTTATGTGACTTGTTCAGGGTCACACAGCTAACAAATGTCTGAGGTAGGAGTCAAACTCAGATGTCTCTGAATCCAAGTCCAGCATTTTCTACACTGTGCTACCTCATGTGGATAAATGGTTCTCCAGATCCCATACAAATATTTATGGTCTCAAATGCATATCAAGTACAGGACAGCCTTTATTTAACCACCTAGAAAATATGTAAGATGCAAAAGACTCATAGGAGCCAAAAGAACAACAAGCCAATAGATGGAAAGACTCAAATAAGCCATCAGTCACCCTGCAGAAGGAAACTGAACTTGGGTTTGCCAGTGAGGCTACACGTGGTCGTTCCAATGAAGCCCTTCTTTTTTGCAGAATCCTATTTAGTCATTTCTAGACTTTTAATTCTACTGTATTTCTTAACCTGCTTCCCTCCATCAAAGGTAAATCTATCCTGGAGGGCTGCTAAGCAAGCAAGGCCCTTCTCAGCAGAACTGCTTGTCTCTGAATCATACACTATCTTGGCTCTCTAAGGAGGGCACTGCCTAGGAATTATGTGGGCTATCATATTCTTTTTTCTAAAGAGTACACTGCATCAGGAAATCCTTTTCTCTTTCTAGAAGATCCAAATCCCAAATACCTAAACTTGGAAATTCCCCTTGGGCTAGCAATGAGGTTCTGGGATCATGTTGTCCAAAACCTTACCGGCTATATACCGGAGGTTGGGGCTCACGAATACAGTTCCCAAACTGCTCTCTCAGATTATGTGGATGTACCTGTCAACCTCTGACACTGTGTTCTTTTGCTATAGGTTGCCGTCAAGTGACCTTGGAATTAGAGGAAACTGCACATGGCAACAGGTTCCCTTCCTGAATACACACATGTGAACTTGTGTACGTGCTCTCACGCATGCGCGCGTGCACATGCACACACACACACACACACAACATTGCACATCCATTCTTCTGTCTTCTGTGCCTTTGGAAGGCATTAGAGAGAGAAAGAGAAAGACAGGAAGGCAGAGACAAAGGCAAGTAGAATTAAAGACAGGATGATAAAATGAAGGAATGGGAGAGAACTAGAATGAGCTGGTTACTTTTCTAGTCTTATTGGGACTGGGAAGATGACTTCTCTTAAAAGAGATCTGTCCTTTTGAGCTTCAATCAGCCAGTCATCAAGAGGCAGTCCCTGTTCCTGAAATCCAATACGTAAGATGTTAATAGGCATCCCTAGATCCTTGTGGAGGTCCCCTTAATATGCGACCTAACAAAGGACTGCACCATATAATGTCAAACACGTTGATCAGAGAATTCATCAGCTTTATCAGAGAATAAACTGATTACTCCACCTTCCCACTTTCCAGCTGAATGAATGATATTAGTCAGGCAATTCAAACCAGATGCTGTTCCTTTAAGATTCTATCGGTGGATCGGTTTCAGTTGACAAGTTAAAGTATGTAAAGTGGTCTATTACTGTTGTTGCTCCTACTGTAGCTATTGGTATTCTGCTTTTGGTAATAAATCCATTAAAAAAGCCCCAGGTGCAAGCCCAGGGGCTGCACTATTTCCCTAAGATTTCAGAAAAAGGGATCAGACAAGGGATCACATTGACTAAAATGGAGGAATACTGTCCAAGGAATAGAGGGAAGAATCTTCCATTGAAAGGATAAGTGAGTGAGGTTTTAGAAAATAAGCAAGCAGACCAAGCCCCAGAAAATTCCAGATCATTATAGGCAGGCATCTGTTCAGTGTCATGAGGCATTACTTCCCATGTTTAATCCTCAGTACTTCAGACTTCACCTGACTTCAATTAAAACCCCAATTTGTCCTTAGTATACTACTCACTTACCATCTGATAGCTCATTATAACTAATTTGGTTTTTTTCTGTTTGAAATCTAGTTCAGATTAGACAAGTAGTGGGAACAAGTGGAACAAGTGGACCATGTGTTAGGTTTGCTTGAGCCAGTTTGGAACTGATAAAAGGGTCCTGAGGAGGGCGATTGGCATGTACCACCCCTCCAAAGTCCTTATTTTGTCCAGCTGCCCAACAGGAGAGATAAAACCCTTCTGGCTGTCAGAGATTTGCATGTTACTTAGTACTATGAATGTAGGTTCTGGGTCACAAGTACAGAAGTATAATTAACAATCTTGGTACTAACCATGCCCTCAGACCAACCTTGGGCTAGAGAAGGCCCTGATGCTGACCCTATGGAGAAGACCTTGGGAGACTGTCAGATCACTTCTGCAGAAGATCTGCCCAGAGAAGAGAAGGGCAGGCCTCAGAGTTCAGCAGATGCAAATTGTGCCCCCTCTAAATTTCAGTCTTCTGAGACAAAGCCCTAGTAGCCTCACCGTATTTATAGTTCTACAAAAATAACTGGGAAAAATCATCCTTCAGATAAAAAACTGCATCTGAAACTAAAAAAGTGTTAATCAAGGGTCAGTCAATTAGAATTTATTAAGTACCTACTATGTGCCAGTTACTGTGCCAAGTGCCCATGCTAGTTATGGTTCTATGAAAGCAACTGGGAAAATCATTCATCGGATGAGAAACTTCATTTGAAACTGAAGGAAAGTTAGTCAACTTTGATTGTTACCTTTACTAGCTAGGGCCCTTTTCTGCCAGAGCTTGGGTTTATAGCTGTCATTCTTATCTTGAATTACCTTGTGATTTTTGATGCTTTCTGGGTAAAGAATTCACGGTCTCCTGCACAGACCCACAGGGTCTGTTCTTCCTGGTGGAAAGAGAATTATTGCCCAATTTTCAGAGAAACTGTTCTAGACCAGTAAGCTACCTTTTTGGGGGAGTTATGTCAAATTCAGTGTGTGAATTAATCTGTGTACCTCCTTTTCAAATTTAATTTTCATTCCTGTAAGATGCAGCAAAACGGTGATATTTTTATTCTTGGTGCAGTGGTGTAGGAGTGGGGAGGGCAAGTTGGCCAAAGACAGTGGTATAAAACAGTTCATTGTGCCTCATTTTCTGGCCTTGCCAAGCGAGAATAATAGCATTTTCCTCTCTGTCTGGCAGGGATGTTGTTAGGATAATCTCACCGATCCGATTTTAACCCAATATATTTTCCTTGAACAACAACACATAAATTCAGGCAATACTCTAAGATATAACTAGAAAAAATATTTACCTTGTTTAGCTCTAGGTCAGCTAAGGTTTGAAGAGGTCATGTGACCTGCTAAAGCCACTCAGCGGATCACTAGCTCCTAAGCCAGGGACAAAAGCAGCCCCCAGGCTTCCAGGCTCTGTCCACTAGGCTTCTGCAGCCTAAGGAAAGAGAAAGAAATTATCTCTTTATGTCCAGATTTCCATTCAAAATCTACTGAAACCCAGTCATTATTCACTTTAATGTCCGATAAGAGAGAAATTGAAGTATACTTAATCTGTTGCAATGGGAGAACTCATTTATAATGAATTGTATTGATATTGCACTGACTATTAAACCTGATTTATAGGGGACTTGGGTTTTGTCTTATCTGAATCTTTATCAAGGCAGCATCCTACAGTGGAAAAAGCCCTGGCCTTGGTGTCAGAGGATTCAGGTTCAAATCCTGCCTGGGTCCTTAGAATCTGCGTGCCTTTGGACCATTCATTTTGCATCAGTGGGCCTCCGTTCCCTCATCTGTAAAATGAGGGGTTGGATAGCTGAGCTCTAAAATCTGTTCCAGTTCAAAATCTAAGATCTTATGAGGCTTAAAAGTCACCTCACAGGACTTGCAGATTTTTACCACAGTCAAAAGTCTCCAATTAGAGGCCCAGGGATGGATTGTATGCCTACTTTCTAAGGACAAAACTAGCTATATTTGGAAATGTTTGTCTCCAGATTGGCTGCAAAATGATAAATACTTCAGTGATGCTAACTCTCAAAGACTAAGGTATAGATCAGGGGTTCTACATGGTTGTGTGTGTGTGTGTGTGTGTGTGTGTGTGTTCGTGTGTGAATGCGTGTGTGTGCATACATATGCAATAGATCCCTTTAGACAAGATCAGAATAATAGTATTAAATGTATAAAATAAGATGCTTAGGTTTATAAAGGAAACTAATTAAATTGAAATACAGCTGTCGATTTTTTTTAAAACCAAGTTTCTGGACCACGGTTTGACAATCCCTGGTATGCGGGGTTGCCATCTGCATTGTTGAAAAGTTATTACCTGAATTGAATCCCAGACGCATGATCCGTTGGCATACTGACATTCTTGCCATCATTTTAAAAGTAACAGCTTTGTAGAAAGAATAATTGAAAACAAACATGCCTATGTGAGTGGATCTGTAATCTCGATGTGGGGATTCCTTCTACAATTCTATGCTTGCACATTCCATGATGCAGCTTTCCTTATTAAATCAAAATTGAAGAGGAAAGAATGGACTAGATTGCCTCTGGGAAAGGGAGCAGAGTTTTTGGTGACCCCCAAGATTCTCCCTAATTTGGAAACCTGTCTTTTTAACATCATTAATTTCAGAGTATTACTACATGACTGTGAATATAAGAGAACACTAAGGCTTCACAATGATAGCCCAGTCCAAGGCAGCAGAGAAGTACATTATTTGGTGGAAATTGGCTACAGTATGAGGCAAATGATGGCATTGCAGGAGGTTTGTAAAAGAAATTATTGAATGAGCAATAACAGAAGGGCTGCCCAGCTACCACCGTGGCACCCCTATAATGTGAAAAGATGCAAAAGCAATGGTACCTACCCTTTTTGTGAGCTGGACCTCTTAGGCCGTGAGTCTAGTGAAGCCTATGGACCTCTTCTCAGAATCCTATTTTTAAATGTAAAATAAAATACAAAAACAACCAATAGCATTTAAATACAGTTATTAAAATATATTTTAAAAAACCAAATTCATGGACACCACATTAAGAACTCCTGATTCAGAGGGAGACCTTTGCAACTTAACTGGACTCCTGTGGGAGCCTTATAGGAGAGCATAGATAAGAATTACAGCTCAGGATGAGAAGGTGTGGATGGATTGTGATTTGTACCACCAGAAGGAGACTCCCCCATAGCTGAGATCACAGGAGTTAGAGGATCAAAGATATAGCTTCAGAGGTCATCTAGCCCATTATACAGATGAGAAAATTGAGGCCCAGAAGCTTGCCCGTCACCCACGTAAGAAGTGGCAAGGCTAGAATTTGAACCCAGGGCCCCTAACTCCAAATCCAGGACTCTTTTGATGAGGAATTAGACTACTTTCCTGAATGCTTCCCCAGGTGTTGGTGCCATGCTCCAGTCAACGTGTATCAATTCATTCTCTCTCTCTCTTCCTCTATGTTTCTCTCTGTCCCTCTCTCTCTCTGTCTTTGTCTCTGTCTCTTTCTCTGTCTCTCTTTCTCTCTCTCTCTCTCTCTGTCTCTCTCTTTGTCTCTCTCTCTCTGTCTCTCTCTTTGTCTCTCTCTCTCCTCTCCCTTCTCTCTCCCCTCTCTCTTTCCACTTCTTCTTTCTCTTCCCCCTCCTTTCCTCTCTCTCCCTCTGTTCTCCTTCTCTGTTCTCTCTTCTCTCTGTGTCTTCTCTGTCTCTGTTTCTTCCTCTTCTTCCATCTCTGTCTCTATGTCTGTCTCTCTGTCTCTCTCTCTGCGTCTCTCTCTGTTTCTGTCTGTCTTTCTCTCTGTCTCTTTGTCTCTCTCTCTCCTCTCCCTTCTCTCTCCCCCTCTCTCTTTTCCCCTTCTTCCTTCTCTTCCCCCTCCCTCCCTCTCTCTCTCTCTTCTCCTTCTCTGTCTGTATCTTCTCTGTGTCTTCTCTGTCTCTGTTTCTTCTTCTTCTTCCATCTCTGTCTCCATGTCTGTCTCTTTGTCTCTCCTCTCTCTAGCTTTCTCTCACTCTGTCTCTGTCTCTCTCTTTCTCACTTACCTGCCTATATATGCATATAGTATATGTATATTTATCCATTGTTTCCCCCACCAAGATGGAAGGGCAGGGTTCTCTGCCTCTGTCTCCCCAGTGCCTAGCACATAGAGGGTTCCTAGCAGAGGCTCATTGATTGGCACATTGTACAGTGTCCCAAGTGCTTATTGGCCCAGGGATCTAACCCAACCTTTGATGCTTTGTTAGTGTGTTTGTCAAACTGGGCCTCGGTTTCCTCACTTATAAAATGAGGAACTTGAACTAGAGGCCTCTGAGGTCTCTTCTAGTCCTAGAGCTATGGCCCTGATTGGCTGATGGATCTGAGGCAGCCTGAGACAATAGAAACATTTCTGAACTTCAAGTCAGGAAAGATCTGGGTTCAAGTGTTGCCTTTTATACTTTTTAGTTATAGGATCTTAACCAGGCTAGACCTCAGTTTCCTCATCTGAAAAATGAAAGCGATGGAGTTTAATCTCACTGGATTGTTGGGAAAATCAACCAAAATAATATTGATGAAGTGTGTTGTATATGCTGAAACCCAATTGAGAAGAGGACTGAAAGCTAATAATCTGAAAGGGATGATGGGAGTAGACATACTGCTAAAGGAAGAGAGTACAAAAAAGAGGGAAGGAAAGGACTCAGGGGAAAATCGGGAGGAGGGCATCGAGCTTACACGGTAGCAAAGAGGGTGACCGGCAAGGAGCCGGCACCAAGGTGGGAGGAGAATGGGTGAATGAGCCAGTTAGCAGAGCCTGAATTCCCACTCCTGCTCCTTCCAGGCAACTACAAATGCCTCCTCCTGTTTTCTAAATTTAAAAGCCAAGCAAACCTGAAGTCTCACTATCTATGGGTTTTCCTTTAAACTACCAAAAGTCAAATCTGTAATTAACTCGGGGATTTATAGTCAGCAGCTCTCCAAAGTACATATTAGCTTTCTAAATAAGTCTCTTTTACCCACTCGATGTGGAATGTCTTTTGCCAACTTCTGAAGGGGAGAGTTGGGAGAGGGCTAGTTCTTTCAACTTTTCACAGGAGGCAAGGTCAGAGTAGAAGGAATCCATCAGAAGGAGGTGAGGGGCTTGGCCACCATGGTGAGAATGAGGAAGAGCAATGGCATCTGGGATTTAGGTGGTACAACCAACATTAAGAGGACAGGGCAGGCATTTCCCCCTCTTGCCTCAGTTCTGTTTTTTCACGCAGCAGCCACAGTGGGGATCCTGGGACTGCCCACTTGGTTGGAAGATTGCCTTTGGTGTGTTGTGATAGAGTGGGTGTTTTATTTGGGATTGTGAAATCGAATAGATGAGCAAACAAAGCCTCCAAGGGCCAGAGTCATGACACACACACACACACACACACACACACACACACACACACACACACACACACAAGCACATCCAACTACTGGCTGTTGACTGGGGCATCTTCTATAAATATCAGTGTCCAGCTGGGTGTGAACATCTTTGCAGATCCGAAGAAAGGCTCAGGCTAGACTGCCAAGTGAGTTTCAGCTTCAGGCAGAAACGGAAGCCCTGATCCTTAAGTGACCCTAGAACACATGAAGTGTTTCTCATGAGCTCATGAGCCCCTGAGAAATTTCATAGCTTGTTTTTGTTTGTTTGTTTGTTTGTTTACAACAGCCATGTTTCCTGTGAATGGCTACTGTGTTGAGTCTAAGCTCTTAGGAGATGGTTTATCTATGCTGACTTTGCTAAAAGGAACCTTAGCAAATCATTCATAAACTCAATTGCTAAGCATTTATTAAGTGCCTCCTGTACACCAGACACAGAGGATACAAAAATGAAAAAATCCCTGGCCTCAAGGAGCTTAAATTTTAAGCAAGAAAAAGAGATACAAACATAAACAAGACACTGAAAACCTGTTTTATGTTTCCAGCATTCAGAATTTTAAAAAAACTCTTCTTGTTTTTTAAACCATAGGTGACTGCTCTGTAACAAATCACCAAGGTTTTCTTTTTTTCCTTTTCAGTTTTCATTGAGATATTGTTTTTATGTCATTTACATTTCCTAATATAGCTCTTTCCCTCACTCTCCCAGAAATCTATCCCTTGCAAAAAAAAGAATTTTGAAAAAAAGGGGAAAAACCCCAGCTCTCCAAATCTAGCAAATCTATAGCCAAGTCTGACACTATATGCATTATTACCCACTTATAGCCCCACCTCTTCAAAGCCTAGGGAGGGATGCTTTCTCTTATGTCTTTTTAGGAGCCAAGCTTGTGAGGACTTTTTTGCAGCATTCCATTTTGGTTGTGTTTTTATGGTTCTTTCCTTTCCCTTGGTTGTAGCCATTGTATGTATTGTTGCACTGTCTGTGCTTACCTCACTTTGCATCAGCTCATGTAACTCTTCCTGAGCTCCTCTCTTCATCATGTTAGTTGTTTCTTACAGCACAGTAGAGTCTCACTGCATTCAGGTGCCATAATTGATTGAATCATTCCCCAACCAGTGGGAAATGACTTCATTTCCAATTCTTTGCTGGCACGAAAGTGCTACTGTTTATCCTTTCTCATCTATGCAATCTGTGTTTCTATCTTTGATGCTGGTAAGGCATACATCTATCTGTGGGTTCCATGGGTCAAAGGTAATGGATAACTTTGGTCACTTTCTCAGCATAATTTCAAATCGTTATTAAGCTGTTTTTCATTCTATGGATCCCTCAAGAATCTAGTGACCTTCTCACAACCTCCTCTCTGTCACTACTCTGCTTCAAACAAATACACAGCCCAGGAAGCACCATTGTTTGGTCCTAGCATCACCAACGTCAATCACTAAAGGACATGGGTTTGAATGTAAGCTCTACCACTTACCACCTATGTGACTTTGGGCAGGTCACTTCATCTCTCTAGACTCCAGCTTCCTCTGTGAAATAAGGGCATTGGATTAAAAGATCTATATGGTCCCTTCCAGCTCAAAATTCAGTTGGTAAATGTAAGGGCACAGTGTATTTGAGAAGCACAATGGCTAGAGGGCTGGCCTCACAACTAGGAAGATTCAGCTTCAAGTTCACCTTAGATGCAAGGTAGCTGTGTGACCCTGGGGAAGTCACCTAACACTTTAGTGTTCCAGACCACTTTCTAAGGGTCTAAGTTGCAAAGCAGGTACCTATCTGCCTTGCTTGAAGGGTTTTCTTCACCAAGAAGTTCTCAATGAAATCACAGTTCTCTGATGAAATCCCATGTCTGCACCAAAAAAGATAGGAGGGAGTAGTTCTCCCCTGGCACCACTTTGGTCCTTTTCTCTCCTTCCCACCTCTCATCAACAAACCAGTGAGGGCCATCTCCAGTCATCCTGATTATATCTGGCCACTGGACCCAGATGGCTCTGGAAGAGAGAGTGAGGCTGGTAACTTTGCATAGCCCTCCCTCACTCAAATGAAATTCATTTGCTCATCATGGCATCCCCTCCATGATGTCATGGTTCTCCTTGGGAACAAAGGGCAAACAATAACAAACAGAAATTCTCCACCATTCTCCTCACTGCTTTAAGGAACACTATGCAGTATATAGAGTTAAATGTGGTGAATTAGCCAAGAGTTTTTTTTAAATAGTTACAAGCATATTACTACTACTACTACTACTACTACCACCACTACCACTACTACTACTACTACTACTACTACTACTACTACTACTACTACACACATATAAGACTTTGGGGGTAAAAAAGCACTTTCCTCATAACAACCCTATGAAATGGCAGGAGGTGCATTAGTAGAGAAGCTGGCCCCTAAGTCAAGGAGATCTTAGTTCAGTCCTGACTCTGACACATACTGGTTGTGTGAGCTTGGACAAGGCCGCCTTTGACCTCTTGGCACCCCAGGTAGCTCTTCAAAGCTATAAATCACCAAGGTGCTAAAACCCAGGGTAGAAGTTCCTTGTCCTGAACTCCCTTTACTTATGAAATCATCCCTCTGGTCCAATGAGAGATAGCGGATAATGTCAATATTCTTCCTATTTTCTAACATGGATGTTTCCATAATCACCCAGTTGGTATCAAAGTTGGATGGGGTGGTTAAAGTCTTCAATCGAGCTCTCCTGACTGACTCTAAAACCATTATTGACACTGTGCTCTAAGAGCTTTATCTTTAGTACTGTGCATCTGTTTTTCAAGCATTACATGTGAACATAGAGATAGGGACTGGACCTGGGATTGGACTGATACAGGAAAGTCCCAGACAAGGAAGTTCTATCTACTAATGCAGGTAGCCATCTTTTTGGTAACTTGTCATCATAGAGAATTTCTCATACAATGGTCAAATATACTATGAGCCCCCAAATGGTAAACAAACACAGGGCTAGTGCTGTACAGATACACCTATAAATGGGTCTATTAGCTCTGAGTGTCAGTCAGGGTTCTCCTTAGGGGGATGGCAGTTATCTTGCCCAAGGACCAGCTCTCTCTCCAGCTCTGACCATTCACACATCTTCACTGATTCATCTCTTTTAGAGCTCATTAAAAATGAATACCTCCCGCTGCAGTGCAGAACAAAAATACAAATTCTGCCAAAGGCTTTCCTTCCAGCTTTCTGTTATGAACTCTTTCCTTCTGTCATGGTTGTTAGCCCTCAGTTCTCCATGGAGAGAGGGCCAGAAGGTTGCTCGAACAAGGAGCATTTCTCATCTGTCTGTAAGTGGGGATTGAAAGAGAACCCCCCATCTCTTGGCTCCGGGCATTTTCTCTGGCTGTCCTTCATGCCTGGGATACTCTCCCTCTTCATTTCCACTTACTCCTTCTCTGACCTTCTTTAAGTCACGAGAAAGATCTTATTTTCTAAAGGAAGTCTTCCTCAGTCCCCTCTAATTCTAATGCTATTTCTATTTTAATTATTTCATATTCATCTTTATATAGATTGTACATATTTGTGCCTGGCACATAGTAGGTACACAATAAATGTTTAGTCACTGAACAATCATAGCTGTAAATCTTCACATAGTGGTGTATGTGTGGATGAACAAGAAGGTTACCCTGGCTGTCTTTGGCTTACCTGTCTTAGCCCTGATTTCCTGTAGCCTTCAAGGAATTTCAACAGTTGGACTTTCCATGAATATGCAATGATCGTCTCTTGTTCAACAACGAAAAGAACCATACATCTTGTATCAGAGGACCTGTGTTCCCACTACTTCCTGCATCCATCAACTCACACAGGTGTGTATATCACCTCACACAGGTGCATCTGTCACCTCACACACTTGCCTCTGTCACCTCAGACGGGTGCATGTCACCTCACACACCTGCCCCGTCACCTCACACACCTGCCTCCATCACCTCACACACCTGCCTCCATCGCCTCACACACCTGCCTCCGTCACCTCACACACCTGCCTCCATCACCTCACACACCTGCCTCCATCGCCTCACACACCTGCCTCCGTCATCTCACACACCTACCTCCATTACCTCGCACACCTGCCCGTCACCTCACAATCACCTCACACACCTGCTTCCATCACCTCACACACCTACTTCCATCACCTCGCACACCTGCCCATCACCTCACAATCACCTCACACACCTGCCTCCATCACCTCACACACCTGCTTCCATCACCTCACACACCTGCCCCGTCACCTCACACACCTGCCCCGTCACCTCACACACCTGCCTCCATCACCTCACACACCTGCCTCCGTCACCTCACACACCTACCTCCATTACCTCGCACACCTGCCCCCGTCACCTCACACACCTGCCCCGTCACCTCACACACCTGCCTCCATCGCCTCACACACCTGCCTCCGTCACCTCACACACCTACCTCCATTACCTCGCACACCTGCCCGTCACCTCACAATCACCTCACACACCTGCTTCCATCACCTCACACACCTGCTTCCATCACCTCACACACCTGCCCCCGTCACCTCACACACCTGCCTCCGTCACCTCACACACCTGCCCCCGTCACCTCACACACCTGCCCCCATCACCTCACACACCTGCCTCCATCACCTCACACACCTGCCCGTCACCTCACACACCTGCCCCCGTCACCTCACACACCTGCCTCCGTCACCTCACACACCTGCCTCCATCGCCTCACACACCTGCCTCCGTCACCTCACACACCTGCCTCCATCGCCTCACACACCTGCCTCCGTCACCTCACACACCTGCCCCCGTCACCTCACACACCTGCCTCCGTCACCTCACACACCTGCCCCCATCACCTCACACACCTGCCTCCATCACCTCACACACCTGCCCGTCACCTCACACACCTGCCCCCGTCACCTCACACACCTGCCTCCGTCACCTCACACACCTGCCTCCATCGCCTCACACACCTGCCTCCGTCACCTCACACACCTGCCCCGTCACCTCACACACCTGCCTCCATCACCTCACACATCTGCCTCCATCGCCTCACACACCTGCCTCCGTCACCTCACACACCTACCTCCATTACCTCGCACACCTGCCCGTCACCTCACAATCACCTCACACACCTGCTTCCATCACCTCACACACCTACTTCCATCACCTCGCACACCTGCCCATCACCTCACAATCACCTCACACACCTACTTCCATCACCTCACACACCTGCCTCCATCACCTCACACACCTGCCCCGTCACCTCACACACCTACCTCCATTACCTCGCACACCTGCCCGTCACCTCACAATCACCTCACACACCTGCCTCCATCACCTCACACACCTGCCTCCATCACCTCACACACCTGCCTCCATCGCCTCACACACCTGCCTCCGTCACCTCACACACCTACCTCCATTACCTCGCACACCTGCCCATCACCTCACAATCACCTCACACACCTACTTCCATCACCTCACACACCTGCCTCCATCACCTCACACACCTGCCCCGTCACCTCACACACCTACCTCCATTACCTCGCACACCTGCCCGTCACCTCACAATCACCTCACACACCTGCTTCCATCACCTCACACACCTACTTCCATCACCTCGCACACCTGCCCATCACCTCACAATCACCTCACACACCTGCCTCCATCACCTCACACACCTGCTTCCATCACCTCACACACCTGCCTCCATCACCTCACACACCTGCCTCCATCACCTCACACACCTGCCCCCATCACCTCACACACCTGCATCCACATCTCACCTCTCCAGGCCCCAGTTTCTATATTTAATTCTATAGCAACAGCACCACCACCAATAACAAGAATTTATAATTCTTTTAAGGTCTGCAAAGTACTGTACCTTTATCATCTCAATTGATCTGTGACTTGAAGGGATGGGGCTAGTTGACCTCTGAGGTACCTTCCAGCTTTAAATTCTGGTCCCATGTCCTGCTGTTTTGGATTGTTTGCTCATCTGTAAAATGGGGATAATAACAGAACTTTTACCTCATGGGGTTATGGTAAGGACCAAATGAGATGATACATAATGCAGACCTTACAGTGTTCTATAAATGTCATAATTATTGGATTAGAAAAGGTAGCGTATTAAAACCAACATCCAAAGGGGCAAATTGTAGGGGAAATACCAGGAAAATTAGCACAATGCCCTGCACACTATTATCTTAGTTAACATTTATATGGTGCTTTAACGTTTGTAAAGCACTTTAGATGTACTGCTATATTTGATCCTCACAACAACCCTGTAAGGAAGGCACTATGGGTAGTCCCATTTTACAGATAAGGAGACTGAGCCTGAGAGACATTTGACTAGTATCCCTCAGTTAGTAAATGACTGAAGCAGGATTCCAACTCAGACTTTCCTGATTCCGAAGTCCAGGGATCTGTCTACTTCACCACCTACCTACCTCATATCATAGTGGCTTAAGAGGACCACAGATTTTGAGCTTCAGAGCTAGAAGGAAGGTTAGAAGTCATCTCATCCTACCACCTTGTTTTACAGATGCAGAAACTGAGGCATGCTTAGGAAATGTTTATTGAATTTAACTGAAAACACTTTTTTCTTATGTAGCATCAAGGAAATGATTTCCACTATATACACATATTATTATACAAGTTTCCTCAATAAATGATCAGATTAGATAAAAGCTATGCATCATCATATTATGTAATAATGAAGAATGTGTCATTATGAGATGCTATTTTGAGAGAAAATGTAGAGAAACTTAGCTGCTATTAAGAAGCAATGGATTTCTATAGATTTGTTAAATCTCCAGTTAATTGAACAAAGAAAGTTGAAGTTGGCTTTATAGTCTGGTGGTGGTGGAAATGGGGGGGGAGGGGGGAGAGGGCAAGTTTGCAAGAAATATAGCAGAGCAAAATCTGGCCCATGTTTGTTGCTCCTGTGGCATAGATACATAATGAGCACCAGATGTACAATTAAATATGAAACGTACTCAGTTTGAGCATTCCAGATGTCACAGGATAGAGAAAGGGAAAAGCTTGTTACATTTAATTATACACTCTACTGGGTAGTATGAACTATTTCCACATATAATTTTACCTCTCACTCACACATACATACATACACACACAATAGAGACCTCCATTTATAGTATGTCATCTTTTGTGCAGTCTATCTAGCAATTAAAGTACAAATCTGAGATTATGGAGCAGTAAACTCACTCAGATGCATGCTGACCTAATGGGGAATTTTCCAGACCTCCTATAGATATCACTCCCCTAATCAGATTACTCCTCTAAGTGTACTAAGCAGAAGATCGGGATACTGCCTTCTAAAGTCTCCACAGAAAGAGCAATGGAAATTAATTTGTATAATTGGCACTCGTGAATGCCTCTGTGCTATCTACGAGTTCAATTATTTTAAAGTGGGAGAGAATACTAAATTGAAGTGTCTCAAAATTAATTAATTTAGCCTTGGATCATATCTGGAAATTACAAGGCCATTGTGTATTAGACAAATATACTTGATTCTTTGAAATATTCCCTTAGATTCTATAGTTAGGTAATGAATTATATGTCATATCTAGCTTGCCCTTTGAAGTTGGGAGACAATGGTCTTTTCCTGTTTTAATAATCATGTGGACAACAACAGCAAAAAAATGAATTTATTGACTTAAAATATATTTGTCAATGCTTCAACATGCTCTAAATAATAGACAAGCATTTTGCCGTTTGTCCTTTAGAAGATTTCTTATTGTGTAGAGATCTCAGTGTGATAATATCTGCCTCTTACAGGGAGAAGCCCAGAAGCTGTATTTATTTCAAGTGGAAGAATGACTGATGTCAGAAGTCCATAATCAGCACTAGTAGAGCATATAAATACTGAGGACAGATAATCTATGGTTTTAGAGTGTTGAAGAGTATACTTTTAGGACTGCATAAGAATAGGTAGTAATAACCAAGGTTCTTTTACATATAGTATCTAATTTTTTGTTCTTGCAGCAGCAATTTGAGGTAGATGCTTTTATTATCCCGATTTTCACAGATGAATCTGAGTCTGATTTACCCAGGGTCATACGCCTTGGGTGTCTGAAGTATCTGAAGGAGAATTGGAACTCAAATCCTCCCGAGTTCAAGACAGGACCTTAAGCTGATTGCCTACCTGTAATGGCTTCAGAAGTGAAACTTCAATCCTCTCATTATTCCAAATGCCCCAAGGCTAGAAAGGCATCCCTTAGAATTCTTCCCAAGATGTGATTCTGTAACACTACCCTATAAGGCTTCCATTTCAATAATTAAGTGACTATACATTTATGTGTTAAATTTTTTATAGTACATTGAGTGGCCATTTCTAATTTAACTGATTCTACAGTGTTTATGTGACCACTTTCCAGTCAAAGATGCTAATGGCACACTGATTCGGACAAGAGATGAGTGTTAAAACTTTTAGGATAAACTCATTTTTTCTTGTTTATCATTATTCAATAAAACACAGGTTTGACTGATAGACCCAACAACCCAACTGCACTTATCAACCGGAAAGAGAAAGGAGCTAGTGACTTCTATGAGACTCTTTTAGTCTCAAAAATCATCCGATCCATCTTCCTGCTTTGTATTTAATGCAAAGATGCATGTGACACTCCCAGTGAAACTCTGGGCTTGCTTTATTTAGCTCGTTTAACAGTTTGGTGTTCAGTTTCCACTAAAGCTAAAATCCGTAAGGCAATCAGTGATGTATGCTGATGATGAATGAAGTTTGTGGGAACACCAGGGTGAGTGTATGTAATTTCAGTTAATAGCAGTCAATTTTTCATGTCAAGAATTTTCCCTCAGATGTTTTCTGAGCATTGAACAAAGTCCTTTAATGAATACCAAATGATCACTGGCTTGCTACAATATGAGTTAATCAGGGAAACAGGTGGCAGGGAGAAAGTGATACTCCAATGTTATCTTTTTTAAAATTTATTTTTTATTTTTAGTTTACAACACTCAGTTCCACAAGTTTTTGGGTTCCAAATTTTCTCTTCCTCCCACTCCTCCCCCAGCCCCCCAAGAGGGCATGTAATCCAATGTAGGTTCTACGTATACCTTCACATCAAACTTATTTACATAATAGCCCAGTTGTAACAAAGAATTATAAACAATGGAATAAATCATGAGAAAGGAGAAACGAAACCCCCCCCCAAAAAAAGGAAAAAAAGAGAGAGCAAAAAGTTCACCTCAATCTGCATTCAAACTCCATAATCCTTTCTCTGGATGTGCATAGCTTTTTCCATCTTGAGTTTTTTGGAGCTGTCTTCCAATGTTATCTTAAAACAACAACTCAAGTGGGCATTAATGCTTTTAATGGAAAGGAGTTGATTTTCAAACATCCATTATCTGTTGTACATTAGTTAAGAGGAGAATGACATTGTAAAAGGGAAGACAAAGCTAAGTATCAAGTGGATTTTATTAGTACCCCTTGAGGGCAGGGACTATTTTTTTTCTTTTTGCATTCCCAGCACCTAACACTGTAACTGGCACATAGTAGGTGCTTAATATTTATTGTTTGAGTGATCATGGTGAACCTGTGGATTACTCTGATAGAATGGTAGCTCCTTAAGAGTAGGGGTTGTTTCTCTTCTCCTCTCCTCTCCTCCTCCCTCTTCCTTTCACTCTTCCCTCTTCTTCCTTTTCCTCTCCCCTCCCCTGCCTCCCCTTCAATCCTCTACTCTCCTCTTCCCTCCCCTCCTCTCATCTCTTTCCCTCTCCTTCAGGAAAATTAGGAGGGGGAATTGCTCCTGAATCTTTGTGCCTTTCCTGCTTCTCCATATTTATTGATAAACCAGTACCTGTGCAGTACTTGGATATAAAGGTTATAGAGGAAAAGGCTTGCTGTTTGCCCTCAGGTTGCTTACAGCTAGGACAGGAACATTGCTAGTGACATTTTCAGAATATAAGATTGTAAAGAACTGTGTACCAGACATACACTTATGCACAAAAGGGCATTTTCATTTGACACTAAAGAGAGACAGCTAAGATTTACAAACTTGGCTGTGTGTATGTGTGTGTTTGTGTGTCTGTGTGCATTGTAAGGGGGCAGTTAATAAGACTGTTGTAGGGAAGGCAAGGGAGTGGCAAAGGAGAGAGCATTAGATGGCCAAGTTAGACCAGGGCAGAAATCTAAAAAGGGAGGAAAACCCAGTGGAAAGATCAGTGGACTTGGGAATCAGAAGACATGGTTTCAAATCTTTGTTCTTCCACTTACTCTGCATGTGACCTTCCTCACCTGTAAAATGGGGAATTTGCACTAGACGGTCTCTGAGGAATATTTCCAGCTCTAATTCTCACGATCCTTTGAAGAAGAGAGATGTGAGGAGGAGGAGGCATAATGTGGCAAGGTAGAGAACAGAAAGAAGGAAGGGTCATGATTTCTGGTAGCCTTGGTCATAATGGTGATCAGAACAACAAGTTTAAATGTTGCATCTATTTCCTTTCTAGTAGAACAGAATCATCTAGTGCAAATGATAGGTCAATCCTTTGATTTAAAGGTGGGGAAACTGAGGCTCAGAGAGATTAAATGATCTACCCAAGGCAGCATGGTTAATTAGCTAAGCCTTAAACTCAAACCTTTGGCTTCCCAGTCGGGTGTGATCTTCACTACACCATGCCGTTCCTTGCAGACAATATTCTCTTTCAAGGTCATTCTAGGGAAAAACATCTAATTAGAAAATGAGCCTTCCTGGCACCATAATTACCACTAGTCCCAGCTCCTTTAAGTGACAAGAATGACATTGCAGCCTGAAGCTAAGGCTGTGTGCCCATGGTTAGAATTAGCATTTGGAAATGTTCTCCTAGTTAAGATGGGGATTCTGGAATTTTTATGACTTGTTTTACTATCATTAAATCTTGAGATATCCAATGGACTCATCCCAGACTCTTAGGCGGTAGCGATTAGTGCGCATGTCTTGTTTGAATGATGCTATTTTGTCTCAATGGACCTGGCAGCAAAGCAGTAATGAGATAAGTTAGCTGCTGGAATTAGCGTCAAGTTTAACTAGAGGCCCGGATTTTCTCCCTGGAGAATTGCAGGGGAACCTGGAGAATGGCACAAATCTATGTATTTGGGACTAACCTAGTGCCAGTGTGTGTTACCAGATCATTGGGTTTACATTAAAATATTAAAGACCACAGCGAGGATGTCAGAAGAATCCCTAGTGGGTATAGTTAGGGGCTCAAAGAATCAGTGAGCTCTATCTCGGGTCAGATTTTACTCTTTTGAGGTAGAAACATTGAAACTTTTTTAGTTAAAGGAACACTTTAATTTAAAAGTGAAAATAAAAAGAACTTTTTTTCTAAATGACAGCAAAGAAGGGAAGGGATAGAAGAAATAGAAGAAAAATAATATAATTTGAAAACTGCAGCTGGCATAATTTGAATCATCTGATAGTTCTTCATTAAAGTGTTTTACCATTACTGATTGCAAAATGGAAGTGATTGGAACAATAACACTGCGAAAATATGCTTGAATATTTCAATAGATTTCAATGAAATTATTTCAATGGATTTATTTCAATGGATTTCTCTGTGATCCTATTGGTGTTGGCACACCCTCCATCACTACAGATTCCATCTCATTCATACTTTCTGGTTTTGTGTGATTCCTGTCCATGTTTGTCTGTAAATTCTCCTTGGAGCTCCTATGGCTGTCTCCTGTTTCTTTTACTGCTTTATGGCTCCCATAATGCAGCACTGGGGTCCTCCGTTCCTTATCCCCTGCTCTTATTACATGAGTGACCCATAGCCTTGATGCTATCTTTCATACCTCCCTTCCCACATGAGTTATCCTTGGTGACAAATACTCATCTAAGGCTTACTTGCATCCTCTGCCCAACTCTGCATTACTCATTGGGTCACTGTCAATTACAGGATGCCCAACACCATACCCTCCCTTATGCTGTTCAAGGCATGAAAATTGTTGGCTTTGCAAAAGACCAGGAAAAGATTCCATTTTGTCTGTGCCTCAACTAAACAAAAGTTATGGCAGCAAATGCGCCAGGGCACTAGGCAAACCTGGCAAGTAGGCAAAGGTCATTCTCAGTGACCCAAGTCCCATTTTTCCTGTCTGCCTATTCTGTCACTTTCACCAGCCAGTATATTTCTATAGAAATTTTACCCCAAGGACACTGGCATGTTAAGTATTATCATTTACTATGGTACAGAAAGGTTGTATCGCTATGGAGGGATTTTGAGCAATTATTCATTGAACAGGGAGACAAGGTGTATGGATGGCGGGGTGGTGGCATCATTCCATTGCTTCTAAAATGATGCCAGTTAGGCAGACTTCTACTGTGCCCATATGTAAAGTTGAATCTGTCTGTGACAAAGTTGTGGCCCACAGTGTCTTTTTAAAAAATAATGTATTTTTCAATTTTTCAGTTAACAAGCACATATTTTTATTAAGCTGTCCCTCCTACTACCATCCCCATTGAGCAATGAAAAAAAAACTTGAAAAATAAAGCTCTCAAAACATAATTGCATAGGTCAGCAAAACTAGATTCCATAATAGCTTTATCTGAAAATGTCTCCTCTCTCTTTTCCTCTTGTCTCCTCTCATCTCTTCTCATCTCATCTCATATTCTCTCCTTCCCCTCCCCTCCCTTCCCCTCCTCTCCTTGCTTTCCTCTTCCTTCCCCTCCCCTCCTCTTTTCTTCTCCTCTCTTCTCTTCTCTCTGAATTTTGAGTTCATTGCCCCTCTGCTAGGAGGTGACATGTATATTCCATTGTTGTTCTTTTAGACCCATTGTTGTCCTTGTGTTTATCAGAGCGCTAAGGTATTTCAAAGTTCTTTTTTCTAATTATATTATAATACAATATTCTCATTGAAATTCTAATTGTAATATTCTTTTCATTGGAAGTATTTTTCTTCTAGCTCTGCTCACTTCTCTCTGGAATAGTTCATATAGGTCTTACTAATTTTCACCAGTGTCCTCACAATAGTAACTTACTTTTTGAAAATATTCTAAGGTTGGCAAAACACTTTCCTAATAGTTCTTTGACCCTGCTACCCCCTCAAGCTCTCATAACTTCACTGACAAACTTCAAAAAAGGAATCATGTACATGAGGAGTCAATATCTCTGTCAAGAAAGTGGAGACAGCAGTCTGGCTCCCATTCCCAGCACTCTAGTGAAATGCCGCTGTCCAAGGTGCCCAATGACCTCATGCTCACTGAATTCCAACACCATTCCCCTATGGTATTTGATCCTCTGGACCACTTCCTCCTTCCCGTTCCACTCTTGTTCTATGGCTTTTGTGACCCTCTACTCCCATAGCTTCCTACCTCTCTAATGATTCCTTGGGCTACTGTTTTGATGATTCCATCCTCATATCCCTTATGTGTCAGCCATAGATGCTCTTCTCTTCCTTCTTTGCATCCCGCTTAGTCTGGGCCCTTTCCCCAAGAGAGAAGAGGAGGAAATGTAGAGAGATCAGGGAGAATGGCTGATGAATCCATGGATACAGTTCTGATGCCACAGGAATTCTACCAACCCCTTTGTTTATTTTTATCTAACTGTCCAAGATTACAGCATTCAAAACTGCCTAGGGCCCATTTACTTTACAATGGTATATGTTTAAGAGTCTCTAGCTTCCCTTTATCTATCTCCTATACAGTGGTTCAGCCCTCAGTTTCTCTCTCCTCAGGACAATTCAAATCACTTAGTCATTCTGGACACAACTGATTCCCTGGGAAGACAGCTTTATTTCCTAGGACCATTATAAGACTAGTACCCAATGATAAAGGTGAGGCACTCCTATTTTGATGAATGAGTACTCCACTGATGGCTTGATGATATTAATTAATCCTCTCCATGTTTAACAAATATTTGCTGAATTAAACTGAATGATAATCTCTGCCTCAGCCATAGGGACTGGACCTGAGATTGCATCTGTATAGGGACCTCCAAGGTGAGGAAACTCCATCTAACAATGCAGGTCAGTACTTTCTGTATAATTTTGAGAGTTTCCCAGAGCACAGAAAAGTTATGTGACTTGTCCAGTGTCACACAGCCAGTACGTATCAGAGATAGGATGTGAACTCAGGCCTTCCTACCTTCAAGGCCAGCTCCCTATGCATCATTTCATTCTGCTTCTTTCTTTATCATTCCAGTTCTCAGTGCAAAGCCTGGTACACAGCAGGTGCTCAACAAATGCTTTTTGACTTGACTTATTAAAGATAAATGTCAAGGATGAAAGTTTTCTGCTAAATTTTCCTTGGATCGGTTTCTCACCCTGACACATTTCAGCCACTCTGATCAAATGTATCACATGGTAGCAGATTATTACATGACTCTTTCCCCTTCTTTTTTGTGTGTGGGTTGACATGTTCATGTCTGTAGGTGCTTGCTGAGTGTCTAGTAGAAAGGAAAAACTAAAACAATCGTAGCAAAAGCCAAATGGCTTCACAAACATCTTTAGATGACTTTCATAACAACTCTCTGGGGATGAAGGGTGAGATACTATTATTCTTCCTTTTTAGAAGGGAGGGAGCTGAGGGCCGGAGGGGCTAATGATTTGCCCCAATATTAAATGATGAGGACAGAGCTTGATGGCAGATCCTTGGATTCTGATGACAGGGCTCTTTCAAAGATATTGCTAACATAGAAGCTTGCACAGAGAAGTCCTTAGTGAGTATTTGTTGGTTTGATGGAGTCAGCCTTTAGTACAAAAACATGTACTGCAGAACAACACTGGCTGTCATGTAGATAAAGCTCTCAGGGTTGCAAAGTGCAGAATCAGAGACTTCAGGGGAAGGGACTTGAGTAGCCACCTGATCCAACCCCATCATTTTACAGAGGATGAAGCTGAAGTTCAAAGAGTTGAAGTAGTTTGTCTGAAGTCACATAGAGGTAGCAGGAGGGAAAGCAGATCCTCTGACTTGTGGGAAAGAAAGAGTGCTGAGTCCTCTATCTCCAAATTCAGTACACTCCCCATAGCATGCTGTCCTCCCTCACTTGAATCTCATAATGGCCCTGTGAGCTTTTGGTGTTATTAACTCCATTTTACACGTGAGAAAACTGAGAGGCACAGAAGTTATTGAACTGGGATTCAAACTCAAACCACTGTGCTGTGCTACCTTTCAGCATTTTCACTATTCCTGGAGGTACAGCGTATGTCAATTAATACACATTTGTTGCTGTTGTTCAGTTGTTTCAGTCATGTCTGATTCTTTGACTCCATTTGGTGGAGGGAGAGGTTTTGTGGGGAAAGAAGATACTAAAGTCATTTGCGATTTCCTTCTCCAGCTCACTTTACAGATGAGGAAACTGAGGCAAACAGGGTTAAGTGATTTGCCCAGGGTCACATACCTAGTAAGTGTCTGAGGTCAGACTGGAACTTAGGAAGATGAGTCTTCCTGACTCCAGGCCTGGCATTCTATCCACTGAGCCCACCTAACTGCCCCATTTAGTAAGCACCTACTATGTATCAGGCACTGTGCTAAGTGCTGGGAATTGTGCTGGCAATCAGCCCATCAAGCCAATGCTCTTTGTCCCCTTTGTTCATACATGTGTTACACCAGGTTCTGCTTTGCCTGGTTTGTATTGTTATCTTAATGTAATAATTTATTAATAGATTAATGTAACATTAATTACCACTGAATCTTAGAGTTTGAAGGGAGCTCAGAACCAGCTAATTCAAACCATACCTGATCAAGAATGTTTTTAGCTAGCATTTATACAGCACTTCAAGGTTGGCAAAGCATTGTTATCTCATTTGACCCTCATACCATCTTTGGGAAGTAGGTGCCATTATTACTCCCAATTTTATAGATATGGAAACTGAGGCAGACAGAAATTAAGTAGCTTGCCCAAGGTCATATAGTTGGTAAATGACTGAGGTGATATTTGAACTCAGGTCCCCCTGAGTCCCAGTCCAGTACTCGGTGCACTCTGGAGCTTTCTAGCAAGTGGTCATCCAGCTTCCTCTTGAAGGATGCCAGTAATGGGAAACCCTGTGACCCCCAAGATAATCTACCTCCTTCTTTAAAAAGAGTCCTCTTAGCAAAGAGGGTGATGAAGGTTTTGGTTTGGTCTATTCTGGCATATCTGAGTTTAAATCCTTATATTCTTCTGTCCATTTTGGCTTTGAGAATTTTTAATTCTCAAATCTCCTCATCTCACACAAGAAATCTGAAAAAAATGCCCCACAAATATGTCAGACTTTGAAAGCCATGAATCTTATAACTGCCATTAACGCAGTTTGCAATTTAGAATGAAATGAGGTGTGAGGAAGTCTTGGGGAAAATATTTTTTTCATGCATGATGTGAAAGGCCTCTTTTTTTTTCTCAGGCAGTTGGGACAACCTATCATAATTTCTCAGTGTGAGACTGGAAAAAACATTCCTTGTGTCTTATTCCAGCTACCCAAATGCCAGTGAGTTTTGCTGCATTATGGCACTGAGGACAGAGGAGTTAGCATTCAGTGGCTAGCTTCGCTTGGGTGCTTCTGGTGATGTCATTACTACCGAAGGAAGGCTTGGAGGTCTGGTTGTGGAAATGCTCCTGCTTTTGGTGTGGTGAAGGAGGAAGGAGGAAGCAGGGTGAGAAGACCAAAGGGAAAGGTCTCCCAACTGAAGCTTTCCAAAGCCCAGAAGAGTGCAGCAAAGCTTGCTACCTTGGAATCTGGTTTGGAGCTCACCATCCCACCCGAAACATTCCCTCCTCATGATGCCCAGGTCACCAGTGTGGCACCAACTCCCAAGCCAATGCTGGCTGAAGATTCCCTTTGCAGAACAGTTAGGAAGGATGTAGAGGCTCTGTGGCCTTTGGAAGGGGGAGGTTTCTAGCAATTGAGCGCCGCCCTGTGCACCCAACACCATATTAGGACACTGAGAAATAAAAGAGATCTGGATGGCCGGGTTGTCCGGTGGTTAAAGCGCTGGCCTGGGCTGAGGGAAGACCTGAGTTTGAACCCTGCCCAGATGGCTACTTGGCTGTGTGGCTGCAGGCTAGTCATGTCATCTCTCTCGGCCTTAGCTCCTTCAACTATAAAATGGGTATAACATGGATACTTGCCTCCCAGGGTGGCTGGAGGATCAAATGAGATCCCTTATTTCAAATGCTTTCCAGCCCTGAAGGCATTGTATAAATGCTGGCCATTGCAGCTGCTGTTGCTGCTTTCCCACAGTCCTCATGCTCAGTTTATAATGCAGTTGAGCATTTACTACCCAAGTTTTACTTCACTTTCCCTCTTTTCCTTCTGCTCTCCTACCCAGGTACTCCCTCTTCCAGTCACTCCTGTCCTCCCATCCTTTGGGCCGGGCCTCCCTCAATTCAGGGTTTTTTAGTGACTTTGGTAGCCCCTTTTGCATTAGAAAATTAGAAGTGGGAAACCACTGGAGCAGCCCTGGCACATATCTCCCTAATGCAAAATCTTAAAATTCCTTGACAGAACTTCGAAGAATGACTAGAATTTATATAGCGCTTTAAGGTTTGCAAAGTACTTTGCAAATGGGATCTCATTTTATCCTCACAACCTCTGAGAGGTAGGTGCTATTATAATTTCCAATTTACAGATGAAGAAACTGAGTCAGAGAGAAGTTGAGTGACTTGCCTGGAGTCAGAGAGCTAGTAAGTGTCTGAAGATGAATTTGAATTCAGGTCTTCACTCCAACTAGTGTGCCACCTAGCTGCCCCTAAGTCTTTGTCTCCTTCAGGGTCTGAAAGAACTTTAGAAAACGCTTTTTTTAAAAAAGGAGAAACATTTTGGAAATGTAGGAACATTTAAACAAATGTGAGTAACTTGCTCTATTCAGGGCATGAAAGGCTACTTTTGTTGACTTTGTAGCCTTTGGAGGGGGCAGACAAAGAGGTGAAAAGGGTGGAGAAGGAGAGATGGAGATGAGAGAGATAGAGAGATGAAGCAGAGAGAAGGAGAAAGGTAGAAAGAAAGAGAGAGAGACAGAGAGAGAGAGAGAGAGGGAGGGAGAGACAGAGACAGAGAGAGACAGAGAGGTAGAGAGAGAGGCAGAGAGGGAGAGAGAGACAGAGAGAGAGATAGACAGAGAGAGACAGACAGACAGAGACAGAGAGAGAGAGAGGGAGAGAGAGAGAGAGAGAGAGAGAGAGAGAGAGAGAGAGAGAGGAGAGGAGGGAGGGAGACAGGGAGAAAGAGACTGAGATGGAAAAGGGAGAGACACATATGGCAAGAAGGGAGAGAGAAAGAGGGAAAGAGAGACAGAGGGACAGAAACACAGATGAAGGGAGGGAGGAGGAATGGAAGAGGAGGGAGGGATAGAGCAAGAAAGAGAGATGGGAGAGGGTGAGAGAGACAGAAAGAGAAAGATGGAGGTGGGAATTGGGAAGGGCAGTGGTGGAGAGGAATCCTGAGATTTCATTGAGCTCAGAGTGAGGAAGCCCCTCCTGCCCCGCCCCACCCCACCAAGGCAGACTGACACCTTTTAAGTTTATGATCTTAGAAAGTTGCATTGAGGGTTAAGTGATTTCCCAGGTACTATGTGGTCAGAGAGTATCAGAGGTGTGATGGGAAACCTGCTCTTCCTGGCCCTGAGGTCAGGTCTCTGTAACACTGCACTGCCCCTTGGTGATTATACATAAATGTATCTCAAACCCTATGTAAATAATGTTGTGCTATTGAAATTGGAGTCAGAAGATGTGGATTCAGATTCTGATTCTGCCACTTATTGCCTTGGGCCAGTCACTTCTCTCTTCTGGGTATCAATTTCCTCATTTGTTGAAAAGCAAAAAGGTGCTGCTTGAAATCTCGTGATCCTATGGGTTGCTATAAGGAGTAGAAAGAATTACTAAATGTGGAGCAGCTTGGTGGTTGGGGAGGGATAGAGTGCTGGGCCTGGAGTGAAGAACTGAATTTAAATCTGGCCCACAACATTGCCTGGCTCTGTGACCCTGGGCAAGTCACTTAACTGCTCTCTGCCTCCATTTCCCCTTCTGTAAATGGGAATAATAATATTTACCTCCCAGGGTTGTCATGAGGATAAAATTAGATACTATTGGTAAAGCACTTAGCACTGTACCTACCACATAGTAGTGAAAAAAATATACACATACACACATGTGATATATACCACACATATGTGTATATGTATACAAAAACATATATATCCATCTATAGCTGTATATATGCATGTGTGTATGTGTATATATATGTATATATATATATATATGTGTGTGTGTGTGTGTGTGTGTAGATGTGTGTATACATACAAAAACCCTTCCTGACTCGCCTTCCCACTTTCCCCCACCATCACTATGGAATCAAAAGGACCAAAGCCTGTTTGGCATTTTCATCCAATTCTTTTTCCTTCCTGCTCATTTCAGTGTCTTTTCCATTATGCCATGTTGCCTCAGAGATCCACATCCAGAGACTGTGAAAGATCAAAGGAGATAGAGTATATGTAAGGCCACTGGAAGACCTTGAAGTGACAAGCAAGTGTCAATAGACAAGAAGAAAAAAAAGATGTCTCTGTCATTGGCAGAGGTCCTAGCATCTCCTGCAGGATCCTGAGAAAGGAGACCTCCCAGTGCTCAGAGAAGACTTTGGGCCATGAGGGATGGAATAGAGGGGGAAGGGAGTGAATTTTTTTCTTGGAGCCTAGAAATGAAAGTTTACACTCTGGGCCTTAACCAGAAAATGTTAATTGTGAACAAAAGAAAAGTATCAAAGAAGGATGATACAAGAGTTCCAAGGAGAAGGACGTCAGCCTGCCTCTGTATGTGGCCTGTTGTTCATCCGAGCCTGCCAGTCAAAATAGTAGATACAACTTCTCCTACCTTGCCACCCCTAAGGAAGAGTATGTGTAGCAAAAACAAAACATGTGCCCAGAAAGAGGAAAGCCACTGACTTATCATGTGTCTCAACAAGCCTGAAATAACCTGGACTTTAGTAGAAAATCCATTTGTTTCAGTCAATTACATCCAAGGCAGCCCACCATTTGTGTCGTTGGGCTGAATGTTTCTCTCCATGTGGCTTCACATTGTCAGGTGCATCAAGCTCCATTGACATCCATGATTGCCTTGCAAGGTGAGATGATCATTTCAGGAAAGAGGGAAATTAATCAAAAATATCATTACACTGAAGTGCTTATCTAGCCATCAGACAAGCATGGAAACATATGTGGCCTTGGTGATCCTCCCTCAAAAATAAAAACCGTATAGTAGTTGACAACAAGAAGGCACTAAAAGGAATAGAGCTAAATCCTTGGATGTTTCCTCCCTGGTAAATGAGCTAGAAAATGGTTTCAAACTTGTTTTATGGCAACTAAGCCCCAAGAAAACCTGATTACTTCTTAGACCAGCAGAAAAGTAGAATTTGAATAGTATCAAAACGGCAAACTTTTCCAAGATTGAATTTCCAAAATCTCGCCTCAGAATCAACTAGATCTTTCCAAATAAATCAAATTCTTTCCCAGCATTTAGCACAGTACCTGACACAGAGCTTTGTTTTCAGCCACCTTTTCAGTCATGTCTGACTCTTCACGACCCCATTTCTTGGCAAAGAGATCGCAGTGATTTGCCATTTCCTTCTCTAGCTCATTTTGCATATGAAGAATTACAGCAAAGAAGGTTAAGTGACTTGCCCAAGGTCACACAGCTAGTAATTCAGTGTCTGAGGCCAGATTTGAACTCAGATCTTGCTGATTCCAGGCCTGGCGCTCCATGAACTGTACCACTTAACTACCTTTGGAACATAGTAGGTTAAAATGTTTATTGATTGACTATTATTGACTTACAAAATTGTCATAGCAAACCTGCCTTTAGGCTAGCACAGGGGTAGGGAACCTGTGGTCTTGAGACCACGGGTGGCCCTCTAGATCCTCAGGTATGACCCTTTGACTGAATCTAAACTTCACAGAATAAATCCCCTTAACAGAAGGATTTGTTCTGTGAAATTTGGATTCGGTCAAAGGGCCACACTTGAGGACCTAGAGGGCCACGTGCGGCTTCAAGAGGTTTGTTCTGTGAGGTCTGGATTCAGTCAAAGGGCCACACTTAAGGACCTAGGGGGCTGCATGTGGCCTCACGACTTCTGGCATCCCCACCTCTGCTGGTGTCTCTTACATGAAACTCCCGACGCTACCTCACAAAGCCATTTTTGCATCTCTCTAATTTAGGTGACTTCAATGCAAAATAATAATTGTGTGTTATAATATACAATGTTTGATTACATACAACAAGTAATACTGTATGTTACATGGCGTGAAAATAACAACTGTGCATTGTTTTGTATTCTAATTATCCATATTTGTGTCCTATTCCCACATTAGACCATAATCTCCAAGAAAGCACAGAGCGTAATTTTGTCTAAAGGTGATATCTACCTGCTAACATACTGATAGCATACTGCTCTGTACACAATGAGTAACTGATAAATATATCTATGGTTTAATTAAATCAAATTCATAAGAGAATAGGTTTCAGAGCCAGAAGAGATCTTAGGGCTCATTTAGTCCAATCTTCCTATTTGACAAATGGGTAAGCAGAAGCCCAGGTGAGTCAAAGGATCATTGGTTTTGAGGGGAAAGGAGCTTTGGAGGCTCTGTCATCTAATCCTCTGCCTTTTTTAATAGATGAGAGAACTGAGGCTGGGGGTGGGGTCAGAGTTTGATCTGGATCATCTATTTGGTGAGTGAAACCCGAAGACCATCTAGCCCAACTTCTTCATTTTACAAATGAAGAGTGAGTCCCAGAAGGAGTCAAGTGGCTTGTCCAAGGTCACACAAGTAATAAATGACAGAGCAGAGATGTGAACTCAGGCCCTTTGTCTTCAAATCTAGCACTCCCCTCCTGCCGCCCACACACACTACTTTGAAAACGGCCAAGTCAGGATATTGAAATGGGGGCAATCCTGAAAGAGCCAATATTTAAAATTGAGAATACACAGGAATGTTAACAAGCTTGCACAGCACTAAATCTCTTAAAGCCCACACAAGTTCTTCAACCTGGCTGAGCTGCTTAAATTGTCTCCTCCTGTTAGTTCTTCCCAACAGAGAAAGTGCAAATTCACTAAGTCATTTTATTTACTAGAGAAACACATGATCTCAGGATGGGCGGGTGGGGAAGACCTTAGGGGATGACGTGGAAATTTCCAGAGAGTAAATGTGTGTGAACTCTGAGCTGATACAATCTCCATAGTTGCAGCCAACTTTGAAACAGGGATGATAGATAACGCTCTATTTTTAAGGGAGTGAGGGGGTGGAGGAAGAATCTGGAAGAGATTCAAGTCAGGAGCGCAGGTAAAGAAACTTGCTGCTCAGTTCAGTTACCCTTCATTTGGCCAGAGGAGAGTATCACAAGGTCAGACACTTCTAGCTCCTTGCACACTACTACTTATTTGAAAAGAATTCACACACACATACACACATACACATGTGTGCACACTTGCACACAATCTATCTCTCACACAGACATACAGACACACATATACACACATGCTCGCACTCACACTCTTTCTCTCTCACACACACACACACACACACACACACACACACACGCACACACACGTGCACGCACACACACACACCAATCCTCACAGCAGGAATAACATTGGCATGGAATGGCAGTTCCAGAAAGCATGACTAAGAAAGGACTATCTCATCATGTATCCTTTGGTCCCAAACATGGGCCTGTAAGTGAAGAAGTCACAGCTTCTGGGTCTTGCTCTAGTCCTCCCCTGATTTTCTAGACACTTGTTCACGGAGCTCATGTGGCCTAGAGCCAGAAAGGTCATGGGAAATGATTGGTTCTTTCAGTAGGATTATAGATCCGGAGTTAGCAGGGACTTCAGAGTCTATCAGATCTGAGCCCCCTATTCTAAAATCGAGGAAACTAAAACCAAGTCCCTCATTTTACTGATGAAGGAACTGAGGCCCAGGGAAGTTTAATGACTTTTCTAAAGTCACCATGATAATAAAGGCATCTCTAATCCTCTTCTCTTTCTAGACATCTAGGTCTCAAATCCTCTTCTCTACACAAGTTGCTTGGCCCTAGGCACACTTTGTCTTCTCATTAGAAGGCTGGGTCCCAGAACTCTCGGGAATGTTGCATTGTCCAGGAAATGCATCCTGATGTATGCAGGAGCCTGAGTCACGTGTCGGGGAGGCTCTCCCACACTGTCTCATTGCTACCTCTCTAGCCTGCTTATGTATAATTGCAACACAGCTTTGGCTCCTGTTTCTCAGAGGCTGTTGGTTATAAACCTGGCAGCCTAGGAGGAGAGCATGGGTCTAAAAGGCACAACTGAGTTCTGCCTCTGATTTTTAACTCACTGTGGGACCTTGTAATCATGTAACATCTGTGAGCCTCAGTTTCCTCATTTGTGAAATGGAAATTGAAGGAACTTGTACTACATACACGACAAGGTTGTGGGGAGGAAAACACTTTGTAAACCTTAATTCAAAGATTTTAAGTGTGAGGAGGGAGGCCCTGATCAATCTGATGAGTTCCATACTCAATGCAACAAAATTACAGGGTCCGACTGTCTGGAAGAATCCGAGTATAGTCATGCCTGCCAGTGTCTTGCTGATAGGACATGGGGAGATCAAGATGATTAACAGACCCTTGTTAGGGGCTCATACCCTTATGAGAAGAGCAGCCTCTCTCTATGACTTGGCAAAGTGAGTTGTGAGACCAGCGTTTTTACCCTTTCTTGGACTTCCTTTTGACCGTCAAGAGGCGTATCACAGCTTAACAGAACACATGCATGTTCTGGGGGTGGGAGGAAAACCTGTACCATATTCAGTTTCTTCCCCACCCCCACCCCCCACCAGGAGCACTTAGTGTCTTTGTGTGAGAAAAACATATAGCAAACTGCATGGGCTTGTTCAGGAGGCCCTGAGAGGGTTCCAGGACCTCTATTTCTTGGCCACCTTTTCACTTTCTGCTTCCTTTTCTAAACACAGGATAGAATCCAGAGACCTGGTGGTAGACTTCTCCAAGCCAAGGAATGCAGCAGCTAGGGCAGGGATAAAGCTCCAGCGGAAGCACAAGGCAGAGGCTGGCATGTAGCCTGAGAGGGCAGTTCATAGACAATAGCCACAAAATCTTATGTAGAAGAAAAGGAAACTTTGGATTTCCTAAGCCATGTGAGGCCAGAATCCAGCCTGGTAGTCAGAGAAAGGATATTTCCTGGGTAGCACTTCATGAATGATTCCAACTTCAAGGAACCTTTGAAAGAAAGATGGATCCTTCTTGCAGTGTACTGGTTGAAGGAAAAAAAATCATCTTCCTAATTCATACACAGCATCCTAATTGGAGATCAAGGTCAAGAAGTCTCTCAGGTAGTGAAAGCTTTGGTGCTTATTTGCACTTATTGTGCCTCCCCCAAACTATTTCAAAGAGAATCTAAACTCCAGAGTGTTATAACAGGTGTTTGGAAGACCAAGAAGATGTTTGGAAGAGCCCTAGAGGGCTCTGCGAGAGGAAAGAACTCATTAGAACACCAAAGGATTGCTCTGACAATAGCCACAAGTCCTGGTCCCTTCTGGGGTGAGGTGATGGGTCATTTAAGCCACATCTCCCCTCTCTTTCTTATCTGAGGTCTTAGAAAGAGCTATTGAAACTTCCCGTCTCCACTTCCTAGTCTCTCCTTCACTCCTCAACCTTTTGCAATCTGGCTTCTGTGCTCATTACTCAACTGACACTGACCTCCACAGTTACCACTGTTCTCTTAATTACCAAATCTTAGGGTCTTTACTCAGTTCTCACTCTACTTGACCTCTCAGCCTCATTAGATATTGTTGACCCCCAAATCTTCCTGGATACTGTCTCCTCTGGTGTTTCCTACTACCCTCTACTGGTTCTCCATCTGCCTATTTTGACCACTCCAGGGGTGGGGAATATGTGGCCCTCTAGGCCCTCAAGTCTAGCCCTTTGACTGAATCCAAACTTCACAGAACAAATACCCTTAAGAAAAGGATTTGCTCTGTAAAACTTGGACTCAGTCAAAAGGCCACACCCAAGGACCTAGAAGGCCACAGTTTCCCCATTCCTGGCCCACTTCTTCTCCACCTTCTTTGCTGGTTCATCATCTGTATCCTGCCTCCCACCATCTCTCTTGGGCTCTCTTTTATTCCCTGTCTATACTCTCTTTCTTGGTGGCCTCATCGGTTTTCATAGTTGTTACCATATCCATACAGATTCACAGATCTATAAATCTAGTCCTGGCCTCTCCCTGAGTTTCAGTTTCACATCACCAATTGCCTTCTAGACATTTCAAACTAGATGTCCTAGTGACATTTCAAACTCAGTACATCCAGAAGTGAACTCATTGTCTTTCCCCCAAATCCCTCCTCTTCCAAACATTCCTATTTCTTTTGAAGGAACCACCATCTCCCTAGTTTCTCAAGTTTGTAACTTGTATGTCTCTCTCAACTCCTCACTCTCCCTCACTCCACATCCAATCAACTGCCAGATCTTGGCATTTCTACCCTCAAATCTCTCTCATCCAACCACTTCTCTCTACTCACCCCACTCTATGAGAGCACCCACTCTAAGCTACCACATTAGTTCAAGCACCCATCACCACTCATTTACATTATTACAACAACCTCCTATCTGACACCATTTCTAATAGAGAGCCCTAGGGTAATAATTTCTGTCAGGCAAATATTTTATTTTGAAAATGACTAAATAAAAATGCCATTCCTCCTGCTCTGCATTTAGCCTTCCCAGAAAGGCAGGTCAGTAACAAGAAAGGGAACTTATGAAGAGTTTGATCAGTAAATCCACTGAAGCTGCTCAGGAGAAAACAGTTTAAGGGGCACCCCACCCAGTTGTAAATCAGGAGCACTCTCTGCAAACAAAGGATAGGAATTTGGTCTCTGCAGAAGCACTGTGGTGTGCTGGAGAGTGTGTCTAACTGCGAGGAAAGGAGACCCTGCTCAAATTTCTTTTCTTCTATTGGCTAGCTGTGTGACCATAGACAGAGCATTTTCTTCCTCTGTGACTCAGTAAAATAGAGGTAATACCTGTGATACCTATGTCACAAGGTTGCTGTGAATTTCAAATGAGATAATGTGTGTAAAGGTCGTTGTAGACTTTAAAGCTCCATGTTAATAGCAATTACTGTTATGACTACATGTCTCCTACTTTGAAGATGGGTTAGTGACTTGAATATTCAATTACAAAAATACTTTCATCCTGTCACCATCACACAAGCCATCCCCATTGCTGCCTTGCTTCCTTTTAACATCTGTTAACTTTGTTCATCCTCATTTCTACTCTCCCTTCCTGGGCTTTGATGAAGATAACTTGTTCCTTTGCTGTTTCTTCTGTGTGGAGCTGAAATCTCTCTTTGCTCCTATGAAATGTTAATAGATGGAAATAGTCCTTTGAATGAACATTCCCTCCACTCTGTCAATGATTTCACTGTCAACCTTGCAAGACATTCAATGCCTCTCAACTCTCATCTGTTAAGTGTCTTCATGTGTACTGAGCTCTGTGCTAGATCCTGGCAATCCAATGAGAAAATCCAAAACAGGCCTTGCCCTCGAGGAGCCTACATTCTATTGAGAAAGTCATTGTAAGGGGTTGAGGAAGCCTTATGATCATCAGGAAACTGCTATACCTTTGGTAGGTTCAGAGATTAACTTTAAGATATAGAGGAGAAATGATTCAAAGATTTTGAAAAGAGGTAAGGTTGTTCCCATGATTCAGAGTAGCTTGTATTGTGGATCCACGTTGAAAAATGGACAAGCAGAGATGGCAGGGGGTAGAGAATCCAAGTGATGAAATGAGATAACAACTGTTAAATACTTAGGGCTGTTCCTGGCACATAGTGGGTGCTTAATAAATGCATGTTCCCTTCCCTTATATCCTCTCCTTTCTTCTTCCAGTTAGCTTATACTTATTTGCTGTGTAACTGTCATGTTTAATGCCTCATCCCACTGGTTAACATGTAAGCTCCCTGAGGGCAAAATTGTTTTCCTTTTTGTGTCCCTAGTACTTAGCACAGTGTCTTGCCCAGAGTAGGCACTTAATCCAAATATCTATTGAATTAAATGGATTTGTTGAAAAGCATTTAAGGCTTCATTACTCTTTCAGCATCACCTACAAACCAAGATGACCAAGAGTTCATCAACTCTGCTTTGCTATGTAGTTATGACAAATGAGGCAATAGTACTTAGGTAGTATCTAGCTGAGCAAAGTACTACATTGCTGGTACTATTGGGGGGTTGCTCCATATGCTCTATATGCTCCACAAGTTATAGGTACAGAGGTAAATCACAAACTGTGGAGCACTGAAGTCAGAGCATTATTTATTCTCCTGGGAATATTCTACTTTCTTAGGAGAAGCTCTGACTCACACTTTTATTACCACTGGATTAATGGTATTTATGTCAGGGACAGGCAAGGGGCCCAGAAGATGGAGAACAACAATCAAAACCAAGAAGTTAGGGACCAGCAATATGAATAAACTAGGAAGGATTCCAAGAAGTCAAATTTACTCTGGGATTAGTGACTTTTGTGATACAAAAAAACCTTGGCCTGTTCTGGGTTTTCTGGGTTTTTCTCCCTTTTTTTACTGTTGTCTCAATTGTCCCTCCATGATAGTCCCCAGGACACTGAAATGGATTCTCTGCTTGCAAATATGCAAATTTGCAATATTACAAATAAAGCCATAACTAAGATGCAGCTATTGGTACTCTGCCCCGGTAGCACAGTTAACAACCCTCCTTAGTTGAGACCATTTCCTTCTCAAGAGGTCCTCTGCCTGGGCAGCAAAGTTTCTCAGTACGTAAAGTGCTGAACTTGGACTCAAGAAAACCTGAGTTCAAATACTGCTTCAGACACTTAGTAACTGGGAGACTCAGGGCAAGTCACTTCATTTCTGTCCACCTCAGTCTCTTCATTTGTAAAATGGGGTTAATAATAGTACCTACCTCCCGGGGTTGTTGTGAGGATAAAGTGAGATAATATATGTAAAGTATGTTGTGAGCCCCCAGGTAACAAAGGTTTTATATATCAGAGGCAAAAGTTGAACCCAGGCCTTCCTGACCCTAAGGTCATATCTATCCACTATACAAGGCTGCCTGTTTTATTTTAACTCTTTTGTCTAGGAAGGTGACTAGGTATTAAGCTCAGCTGTTTCTATTGATGAAGAAGGCAAGTAGTGTAAGTTTTGGTAGCTTGGACAGAGCTCCAGTTGGCAAACCTTAATTATGACTCTAGTATTAGGAACTGCATGCTTGCAAACCTGCCTGTGAGAGTTCCTCTCGCTGAGTCCCACCCTCTTACCCCCAACAAATCCTATCTTCCTTTGTTGTTCTACTGGTTGAAAGTAAGCTGAGAAGTGATCCCTGCCCCCCTTTTCTAGCTAGCTCCCTTCTATTCCAAATGGCTTTCCCTAGCTCCAAACCCCATTTACTGCAGTTTCTCAAAGGATGAATCTCTAGGGTTCTTAGTTATATCTCTCTCCCTGGAAATTAAAGGAAAAGTATCCAGAGTCTTCCTCTCCCCAGTGCCATTTGCAACCTTCCTATTGGCTCTTCTCATTCCTAGTCTCTGCTGTCCTCTCTCTAGATTCTGTCAATTACCAGCCCCACTTTCTAGGCATGCTTTCAGACAGACACCATTTATTTTCTTAGGGGAAGGTGGAAATATCCCAATACCCATTACACCAGAACTGTCTTCTCTGGCTTCTACCTGAAAACTAGTTCCCCTTCTCCATCCCTCTAATATGTTCACTTTAGAGAATATAAAGGAAAGTAGTAAAATGTGAAAAGTGCCCCTTTGGCCCCCTTCCTTTGGCACAGTTGGTTTTGTTTTGTTCTGATTGTTTGTTTGGGCTATTTCAGTATCTCAGCACCGCAGAGAACGGGAAAAAGCATTTGCCTTGGAAACCCTGATTCCAGAGTTATAGTCAGCCAATTTGGGGTTTTGTTGTTGAGTTTTTTTGGGGGGGGGAATGAATTCATTGACACTCAGGTTTAACTCCTTAGCACTAGATATTTCCATTCCAAAAATAACTAATTGGAAAAACGAAGGATGAATGCCAGGACTATGGTTGAATGGACCCTATTTCAGCTTCTTTATCAGTAAAATGGGGATAATAATAGGACCTACCTCACTTCAAAGAGGTGATTCAATAAATTGTTGGGAAGAACATTTTGAAACCCCTTTGGGAGAGGTGGCCCATCAGGTAGTGTTGTAATTCTGGGCTTCTTGGTGGTTTGAGGTACTGGGGACCCTGGAATGCAAGGGTACAGGGAGTGTGCCTCAAAAGAATTCAATCACTCAAGCTTTTCAGTCAGAGTAGTGAGGTTTATTTGTGACACCAATAGAAGCAGAGAGAGATTCTAAGTCAATCTGTGAATTTGATGAGGATGGGACTGATACTTATACACACACAAAAAAAAGACTATGAGAAAATCTGGGTGGGATTAAGGAGTGGTAAGTAGCCTGGGGTGGGCCAGGTACAGACAATGAAAGGAGTTAGGTGGTCAGGAGAGCCACAGTAAAAGGGCAGTTAAAAGGATTATCGAGTGTCTAGGTGGACTGGGATAGACCAGATGCCTCAGGTGAAACACCAGGGACTGGCTTGCTGAAATGTGTGGGAAAGTTCATGCGCTAGATCCTTTTCAAAGACACGGTCTTTTCCTTTTAAGGTCCCGTAACCCCATCAGGCTTGCAGTTGTGAGAAACTTGGGTTCAGATTCCTTATAGGACTCTTCCTAGCAGTGTGACAGCAGGAAAATCTCTTAGGAGCATTAATGATGGGATAAGGAATATTTTCTTTCTTTTTCCAGTGTCCTTCTAATCTTAATAGCTAACCGGAAAAGATAAACCTACATGGATTGGGCCAGGATGGCTCCTTTCAGGGGGAAGGGCTAATTTCTTAACCATAAAATATTTCTATTAGTAGTAATAATTGTAACAACAAGTATTACTCTGATATAGCAATCTAAGGTTTGTAATGTGGCATTTTATGTAAGACAGCTGGACTAGATGTATTAGAGGTCAGGCCCTCCCCCCCCCCAGCCAGCTCTAACCCTTTGATCTTTAAAGTTGTGTCAGAGGCAGACATCACATGAGATGGGAGCAGGCAGAACTACCAACCCAAAGAGCTAATGAAACAATAAGGACGACCTGAGAGGTGATTTTAATTTCGCTCTTTGGGATTTTTTTCTTAAGGAATCAGGAGTTTGTGGGCCAAATCATCACCTAGAAGTGCTGAGCAGAGTGGAGTCCTGTCCCGTGCTCCTCCCTATTTTTACATCTGACCCAATAGTGATGGGACCTGAAAGAACACATGAGAACAGCCCTTTTCATTATGAAAGTTTATGGAGCAAAGAATATCACTAGGGAGGTGCTAGATGTGGTGAGGTGGGGAAAATGGTTGGGCTGCCCTTGAAAAAGCCTGACTAATTGCAGTACACATTTGTAACTAAGTTCTACCTCCCCAGAACACATTCCAGGTAGAAAATAAAAAGCCCATTTCTTTCCAAAATGGAAACACTGTAAACAAACTGTAGGGATGGCCAAAGTGGGGAAAAGATGTCATAGTCTGGTTATTTGCTTGACAAAATTTAGCCATTTCAGGCTTTAGCATGTGATGAGATCTTTGAGGTTATCTAGTCCACCCATCTTCCCTCCAATACACACACACACACACACACACACACACACACACACACACACACAGACACACACACACACACAGACACACACACACACACACACACACACACTTTGCAAATAAGGGAATGATAGCCCAAGTTGGAGAGTGGCTTGCTCAACACCAGTCAGATGATAGATAGCAGTCAAATTCTGACTCCAAATTTGGAGTTCTTCCATATTGTTCCTGGCCCACTATTTCAGGCAAGCTTCATTCTTACTTTACTTTACTCCCTCTCCCCTCTTTTACCAGATGTCTTGTCATGCATAGCTACCCTTTCCCCTCCAGTTTTAGAATTGCGATCAAATGAATTCTGCCACTCCTTCAAGAATGAGTAATATTCTACTCCTTTCTGGCTCCACTCACCATCCGTGTAACTTTGCAAACCCAAATGGGAATCCATGGTCCCCATTCTCCTATATGGATTGTCTCCCTCATTAGAACATAAAGGATTTGAGGATATGGACTATTCTTACTTTTGTATTTATGTCTCCAGCACCTAGCACATTGGTTGGCACATGGTAAGTGCTAATAAATGTCTTCTTTTCATTAGTTCACTTGTTAATTCACATGCCCAGAGCAGCTAGAAACATCTATGGCTGTGCGGTTTGGTTTTGAAATAAACTAGGGCGATCTTAATTGTCTTGGCCATCGATCTCAGATTTTGTAAGTTTAGTGACTAAGGCTGAGAAAGGACAAAGACAGCAAGGTGACCACTGGTACATGATTCTTCCTACTTTAAAATAGATGTAGTTTACTAAAGTGAGCAATAGAGTTGACATAAGAAGATTTGAGTTTGAGTCCTGGACCCATAACGTACTTCTGTGACCTTGGGTCAATGATTTCCCCTCTCTTTAGGTTATGCCTTCACCTATAAAATAAGGGAGTTGAATTAGGTAACCTCAAAGATCCTTTATAGCTTTAATATTCTATTAATCTATAAAATAGTATTAATGATGCCCACTCCGGCAACACGAATTAAGATCATGTGCATGCTGATTATCTCCAATTTACCCTATCTAAATCTTGTTGGCACATAACTGTTTTCATGTTGTCTCCTCCCTGAGAATTGCCTTTTATGTATCTCCAGAACTTAGCACAGTGCCCAGCACACAGTAAGTATTTAATAAATGCTTGTTGACTGACAAAAGGTGCTTTGAAAATAGTAACACTCAACACAAATGCTAGGAATTATATTCTTAACAGCAATGTTCTGGCTTCACTTGCCCTATGACTTTGCCCTGCTTTGAATTTTCTTCCCCTCCTCCCTGTTCATCTAATTTCTGGACATTATTCAATTCCCATTTCTTTGAAAACCTGACCAACCATTTTAGACCTAGTGATTTCTTCCTCCATATTTTTATAGAAATTGCTCTCCGTACCACACTTTGGACACTTTCCACATAGCATTAGATATTCTTTTAAAATATAATGTATCTTCCCAAATAGACTCTAGGCTCCATGAGGTCGAGTCATATATTGCTCATCCTTGAATTTTTTTGGTAGTTCCTAGCACACTACTTTCCATATAGTGCTCCACAGATAGAAGATTGATTTATTGTCTCTTTTCCCTTTATGCTGATTTAAGTGCAGAAAAAGAAAGACAGCCAAAATAGAATAGGAGAAATTTACAACCAAGGAGCACAAATTGGTCTTGGCAGAAACTAAAGGAGAAAAAGAAAGAAAAAGAGCAAAGGGAGTTGGGAAGCAATAGGCTAATTCAATAAACACTTATTAAGCTCATACTACAGGTGCTGGGGATCAAGAGACAAAAACAAAACAATTCTTTCTCTCAGCTTGCATTCTATATGTATACATGTAAATAAATACAAAGATGTAAACACACAATAAAAGATGAAATGCATTCAAAATAATATACTTCTAAGAAAAATAATTCTAAAAAAAATAGGAGAAAGAAGAGATTGGAGAGGCCTTTCATAGAAGATGGTACATGAATGCTTGAAGGAAGCTAGGGATTCAACCAGATGGAGGTGAGGAGTGAGTGCATTCCAGGTCTGGAGGATGCCCTTGTGTGAGGGCCCAGAGACATATACAGACCTTGTGAAAAGTCTTAAGGGGCCTTAGCACCATTTGTTAGGTAAGCAATACCTTAAATACCCCCCAAAGGGAATTATAACGACTTAGGTGATTTTGTGGTAGGCCAGGCAATGGGTAGAGTCCCTCAGATTCTTTCTGGGAGCACTGAATTCTAGCATCCCCAATCTACTTTTTCCTGGAATGGCAGCCAACAAATCTGAAGAAGGTGGGATTCCACAGTAAAGGTTAACTGTATGGGGAAATTTCCCCTTTCAGATAAAAACTAACCAAATTCAGCCTCCCTTTGTATTCTCTAACATAACATTCAGTTGCCATGGAAAGAGACATAAAGATTGATGTGGAGGAGATGCCCTAAGATCCTGAGCCCATTAGCATTTCAGATAAAAGCCACAATTCATTTTCCCTACAGTAGATTTCTTTAGTTTAAAAGTCATGAATTTTGCAGTTTGGGGGGATATCTTGATCTTCAGTCCCTTTTTGTTCTAGACAGTCTTTTGAGGGATGCTGGCTTGTACCTCACATCTTTCTCATAAGATCATAGATATATATTTGCAAGGGACTTCAGAGGCCATGTAGTCTGGCTCTCTCCTTTTATAAATGAGGAAACTGAGGCCCAGGATAGTTAAGTGTTTTGCTCCAGGTGACAAAGGTAGTAAATGCAAAGGAGGATTTGAAGCCAATCTTCTTACTCCAAAGGTGATATAAGACTAAGGGGAGAAGATGAGGAAGGGGCAGCCAGGTTGGTTCTCAACCAGTCTAGGCATGTCAAGTCTAAATACCTACAGGCCACAATGGTTTTTTTTTAATTAATTTATTTTAAATTTAAATACTTAAACTTAAATATACAACAAGAAAAGAAAAAGAAATGTTATAAACTTGAATATTAAAACAAATACAAAATAAGAAAAGAGAAAAAGCATTGCCACATGCACCGCAGAATGTAAGAGAGGATTCAAAATATGCAGCAATAAATTTCCATTTCAAGAAAGCCTATATAATAAATACTACACATTGTGTTCAGAGCTGTCCATCTTATCTTTGCTTCTTTGTAAGTTTTTTTCTGTTCTCTGCCGTGCACTTTTAGTTTGTTTTTTTGTCCCCCTTCCTCTTCCCCTCCCTTAAGAAGGCTACAATTAAGCACGGAGTTACATAGACAGATGGATAGATAGATAGATATGTGTGTATGTATGTGTATATATGTATATACATATAAGCATACATACACATACATATATATACATATACACATGGAACATACATATATACATAGATATATATGCATATGTATGTACATACACTTATATACACACATATACTTAGATATCTACAATCATATTCATATATAGACATATACATTCATATGCGTGTATGTAAGACACAGTGTTAACAAGTCAAGGGACACAAGAATCATTCAGTCATCAAGCATTTATTAAGCACCTACAACATTCTAGGTGCTGTACATAGGGCTGCTAAGAGTCTCAAGGGACTGAGGCTAGAGGTATAGCCAGGAATACAAAGAGCAATCAGGAAAGCCAAAGAGACAGACTGAAAGAAGAGTGCTTCATCTAGGAAGAGCCTATCAGTGATTACAAACTGCCAAAGGGCAATATGCCCAGCTTACACACTGGAGATATCAATGGGTGGATTAACATTTATTGTCATGCAACATAATAACAAATTATGCTCCATTATTATAGAGCATGGGTAGGATCTTTTAAACTGAAAAGAGGAAAGGCTGACCTACCTCTCTACTCTGCATCACCCAGTGAAGCTCTCTGTTCCTTGATCACAGACATATAAGATTTAGAACTAAAAAATCAACTTGAGTGATTATCTAAACCAATCCCATCATATTACAGATGAGGAAACTCAGGCCCATGGAGAGGGAGTGATTTGCTCAAGGTCATAAAGTAGTAAGTATGAGACCCATTTAAGGAGGTCACCTGACTTCAAATCTTCATCCAATAAATCAATCAACATACTGGTCCCTGCTGCTTTGTATTTGTGTGACTCTGGTCACTTAATCCCTCTGTGTTTCGGTCATCTCATCAGCAAATTGAGTGTGTTGGACTAAATGAACTTTCAAGTCCCTCGCAGTTTTAAATCTATTATCCTATCCTGCTTTCTGATCTCAACTAGGCTAATTTTTGGTCAAGAGATGCATGCTTTGACATCTGATTCACTATCAAAACCTTTTAGCTTTGATTTTCTAGTTTAACCCACATAGATTTCTGCTCCTCTGGTGTGGGTTTTGAGAACCCAGGGCCACATCTACTTCACAGTGAGGCCTGAGGTCCTTCCTGCAAAATGCATGCTATACTTGAAGGATATGCCAATCACCTTAATGGATATATGTCTGATATGACTAAGCCTGTCCTTCAATGTTGGGCAGCCCCTAGAGAGACTCCAATGCTCCAGCATGATGAGTGGACTGCCTATGCCCAACTTGGGGAGAATGTGAACAAGAGCGCATGGGATGGGCTGTATCCTTGGAGGAAGCCCCCAATCAATGAGATCACAGCTCCGTCTGGGAGCTTAAGCAGCTCTCTCATTGTTGCCCCTCAAGGAAGCACAGGGCATGAAGTTGCAACATCAGATCTTCTAACATTGCAGATTTCAAGCTGGAACAGACCTTAGGGTTATCTTGTCCACCACCCTCATTCTACAGATGAGAAAACTAAAGGCCAAAGAGGCCACAGAATCATATCATCATAGCATGGAGCTGGAAGGGTGTCAGGGATCATCTAGTCCAACCTTTATTTTACAGAAGAGAAAAAGGCTAGGGAGGTTAAATAATTTTTCCAAGGTCACACATGCTAGTAATACCAGAGGCAGGATTTGAACCCAAGCCCGGAGCCAGTGCTCTTTGCACTGTATTATGCTGCCCCTAAAATAATCGAGGTGATAAGTGGCCATATTAGGAGTCTCACCCAGGTGATCTGGCCCCGAAATCCAGCTGGCTTTCCACTACATGATGAACTAACATTGGTATTACAGCAAAGAGAAAGCCAAGGTTTGGCCCCATATCTGTCTCCAAAAAAGCTGACGTCTCTAGTTCCCCAAGGCCATAGTTACTTATTTTCCACCTACAAATCAAAATTTTAAAAAATCCATCCTGGGCTTATTTCGATGTCCCCTAACATACAGCTTTGGGAAAATTTAGGACAGCACACATTAATAGACCTATACTTTGAAGAGATTCTGCCAGGGTGTGTCTAGTGCTGATGGGGAGGCCTTTACAAAGCTCAAGTGGAGTTAATGAAAGCATTTTTCCTTTGCCACCTTCACATCACTGCCTTTCATCTAAGATAGGAAAGTAACAAGCTGGTGCTGAATTCAGATCTACTGGCACATGATTTAGTGGGGAGGGGGAACAGAGTGTTGTATTGACATGCAAATGGCATTTCTGGGATAGATCCCCTCAGATTGTGCCCACTCATGAAAACTGTACAAAAAAACTGGATGGGAGGTAAAGCCCACCTTCTGTAACTGTAGACATCGGCTAAAGCCTTTATACACTGAGCTGAGACAAGGACAGCACCTGTGACTTCTTTAGGATAGGGTGCTCCAGGTGAGAAAGCACCCTCTGCTACTGCAAGTTAGCATCTTCTTTGCAACTTAGAGAACTGCCTACAGCATTGAAAGACTCAGTGATTTTCAAAGAGTTACAGAGTCAATACGTATCTGAGGCAGAATTTGAACCCAAATCTTCTTGGCTCTCTCGACTAAACAATTTTAGCACTCTAAACCACACTGACTGCTAAGTAGTGCCAAGCATTTTCTTCCATATAAAAATAGGAATTTTGTTTTGGAAACAGTCCCTAACAATTCAAAAGATATTGACATCTGTCTCTGTACTTTCATATTCAGGAAATCCTAGAAGCAGTCTCTCTGTTTCTGTCTTTCTGTCACTCTCTCATCTAGGGCTGGAGAGTCCTTAGAGATCAAATAACCCAACCTCGTAATTTTCACAGATGAGGAAACTTAGACCCAGAAACATGAAGTGACTTGTCCAGGCCTATGTGCTAAGTAGCAGAGCTCAGATTCGAACATGGGTCCAAGTTCAGTGCTCTATTCATAGCAAAATACAACTTAAGTCCATAGGAATTTTTCTTTCCCAAAAGCCAAAAGGCAAAGATAATGAGTTCTACCTGGGATTTGTCTCTCTAACTAAAGCTTCATTTGTAAAGCAATGGTATCACGCTAAGTTCTCCCAAAGATCCCTTTGCACAGCCCTCCTTCACTTAAATCCAATTCACTTGCATGTCATGGCATCACCTCCCTGATGTCATGGTCCCCTTCAAGAACGAAGGCCCAACAGCAGCTGCAGCAGAAGCAAGCAGCTCTGATGTGATATATTCCTAGTCACATAGAAATCCTTAGACATAGCTGGATCAGTAGTTGGTGCTTACAATCTTCTACTAATTACTGTCTGTCTGCCTTATCTAATAAATGCTTAGGTCCAACCATTTGTCTCTTTCCCCTACATTAAGCAGACTTTAAAGCTATATTGACATTCCTGGCCAGTGAATTTATGGTAATAAAATTATCAATATTTATTGCTTGTTTGGGACCTAATATCATGAAAGATATCTTTCATTAGCTCACAGAATTATAGATTTCCAGCTAGAAGGAAACTTTGAGGACAGCTGATCCAAACTCCTCCTGAGGAAATTCAAGTTCAGAGAGGGGCAGACCTGCCCAGAGTAACAGAACTAGGAAGGGTCAGAGTGGGGATGTCAACCAGGGGTTCCTGGCTCCAAGTCCAGCACTCTATCCATTAGATATCACTGCCTTTCACTGAGAGCTTAGGTTAGCCACTCAGCTACATGGCCAATCCTATCCCAGTCTGATTAAATTGTCCAGAGAGTGATCATTCTTCATGGAATCTATGCTCAGCATAGGAAATGCAGGGTCTGTAGATTCTTGTTTAGCTTCTAGACTTCTCATGGACAAGAATGCAAGTAGGCCTTGATTTCTTCATTTGCAAATAGTGTTTCATGCCCTGATTTGAAAAATAGTCCTATATCACACAGCTCTTTGTTCATAGAACGTACTCAGTCTGCGGCTACTCCTACGAGATGGCTCATAAAAATGCCAATATACGGTGAATATACTCATGTGCTGTACTTCCTTCCATAGTTCATGGATGTGAGCACTTCTCCACCCCACCAATGCAGATTGCTACCCTTCAATGGCTGGATAGAGGCTTCTGAGTGGCTGTGGGTTAGACAGTTACTTTGGGGGGGATGGATCTCTCTAACTTCAGCTATTCAATCTCCCTTCTCCATGCCTTTGAACTGGTAGCTCCTCCTCCCCTCTGTCTCATAGCTGCTCAGGCTTTTTTGAAGGCTCAGCTCCAATTCCACTTTCTGGAACATGTCTCTCTTGGTCTTCCTTTAGTGCATTCCTCATGTGTACAGAGTATACAGAGTTGCTTGTATGTTGTCTCCTTCGTTAGAATGTGAGCTCAATTAGTCAATAAACACTTCTTAAGCTCCTACTCTATACAAGGCACTGCGGCAAGTACTGAGAATACAAAGAAAGGCAAAATGCAATTGTGCTTCTTGAGGAGCTCACAGTCTGATGGGGCAATACACCTTTCTTTTATAACTTTACTGCTTAGAATAGTACCTGACACCTAGTAAGTTCCTAACAAATGCTTGTTAGCTGGCTGAGTTAACTAGCCTGGTCACTGGGGGACTTATAGATCTACCATTGCAGGACCAACATGTGAAATCATTTCAGCTTTGCAGAACCAGAGCAGGCATACTTAATCTAAAATCCATAGAACCCAAGAAGCCTGTGGATATATTTCAGTGGGCCCACAAACTTGGGTGTGAAAAATTGACATTTTTATTTTCATATTTTCCAATATATTTTTATTTATTTCACTAAATATTTTCCCTTTCTTCTCCTTGAGAAAATAATTCGATATCAATTATACATATAAAGTAATACAAAATATATTTCCAAATTAGCCATGTTGTAAAAGAAAAGACAAAAAAGTGAAAAATAAAGAACAAAAGGTATGCTTAAATCTGCATTCAGAATTTGTCAGTTCTCTCTCTGGAGGTGGATACTATTTTCTGTCATGGGTCCTTTGGAATTGTCTTGGATCATTGCTTTGATCAGAGTAGCTGAGTTTTTCATAGTTGATCATCCTTACAATGTTGCTGTTATTGTGACAATGTCCTCCTGGTTCTGTTCACTTTACTTTGCATGAGTTCATAAATGTCTTCTCAAGTTTTGCTGAAACCATCTTGCTTATCATTTCTTACAGCCCAATAGTATTCTATCATAATCACATCACAACTTGTTCAGTTATTCCCCAATTGATGAATATCCCTTCAATTTCTAATTCTTTCCCACCACAAAAAGAGCTGTTATAAATATTTTTGCACAAATAGATCCTTTTCCTTTTTCTTTAATCTCTTTGGGATACAGACTTAGTGGTGGTATTGCTGGGTCAAAGTTTTATAGACCTTTGTATGTCATTCCAAATTGCTCTCCAGAATAGTTGGACTAGTTCACAACTCCACCAACAGTGCATTAGTGTCTCAATTTTTCCCCATCCCCACCTGGCATTCATCATTTTCCTTTTCTATCATGTTAGCTAATCTGATAGGTGTGAGGTGATATCTCAGCATTGTTTTAATTTGCATTTCTCAGTAAATCAGTAGTGATTTAGAGGGTTTTTTTTTATGTGACCATTGATGGCTTTGATTTCTTCTTCTGAAAAGTGCCTGTTCGTATCCCTGGACCATATATCAACTGGGTAATGGCTCTTATTTTTTCATTGGCTCAGTTCCCCTTATATTTGAGAAATGAGGCTTTTATCAGAGAAACTTATTGTAATTTCCTTCCTCTCACCCAGTTTTCTCTTTTCCTTCTAATTTTGGCTTTATTAGTTTTGCTTATACAAAACCTTTTTAATTTCATGTAATCAAAATGATCCATTTTATTTCCCATGATCCTCTCTATTCTTTTTTCCGTTGCTCCCCTAATTTACTTAGGCTATCACTTTTTATGGCTAAATCATTTACCCATTTTGACCTTATCTTGGTATACAGTAGAAGATGTCCATCTATGCTTAGTTTCTGCCAAACTGCTTTCCAGGTTTCCCAGAAATTTTTATCAGATGGTGAGTTCTTGTCCCCAAAACTGGAATCTTTGGGTTTATCAAATGCTAGATTACACTGGTCATTTACTACAGTGTATTATGTACCTAATCTATTCCACTGACCTACTACTCTATTTCTTAGTTAGTACCAGATTATTGTGATTATTACCACTCTCTAATACAGTTTGAAATCTGGTATGGCTAGGCCACCTTCACATTTTTTTCATTGATTCTCTTCATTTTATTGAACTTTTATTCTTCCAGATGAATTGTTATTATTTTTTCTAGCTCTCTAAAATAATTCTTTGGTAGTATGATTAGTATGTCATTGAATGAGTAAATCAACTTAGGTAGAATTGTCATTTTTATTATATTGGCTCAGCCTAACCATGAGCAATTAATATTTCTCTAATTGTTTAGATCTGACTTTATTTGTGTGAAAAGTGTTTAGTTATGTGTTCATGTAGTGCCTGGGTTTGTCTTGGTAGGTAGACAGCCAACTGTCTGTTGCTATTTTAAATGGAATTTCTTTTTCTACCTCTTCCTGCTGGGTTTTGTTGGTAGTATATTGACATGCTGGTGATTTCCATGAGTTTTTTTTGTCCTGAAAATTTGCTAAAGTTGTTAACTATTTCAATTAGCTTTTTAGCTGCTTCTTTAGGCTTCTTTAAGTATCTTATCATATCATCTGTAGGGCAATAGTTTTATTTCCTCATTGCTTATCCTAATTCCTTCAGTTTCTTTTTCTTGTCTTATTACTATGGCCAGCATTTTTAGTACAATATTGAATAATGGTACTGATAATGGACATCCTTGCTTCACCCCTGATTTTATTTAGAGGGTTTCCAGTTTATCCCCATTGCAGATAATGCTTGCTGATCATTTTAAATAGATACTACTTATCATTTTAAGAAAGGCTCCATTGAGTCCAATATTTTCTAGTGTTTTTAAAAGAATGGATGTTGTATTTTGTCAAAGACTTTTTCTTCATCTATTGATATAATCATATGATTTTTCTTATTTTTGCTATCAATATGGTCAATTATGCTGATAGTTTTCCTAGTATTGAATCAGCCCTGCATTGCTGGTATAAATCCCATCTGGTCATAGTGTGTGGTCTCTGTGATATATTGTTGTAATCTCCTTGCTAGTATTATATTTAAAATTTTTGCATTGATATTCATTAATATTAACAATTATCTATCTATAATTCTGTTTTTGCTTTCTTTCTGTTTTTCTTTCTGTTTTTGCTTTCCCTAGTTTAAGTATCAAAAATATATTTGCATCATAAAAGAAATGTGGTAGCATTGCTTCTTTATTTTTTCAAATAGTTTATATGGTATTGGGATTAATTGTTCTTTAAATATTTGGTAGAATTCACTTGTAAATCCATCTGGTCCTGGGAATTTTTTCATAGAGAGCTCCTTGATATCTTGATCAATTAATTTCTTTTTCTAAGATAGGGTTATTTTAGAATTCTTTTTCCTCTTCTGTTAATCAGGGCAATTTATTTTTTTTAAATATGCATCCATTTCACTTTGATTGTGTTTTACTGGCATATGATTGGGCAAAATAACTCCTAATAATTGCTTTGCTTTTATCTTCATTGTTTACGCATTCACTCTTTTCATACTGGTAATTTGATTTTCTTCTTTTTTTTTAAGTCTAATTAACCAAATACTTATCTACTTTTTTCATAAACCAGCTCCTAGTATTATTTTTGTTCTTTTTTTTACCTTTAGTTCTGTTAATCTCTCCTTTAATTTTCAGCATTTCCATTTGGTGTTTAAATAGGGATTTTAAATTTGTTCTTTTTCTAGTTTTTTTTTTTAGTTGCATGTTCAATTTATTGATCTGCTCTTTCTCTCTTTTATTGACATACATGTTTAGAGATATAAATTTTCCTCTAAGTACTGCTTTGGTTGTATCTCACAAATTTTGGAATGTTGTCTCATTGTTGTCACTCTTTTTAATGAAATTATTGATTATTTCTATGATTTGTTCTTTGATTCGCTCATACTTTAGGATTCGATTAGCTTCCGGTTAATTTTTAATCCACGCTTTCACAGCTCTTTATAATGTTTATTGCATTGTGTTCTGAAAAGGGTGCATTTAATATTTCTGCTTTGCTGTATTTCTTGTTGAGGTTTTCAGTTGTGGTATATGATTATGATGGAATACTACTGTGTTATAAGAAATGATAGGCTCAATGATTTTAGAAAAACATGGAAAGACTTTCATGAATTAATGAAGAGTGAAATGAGCTGAAAGAAGAAACATTGTATACAGTAACAGCAATATGCATACACACACACACACACATACACACACACACACACACACACACACACACACACACACATATATATATACATACACCTATTTGTGTCTAGTGGTAGCCATCTCTAGGGTAGGGTAGGGAAGAAAAAAGTTTAAAATTTACATGATAATTTTGCTGCCAATTTAAAAGGAATAGCAAGTTGTGCATAGTAGATTTGCAGTTTCATGTACAATCATCTTTTTATTATGCTGTGTTATAGAAATGCTTGTTTTATTCCATAAATGAAAAGCAAAATTAGATAGTTCATTTTCATGAAGATGCCATATGCAGTTGAGAAAAAGTTATACTCCTTTTTATTCCCACTGAGTTTTCGTCAGAGGTTTATCATATCTAACTTTTCTGAGATTCTGTTCATCTCTTTAATTCTTTCTTATTTATTTTATGGTCAGATTTATCTAGTTCTTTGAGTGGAAAGCTGAGTTCCCCCAATAGTATAGTTTTACTGTTGATTTCCTCCTGTAATTCATTTTACTTTTCCTTTAAGAATTTGGATACTATGCCATTTGGTGCATTTACATTCAGTATTGTTATTACTTAATTGTCTATGGTGCCTTTTAGCAAGATGTAGTTTCCTTGTTTATCTCTTTTAATTGGGTCTATTGTTGCTTTTGCTTTGTCTGAGATCATGATTGCTATGCCTGCCTTTTTTTAAGAGTCTGCTCTAGCCCCTTATTTTAACTTTATTTGTATCTCTTTGTTTCAAGTATATTTCTTGTAAGCAACATATTGTTGGATTCTGGTTTCTAATCCATTCTGCTATCTGCTTCCATTTTATGGGTCAATTTATCCCATTTACACTCATACTTAAGATTGCTAACTGTGCCTTTCCCTCCATTCTATCTTTTTCTTTTTTACTCTCTTTTTATCCTGTCCCTCCTCTAAAGTCTGTTTTGCTTCTGGCCTTTCCTTTCTTTTATCTGCCCTCCCTTTTATCACCCTCTCTCTTTCTCTAATCCTTTTTCCCTCCTACTTCCATTTCAGTTAAGATAGATTTGTATTACCAATTATGTATGTATATATGCATGTATGTATGTGTGTATTTGCCTAAGACCACACACACCATTTTCCCCTTCACTGTAAAACTTCTTCCTTGCACATCTCTTTTATGTGAAATAATGTTCTCCTTTTGTCTTCTCCCTTTCCATGTTCTTCCAGGGCATCCCTCTTTCTCACCTATACATTTTTTTACATCATCCCAACATAATCAACTTACTCCCATACCCTCTTTCTGTGTTGAATCCTTCTTACTGCCCCAATAATGATAAAGCTCTTACAAGTTACATGTATCATCCCATGTAGAAGTGTAAATTGTTTAACCTTATTAGATCTCTTATGATTTCTCTTTCATGTTTACCTTTTTACGCTTCTCTTGAATCTTGTATTTGAAAGTCAAATTTTTTATTCCACTCTGGACTTTTCATCAGGAATTCTTGAAAGGTCTCTATTTTATTAAATATCCATTTTTCCCTTGAAGGATTATGCTTTTTTGCTGGGTATGTTATTCTTGGTTGTAATAACAGCTCTTTTTCCTTTCAGAATATAATAGTCTAAGTCCTCTACTCCTTTAATGTGGTAGTTGTTAAATCTTATTTGTATGGGATGGGGGTTGTAGGTATGATGATGCCCAAATGATAGCAGATAATGTGATGGGTCTGGGTAGGGATAGTTAAGGAGAACTGTCATGGTATCAGAAACAATCAGGACCCCAAGATACTAAAGAAAAAAAATCTTGTTCAATATTCAGATTCCAGTGGCTTAATGTGGAGCAGCTATTGTTTCAAGCTTTCTGGAGGGAGATGCCCAAGGCCTTCCTCTCAAGATAATGATTATCTTCTTCTGTCAAAGTTTACAAAAGTGTGTATCTGAGAATGGGCAATGATACACCAATAGAAGACCTACAGGATAAAAACACCTCATAGTGGTTTAGGTCACTCTTTAGAACTCCACAATATTTCAGCAACTCATTGGGGTCTTCTTCTTTTCCCCATATAATTGCCCCCCCTGACTCTCAACCTACATGATCTCCACTTTACAGTTAGGGCTATTTAAAAATAAGAGGACCTCCCTCAGTTTGACTCCCTTTCCTGAGAAGTCTTCAGGTAGGTCTTTTGTATAGAGGATTCCTTTATAGGTGAAGATTGGACTAGTGGGTAGATCGGTAGATGACCCAGGCATTTTCTTATTCCTTGATACCACCTATGGGGACTTGATAGACTCTAAGGTTCCTCCCTAATCTAAATCTGGGATATTTCCTATCCAAGGACAATTTTTACCAATAAGTTAGAATATAGACTTAAAGCTGGAAAGGATCTCAGAGGTCTAGTCCAGATGTCCTTTTGATTCATTTTTAGGCAACTAAGTCCACAGACACGTTAAGTGAATTTTCTGCTGTCATAAAGTGCCAGGGCCTATGCCATTCTCTCCTCTCTGATACCTCTCTTCAGCCAGTCTCTCTCTCTCTCATTCTCTCTCTCTCTCTCTCTCTCTCTCTCTCACCCCTTCCTTCTTGCCCTCCTTCTTTCTTTCTTTCCTTCTTTTGTTTCTTTCCCTCCCTCCTTTGTTTCTTTCCCTCCCTCCTTTGTTTCTTCCTTCCTTCCTTCCCTTCTTTCTTTCTTTCTTTCTTCTTTCTTTCTTTCTAAATTACTTGAAAATGAACACCTTTTCACTCTATATCTGGCCAACTTTTCTTTCAGCCTCATCTCATGTGCTCTTGGCTCCTGCAGGGAAAAAGTAAACCTCCAACAGTTGCTGCTCTGAGGAAACAGGTTTACAGATTTTAATATGCCAGCCAAAAAAAAAATTATTGGCTCGATTTGGTTGCCAACCAATAGGCAGAAGCAAAGATGGGAGAATTCCAAGTGCATTTTGCACCCGTGAGCTGGTTGGAGTCCTTGTCTTGCTGGTGATTGGCTGGATCTCAGCTTCCAGACGCCTGCAGTGATGCTGCAGTCTGTCACCAGATGAACAGCTTTTCCTTTTCCAGCTCATGCTTACTCCACAAGATATCTTTGGAAAGGTTTCTTGCAGTTGAGTAGTGGTTTTCATCATAGAAGAAAAGGTTTTGCTTTAGGAGAGATGAAATATCGGGGACTTTCTGTCCTCTTTTAAGAGTAAGTAAGGGGTTCCAAGGCTTGAAACACTTTAAGGTTTTATAATTAAATAAACTCTCCAGTTCTTCCTGAAAATGCATAATGAAGAACTTATCTGAAAAATTATCAGAAATTGCAGCCATTATTGAATTATGCAAATTGAGTTTATTGCAACAATTGCATCAGTCCTCATTAATTCCATAAACTGGAAAGGTGGTGCTCCATGATGGTTAGAACTTGGAGTTGTAAATACGTGAGTTCAAACCCTTCTTCTGACACCAGATGTGAGATCATGGGCAAGGCACTCCAGATGGGTTACAATCTGTTTAAAGAGGGGAGTTCCTACACCAACCAAAATCATCTCTATTTTAAGTGGCTTTGGATCATGGAACAATGCAATCTTAAAAGAATAAAAATTTCAGATAGCTCAGAGGGGCGGGTGTGAACAGGCTGTGCCATATGGACACTGGTGACTTGCACATGTGAAGTGGCATTAAAGACATTCTCAAGGACACAAATGACTAGGAAAGATCATCTTTGAATGCTTTTGTATACATGTATGTATGTATGTGTTTGTATATGTGTATATAAATGTTTATTTACACACGCGTTCTCACGCACATATAGGCAAGCCATCCTATACATATAAAGCCTTGTGAAATAGGTGGTAAGGTTTTGCTCTTTTTACAGCTGAGGAGATTGATATAGTTATAAAATATAGATATATTTATGTATGTATATACATACACATATGCATCTATCTAGATATATAGATACATGCATATACACATGCATTCTGTAATTACTTGTGTACATATTATTTCTTTCCAGTAGACTATAAGGCAAGTAGAATTGGAAGGCAAGGCTTGTTTTGTTTGCTTGCCCTTGTTAATGTATCCACTTATCTGGGACCATAGTCTGATTCTTAGACACATCAAATTCAATTGTGTGTTCTAGGTCCTGTTTTGTTGTTCAATCATTTTTTTCAGTCATGTCCAACCCTCCATGACCCCATTTGGAATTTGCTTGGCAAAGATACTGGAGTGGTTTGCCATTTCCTTCTCTAGCTCATTTTATAGATGAGGAAAGTGAGGCAAACAGGGTTAAGTGACTTGCCTATGGTCACACAGCTAGTAAGTGTCTGAAGCTGGATTTGAACTCAGGTCTTCCTGATTGCTAGCCCAGTGCTTTATCCCCTGTGCCACCCAGCTGCCTAAGTCTTTGTTTGCAGTCTCATTTATCTTATTAAATTGTATGGTTCTAAGTTCTTGAGAGCAGAGGCTGGGCCTTATGGCCTTATTTATCTTTGTAGAGCAGGCGGCTTAATTTGCTCTTGCTCTCTCTCTCTGTCTCTCTGTCTGTCTGTCTGTCTGTCTCTCTCTCTCTCTCTCTCTCTCTCTCTCTCTATATATATATATATATATATATATATATACACATATATATACATATATACATATTATATATATATATACTTTCTCTCTGTTTCTCTGTCTCTGTCTCTCTGTCTCTGTTTCTCTCTCTCTGTCTCTCTCTGTCTCTCTGTCTCTCTCTGTCTCTGTCTCTCTCTCTGTCTGTCTCTCTCTCTGTCTCTCTCTCTCTCTCTCTCTCTCTTTCTCTCTTTCTCTCTCTCTCTCTCTCTCTCTCTCTCTTTCTCTCTCTCTCTCTCCCCATCCCCATCTATCCTTCCCACAGTTGCCAATCATGTAACATCTCTCTTTTCCCAATTCAACTCCAGTGGCTCCCTATTGCCTCAAAAATCAAAGCTAAATTCTTTGTGTTTGACATTTGCAGCTCTCTATAAGCAGGCTCCTTGCTAGCTTTGCAGACCTTACTTACTGGGTTCCTATTTTGGAGCCAGTCAGCCCACCTGGCTCACTCTTCCACATCTGGAGATCAATCCATCATCTTCCCACCTTTGCACTGGCTGCTCAGGGTCCCAAATGAAGTGCAACCTCATTTCCTGCTGTTCCTCTGTGAGCCCAGGGCATGATTCCCGGTGTAGCTTCAGTCCAAGACACCAGTGCTGATGGACCAGCTTGCTCTGTGATCTGTCATCATCTGACCAATGTGCTCTCTTGGTCCATTTGAATGACTAGGGCAGCTAAAAGGAAGCATTTGTCAAGCAAACTCTTTGCCCTGATTCCTTGCATCATGCAGCCCCCAAAGAAAGAATTCCAGAGAGAGGCAGCTTTTCTTAAGGCTCCATCACCTGGCAGCACATTTTGTTTTGAAGAATGAGAGGTTGTCCTAGAAACAGATGACTCTTTAAACAACATAAAGAAATTAATATGGAGTGGGAAAGGGAAATGACAACAGGAAGAAAGGAGAAAAGAATTTTGTGAGAGGAAAAAAGTTAGGAAAGCGAAATCAATGAATCACAGAGACAAGAAGGGCATTGTTGGTACTACTGTGTTAAATTTGGTTTATACTTCCAAAAAATACACCAAAAAAGAAACAAAAAAATCAACAAGTCATACACGGTAGACTCAGAATTTCATATGAAATCCTCTTTTTTTCTGTCCTTTGTATATGGAAATGCTCATGTTTGTTGATGACTGTCATATTAATTAAAATTTATTTTAAAAAAAACCCAATTAGCCAACATAGGGACACCAGGGGAAGCTAGGTGGAGCAATGGATAGAGCTCTGGGCCTAAAATCAGGAAAACTCCTCTTTCTGAGTTCCAATTTGGCCTCAGACACTTACTAGTTGTGTGATCCTGGGCAAGTCACTTAACCTCATGTACCTCAGTTTTCTCATCTGTAAAATGAACTGGAGAAGCAAATGGCAAACCACTCCAGTATCTCTGCCAAGAAACCCCAAATGGGGTCATGAGGAGTTGGACATGACTGAAAAAAATGACTAAATAACAACAATTAGCCAACATGCACTTATTAAGCACCTACTGTGTGTCAAGCCCCAGGTACTAAGAATATAAAACCAAAATTGAAATAGCCTTTGCCTTACAATCCACTGGGAGAGACAAAATGGACTCTATTAAGTATATCCAAAATGAATACAATGTAGTTGAGAACAGATGGGCACTAGCAGTTGGAAAGACCAGGAAAGGAAGTGAAGTCAGTCAGTCGATCAGTCAATAAACATCAAGTGCCTACTATGTGAAGGTAGAATTGATGGCAAGCGTGGTCTTAAATACAAAGTGTATAACTACTAGTAAGGTAACATTTGAGGGAAAGGAAGAAGGCTTCTGTTTTCTCCTTCCTGTAATCCAAGACCTCTGCAGTCATTTTTGGCGGGGGAGGGGGGGGAGGAGTCTCTCTTTTAAAATGCTTATTAATTTTAAATTATTTACAAATAAAGTTAAAATGCAAATTCTGCTGAAGGGACTGACATATTAAGTCACTTGCCCCCAAATTATGGTAGCTGGCATGTACACAGCATCTCAAAATCTTAGTTCAATTTAAAACTATTAAAGGTAGTAGCTGTTCTGCTATTAAAGCTAAAGCCTGCACTAAGATTTTTGAGACAACCAGCATAATAGCACTGTGAGATTCAGGAAGTATTTTCTATCCATTCTCCTATTTGATCTTGACCATACTTGGTAAAATAGGCATTCTGGACATTTTATGACGACACCCACTTTCTAGGTGAGGATGCTCACAGACATGAAAAGACTTGACCAACTCAGTAAGTGACCAAGTGAATATTTAAATGCAGCTTTTCTGACTGTTCTCTGGAGCCCTTTCCTGAAGGATGACACCTTTGCAAACAAGCTGACTTTCTTTTTGAATCCCTATGGGCCTTTTCCTTTTGTGATTGCCAGAGTCTCAGCAGGTCTATCCGCCTTTCTTCTGATAACTGCAGCCTTCAAACCTTTCAAGTTCATTGGCTTCTAGGGAAACCAGGTGGGAAGCTCAGTAACATGAGAGAAATGAAGTAATGAGGCCGTATCAAGAGGGCCATGGGTCAGAAAAAGAGAAAACTAGAGGGTAAGTAGAGGGAGAAGGGAGATCCATTTGGATGGAAGAAGTAAAAATCACTTGAAAACCTAAGACAGCTGAAGTTGAAACTGATAGGGCAGTTTCAAGATAACTGACCTTCATTTTTAAGGGATACGTACTCCAAGAGAAATAAAAAAGAAAGCTGAGATTTGACAAGCTCTCCGATGGAAAAAGGAGGCAGAAGGGAATCAAAATGAAAAAAATAAAGTTATATTAACAAAATCATTTACAAAAATGTAACTTTTAAAGTTGACAAATATAGTAACTGGGGATAGGAAAAGACCATAGAAATAGGTCAATAATGAATGTGTATATTTACATACCATTTCTATAGCTATATAGAGACTTAAATATAATACTGTGGTTTGTGTATATAGTATATGGGTGTACATATAGACATAGATATATAAAATTTAGTGTGACTTGAAATTGGTGAAATTCAGGAAAGTAATGAACTTCTCTGTGCCATATAAAATAATGATATTTCTACAGTTAGAGTTCTAGCCCTTTGTCTCTTGTGCATTCGACTTTCAAGGACAATGGTTTCCAAAGAAGATCTTTAAGCTTTTCAGGTCCCCTCCCCCCATACTTCAATGGATTAGCCATCACACAGTGATGCTGATTGTAGCCTATCCATGTCAGCCCATATTTGCTACTCCTGCTCATATCCTCCAGAGATGTAGAGAATAGGGGCTTCACCCAGTGTGCTGGGGTGGGAAGGCTTGCTCAAATTCTCGGGATATTGTGGGGGAACCAATGGAGCACTTGGCAAGTCATTAGTTATACTTCCTTCTTACTATGCAATCAGAACATCTTTTCCCTAGTCATTCATTTTGCTGATGATTCATCTCCTTGCCAGCGTAGATCCTCATTTAGAGTGTGTAGCCCCCTGCTAAATATCGATAGCTAGCAATTATATAATGCTTCACATATACTGTCTCATTGGTGCTTATAGCAAACCTGTGAGGAAGGATGCTATTATTATTGTCACTTTACACACGAGGAAACTGAGGCTGAGAGAGTTTTAGTGACATGACTAGGATCACGTTGCTAGTGTCTGCAGCAGGATTTGACCTCAGATCTCCTTGACTCCAGGTCTGGTACTCCATTGATGATGCCTCCTAGCTGCCTTACCTGCTTACACCCACTGTGTGCCTCTCCATTGCCCTTTAGATGATTCTCAACTTCAGTTCTTGAGAAGCTGGAGTAGTCTGTGATTAACAGTCATATAACATCACTAGGATAATATGGGTGTTTTGGATACTTGGTCTTGTTTACTTTTAGTTGAGCATTCATGATATCCTTGGAACTCTTCCAAATATAGCACCAACATAGTCTCAACCGAAAAGTTCTATCAACATCCTAATAATAGCTATTGTCATTTAGTCATTTTTCAGTCAAGTCTGACTCTTCATGACCCCATTTGGGGTTTTCATGGCAAAGATACTGGAGTGCTTTGCCATTTCCTTCTCTGGCTCATTTTACAAATGAGGAAACTGAGTCAAGCAGGGTTAAGTGACTTGCCCAGGGTCACACAGCTAACACTGGTCTGAGGCCATATTTGAACTCAGATCTTCCTGACTCCAAATCCAGTTCTCTACTTTCAACTTGTCAAGAGTCAGGAGAGACCTAGGTTTGAGTCTTTGTTCAAATACCTACTAAAACGACTTAGAGTTAAAAGTGAGTGAACCAACACTTATTGGAAGGATACCCTGAAGGAAGGGTCATTCTACAGTGCTAAACCCCTGGTGCTTTAGGCCATTGCCACAGCAGGCCTCAATCTACCTGGACCCCAGGTTGCTGATTACTGGAGATATGATGAGCCCATCCAACAAAAAGCAGCCAGGAATGCACAAGTGGCCCTCAGGGCCAACAGTGATGGACTAAATGATTGAATGACATGTGACAAGGGGATTATTATTTGCCCCAAAGAAGAGTGAGGTGGAAAAATACTGTCATTACCCTCACAAAATGTCCCAGGACAATCTTGTACAAAGTGCCTTAATGGAAGGCAGGAGGACAGAAGGGATGCAATTTATATTATCTCTGGGAAGGCACTGCAGGAGCCAAGAGATGTTCATTCCTACTAAATAGAAACTCTAGCAGAAATACAAGAATTCCGAGCATCAGTATGTGTCTATTATACAGGTAACTAATAGAGTTAGCCTAATTACACTGTGCTAACATCATAAGCAGAATAAGGAAGACTATGATTAAATTAGGCACTGATTACTTAACTTATTGTATTTCTTTAAACTTTGCTCTAAATTATGCATCACTTCCTTGACAATTTGCAATTATTAAGTATTCTACTATGCTAGTTGTTTGATCAAAAATTTAAGTTTTATTTAAAAAACTATGTGACCAGATTATGTGCTATCCTCCTGCTCTCTATGTTATGAACTATCATCCATGCCTGAGAAAAGCTAAATCAGTTGGCACTCATGATCATAAACCAAGCACCATCATGCACCCAATAGCAGCTAATTGAATTACCGGCACAAAACAGAAATGGAAGCAAGCAGTTTCTGTTGGGTTGGTCCCATTAATCTAAACCTCCAAAGTGACAGCCAATATCTCCTATAATGAGAGTCCCAATCTATTCTACCATCTAGAACAATGTCCCCCTTCCCAGGAAAGGACTTGGAAAGGTTTTGAAAAAGGAAAGGGAATCAATTTGGTTCCAGAGTTCCAATATGGAAGGCAGTAAGGATTGGGACAATACTATAAAAGCTGCCAGATGTGGCCTACTTTGCTTAGAACAAAAGTATATACAACAATGATTCTCCTTGAGGAATAAAACACATTCCGAAATACTGCACTTTGAGCATGGAGGAATTCATTCTTTGAGTTCAGTGGTGTCTTCCAGCAATACTTCAGTGGGAAGGGCATATGAACTTCTAGCTCCGTACTTTTCCCTTACTGAGACTTTAGACTGACTTCTTTGTCATGAATCTTTGGAAGCTCCAGCGAAAGGAGTGAGTAGTGAATATATTTCTTTGGTGCAAATGCAAGTTATGGATGTTTTTAAAAATCACTCAGCCAGAAACAAACTCTTCACTTGCTATTTGCCTGAATGGTGATAGAATAGTCATTTCATAGCCTGCTAAAGGAAGCATTACAGGACAACTCCTGAGGACATCTATTTTCAGTCTGTTAGTCAGTCAAGAAGTATTTAGTAAGTGCCTACTATGTGCCAAGCACTGTGCATTTCATACTACAAATCATCTGGAGTATTTGTCCTCAAGCCATAAAGATGAGGGTAAAGGGAAAGCAGCCACGGGCAAAGGTTTTGGTGTCTAGGGACCTGCCCAGTGAATGACCTTGGCCACTTTACCTCAGTAGCACTCAGTTTCCTTATCAGTAAAATGAGGGGGTGGGACTAGATATCCTAGAATCTTTTTCACCTGTAAGTCTTCTGATCTTCTGGCTTCTGTACAAAAGCCGTTCCATGCAGGGTCTTTGTCTAGTTCTGCACTCACAGACTGTGGGCATTTAATAAACTTCAAATAATAATAACCAAGGGGAGTTGGAAGCACCAGCAGGGGGGAGATAATGTGACTCATTCAATACAAAATTCTCCAGCAGCTTCTCGCCCCAGCCACTCACCAGCCATTTGTCATCTACATGACAAAGCAGTCCCTTTTAAAGGAAATAAATCAAGCCCAGAGGTTTGCAGTTTTAAATCAGTAGCAAAATAACAAAAGACTAATCAGGCTTTTCCGCCCTCATGGGTGACTAGAGGAGATGTTCTTCCCCTCCATTATGATTTGGTATGGGAGGGGGCAGCCTCCAAGACCTAGGCAGCCTGAGCCTGGGTGCTGCTACCTAGGAGAGTGCTAACTCCAGCTTACCTGGGCTATTTTCCCCACGTGCAATTGCCCAAAGTTATGACCTCCCCTTGTTCCCTCTGCTCTGGACCTCAGCACCTACAGACCCAGCCTGTAACGTAGCTTGTAGATACAACATGCGCAAGCTGGGAAGGAATTTTCCTGCATCCTCCGGCTCCCATCAGACCCATTTCGTAAGAGGAAGTAGGAAAGTTTCCCTCCCTCCTCTGCTTCCTCCCTCCTCCCCCATATAGGATGATCATCAGAACAGAATATTCAGAGCTGCAAAGATTCTTAGAGTTCCTTCATTTTACAGATGACAAATCAAGGCACAGCAGTCAGACTTGTCCAAGGTCATGCAGATGCCAAATAGCAAAAGTGAGACGTTAACCAAGGAACTGGATTCATTGTAAATTCTTCCTTCTCTCTCCACTAGCCTAACCCAATTGTGGGGGTGGGGTGAGGAAGTGCGCAGTTTGGCCAAAGCTTTCCTTTGACAAACTGCCTGGCTCTTCTCCAAGTGATAGTGGGAAAGACCAAATTAGATATGAGGCTATTACACCTTCTTTCTTTTCAGGAAATCCTCTTTGGCCCTAGGACTACATCCTTGTCTCCAAACCTATAGAGTTAGCAAGAATTGAATCCAGACAGCATTGATTAAGGCTGCTGCTGGTATATGTCCCTGGTCCCCTCCATTCTCCACTTATCCCTAGACCATGATGGTGCCAGGAAGTGTGGACAGCAGTAACACAGAGACAGATGGGGAGCAGGATGGTGGAGCTATCAGCTTGGGTTAATGCCCTCTGCATCTTTGGTTGGGAAACACTAATTTCTTCAGGCTTAAAAAAATAAAAGATGAATTTTCCCTCCCCCCCCCCACTCTAGTGCTCTTGACTCGTTTTGATCAACATGTGTACAAACTAGAGAGTTTTCTATCAAAGCCATATTTGATTAATCTAATCTGGGCACTAAAAGAGCCAATGTCTGAACACTTTTGCTTAACAGCTAAAAACACCATTCTTCACTGTTGGATAATTTCATAGTGATTGAATATACTCTTCTCCAACTTCCCAAATTCAAGCTCTCCCAGGACAAGAGAACAATCTGTACACATCAAAAACAGGAGAATAATATTTGGTCAAGCCTCGCCATGGAGGCGAGTCTCCAGGATGCAACCAGAGAAGTTTCTGAGCCAGGATGGCCATGGGGAGCTCTCGCTCCTTTTTGCAGCATCTCCAGAGATGCCCCCTGGCTGCTGGCTTGCTGTCCAATCAATCCTTTCTCCTAACAGATGATGAAAATTCAAGCCTGCCTCTGGAGGGGGGCCAGGGCGATAGGAGGCAGGGTCACCTCCTGGAAAGAAGCATCTCCTTTCTAACCATGTATTAGGATTCCTGCCTGGTTCAGAAAAAAATAGCAGAGATGAGAAGAGATATACACTGAGTCCTATTTCTCACATGACCATTTTTGAACCCGAATCAACCAAGCATGGAAAACCTCTCTGAGAGAAGACAATTCAACTCCCAGGGTGTCAGGACATGAGGCAGACCTTGATATATTTTGTCAACAGCCAGATCTAGAAGTAGATGGGATTCCAGAAACTACTTATTCCAACTCACATTATGGACAGGGAAACTGAGGCTTAGGTAGGTTAAGTTAAGCCCAAGGTCACACAGGTAACAAATGTCAGAGGCATGATTTGAACCCAGATCCTCAGTCTGCTGAAGCTGGGTTTTTTCTGCTTTAGAGCCCTGCCCTCCCATGGCACCAAAACATTTGGCAACGTGGTCTGGGAGTTTCCTATGTAAATGGTGACCCAAGTTGGAGCTTGCGTTTGATTCCAGGACACTGATTTTTTTTTGAATTGTGTTTCCTTAGTTACCATGAGACTTTACAGGTTCTGAGGCCAAGAGAAGAAGACAGTATGTCCTAGGGTTTAGCACTACAAGGTGAGGCCCTGCAGTGGGTCAGATCTCATCCAACCCTCTTTCCCAGTGCTGGAATCTTCTTTAAAGTATCCAATCATTCAACCAATGACAGCAATTTGTTAGTCACCTACCGTGCCAGATGCTACACAAAATGCTGTGGCTACAAAGACTCTCGAAATGATCCCTGTCCTTGGTGAGCTGACATTCTATAGGGATATATAAATATACGTGTGTGTGTGTGTGTGTGTGTGTGTGTGTGTGTGTGTGTGTGTACATTGAGTATATACAAATTATTCAAAATTAATTCCAAACATGGGGGAGACAGTAGCATCTAGGGATCAAAAGGACCTCATTTTGCAAGTGCTGTTAGAACTGACCTTGGAGGTAGCTAAGAATTTTAAGAACTGCAAGTGAGAAGGGAGTGTCTTCCAGACAAATTCTAGAGAGTTCATGGGGTCATAGGATTGTAGCTCTTCCTGGAAGGCAGCTCGGAGACCATCTAGTCCAACCCCCTCAGTTACAGAAGGGGAAACTGAGGCCCAGGAAGATTAGGGGATTTTTCCAAGGCTGTAACATGGGAGGAAGAGAGGCAACATGGGAAAATAGAGCACTGGTTTACAAGTTCTCTTTGGGTTCAAAACTTGTTGGGTCCAAGTCTTGCTTCTGACTCATGTATTACTCCATACCTGGAGAAGTCATTTAATTTCCCAATGCTTTGGGCAACTCTAAGATTGTAAATGGCACCATGCTGACCACCATTGGTAGAAGGATTTTCCTCCCCTGTTTGTTCCCTATACAAATAAAATCACAGATCGGTATGGTCCTCATTCCTATCCATACAGGCAGTAGGCATCTAAAGCAGGATTTGAACCCTCACTATTCTCTACTGACATTCCATGGGCCTCTCTATTGTCCTGTCCTATGTTAACCTTTTTATCATGAATTGGCTAAGGCAGGGAAGGCATGTTTGTCATATTTGCAGATGACACAAACTGAGAGGGACAATTAATTTGTTAGATGGCTGAATCAGGATTTAAAATAAATTGACACACCAGGACTCTGGGCCAATTCTCAATGAAGTCCTGTCTTTAGGGTAAAAACCCTTAGCTCTCCAAGTAAAGGTTAGGGGAGATAATTCAAATGAAAAAAATGTGGAGGCTTGTAGTTGACCAAAAACTTAGTGTCAATGGCAGAATGATGTGGATTGGACCTGTGATTTCATTGGGATGAAGAATTTCCAGGTGAAAAAAGCCATGCCAGTATGTACCTTCTCTACAAATGACAGTCTGAGAGTTGCTTAGAGCACTGAATGCTAATGTGACTTTCTCAGGGTCCTACAACCAGTATACGGGAAAGGCAGGAAAGGGGCCCAGATCTTTCAAGGCCACTTCTGTATCCACTAAATTATGTTGTCTCTCCAGAAGGGGCATGGCTACCCCCCCCAAAAAAAACAGTCTAATGGGCTGCATCGAAAAAAATGCAGTTTCTAGAACTCTATGACTGTTTGAATGCTCTGTAATAACATTGGCATCACCCGCTTCCCCACTGATGCAGGGTACAGCCCCTCAGCATCTGAGTCCATAGCGTTTCATTTGATGGGGGTACCACCCCACTCTGCCAATGTTGGCCTCTCATTGGATGCTTAGCACCTAGCACGGTGTGCCTGACTCAGGAAACTTGGAGCACCACATTTGAAGATGGACATTGCTAAGCCGGAAAGTGTCCAGAGGAGGCGAACCTCCAGTTTGTGCTCCCTGAGGATGGGTTGAAGGGACTCAGGATGCTTAGCCTGGAGAAGAGACCCATGGAGGGAGGGGAGAGACATGAAAGCTATCTTTAAGTATTTGAAGGACTGTCATATGGAGGAGGGACTGGCCTTGTTCTATGGGAACTCAGAAAGCAGAACCAGGAACAATGTGTATTAATTGTAAAAAGACAAACTTACGCTTCATATAAGGAGAAAACTTCCTAACCAGTGGCAGTTGCTGATGTTGTTCATTCATTTCAGTATGATTCATGACCTCGTTTGGGGTTTTCATGGCAAAGACACTGCAGTGGTTTGCCATTTCCTTCTCCAGCTCATTGTACAGATGAAGAAACCAAGACAAACAAGGTTAAGTGACCTGCCCAGGGGCACGCAGCTAATAAATGTCTGAGACTGGATTTGAACTCATGAAGAGGACTCTTCCTGATTCCAAGCTTGGCACTCTATCCAGTATAGCACCCAACCATCAGACCTGTAATGGGCTATCACAGGAGGTGGTGGGTGCATACACCCTCAATAGTCTTCAGGCAAAGACCATATATAACCATTTGTTAAGTATGTTGTAAAAGGTATTGGTCAGACATAGGTTGGAAGAAATCAAGGGTTCTAACCTGGGGATGTTGAACCTGTTTTTTTTTTAATATTTTGAAAATTCTAATTCAATATAATTAGTTTCCTTCATAATCTTGTGTATTTGACTTTATACATTTAAAACATTCCCACCTTATCTGTATCTCCTTTGTACAAAGCTGTTTGCATGCTGCTGTCTGTCTTCTTAGAGCATGAGTTCTCCTTTTTCTTTGTATCCCCAATACTTAGCATAGTGCTTGGTACATAGTAGGTACACAATAAATATTCATTAATAATTCATAGGCTTCACCAGACTACCAAAGGAGGGTGGTACATGGCACAAAGAAGGTTCTTGAACCCTGGACTACATAGACTCTGGGGTCCTTTCCAATCCTGAGACCCTGTGGTTTCATGATTTCTGTGATAGAGAAGAGACTGGAGGCCATTTTGCCCCTTTAGAACCTGTTTACAATTCCATGGTATGCTGAAACTAATCTGACAGGGAAGGAACTGATTCTTCTTTGTTTTTAAAGAAATTGTGTCATCAGAGCAATAATATGCACTGGGAAATGTTTAATGGCTGGCTCTCTGGAAAAATGTATGAAATGTCACACTCTTAAATTTAATCTGAATTATTAAGATTTTCTTCATAACTTTCTTAAGTCTAGACACTCAACAAAACAATAAATCAAGCCCTGATTTACTGTAGAGTTTGCTGATGTCTGAGATGTAAATGCTTACATGGAAAATCGAACAATTACCTCTCACCAGCCTGTGTGAGCTGACTGGCTCCAGTTACTCCTGGGGAGAAGAATGTCCTAAAGCACAGACCTGGCCACGGTCATTCTGTTCAATAAACTCTAATGGCTCCGTATTACCTTGCAAACCAAGTGAAAACCTCTCCATTTGCCATTTAAAACCCTTCGCAAACTGACTTCCAACCTGCCTTTCCAGGCTTATTATGTATGGGCTACTCCCCTTCACACAGTCTCCAGTCTAGTGAAACTGGCCTACTTGCTTTTCGTTGTATACAATATTCTAGCTCTCTCTCTCTCCCTTTGCCCTTGGGCATCCTGTATGCCTGGAATGCACTCCCTCTCCACCTCCCACTTAGAATTCTTTCAAAGCTGAGCTGTAATATAACCTGCTTTCCTTCTGGTGCCTTTTCCCCAAAATTGCTTTGTATTTATTTTGTACATATGCTATTTGAATTTATCTGTGTATATGTATATAAAAATATATGTGTGTATGTATACATATATGTATATGTATACACGTACATACATGTTGTCTCTCTCCATTTGTCTCCCTAGCACACATCCTTTAAGCAGGCTGATGGTCACTGATACCTCTCTCTGCTGCTTGGCAAAAGAGCAGGTGGGGCAAGAATGAATCTGTAGTGAAGAGTCTGGAAAGTAACAAAAACAACATGATACCATGGAAGGAGCACTGGACTGGGATCAGGAGGCCTAAGATTAAATCGCAGTTTGGCTATTTAGTGTCTGTGACTTTGGGCAGTTCACTTTACTGGTTCCAGGTGAGTTTCAGGGTCTAGAAGACAAGGGGATTTGGCTTAATCAGTGATGCTAAAGATTCCTTCCAACTCTAGATTTTAGGAATCTCCCAAATCCACAAAAGCCACTTGTTTGCCAGAGAAGCCAGGTACACAAAGTGCCCAGTGTCCAAATATCTGGGCACAATTCATATCAAATAGTGGGTAAGCCTTTAACCCATGTTGTTCATAGAATCTCAGAGGGAAAAGGGACCTCAGAAGGCATCTGGCCTAATCCATACCTGGGTAGGAATGCCCTCTACCTACAATATACCAAGAAATGGTTGTGCTGCCTTTGTCTGAAGAGCTCTCATGAGAAGCACCCCACTGCCTCCCAAAGCAGTCCATTTCACATTCCGATGACTCCCACTCTGCAGACTCCTTTCCTTCCACCAAGCCTAACTGTTTTTTGTTTTGTTTTTTTTTTGTGTGTGTGTGATTTCAACCCCTTGATCTTAGTGCTACTCTTTGGCACGAGGCAGAGGGTTAAGTCAACTTGTTGACATTGAACTTGACTTCTCAGTTCAGCAAGCACGAACACTGCAGTATATTTTTTGCGAGCTCTGATTGATTTTTGGTCGTTCGGTGTTTTGTTTGCCGGTTTGATTCCGTCAAGAAAGGCTGGAGGAGTTGTTAGTGCCCTGGTGCTCACTGTAACTTGGAAAAAGCCCAGGAAATAAATGAACATAACAATTATGTCAATCGCCTGGTGTTATCAAAAGCTGTTCACTGCTAACATCAAGATATTCTTAAAGAATTGACGCCTGAGATTTGTGAGATGTTTTTAATGTGAAGTCTTTTTCCTATTGTGTCATCATATTTATAAAAGCAAGCCAGTTGGAAAGTAGAACTTTTTGGAATTCATTTCTTAAGCTTCTTTTTTCAAAATGTTAATTCATGATACTCTTTTCAGTCCCAAGTGTGGGGTGGCTCTTCCCCTCCCCCTCATTTCAACACATACCGTACAAAATCTATATTTCCATTCATGTAGATGATATAGCTTTCTTTCCTTTGAGTATTTAATCAATAAGTTTTCTGGATCCCTGTAGTAAGTAATTTCTGAAGCCTTCAACTTGTTTTTGCAAAGGCTGCAATTCCACAGTATTTATAGTATTTATCTACTAAACCACAGACATGTCACAATCTGTTTTGGTATAGAGAGTTTCCCACACTGGAATTTCCTCCATGCAGACAAAAGCCTTTTGTGTATTTTGATTATTTTAGTATATTCTTTACAAAAATCTAGCTGTCCATAAGCTAGTTTTTCTTTCATACTTCTAAGATAACTTATAGAAATGTCATTGATGATAAGAGTTCACATTTCTATATGCTTTAGTTTTCATCAGATCAAAGAATTTTAGAGTTGGAAGAGACCTCAGGGGCCATTTAGTCCAATCAAGTCAATCAGTCAAGTAAGCTTTTATTAAGTACCTGGATTGGACTGAGCTGGGATATAAAGAGGCTAAAGGCAATCCCTGCCCTTAAGGAGTTTACAATCTAATGGGAGAGACAACAAATAAATATATGCAAGCAAGATCTATACAGGATAAATAGGAAATAATGAACTAGAATTAAGAAGGGTGGAAAAAAGCTTCCCCTAGAAGGTGGGATTTTAGTTGGGATTTAGAGAAAGCCAGGGAAGTCAGTCTGTGGAGTTGAGGAGAGAGAACATTCCAGGCATGGGAGACCACCAGAAAAAACACCCAGAGATGATAAATGGAGGGCCTTGTTCTGAACAGTCAGGAGACAAGTGTCTCTGGATTGAAGAGTGTATCTCAGGGAGTAATGTTTAAGAAGACTGGAAAGGTGGGGGAGGGATGGTAAAAGGAACCTTCACCGTTACATCACCAATAAGTCAGCATCTAGTCTCTGCCTAAAGACCTTCAACGAAAGGGACTCCACCACCTCCTGAAGAAGTCTATCCCACATTGGGACACCTCCAACTGTTAGGCAGTTCTTTTTTCTGACATTGAATGTAAATTTGCCTTCCACCCATTGGTCTTGGCTGTGCCCTCTGGGGCCAAAGAGATCAATTAGGATTGTTGAAATTTAGGGGAACTGGGACCCTGAAATAGTGACAAGCAGGTCCTGCCCGAATGAATTGGACCCAAGCATTCTTTCAGCCAAAGACAAGGTTTATTAGACCACTGATAGAGGGTGGGTGTGATTCTAAAAATCCACCATATTGGCCAGACTGAATCTGAACCATTGGCTAGACTCCTAAGGAATCTGAGCATTTGTGACACTTGAATTGACAAGCAGGCCAGATTGAATCTGAGCACCTTAAGGGAGGCAAAATGGATCTTATATGCAGAAAGACTGTGGGAAGGATCTAGGAGTGGCCAAGTAGTCTGGGGTGACTGGGAAGTAACAGAGAAGGTCTGGGAATGCCAGGGACCTGGACCACATGGCCAAGGGAGAATGGAGTTTAGATAGGATCAAGCATGGGAAGTGGGAGGTGGGGAGGAGGTCCTGAGGTAACAGACAATTGGGAGATTGGACATAGGCTACAATAAAAGACCAGTTGAGAAGATTACTGGAGGGTGTAGCAGATCCCTCAGGTGAACACCAGAGACTTGATTAAGTGGGAAAATTCAAGGAGAGTTCAAGGTGGGGTTTCCAGGGCTCATAGATAAATGGGACCCAAATTCTTTTGGGGTAAAGGGTGAAGGTCTTGGCTTAGGCCTGTACCCCGTCAGGATGATGGTGGGGGGGGGATAATGATGGGCATGATGATCATGGTGATAATGATAATGATGAGGATGATGATAACAATTTTGATAGTGTTGATGACGAGGATGATGATGGTGATGATGATGGTGATGGTGATGGTGATGACTAGCATTTACATAAGTCTTTAAGGTTTGCAAAAGACATTACAAATATTATCTCATTTGATCCTCATAACAAACCTGGAAGGTAGGTGCTATTATTATCCCCATTTTATAGATAGGGAAAATGAGGCAAATAGAGGTTAAATGGCTTGCCCAAGATCACACAGCTGTGTCTGAGGCTAGATTTGAGCTCAGGGCTTCTTAACTCCAGATCTAGTGCTTAATATCTACTATGCCACCAGCTGCTGGTAATCCATCTTTCACATGACAGCTCTTTAAATACTTGCCATGTATCTTCATTTTGGGGCTACTTCCCCAGCTTCCATTTTAATTGGCTGGCTGAGTCACCTGAAGGAGGCTACCACCAATCTTAGGATTCTAAGAATGACCCTGAAGGGTTGAGTTTCTAATGCTGTTGCTCATGAATAACCACTAGAATGCTTCTATTGACAATCTTAATCTAAACTTAACCAGTTTTTGTAAAAGTTATTATTAAGATTGTCTACAAAAGACGGGTTGGTGCAAAATGGTCCCCCCAAAGTCTGGGTACATTCTCCCACCAATATAAAGTCCAGGGGAGGAATGAGCTTAAATTTAGAGTGTTATAGTGAGAATACATATGGCCGAAGGCTAAATCTGTAATTCCTGGTTATTGAACTTTTACTGAGCCGACACCTGTTATTCTCCTCTGGTTCAGGGGCCATGCTCCTCGAAGCTACTTCCTTCCTCAACTGGTTCTCTTTCTATCTTTATGGATAAGTCTATGACCATGTTTGACTTTTGGATACATTGTCCGCTATGGATGCTATCTCTCTGATAGTATGGTCAATTGAGGGGTGGGGATGGAAAAGAGTTAAAAAGTCTCTCCTCCCTCCCAAGAGTCATTTTTTCTCATTGGTCTAGATGGAATCCTCTGACTTCAACTCTTTTACCACTGGCCTAGCTGACTGTTTGACTTAACAACTGCTGACATTTCTCTCTCTACTTCAAGCCCCAAGGCTAGATTGCTTACTTGGTTAACCAATCACAGTGTTCCCCTTCTCGACCCTATTAAAGAATTCACACCTGATAAAAGGACAACAGGGTGCAGACAATCTTGCTTAGACATTTAAAAGAACTATTCAAATCTATTGATTAATTGAGGTTGAGATATGAGGGCAGCTACATGGCACAATGGTTAGAATGCTGGGTCTGAGGTCAGGAAAACTCATCTTAGTGAATTCAAATCTGGACCCAGACACTTACTAGTTATTTGACCCTTGGCAAGTCACTTAACCCAGTTTGCCTCAGTTTCTTCATCTGTAAAATGAGCCAGAGAAGGAAATGAGAAATCATTCCAGTATCTTTGCCAAGAAAATCCCAAAATGGGGTCATGAAGAGTCAGACATGACTGAAATGATTGGACCACAACAAAGAGATGTGGAACCTCTGTCCCTCACACAGATACCATTTCCTCTTATCCGCCATAAATTTTCTTGCCTCTAGAATAAGCATCTCCAGCTTCTTCAGTTGAACCTCCTGATATGAAGCCAAGGCCCTTTATCATCCTGGTCACCCTCCTTCAGACAATCTCCAACTTCTCAATGTCCTTTCTAAAATGTAATGCCCAGAATGGAATGGAATATACTAGATGTGGTCTAGCGAGGGCAGAGTACACAGGAGCGATCACCTCCTTCTGCCTGGAAGTGATGACTCTAAGACAGCCTTGGCCTTTTTGTCTGTTACATCACACTGCTAACTCATAGTGAGCTTATGGTCCACTGAAACCTCCATAACTTTTTCAATACCACCTCTTGTCTATCCATATTGCCTTGACCTTGTATTTATGAAGTTGATTTCTAGAAGACCCCTGTGAGACATGTAGAGTCCATTTTATTCTCACTTAATCAGCACAGGGAACTTGGGGTTAACAGAAGTGAAAGAAGTTCTCTAGGCCCACAAAGCTAGTCAGCGTTGGAACCCATGTTGTCAGTTGCCTGACTCTTCACTCATAACTCCTGCCACTACAACACGCCGCTTAGAACAGAGAATAATAACTGAATTTTTCATAGTGCTTTATCTGTAGTATCTCCTTTGATACTTATAATTATCCTGGGAGGCAGGTATGCTGCATATTATTATTATGGGCATTATTATTTGCAAAAGGATATTCTGAGGCCCAGGGGAACTATATTTTTCCCCAGTGCTGCTCAGCATTTAAAGGTGAGCTCCTTAAAGGAAGGGGCTGTTTTTGCTTTTCTTTGTATCTGTAGTACTTAGTCCAGTATTGCCGTACAGTAAGTGCTTACTAATTGCTTATTAACCAATTAGCTAGCAAGGTATGGTGCTAGATTTGAACCTAGTCCTTCCTGACTCCAAGTCCCTCACCCACTCAATTATGCATGATAGCTCTGTGGTGAACATTCCTAAAGAATGCTTCACTTTATGAAGTGGATGTTGCTTAAATCTTTAGGTCATCGATGCCATCAGGGAACGTCTAAGTGATGAGTAGAATGGGGCATTCATATGTGTAGACAGATCAGAAAGTAAAGAAACTGACAAAGGTGCCACTCATGAAATCTTTCTCCTTACTTTAAAAGCCTGCCTCTAAATCATCCTACTTAGAATGTGCCCTGTAAGCCCTGTCCAAATGGAAGGTCATCTAAGGTCGTCTAAAACCAACTGAATTGTCAACACTTTTAAAGCAAAGCTATTAGCAATGCTGATGCCAGATTCTCTCTGACTTTACATAAGACAGTTAATGAATCCTTGAGAAGATACGTTACACACTCATGCTTTTAAACCTTGTTTCGTAACTGAAAGACAGAAAGAGGAAGAGAAATTCTCCCCTTTGACAAATGTTTGTTTCTCCTTCATGGGGGAAGCCAGGAATAATTATCCACATACTTTGGACTGGCCCTTCCTATATGGTTGGGGCCAACTTGTCTATTTCATGTTGGTGTCTCAGTCTCAAATGGGCAGGTTGCAGCACATCATCTCCAATAAATTCTAAAAATAAAATGAACCTATCCAATGATGTTATGGCTTGTTCATTTACCTCTTCTACAAAGTAGAATTTACAGCTCAATTTAAAGCGAGGCAGAAATAGCAATGATAACAGCAAAAATGTATTTCTTCCACCAAGACCCAACAAATATTTCTCATCTATTTATATTTATCTGGGCTACGATTTTGCTTCTGTATTGTAAGCTAAAGGGCAAATGTCATAAGACAATAGAATTGACTACAACATCCCTGAAATTATGAAAACTGACTGAGCAAAAAGAAAAATGGAAGAACTTGGAATCAGCATAATTGAATTAACATCTCACGTCCTACACTTATTAAATGCAGGACCTGGATTCAAATTCTACTTTTGAAGCTCACTATCTATGTGGCCTTGAACAAGTCACCTATCCTCCCTGAGACTTGGTTCCCCTCACCATTGAATTGAGTGGGTTAGATGAGATGCCTTTTGAGGTTCCTACAGGCTTGAGAGCTAGACTCCTATGATCCCAAGGTCCCAGTGTAAGTAATTTCACTTTGCTAAGCTTCAGTTTCTTTATCCAGGAAATCAAAATGATAACATTTACTGTCTAAACTTCACTAGGTTGTGAGAAAATGTTTTGTAAAGTTTCATGAAGTGTGAGTGTTCATTATGGCTCAACAGCTGCTTTTTTCTTCTCTAGGTCATGGTGTAAGTGACTGAAATCTTAAATCTTTAGTCCCATAATTTAATCTAAATCAAATTCTTTCTTTTCAAAAATAATCTCTAGAAGCAAAAGAACATTTTATTTGTGTTCAGCCATTCACTTGTGTCTGACTCTTCATGCCGCCTTGGACCATAGCATGCTAATACTGTCTCTGGGGTTTTCTTGGCAAAGATACTAGAGTAGTTTGCCATTTCCTTCTCCAGTGGCTTAGAACAAATAGAGCCTGAGTGAATTGCCCAAAGTCACAAACCTGGTAAGTGTCTGAGGCCAGATTTGAATTCCGGCCTTCCTGACTTTAGGCCCAGCACTCTATACACTAAGCCATCTAGCTGCACAAGAGAACATTTAGAGATCATTTAATCAACCTTCTCATTTTACAGATGAGAAACTGAGACTTTGTGAAATTCAGTGACTTGCCTAAGGTCGCATAGCTACTGATTGGCAGAAGGAGGGCTCAGTCTAGGATAAATCCAGCCTACCATACCATGCTGCCTCCTCTGTGTCTTTGATTTGGGCCCCAAGCTCTACCCTGATGACTCATCACAGCGCGGGGGTGACCTTGTGTTCTTATCAGCTATGCCAGCAAAGTGCTGGTTCTGCCAGGTCCTCCCAAGGTGTAAAGTTTCAAACATGTCCCTAGTGGTTGTCTGGTTGTCATCCAAGGGCAAAGCTGGTTGTGTTTAGAGAGATGTCACAGGAATATTGGCCATTAATTGTTCAAATTTTTTGGCCAAGGCAACTCACAAAGACTGATCACTAGGGCAGACAGGTTGAGCTCTGAGTTAGTGAAGAACGTATTACCCTGATAAAATCTCAAATTCATCCATCAATCAATCAGCAAGCATTTCTTCAATATTATACTGTTATTTTATTAAGTGTAATTATAATAATGTGTCAGGTCTTGTGTCTTATAGTCTCTGGGGATGAAAACAAGTACAACAAACGAAATCATCTCTGCTCTGTTGGAGCTTACACTCTCATAAGGGAGACAAGTACCTATAGAAGAGCTATACTGTTTCATGTCCATGAAGAATTGATGTCTTTTTATTTTATAAAAATCCTCAATGTTGTCTTTATTCTGGGGACAAATCATAATTCTTAAAAAAAAAGTTGGCTGGGGAAAGGCAGGACAAGTAATAAGAACAGGAAATACATACAAGAGTCTCCTCCCAAGAAATATCCACCACCACCACCACCATCACCACCACCACCACCAGCACTACCATCACCCCCCCCCCCCAACACACACATACACTTTCCTATTTTTGTTCTGGACCTGAGATCAGTGTAGGGAACTGCCCAGTGAGGAAAACCTCTTCACCAATATAGAGTGACACCAGTTTTACATCTTATAGTATAAATGACCCAAAAGCAAAATTTGAACACATGTCATCCTGATTTCTAGGCTAGCTTCCTGTTTACCACACCACACTGACTCACTGTGAATGTCTCATAAGTCAGCCTGACCTCCAACCTATGGATAAAGGTCATCTGACTTCTATTTTCATAGTTGTCTCTCTTCTCTCTAGTCACTTTAGTTCAAATTAACTCCATCTGAATTAGGAGAGGCAATATAGTGACACAAGCAAACATATACGGTGGAATTATCAAACATTTGGAATGGCTGCTGGCTGCTGATCTAGTGGTATTTACTAGAATATAGTTGTGTGTTCACGTAAAAATATTGTTTCAAGAAGCAGTAACCAGCACTGTGTCTCAAGGCCAGAGAAATATATTTTGGCTACTGGAAATCATGATGGGTAATCAAATTAAAATGATCATCTCGCTTTGCCGCGTTCGCTACCAGAATGAAGACCATTCTAAGCAACCAGACGGTCGACATCCCAGAAAATGTTGACATCTCTCTTAAGGGTCGGACAGTCATTGTGAAGGGGCCCAGAGGAATCCTCCGTAGGGATTTCAACCATATCAATGTTGAGCTCAGTTTCCTTGGAAAGAAGAAAAAGAGGCTCCGGGTGGACAAATGGTGGGGAAATCGAAAAGAACTTGCAACCGTGTGCACAATCTGTAGTCATGTACAAAACATGATCAAAGGCATTACCCTGGGTTTTCGTTACAAGATGAGGTCTGTGTATGCTCACTTCCCCATCAATGTTGTTATTCAAGAGAATGGCTCACTTGTTGAAATTAGAAATTTCTTGGGTGAAAAATATATCCGAAGAGTGCACATGAGACCAGGTGTTGCTTGTGCTGTTTCTCAAGCCCAAAAAGATGAGTTAATTCTTGAAGGAAATGATAATGAACTTGTTTCAAACTCAGCTGCCCTGATCCAACAGGCCACAACAGTCAAAAACAAGGATATCAGAAAATTTTTGGATGGCATTTATGTTTCTGAAAAAGGCACTGTGCAACAAGGTGATGAATAAGTTGAAAAAGATGCCAAAGGCCGTGTCCTGAGGAGTCAACACTTATTCAGATGTCAAAATAAAAATACTTTTTATCATTTGAAAAAAAAAATGATCATCTCACCTCATTATCTGGTCATACATGGATGAAGACTTTCATGACTTCGCATGGCCAAGTCATCATCAGTAACATGCTGCAGTCTAGTTACAGCCACCATGTGATTTTTCTGTCCCTCCTCATAGCCAACAGTTTAAATGATTTTGGGATGGTGGCACTTCATGCTTGACAGACACATGCCATGGGGAGAATACTGGTGTTAAAGGAATGGGGTTTTGTAGCAGCAAGCAGCCAGGGGTCCTTGGAAGCACTGACCAGTTTCCTAAATATGATCCAGTTTTGTCTCCTCTGGATCCTCAGTTCTGGGTCCAGTTCCATGCCCTTCATGAATACCTGACCAAGAAAAATGTACTAATGGACTTTCTCGGTGAATGTAATACTATTTCTAATAGAGTATAACTTCCTTGAGAACAAGGACTCTCTCTCTCTCTCTCTCTCTCCCTCTCTCCTCATCTTCTTTCTTTTCCTTCCTTCTTCCTTCCTTCCCTTCATTTCTTTCTCTCTCCCTCCTTCCCTTCCTTCTTTCCTTCCTTCTCTCCCTCCTTTCTTTCTTCCTTACTTCCTTCTTTCTTTCTCTTTCTCTTTCATTATTTCTTTCTCTTCTTCTTTCCTTCTATCCTGCCTTTTTCTTTCTTGCTTGCTTTCTTTCTTTTTTTTCCTCTCTCTTTCTCTCTCACCCTGTCTTTCTCTCTATGTGTGTGTCTCTGTCTCTTTCCTCTCTCTCTGCCTCCCTCTCTTACTTATTTCTTTCCGTTTTTCCTTCCTCCTTTTTTGTCTCTATGTTCCCAACATCCAACACAGTGCCTGGCAAATAATATGTACTTAATAAATGTTTATTGATTAATTTATTTCCATTAAAACACCTCTTCATCTGTGCAATATGAATTTTGCATCCACTTTGTTTTAAGCCAATGTCTTTCAAATGACCATAGATCTTATCAATAAGGTTCTATAGCATCCTATGGCTAGATGTGATAATCAGATGTCTCTGAATGGAAACATCTGGAGGATTTTGCAGTTGATGGAGAACCTCCTCTGTTTGGATTTTCTTTAGTATATCCTCCATGACACTGGTGAACATACCTTCTTATCTCACACTTTACTTAATGTCGATATTCAGTAGATACAGAATTATCTTGAGAGCTCAGAATAAATTCAAATAGCAATTGCTTTCTGTTCAGAGAAACTCTAAGGGTCTCCCCTCCCAGACTGATACTTTTTTGATGATAAACTAGGCCATTTTCTGTCTCAATTCTGTCATTGAATGGGCATTACCTCAGACAAACTGAGACCTGGGAAAGGCCTTAAATTAAAAAGGCCAAGGTCACCCACTGCATCCTGGGCTATGGCCCCTGCCAGTCATCTTGACTCTCGTTTTATCACTGAACTCTGATGACCCTGGAGGACAGGGTGAAGCTGATGACTTTTTCTATCTCTGGCTCACTTAAATCCAATTCATGCTCAAGTCAAGACATCACCCATCATGCACTATTCCCAACACCATGATGTCATTGGTCCTCTTCGAAAACAAAGAGTGGACAACAGCAATGAAAATGTTGTATAAATGGTAAATTGTTATATAAAGAGAAGGTGATCTTTATATTATTATACTTATTACCTTCATCACATGCTTTAACGGAACCTTGAACTCATCATTGTTAATAATCTCTTCAATGGTGCACATTGCCACTCATTCATGACTTATGATCCTGTTTGATTCTTATCCATGCTCTGCCATAGATCCAGAGCTGAAATAGACCTCAGACACCTTCAAGTCCAAGTCCTTTGATTTACTGATGAAAAAACTGAGGACTAGAAAGATTAAATCATTTGCCAAAGGCCATACAGGTAATAAGTTGCCAAGCAGGAATTTGAACCCAGTTCCTTTGACTCATAGTGTGTCAAGATTCCAATTTGGAGTAGAGGAATCTGCCTCTAAATACCTGTGTGACTCTGGCCAATTCGCTTAACCTCTCTGTGCCTCAGTTTCCTCAACTATAAAATGAGGGTGTTGGACTAGATAACTTCTAAGATCCCTTCTGACTCTGTATCCACAGGGCTGTGGCTTCAAACCCAGATCTCATTCCACTTTGCCATCACATCAGCTATTTCTTTCTTACTACTAACCTTGTTCCTTTCCACTGGGGCTGAGTTTGTTTCCCTCCTCTCACATTCACCTTGACTCTGCAGGTATTAAGGAATATTGGGGTGACTCATTACTTACATCACTTTCACTTACTCATGTTTTCCATAGCTATTTTCCTTTATGAATCAGGCCCACCCACAGCGCACATTTCCCCATTTTTTTTTCTGAAAAGGTGAGGTTCTATTGCATTCATGAGATCCTTTGGTGGATGAGTCTTCTGCCTGGTATTTGAGTCATGGTGGACATGCCACCTGAAATACGCCTCCTTCCAACTCGCCTTCATTATGTGTTTAATCTGGTTATGTTACTCTACTCAGAACTCCATAGTGGTTCTCATTTGTCTCACCTGAGGAAAGTTTGCATGCCTTTCCTGGGCACTCAAAGCCCTCTACAATCTAGCTTCTCAGCTGACCTCATATCTATGAGTCACCCAAACTGGACGGTGAGACATTACTATATCCTCCATTTTCCCACATACCATTTGCTCACTATTAAAAATGACTTCCTGCTTATTTGGAAATTTATAAAGTGCTTTATAAAGATTTCATCTGATCCTCACAACAAGCCTTTGAGGTAAATGCTAATTATTATCATTAGTGTGAGGGTACTGGAAATAAGAGAAATTAGGTGACTAGATAGGGTTATACAGCTACTAAGCAGATTTCAAACTCAGTTCTTCCTGACTCCAAGTCTTTCATACCATACTTTCCCCCAACTCACCTGCTGCATTTGAGAAAAGAGAGAGGCTTATCACCCCAGGTCTCACTTTCCCCTTTCCTATGTTAGTATCCTTCAGGTGATATTCCTAAACTGAAGCAAATTTCTTTCCTACTCTATCCCTTCCTGTTGAAATCCCTCCTTCCTTATAATGCCCAACTTCAGTGCTTCCTCCTCTGAGAAACTTGCCCTGATTCTTCATCCCCCGCTTCCATCTTTCTTTCCTCAAATCTCTCACAGCACCATGTCTAACTTGACTTCTTTTTTGAACTTAGCATATTTGGCTTTGTGTCACTTGCTCATGCCTCTTACCTCCTGTTAATATAGCAAGCCCGAGCAAAGGAGAAACTATGACTTTCTCCATCTTTCCAACCCCAGCCCCTGGCACGCTGCCTCCTATTAGTGATTGCCTAATGAACGTTGAATTGGATTGTGCAGTTTGCAAGAGAAGCCTGAGTCAGTGGAAGGAGAGGAAATTAGAAGAAGACAGCTGTGGCTCCCATACCCTATTGAATTAAATCCAGGAAATTCAGAAGGAATGATAAAAAATGAGTCCTCCTTTGTCAGTACACTGCAGTTCATATAAAGATGATCTTATAGGATACTTTGTATCTGTTTTAGGCTAATTTTCATTTCTATTTCTCATTATAGCCATTGATATCTATGTTCTGTCTTCCTACAGGGGCAGCACAGTGTGGTATATCCTATCTTACAGCCCAGAGCAGTGGAATCATTTCAGCATCAGTCCTTTGCAGCCAAGATTGGTCATTTCATTGAAATTGAGTTCTGATAGCTTTCAACGTTGTTTTCACTGACATTACAGTAGTCATTGCATACTTTTTTCCTGGTTCTACTTTCTTCCATCTGTATCAGTTCACACAACTTTTCAAATACATTGTTTCTTAGGATACAATAACATTTCTTTACAGTCGTATATCACACTTTGTTTTACCCTTCCCTGACTGATGATACCAACTTTGGTTCCAGGTTTTTTGCTATTGTAAAGGTGCCACTCCAAAATATTCTTACATTTATGCAACCTTCCTCGCTGTCTTTGATCCCCTAGGATAAATGCCCAGTAGTGATCACTGGGTCAAAAAACACCAATAGTTTAATAACTTTTATCACAGAATACCAATTATTTCCTAACACGTTTGGTCCATTTTGCTATTCTACCAAGAGTGTATGAGTGTGCTTGTCTTCCCTCAGGCCCTGAGACATCGTCTCTTTCCATCTTTCATCATGTTTACCAATGTTCCATTCATCTCAGCCTCCTGCAGCTCTTAGCACAGTGCCCAGCACCTAGTAGTTAATCAGCATTTGTTGAATTAAATTGACTCGCCATCACCAAACCATAGTGTTTAATGAGCAGCCACATGTCAGACATGTGTTCACAGTCACTAGATGGCTCTTTAACTGCCTGAAAAATAGTGATTAAGTATTCCCAAATAGTCAGTACATAAATCCACAAACACAAGCCTCTCCATAAATCCCTATTAAGATGCTATAGGAAACATTTAGCTTTTGTGTTTCTCCATAGAGGAATAAAGAGTGATCCAGGCAAAGTCTTCTTGAATGAATTCTGTGAGAAAGAAAGATTTTGAATACCAGAATTATGCCTATGTCCCAGGGGATGACCTGTAGAAATAATGTTCTGCTGATCTGGTTACAACAAGGGATGTACACAAATAAGCCTGTTCTGTAATTGCTTTTCTGGCCCCAGCCCAAGTCATTCCTCAGAGCTCAAGAACCTAATTGTGCAGCGTTGGTGTTTCTGTGGTGTCAATGGAAAGGACAGACTGAGCTCAGCTCATGGGACCAGAGACTGCAGAAGTGGGAGGGACCTTAGAGAGCATCCAGTCCAAGTCCCTCCATTTTACCAATGGGGAAACTGAAGTCCAGAGAAACAATGACCTGCCCAAGGAGAGATCTGGACACTGTTGTTTCAGAAATAAGAAAGGGCTATGGTGAAGCTAAAATACTCAAGAAGGAGAATGGGGAAAAGTCTTTTCCCTCTCTATAAAATTATTGCAAAAGTCCGAAGAAATAATCCTACAAATCTTAGAGTATTGTAAAATGAAATGAAATTTGCACATCACTTTCAAGGTTATAAAGCACTTCACATATACCCTCACATTTGATCTGAAGGCAGTATGGATAGTGCAAAAGACCAGGGTTCAAATCTTGACTCTTCTGCTTATGACCTGTGTGACCCTGGGCAAGTCACTCTTTTTCTGATCTGTAAAGTGAAAGGGTTGGAAAAGACGACTTCTAATGTCCCTTTCCATCTCTAAGTCTATGAGCCTCACAATAGTCCTGTGGGGGGAGGTGAAACGACTATCCCCATTTTACAGATAAGGAACCTGGAGTTTAGCAGTCACTTGCCAACCTAGTAGGACTTGAATTTAGGACTGTCCAGACTTGATGTTCAATGCTCTTTCTACTTTTTCCTGCTGCCTGTCATAGATGTTCTGAACAATCAAAGAGAAAAGGGCAGGTGTGAAATGGGAGGATTTTAAAAACAATTGTCTACCCTCCCTTCCCCCAGAGAAGAAAAAAACACTGAATTACAAATGGGTAGTTAATCATCCTCACTGAAAAGCAATGCCAATCACTGTCTCATCCTCACAACAGGGGGCTTTGTTCAGTTATTTTGATGCTAGGATGCCTGGTAACCACTGTGGGATGTTGTCCTTCAACATCCCATAGAGAAAACATGCTAGCAGAGTCTACTGCTGTCTACATTTATCCAAAGTGCCATCCACACGGTAGCCCCATTGCAATGTACCCTGAAGTTAGGAGCACTCAGTAACCAAACCTTGGCATGAGCACCTAAAAGAGTCTTTATTAATGTGTTTTCATTTGGCTCCTGGAAAAAAAATGTCCTTAGTAGAAGCATCAGAAAAGAAGGAAATGATTCACAGGATTGAGAGCTGGAAAGGACCTTAGTGATGACTAACTTCAAACCATACTTTTTACAAATAGAGAAACTTAGACCCAGAGAGGATATGTGATGATTTCAAAGTCCTTTCTCCTCTCCATTAGGCCAAACTGACCATTGGAGAGGGGGAGGGACTTCTTTGAAACTGTGAGGAAAAAACATTACCAAAATTCCAGCAGGAGTCTATTCAGCAGGTTAACTGGATGATAACAATGTTTACAGATGGGTAATCTTTATTATTGGATCTATAAATACTCTTTGTGAAGGAGGTGTTTTTAAAAGTCATCCTACTTTCCCCAAAGGCCATCCCCCTCAGAACCATTAAAATGTATACATCATACAACTATGCACCCGATATTGACAAAAACAATGGTGATGTAGGTGTATCCATTCTTCATGTACCTGAAGGAGATGAATACGGCTATGGAACCCAAGAAGTACACCATCTACCCATCCTACACGATGGAGACCATGATGATCAGTGCCATTTCCATGCTGGTTGATCTCAGTGGGATTATACAAAGCAATCTTTTATTCCAGGCCTCCCTTATCCCAAAAATAAGAACCCAGATGGTATGAGGAGTCCTGTGCTCTCTCAGTTCAGTTCAACAAGCATTTATTAAGTGGCTGAGCTCTCGTCCTCAACTTCCTGTTGGTTATCTCTACCTCTACATTCCATAGATATCCCTCATTCACTGTGACCAAAATGGAATTCATTATCTTTCCCCATTAACACTTTTTCCTAATTTCCTAATTTCAGTAGAGGGCTTTGCTGTCCTTCCAATGACTCAGGTCAAGTCATACAGATGGTAAATGTCAGGACTTCTAGATCTCCTAGGCTTCAAGGCAGCTCCCTACAATTCAGATAGAAATGTTTCAAAAGCTTTCACAATCTGGTTTCACCCTACCTTTACATCCTGATTACACATTACTTCCCCACAATACACTGTATTCAAGACAAACTGCCCTACTTACTGCTACTCATATGATTTCTTACCTCTTCATTCTTGTACTGGTTGGACTTGTGCCTAGAAAGCTGCCCTGCATGATTTCCAGTTCTTGGGATCTGTAGCTTCCTTCTAAGCTTCTAAGATCAGCTCAAGATCTTTCCTGATCCACCACACACACACACACACACACAATTCCCTCTAATAAATTATTCTGTGTGTATCTATTTTCTGTTGACTTTTGTATATGCATATTTTGTTTTCCCCAGTAGAACACAAGCACCTTGTGGGCAGGGAATATTTCCTAGAATAATAGAGAAATAGAACTGAAGGGACCTCAGAGGTCATCTAGTCCATTTACCCATTTTACAGACAAGGAAACTGAGACCCTGAGAGGTCAAGTGATTTGCCTAAAGTTTACTCAGCCAGGAAATGGCAGAGCCAAGATTCAAAACTAGTTCTTCTGACTCCAAGTCCAGTGCCCTTTGTGTCCTCTGTACCACCTTTCAATTTCCTCTCTATGTCCTCTGTACCTAACCCAGTGACTAACTACCAAACACTGTGGGAGGTGGGGAAGGGGGGGAGAGCCATGGCAGCCTGTCATTTCAGCCTCATTCCCTCCTCCAGTGCAAATAAGCAACCATTCTTCAACTGACAGCCATGAGTCACCTAGGGACATTGAGAAATTGACTTCTACCCACCAAGTGCTGCTTGAATTGAGCTAATCCTTCTAATTGAAGGAGATAACTTCCTGGCCCTTTTGTATAATTTCTGTGCCTTCCCCTCTCATAGTTCTTTCCTACAACAGCTCAAGAAGTTGGGAGCTAGCCTTCCCTGCTGCGGGCGTTTTTTCATTTGTAGGCTCTAGCTGTGAACAGCGATTGCTGGAGCTGGCCACTCTCCCTTTATTTGTTTGGGTTGCTTTTGTTTGATTCCTTTTTTTTTCCTTTCTCTTCTTTTCTTTCCTTTTCTTCTCTTTTGTAAAACATCCCAGGACAAACTTCTTAGGTCCTCACTCAGTAAGTCCTCAATCCTGATGCTGCTTTTAATCTTGCAGAGTCGTTCAACAAGTCAGTACCAGAGCCACATATAGAACCAGTCTTAATTTCCAGACTCCCTATCTGACAATTAGCCCACGCTCCCTCCTCAGCTAAGGATGTGGTGTACAAAAGCACCAGCCACCAGAAGTAATCTGCTTTGTTTAGGAAACAGCAACAAACCCTTTCCCCAAAATGGGCCAAATCTAATTTGGAGCTCATTTCAGAACTTTTTCATCTCTGTTTCTTAAAAAAAAAAAGACTGCGGGGTTAGGTTTTAAAAATAATAAAAGGCAAGCTTTCACCCAATGCCTTTTAACTTTTGTTTTTAAAGAAGAGCATTTGCCAAAAGAAGAAGAAAAGAAAAGCATTTGCAAAGGTAAATTGCAGTTTACCTTTAAAAAAAAACTGTTGGGAGTAAAACCTGTTGGGGAAAAAAATGTAATAATCAAAGTGTCCAATAATCCCCAGAGGCCAATATTAAGCATTTCCACTGAGAACTTTCTAGATCTATATATGGAAATGGTATATTTGCACTTTAGTCTAAAGGATGTTTTTTCAGCTCACTAAAAGAAAATAAATTAGGTCTATTTCTGAAATTCCTACAAATACTGTTTCCAGATTTGTATATCCTGCCCCACCAATATTTTTATGTGAACATCCTTAGAGCAGTTAGCATATTTCTGAACATGGCAAGCCATAAAAAATGATGAAATTTTTTTGTTCTTTCTCAGTACCATTTGCTGATTCATCATCCATGTCTTGCTCCCTATTAGGTGGGGTATGAAGGACACTCTCATTTTTTCTCTGTGTGATTTCGCTTCCTCTATTTTCTTGGTGATCCTATTGGCTTCTGTGGGCTCAACCATCATATCACTGCAGATCTTACATCACCAGCTGCATGCTGGACATCTTGAAATTGGCGATGAAAATGTCCAACTCATCATATCCAAAGCAGAATCCTGCATGTTCTTCTTTCTCTTCCAAACAAAACAAAACAAACCCACTCATTTTCCTAATTCCCTCTGTATCTGTTTAAAGTTAGCACTACCCTTCCAGGTCTCAGGCTCCCAAGCTGAGCCATCTCCCAATGTTTTCTCTATCTCACCTCTGCCCTCCCCTGCCCTTGTATCCAGCTGGTCGCCAGTTCTTACCTTCATATTACTTATCTGTCCCCTTCCCTCCGGTTCCACACCCACTACCCCAGTACAGGTAATCATCTCTTCATACCTGGACTGTTACAATAGCTTCCCAAGTGGTCTCCCTCATTTCAATCTCTGCTCTACAACTCATCCTCTATAAATTGCAAAAAAAAACTTCCTAAAATATAAATCTCATGATGTCACATTCCTGCTCCAAACTTCTCCACAGTTCCCAGTTGCCTCTATGATACCATGTAAACTCTCCTGCTTGGCATTTCCAACCCTTGACAATCTGAGCCTCAGTCTACCTTTCCATGCTGTTTCATATTCCACTTCTTCATGTACACTATAGTCCAGCTCAACTAGCTTAGTGCTGTTCCTCTAACTTTGCTTTTTCTGACCTTGACATCTTGGCAAGGGCTATCTCCCATGTCTGAAATGGACTGTTTCCTCAACACTTTCCTCTTAGAATTCTTATCTTCCTTAAAGTCTCAGAATAGCTCAGGTACCTCTTTCTACAGGATACCTCCCCACCCCCCCGCAGCTAGAGTATTCTCTCCTTCCTCAAATTAGCCCAGATTTATCTGCTTATACATCACATCCCCAGCTAGGTGGCCCAGTGGATAGGGCACTCAGCCTGAAGTCAGGAAGACTCATCTGGCCTCAGATACTTATTAACTATGTGACCTGGGCAAGTCATTTAACCTGTTTACCTCAGTTTCCTCATCTGTAAAATGAGTTGGAGAAGGAAATAGCAAATCACTCCAGTATCTTCGTCAAGAAAACTTCAAATGGGGTTAGAAAGAGTCAGACATGACTGAAATGACTGAACAATAATCCCGAAATTGAACACAACCTCTTTGTTTCTCCAGTTCCTTGCTTGTTGAATTGGATCTGTCTTATTCTGTGCAATTGACTTCTCCGTTCCTAGCACTCATCACACCAGCAGTAATTCCAGTGTGTCTTTTCTGCCTTATACAGTATCTAGGACTCCGGGAGGTTGGCTGCTTTAAGATGTATTTTATTCAACTGGCTATGAAAGGGACATTGGGATTTCCTTATCAGGACAAAAGTAATAGAACTCTCCTCTCCTTGGCTGCCTTTGACAATGCTCAATGCAAAGCACTGCTATAAAGGAAGACAAACTTCCTGTGATTTTCCTGGCCAGCAGCTAGCACAGTACCATGGGGAGCCATGTCTTCCAAGCCCAGCTAGTTAGCAGAGATGATCTGGCAATGAGCAAGGATTGAGACCTATCTCTTTTATCCAGGCTACTGTTGATGACTTCCTTAGTTGTTTTCTTGAGAGCCTTAAGTGAAGTCTCTCACCACATAGCCAAGGCTCTCCCGGTTGCTAATGTCCCCCTCCCTCCCTTTTGGATTTATGTATCTGTGTGCATGTTATTTCCCTCGGGATGGGCAGATTCTGATTACTTTTCATTGCTGTATCTCTAGCAGAGTGCTTGGCACACAATAGATGCTTAATTTAAAAAAACTGTTAGACTGAAGGAATGATTTGTTGTCATCATCATTGTTGTTATTGTTGGTTTCCTGTGGCTTATTGTCAAAACAGTTGTAGACAAAGCTTCCAAGCAGACCCTTTGCTTTCTGCTGGCTTTCCTCTTACATGTTTGGCCATTCCTCCGTCTTCTTTCCTGGATCTTCATTCAGGTAATCCTGACAGGTTCTGTCTTGTATTCTCTTTTCTTTTCCCTCTATTCTCTCCCACTTGGGGACCTCAATTACCATACCTATGCCAAAGATTCCCAGATCTATATATCTAGCTTTGATATACCTGGCACATAGCACAGTGTCCAGCACACAGTAGGCATTTAATAATTGCTTGTTATTTTGACTTGATTCTCCTGAGTCCAGTCATGCGTTGCCAACCACCTTTTGGATGTCCTGAATTGGATATTCCATGTTGTCATTGAGTCATTTCAGGCTTGACTCTTTGTGACCCCCTTTGGGGTTTTCTTGGCAAAGATACTGGAGGATACATTTCCTTCCCCAGATCATTTTACAGATGAGGAAACTGAAGCAAACAGGGTTGTGATTTACCCAGGGTCACACAGCTAGTAAGAGTCTGAGGCCGGATTTGAACTCATGAAGATGAGTTTTCCTGATCCTATTGCATCACCTAGCTGCCCTTTGGATGTTCCATAGGCATCTCAAACTAAACATGTCTAAACAAACCTCCTCATTTTCCCCCTAAATCTGCCCCTCCAACCAACTTTTTCCATCATAGTCCAGAGTACTACACCTTTTTATTTCTCCAGACTCACAACCTCCGAGTCATTCTTGACTTCTCTATTCCCACTCACCCTATGTATCTAATCCATTTCCCAATCTTGTTTTTATTTTGGCTATATTTCTCATGTAAATCTATTTCTCCCCATTCTCAGTCACCACCTTAACTCAAGTCCTCATCACCTGACATCTGGACCATTATAATCACCCTCTCTTATTCACCTCAATCCGTTCTCCACTCAGCTGAAAAAGCCATTTTTTAATTAATACAAATCTTTCCATGTCTCTTAGAAACCATCTACTTTGTCATTTCATGTAGTGTTCCGTCAATACATTTCATAGTATTCCATCACTCCTTTGTCACATTTGATTCAGTCATTGTACAACTGTTGGCCATTTTCTCAGTTTCCAGTTTTGTTTTACCACCACAGAAAAAAGAGCTGCTATAAATATTTTTGTACGTGTAGGATTTTTTCCTCTTTGATTTCTTATGAGTACAGGTCTAACAGTGGTAGAACTAGGTCAAGTGTCACATGCCATTTAGTAACGTTTTGCATATAATTCCAAATTGCTTTCCAGAATGGTTGTACCCATTTACAGGTCTACCATCATTGCATCACATACCTGTTTTCCCACATCCCCACCAACATTATTTTCCTTTTCCTGTCATCTTTACCAATTTGATGAATGAATGAAAAAGTACATAGTTATTTTCATGTTGTCTCTCTCATTAGAATGTAAGTTTCTTGAGGGCAAGCACTATCTTGTTGCCTTTTGGGAAGTTTTTGAATTTTTCTAATTCTTAGCACAGTATAAGGCACATGAGCATTTAAGAAATTCTTGTTGACTGAATGAATCAAAGTCTAAGGTTTTCCTAAACTGTTTGCCTAGGTGCACAGAGAGGGAAGGCTGTGAGTAAACACCAAATCAGTGCCTGCTTCAGAGGGTTTGGGGGCTGCTCCTGAATATGTGGGTCACATTTTGTAGGAGGCATTTACAGAAGCTCTGGTGGTGGGCTTTGCAATGAAAAGAGTATTGGATATGGCATAGGAAGACCGGGATTTGAATCTGTCTTTTCTGTTTACTACCTATATGACCTTGGACTCATCACCTTCAACTCTCTAGTCATCAGTTAACTACAAAATGAGGGCGTTCACCCACTCAATTTACTCCACAAGCATTTATTAAGTTTCTTCTTAGGTATGCTATACACTATACTAGGCCCTCTGGACATACAGACAAAAATGAAATCATCCCTATCCTCAAAGAGCCTACATTCCTAGGAGAAAACATGTACCCATGTGTGTGCATGTGTGCGTGTGTGTGTGTGTGTGTGTGTGTGTGTGTGTGATCCACTCAAAGTCATTTCCAGGAGTTTGTGGTCCTGACTGAGGGTGCTTGATGGCCAGTGCTTAATTGGATTGCTAGATGAGGATAAATTCTATTCCCACTGCAGTTTTATAGGCAAGAAGAAAAAGGAAAAGCACTAGCATCAGGTTTTCACAGCCCCTGTGGGAGAAAGCAACAGACGAAGCTGCTCGATTCCAGCTGGCCAGCAGAAAGCCAGGAAAACATCGCATCTTTTTCAGTGATTCCTCTTTGAAGTCACCATATCCAACTCCAGAAAAATGGAGTCTTATCTTTAGGGTCTTCCACTATTGCAGGACCTTGCCACACATAGCTCTGCATTTCCCAGAATGACTGTTTTCTACTTACTCCTTTCCCGTGGCCATCTCATGAAAACATCCATTCCCTCAGTGTGGTAGATCTCAGCCATGAGGGGAAAGTCAATTCTAAATAAACAAATTGCCTCTAAAGTCAGAATGGCTGAAATCAATCTGCTGAGGGGTGTTTATATGTCAAAGGAAGACTTCATTAACCTAAATTTCACAAAGTAAAATTAAGAATTTCAGGCAGCAGACAAGTGTGGGTTGGATTTTTTTTTGGTGGGAGGGTAGGGTGGAAGGTCCTTTCTCTCTTAAAACACACCCCATAAACAACTCCATAGACTACTACACCTATGATCAAAATGGATCTGGGTAATGTATAGCACTCCTTTGGTCAAGAAGTCAGTGACAGTCAGGAATTTGCACCCACAATGCACAGAGCATGGTGCTAACATCTATGGGAAGAACCACTGTGTTTTACAGACTTTTGCAGGAAGAGTCTACCATTAGAGTTTTATTCCTTTGGCTAAAGTCTTGTATCCCCAAGAAATGCTACTCCTCCTGGGAGGAACAGCATTGGGATTTGTTAGCCATTTACATGTAAATGAGTTCATCATAGTATAGGGACAGCATGAGGATGCTGAGTGCCCCTCTCACTGAGGTGGACAGTGAAGACAGAGGCAAGAGGCCATAGAAAAGAGGCTTGAAGCCACAGATGGAATCCAACTACTTTACGGTTGCAGCTAGCTCCCGCACTGACTCTGCCTTGTATAGAATCTGTTTCGTTGCTTCGAGTCTGGTACAAAATAACACCAAGACCATGGATTTAATCCCCAAAAGGACTAGTTGTTTGTTTTTAAGAGATGGCATTATACTGGAAGGAGTCCTCTTACTTGGAGTTTGAATTTTCCACAGACATTTATAAGCTCTATAACCTTGGGCAATTATATGAGCCTCAGTATTACCGTCAGTAAAATGGGGGCGATACCTATAGAACCTACCTCAAGAGTGAGAAGAGTGAGATTCAAGAAGGAATATGTGTGTGTATTCCTTCTTGAGTATGTATATATATATGTGTATGTGTATGTACATATGTATATACACACTATATATACACATATGCATGTACAGGCATACATGCATACATATATATGTATATAATTTTATAAGATATACAAAAGATTCTTGAAGAAGTTCATGAAGGGAAGTTGTGGAATCTTCAGAGTATATGATAGATGAATATGTATCTCTATATACAATATCTTTATGTATCATACATATATCATATATATTCTAAATCAATTTCATTAATCTTCTGTAGTAGTTTTAAGATGGTTTCCACAGTGTGATATAGTAGAAAGTAGAGTTAGAAGTCATGAGTTCAAATCCCACCACCCCCAACATTTACTAGCTATGTGACCTAGAGCATGTCACATGCCCTCTGTAGGCAAAGGTTTGCTCATCTATAAGAGGAAGGAATAGACCAGATATCTTTGGAGGTCTCTTCCAGGTCTGAATACAGATAGGATGCTATGACATTGGCTGCCTTAAATGAATTATTATATTATTTTCTTGATGGATGGGATTGAAATGTAAGCTACTGCTCTGGTTTCTTTTTCCTCCTCTCTAAATTATCTCAATTTCTTTGACCTTTCTTCACATCTCCCTTCTTTGATCTGCTTTAATCTTTCTGGTTCCTGCCTCCGAGACCTTCCATAACCTCTTCCCACATCACTTAGGTGACCTCACTTGGATTCAGGCTATGCCGGAGCCATCATTCACCAGGTTTCTACAGTCCCAGCTCTCTGTCATCAAGTACCCCAGGAATGGCAAAGAACGTGATGTCATTGGTTCTAGTGAATCTTAAATGTAGGTTGTAAATTTCTTCCTGCCTTGTTTTCTCCTCATGCTGTTTCTGGCTCAGAGCTGACAGAATGAGGCATGGAGATGAGTGACAGGTCGCCAACTCTCTCCCCAGTCATCCAATCAATCAGAGGAAAGGCTGCTGAAAGTGCTAGGCAAGGGAGGGGGTAGGCAGCAAACTCGAGGGCTGGAGGAGGAGGGGGGTGTTTCTCTTCCTCTCATCAGCAAGGCACACCTGCCTTAATTCTCCTCACCCTTTCAACCTTGATCATGTCTACTGAGGAGTCTCTAATGACTTCAGTTTGCAGGGTGTTCCAGACTGAACTGGTCATTAAGGAGCCCAGTCCAGCCATGGTCTGCAGCTTATAAAGATGCCAGTGTGGGCAGCTTCACACGCTCCTTTGCTGAGACAAGAACAAATCATAGACAACATATGGCTCCACACCTTTTCCATTATGAAAGCTCAAAATGCCAGCCTATCAATGGTACAGAGACTCCGTCTACAGATGCCAAATCAACCAGACAATTCAAGTATTCAGTTAATCATCCAGATGTTTGGCAAACACAATGCCTTCTTAACTGGACTGGCCTTTTTGCTGATGGAGAACACATTAGTGCATCAATTAGTGCAAGGGATATATGATTTCATGGGCCGGTATACTACTAGTACCTTCCTTCTGAGCCTTTCTCCCATCTGCCCTATGAACGTCTTCTACACACATAGTTTGCAAAGAGTCTCCCAAATTAGATTATGAGCTTATTAAGGATAGAGAATGTGTTTTTGCCTTTCTTTGTGTCCCCAACACTTATTGCAGTGTTTGGCATGAGTAAACACATGATAAATGCTTGCTGACTGACTAACTGATTGGAAGCTTCTGTGGACACAGAAGACAGTCCTTCAATGCCTCTGTCCAGTGGTCTCCAAAGTGAAGCCAGAGGTATGATCCCAAGGAGTATATCTTAGCCACTCAGAGCATGCAGGTATTAGCTCCCCATAAGAGCCAAGCACAGGGCTTGCTTGTGTCCAAAACAACCACACCTATCCAACACCCATCACGACCCAGCACTCATCCACTCCACCCCCTCTTTCTGCTGTGCAAGCTCCCAAACTTCTGCTTTCTGAGTCAGGCATCAGTTTCTCAAGGCATGGATAACCTAATGCCAACCATAGCACCAAGGTTGGTGCCATTGGGAAAATCACCCCCAGCCCTGTATTGCTGTTGCTGTCTCTGTTTAGTCATGCAGTTGTATCTGACTCTATGTATGGACTTTGTCCATGGGGTTTTCTTGGCAAAATACTGGAGTGGTCTGCCATTTCCTTTGCCAGTGTGTCCTCAATTTACAGAAGAGGAACTGAGGCAAATAAGGGTGGGTGACTTGCCCAGAATCATAGAACTAGTAAGTGTCTGAGGCCAAATTTGAACTCAGATCTTCCTGACTCTAGGCCCAGTGCTCTATCCACTGTGCTATCTAGCTGCCCTGGTATACCTTCCATAAAAAATTTTTGGATAAAGGCACATAGTTTTAAAAGTTTCGATACCACTGCCTTAAATGATCCTTATGAGTTGAATAAGTATCCATCACCTGGTGGCTAGCTATTTCCTGATGATTCTATCCAAACTTAACTAGGTTGTTCCTTTACTAAGCTTCTATTCAAAGCCTTTCCCAATTAAGTAGGACCTACCAGAGCTTAAGCTCAATTGTCATACCCATGCCATAGTGGGGCCTCAGAGAAGGGCATTAGTGGAGGATGGAGGGATTAAGGCAAGAAGATTGGTAACAGGGTTATCTGAAGTCACACCCAAATGGGCTGCCACCTTGAGCAATTCTCTATTTCTCTATTAGCACTGCCTAGCGTATTGCCATCATCTGAAATTTGTGTGGTAAATACATTAAGCCAACCACATTTAATAAAATGCCACTGGTAACATTAACCATCTGAAATTAATTGCTTTAATTTTCTCAGATGGATTAATTTGTAAAGGTATAGAGTTATTTCATAGGGCTTCATCATGGCCATGTGGTACCTCAGTGGTGATTAGCTTAAAATGCCAGAAGCCAATTTTTTAGTTATTTGATTTAGTGGTTTTTCATGTGAGCCCAGGGAGACAAGGCTTTGATTCCATTTGCAACAGAATATTAAGTGAGTTTTAATTTTAACATCTTAAAAATACACACTTCTGATGTGTATATTCATAATTACATACATTTGAGGGTCTTTGGTACCCTTGATATGTCTGTATTAAGTATTTTTTCCTTTGTACTATAAAAGTGTAAGGCTAGGTAAATTTCTACCAGCCTTTATCCTAGAAGACAGAAGACATAAATGACTGGAACGAAAGTAAAACTTCCTAACTGGGCAACACAGACAGTCTTACCCTGTCTAACAGTGAAAAATAATGACCTTAGGTGAAACAACATGATAGGGGGAAATCATTGCCATAAAACAATGTTATAAATGAGTTATGTCACTGGGCAGGAGGAGGTGAGGGCTGACCTGAGCAGAAGAGGAGGTACCTGGGGGATAGGAGCAAACAGGTGAAGGGAGAAGGAACTGGGCTCAGAGGCACAGGCAGAGAGACCTGGCCACGTCGAATGGAGTGGCCCCTATTACAGGGCTTCTTCACCTATTTCATATCTTGGCTCCTTTTAGCAGTCTGCTGAAGACTATGGACCCCTCAGGAAAAAAATTGTTTCTAATTACATAAAATCAGCTATATAGGAGTACAAAGGAAATCAATTCTATTGAAATAGTCATCAAAAATACATTTATTAAAAAGCTAAATGTTCAGGAACACAAGGTTAAGGACCCTTGCTCTAGTGGAATATAAGTTCCTTGAGGGTAGGTTTTGTTTAGGTTTTGTCTTTATAGCCCTATTGCCTAGCGCAGTGCCTATCCCATGATAGGTGTTGTTCATATTATAATCAATGCTGATTTATGAGAATTGGCTTGAATTCATGGTAGGACACAGAAAAGAGTCAGAAAAGGATGGACAGGCATGGATGGGCTGCAATCTGCCCCATTTCAGGGAACACACACTGAGAAGATTAGAGATGCATCAGAGTATTTAGATGGGAAGGGACCACACTCCAAGAAGAGAAGTGCCTTCCCCAAGGTAACAGATAGCACAACTGTGACTGGGTCGGGTTCAGTGTTCTTCCCCCTTGGGCCACAACTGCCTGAAGTCAAGCTGCCAGTATGTGTATTCCTACAGGCCAGAAGGGTAGAGAGGGAGACAGCTGTATTGTAGATGGCAGTTGGTCCTGTGAGCCTCCCTGCACTCATCCTTGGGTCACCATCAGCTTGCTGCTGACTTGGCGCTCTGAGGAGCAAGAGAAACTTCACCCACAGCCAACAAAATTAGAAAGATATGGAGCATGAACCTCCCACGTCCAATACCTGCAGGTTTTTGTTTGGTCTTTGAAAACTGCATGGCTCATTACTAGAGAGACTAATAATGGCTCTCACTGCAAAGCTATTCTCAGAGTCAGGGGAACTTGACTTGATATCTCTGGGCAGCCCGCCTCCCAGTGGAAGGCCTCTTTGATAGGGAGTAAAAAAGTGAAAGCCCTCAGAGCCTTCTGTCTTGGGGCACGGCATGGCAAATGTGCCAAACAGCCACATTCAGGGAAATGACAATCACCGTTCCTTTCTTTGCCCCTAGACTGACCTACAAAGCCAAGCAAGGGCAAAACCAAAAAGTAAACAGACGCCCGTGACACCTCCACCTTCCTCCTTCCCTCCGTCCCTCTCTCCCAGTGGATCACTAGTTCACAGATTTCAAGCTAGAAGAGACCATAAAACAACCAAGTCCAACCCTGTAACTTTACAGATGAGTAAACTGAGGCACATAAAGGTTAAGTGACATGCCAATGATTGAAACAGGTTTGGACCCACAGTACCCTTATTCCCAGTCCCCAACAAATTTTGGGAAAAGGGCTTCTTGTATAAACTGTTCTTCTTTATATCTTATATAAATATATCTTGTATAAATTTGCTTCATAATGCGTTGGTTCACAGAGGTCTTTCTAGTTTCTAGGAAAGTAATTCCTACAAAAAAAAATGATTTCCTTGACCTGGCAACTCCTTCAAAGACTTTCTCACATTAGAGGCTGCTATGGTGGGTAGACAAACTGATTTGATGTCAGGGAGGCCGAAGCTTAAGCACCACCTCTGACACATATTGACTGGGTGACCCTGGGCAAGTCTTTCAATCTCTCTGTGCCCTAGACAACCCTCTAGGATAATAATTTGCTGAGAAGCGGTCAATTTGAGAAGCATTTACTAAGCTCAAGGGCAAGGCACTGTCCTGGGTTCTGAAGATACACAGCCAAAAGTAAAAAAAATAATCACATCTTTCTCACTTTCCTTTCTCCCTCCCCAGACCCACTCTCAGAAAATGATGTTAAAGTCATTCATCTGTAATATAAAAGTGACTGTCATCCCTCCCAGAAATATTCGCAATTTCTTTTTCATCCAGATCTGTGATTTCATTGGTAGAGGGAGCTACTGGTGAGGAAGGACCTTACTCTGTCAGTGGAGATTAATACATCTTCAGAAAGGCATGGTCTCAGAGAGTTGCTTGGGGCATTGAGAGGGTTAAGGACTTGCTCAGGGTCACATAGCCAGTATGCATCAGGACTTGAACCCAGATCTTCTTGATTCTTTTTTCTATCTACTATCCAGGGATCCTCAAACTCTTTGGTATTAGGATCCCTTTAAAATTTCTTAGGATCCCAAAGAGCTTTCTAGTTTATGTGGGTTATATCTAGCAGTGGGCTGGAGCCAGTGCAAATGGCTGAGCTGATTGTTAAATTTTCAGTGTGAGCATTCATGCCTCAAAAGTCAGCAGCTACGAATTAGGGTTTGATTAATTGTTTTGTTTATTGTTCAGACTTAAGAACTTGGTAGAAAAAATGCCAATATGCATATTAAGCATAAACAATGTCATTTTTTTCCTGGACAGCTTGTTTTTAAACCTTTACCAGGGTACTCATGATTATATCAATCTATACTTGCTATATTAGACATAAAAACAGCTCAGTATTAATATCAAATAGTTTTAACCTTGTGGATTCTCTGAAAGGGTCTTGGGAACCCCAGGCTCACACTTTTATCCAATTGTACATGCTGTCCTCTTGTCCTGGAACAAACTTTCTTCCATCTTAGCCCATTGAAACCCTTTCTCATTTTCAAAGCACAACATGGATGCCACCTCCTCCCTTCTAACCTAGCTATGAGTGATTCAGGCCTCCCTCCTCAAATTGCCCATACCACTCCATTTGACTTCTATGTGCGTCTCATATTCTGACTCATGCCATGGTTAGTTGTGGATATGTCTTGTCCCTCTACTTCATTGTAAGTTCCTTCTAGGCAGGGACTGTGTTGTTTTCCATCCTTGCATCTCCAGTACCTAGGATAGTGCCTTATATACAGTAGGTGTTTAATAGATGCTTATTGAAAAAAATGAAAGCTCAATCAACCACATCATATTTGCACATAATTATACACCCAGAGAGGGTGAATAAAATAGAATAACAATCCAGAATCGACCATTTTGCTTCCCCATTGGAAAAGCAATAGATGAACTTAGAACCTCTTCTACTTTCTTTCTCATCTTGTTCCTTAGAAATGCATACATTTTAATGAAGAAATGAAAATGAGCTGCTATTTGTAGGTTTATATTATTTATGCAATTCTGTAAATCATTTATGTGCTTGGTGGTTTCCAAATGACTCATTACACACTATACTAACAGTGATGAATGGCACCCTGGTAAGAAAACTCTATCACCATTTGTCGTCACCTTCATGGTTGTCAAAACCCACATGTCTAACAGAGTCATCAAATCTAGCTAGCTGGCAAATAATTAATAAGTTTAAAGAAAAAATGAAGTGGGCTCCTCTTTTGCAAAATGCAAAAACCCAGAATTTGACTCAAAATTTTCTGGTGCGATGGAAGCAAAGGCAAACAGTATAGTACTATGAAAAAAGGCTAGTTTTGGAATCCAGAAAAATGTCTTCAGATCCTATCTCTGGCTTCCCACATGGGTGACCATGGGGAAGCCACAATGTTCCTGGGCTTCGGTTTCTTTATTGGTAAAATTAGGGGTGGGGGAGGGGGGAGAAAAGGTTGGACTAGATGATCTCTGAGGTCATTTCTAGAGCTGTGGTCCTATAACCAACTGAAACCTGATCATTCACTTATTTAACTAGCATGTATTAAGCATATATTATGTACAAAGCACTTTGTTAAGTATTCAGGAGCCAAAGATTAAGGAAAGGGAAGTAGTCCTTGCCCTTAGGAGGCTACATTGATAGACCAGAATGACACCACTGTAGTAGAACGAGACAGCTAAAAAAATAAAAAATTAAGTCAAATTGTACGGTGTTCTGATTGGCTTGAAACTATCGTTGTTAAGGGACATTTTCAGTAGTGTTGATATCCAACTCTTCTTTCACCCACTTGGGGTTTTCTTGACAGATACTAGAGTGGTTTGCCATTTCCTTCTCCAGCTCATTTTACAGATGAGGAACCTGAGGCAACCTGGGTGAAGTGACTTGCCCAGGGTCACATAGCTAGTACATGTCTGAGACAGGATTTGAACTCAGGAAGATGAGTTTTCCTGATTCCAAGACCAGTGTTCTATCCATTGTGTCACCTACCTGCCCAACTAGCTTGAAACTATGGAAAGGGTATATTACTTTATATGTATATTATATATAAATACATATGCATATATACAATGTAAAGTATATTATACTTTATACTTACATGCTTTAAATTTTCTCTTTTAAAAATTCTTTTACTGTTCTTTTAAATTATTAAATAGCTTACTGATACACTTTTATTACATAGCTATCATTTCCCAATAACTGTTCTCTGGGACTTCCCAATTTACCCAGTGAGTAGAACCCTGCTTCACAACAGAGTACTGTTGAGCAAGCCAAATCAAAATTTTGACCATGTTGGACAGCATCCCTTCAAGGCCATTTAGTCTGATCCTCACATTTGACAGTTGTTTGAAATTGAAAACCAGAGAGACCCCCAGACAGTAAGAGAACCTGAACCATGACCAACATTCATTGAGCTGCAGGCTTCAACAGCTCACTAAAGCCTTAGCTACCAGCTATTGTCATCAGAGTTCTAACATTGTGCAGTGCTGCTTTCTTTACATTATTGTGGTTACTCTGTAAATTGCTCATCTGGTTCTGCTCATTTCTCTCTGTATCAGTTCAGATGAGCCTTCCCAAGTTTCTCTGAATTCCTCATTTTAAAACCTGCCTTTTCAGCGTTAACATTTCCTCTGTGGACTCTTTTACCACCATGCTGTTCTTTGGAGGGAGGGGGTCTAGTTTTTGGTTCATTTTTGTACACAGGTAGCTCTCTACTCTGAAAGCTGCTCTCCACAGTTGACATTTCTGAGCCATGTGGGTAATCTACACAGCCAGAAGCAGCCAATTTAAATCCTAATAGGCCAGACTGAACTCTCTGCTTTAAGCATCTGTGATTTCTGCAGGAATATCTGTAAACAGCAGTTATATTGGCTCCTGTGGCTAACTGATTACCGTTACTACATTCGTGGTGTTTTTACATCCAGAAGGGACATTGAAATTGCATTGTGTGTGTTTGTGTGTGTGTGTGTGTGTGTGCATGTGCATTTATCAACCTAACCAAGAGTCTGAATCTTCACAACTAGAGCACTGGAAAAGGCAAAGGGCAGGCAGCCCTTCACTCCTGAAGAAGCTCAGCTTTGTAAGCCACAGACCAAACCCAGGAGGCCATAGTTCATTCTGAACTTTGACCTTAGAAGGAAGGATTTCTAGAAATTCACCGACAAGACAAATTTTACCAGTGCCCCATCATAATGCCTGTCATTCTAAGACGAACCTTGGCATAGCCTGACTTCAGCTGGGGCAGGGGCAGCAGGAATTTCTTCTAGTTTGCAGTTGAATGGAAAGAATAGATGCTAACAATGAATCCTGGGCCCACAGACTTCAGGTACAGGGTGCCTAGGAATAGATTAAATTATGTTGGATATTTCTCCCCTTTCAAATGGAAAGGGAACTCTGTAGACTTGGGGACTTTGTGGTACAGTAAGAACTCTCCCTAAATAAGTATGTGTTAATGTGTGGGGTTTTTGGGGGGCGGGATAGGGCAGAGGAAGGCATTTATTACACTCCTCGAGAGAGCAGGTGCAGTGCTCACTAGGAACACTCATACCAATAGAGTAGCGGGAGTGAGGGTAACTATCACCTCCACTCCTGTTTGAGTTACGGTTAGTTTACATTCTTTACTTTTACATAGTTTTCTTAAGTTACACAGTTTATATAGGTAGGATAATAAGGGTACAGAAGCAGAAGTGAAGTTAATTAGTTCTATCTTCCTTATCTGAGTTAGGATTAATCTACATTCTTTATTTCCCCTACCTTCCCTCTTTAACATATGCAAATTATGCAAATCAGTAGGCCTGGACCCTTGACCAAGACCAGACCCTTGAACTGACATGATAAGCTTGCACTGGTTCAACTGGTTTGGCCTCTAGTTTCCCTGACATCAGGATGGCCATTGTCTTGACAAATAAGTGTTAACTCAGCTATATGGATAGCTTCTGTGGGAGCAAAACCAGATACCATACTATCTTTTCTTACAATTCCTTGCCTTTCCTTTTTAATAGGATTTTTGCTCCCACACTTCCTATTCATTACTTCTAGTCTCAAATTGTTTTAACATTAATTCACATTCTTCATCATTTTTCCCATCATCTGTTTTTACAATCAACATTTTCACATTTCCTCCTCCATTAAAATATACCGCCCCCATACCCTGAATGGTACTCTGTACAGTTTTGGTAACCAGTTGTATGATACAGGGTATACATATAGGTAACAAGATTCGACAACATAATGCTAGTAGGAAGACTCCAATAATTTGTTTCCACCAGGAACCTTTAAACCAATCAAACCAAGAAGGATTGAATGGACTGGTCCATGTCTAAACTGGAACATGTGCTAGTTTCCTGATACTATTAGTGATCTCTTTTACAATCCGTTCATTATCATCTATTTTTATGCAACAGCTAGAGAGGTTGAGCTTCCCACAAACACCTCCCTCTTCTGCTAGCAAATAATCAAGAACCAATCTATGTTGCAGTACAGCCTCCCGGGTTTGGGTAGCCTGATCAGCCTCGGTCCAACGCCTTGGCAGTCAGGTTGGTGATAATTTCTACCAGTTTGTAATCTTATAAGCCTGTTGAGGACATAGATTGAAGTTTGGTATCCCCAACTCCTATCCTGGGCCCATGTAGCAGTCCCATAGGGTTCGAACAATTCTTTGTGGGGGCCACTCATCTCCCCACCCATTGGCATCCTCGGTGACTTTTAGGGAAGTATCTATCCCCCGCTTGAGCCTCTCATGTGGGGGCATTAGGTCATCATATAGCTGTATTCCCAATTTGTCCCCTTCTTGTCCTGCTAAGAAGAAAAATTTTGGTCTAACCAACCCCACCTAGCACACCCCTGTCCAATTTAAAGGGCCATATGGCCACAAATCTAATAATGTCCTTTTAAGGCTGGTTGCTCCATCTTGTGTATTTTGTAAGCATTCCAAAGAAAGGGATAATATTGCTTATCTTGCGATTCCAAGGGTACTCTTTTGTGAGACCGGGTTCCATTTCTTCGATATTGGCACCTCCACAGCTGCTGTTTCCTTCTCCACTCATACTTTTCTACCTGGGAGCTACTTGTTTCATTCTTTTATCTCCAAAAAGTATCAAAATGTCCAAAATAAGAACCATTGTCCCACCCCCACTGTCTATAAGGATCCAGGATTATTCCACTAGTTTTTCTTTCTGCTTGACACCTTGCTGTGATTACCAAGTGCCAGAAATTCTGTGCTATATCACCCTTACTCATAATAAGCATTATACTGCAAGAGGTCATTAGGTTTGGTATGGTAGAGTTACACCGGACCCAAGTCCTATTATTATATTGGACATGGTGGAATTCCACCTCCCTTTGTAAGACGTACAATTATATCACATTGTAACTGGTTTCCACTTATAGGTCCATTTACATTTGCTCTCTCCCAGATTTTCTCGTTGCCCTGTCTGGTTTAGACACTATTGACCTCGAACTGACTGTCAAATGCCACTGATGTTTCTCATGACTGGACCAGAACCCAGTACCATTATGTACTTCTGACTGGTTACTAAGGATCCAGGCCGGACTCAGAGGTATAGGTACACAGGGCCAATTTTCATATTGTTGTGGGCCCCCACAGATCCAACAATTGGTCACATTAAAAGTTTTGGCAATGACTTCCGTCAGTTGAGTGAACTTATTCTCCTTCTTCCATGGAGGGGAAATAGGGGCTCCGATGGTCAGAGTGATCCAAGTAACCAGGACAATAGGAGTGTATCTGGATCTCATTTGCTTGCCTAATTTTACCTTAATTTACCTAATTAGCCTGTGCTTTCCCTTAGGCCTCTTGGAGTCTTCAGAATCCTGGATGAGACCCCAAATTGTGAGAAATGCAGGCTTGGTGATCACTGGAATTCCTAGGCAGGCCAAAGTCTTGAGGAAGAACCCTGCGATAATCCCTAAGGAAGGCTGTGCAGACCACAGGACTCCCAGAGGAAGACCAAGTGGTAGCCCCCCTTTATCTGTGGGGATCACAGGGCTTCCTAGGGGTCAGACCCTAAGGAGGACCCAAGTGATGGCCCCTTAGAATGGTGGTAAGATCACAAGACTTACCGAGACAGGGCTGGAAGACCCAAGTGATGGCCCGTTAAGAAGGTTGTGCAGACCACAGGGTTACCCAGGGAAATCCCAAGTGGTAGCCCTCTTAACACCACATTGGGAATCACAGGACTCCCCAAGGCAGGATCAGGAAGTTAGCCCAAGATGTGCTTCTGCAGCTCATTGCTTTCCTGGTAGCATAACCTTAGGAAGATCCATATGATGTGCCCATTCTCACCCAAAGAACTCAGGACCAGAGTGGGCAGAGGAAGGCATTTATTACACTCCTTGAGAGAGCAGGTGCAGCGCTCACTAGGAACACTCACGTTAATGTGTGTTTTAATGACTCTTTTATGTTTTAAGCATTACTTTTGCAACAGAGGTAAAGACCTTTTTCAAGGTCTTTGAATTGGTGTCCTACATGTGATATCTACTTTGTATTTGGAGTACCTTTTCCTAAGGGACTCTGTTAATCACTTTTAAGGAAGTCTCTAGATATGAGCCTTCTTAAGCTTTTATTTAAGAGATCTTCCCAGAAACTCCTTGTTGAGCTGGGGCAGCAAGCCAAAGAATGCTACAGGCATAGCTCAAAGATATTGTGAGTTCAGTTCCAGACCAGCACAATAAAGCAAATATCACAATAAAATGGGACACAAAAATTTTTTTTGGTTTCTGAGTGAATATAAAAGTTATGTTTGCCCTATACTGTAGTCTAATAAGTATGCATAGTGTTATGTCTAAAAAAACCCAACAACAATGTACATACTGTGTGTGATACGAATTTACAAATCAAAGAATTAAAACAGAGGCATCTCAAGGTGAAAGTAGAAAGGAAAATTTATTACGATCCCGTGGGAAAGGGCAACTTCAGGCACCTCTCAGTGTCAGAGTGCACCAGACACAGAGAATTGGGGTGTATATATAGGTCTCTAACCGCAATTCCCCCTCCCAGCCTCCTTCCTCTCAGCTTGAAGACTCAAGCTTTGAGGGTACAATCTGGACATGATAAATCTATCCCAGGGACAATGGCAAAGAACAAAGTTTTGATTATTTTTGACAAGCAAGTGATGGACATAACCTTCCCACCATTCTTATCCCATTGTACCATCAATCTGAAGCAATAAATCTGTCTTAATGACAATGACGATTGAACAAATGGTTTGGTTATCGATGATAGGCAGAAGCCAGTTGTTGGTTACCTCATCTTCACATCCGTGGCTGTGACAGATATCCCCAGTACCCTTACACCTTGTCTCCCATCATTCTTATACCTGACTGGTCTTGCATGTCTACATTGCACCTGGCCTTCCGGCTTTTCATCCATTCTTCTGCTGAGCTGAGGGTCCCTTTTCCTGGGGTCAATACACAGGAGGTGAGCATCCTGTGTCCTATCCTTACTCTCAGAGGATTTTATGGTTGCTAACTTATTCACCTCTAGCCTTCTTTCTTTTGGGCTTCTCGGCCTTAGGTAAATACACAGGATGTGAGCATCCTGTGTCCTATTTTTGTTCTGGGGAATCCTATGGTTATTAACTTGTCTTCCCACAGTCACTAACTTGTCTTACAGAAAAACTTAGGTAGAAAGCTGAAGTTTAGATTTCATGAGAGGCCTTACTATCTTACTTATTCCTATTTATTTAATTTGTCCCTTTTTATGAGAGGTCTTCACTCATTCCACACAATACCTTAATGAAAAGTCTTCAGCCAATTATAATCTTTTTGCTAGTGAAAGGTCTTGCCTCGATGTCGATAGCTGCTGACTGATCAGGGTGGTGGTTGCTGAAGGCTGGGGTGGCTGTGGCAATTTCTTAAAATAAGACAATAATGAAGTTTGCTGCCTCGATGGATTCTTCCTTTCACTTGAACACTTAGAAACCATTACGGGGTTATTAATTGGCCTAATTTCAATATTGTTGTGTCTCAGGGAATAGGGAGGCCAGAGGGGAGGGAGAGACACTGGAACAGCCAACCAGAGAGTAGTTAGAATATACACAACATTTATCAATTAAGTTCACTGTCTTACATGGGGGCCATTGGTGGTGCTCCAAAACAATTATTGTAATAACATCATAGGTTACTGATCACAGATCCCCATAACAGATATAATAATGATGAAAAAGTTTAAAATATTGAGAGAATTACCAAAATGTGACACAGAAACACAATGTGAGTACATGTTGTTGGGAAAATGTTGAGATAGACTCGCTTGATGTGGGGCTGCCACAAACCTCCAATTTGTGAAAAATGCAATATCTATAGCACAATAAAAGGAGATGTGTCTGTACTCCCATCTCTTTGGGTTCAGGTTCCCCTAAGGCTGAGCCTAATCTATTTGGACTCAGATGGAGAAATCCTTGTGGGAAGCTCCTTCTCCCCAACCCACACCCACTCTCCACCGTTATCTCCAGCTATTTGAACACTGACAGATTGGAAAGTAAAAGGTGTATTACTTTCTTGAACAATTTCTCAGGGGAGTGCGGGAATTCAGGAGAATACATATATTACATTGTATATATATATATATATGCATTATATAAAGATATGTATATATGTGTGTATATCACATTTCAAACCCTAAAGCTCTCAATAAATATTAGCTACTATAATTTTAATTAATGCAATTGGGATTTCTAATCTTGCTCTCTATAGATCTGCTTAATTTCTCCCATAAGCACTATGTCTACAATACTATATTGTCCGAGACTCACCTGGCCACACCTGATGAAGGCCAAAGCTGAGATTCTGGCAACTATAGTAACTACCAAATTGTAAACATAATGCTTCAGAGAAACTACTAGCCTGCCTCTCAGGTCTATTGTGTTCTGTAATTCCAGCTGTGTTTTAGGGATGCTGAGTATCATCCCCACTTTTGGAGTCTCTGCTTACAGGAAACAAAGTAGTAGGAGATTTGGCTTTGTAGAATCCATGGAGCCAGCCTGCATGGATAAACCTGGTGGAAACAAATCTATCCTTTTGCCTTGATTAGCCCCATATGGTGCCCACTTTGGGAAGTAGGCTTATATCATAGAAAGAGCACTGGATTTGGCAGCAGAAGATCTGAGTTCAAATCCCATAACCAACTCTCCTGGTCTCAGATTCCTCCTATGTAGATCAAGGGGGTTCAACTATACATCAGATTTAGAGTGGGAATGGAACCCTGGGACCATTTGTTTCTGAGCCCTCTCATTTGAACAGATGAAGAAACTGAGGCCCCGGGAAGGGCCTGACTCCAAATGATTCTTCCACCTCATCGCAAGGTTTCTTCTTTATGTTCCTTCTTTTCATCAGCTAAGCATCCCTCCTGTGGGTTCCACCCAGTCTCTCTGGGTCAATAGGTTTTTAGCATACAATGGAAGTTCTCCCAGCTCAGAGACTCCCAGGTGTATAAGCTGCTGCTAACAGAGATATTTCTTACACAAACTGCTTTTAAAGGGACATCACCTTAATTTTTTTAACCTAAGGGAACACAGTGAGTACATTTTCAGAGTAGTTTATTCACAGCTGTTCAGCCACAGTGGAAAAGCTAGGTTCAGAGAACCAATGACTAGATTTGAAAAACTTCGTACTTTCAGACACATTTTCTCATCTTGGGCTTCACAGCAACTGTGAGAGAGGTGGAACAAATAGGATTTCCCCCATTTTAATAGATGAGAAAACTGAGGCTAATTGAGTGGGATTGTCAGGGCCATGGAATCCAACCTTCTCACTTTATAGAGGAGGAGGCTGAGGCACAGAGGAGGGAGGAAGTGATGAGAATGGGAGTTTGGAAAGGAATCTCTTCTAATCCAAAGAAAATGTAAACTCCTTGAGGGCAGGCTCTATTGCGATGTGGTTTTTGTATCTCCAGAACCTAGCACAGTGCATGGAGCAGATAGGCACTTAATAAGAGCTGTCACCTCCTGAATGTTAGAGCAGAAGCTTCCCGAAGGCAAGTCTCTGTGAGGGCTTCCCTTTGCTTACTTTGCAGTGCCTCAATGTAGACAACAGTGAATGAATACTTCCAGAATTACATGTTCTTCTTTTTGGTAGTGTTCGTTCTTTAATTTTCTCTTTTCTTTCCTGTCTGCTCCCTCCCCACCAAGAAGAATGTAACCTCCTTGAGGGCAAAGAATATTTCATTTTCTGTCTTTGTATTACTGCCTAGCACAATGCCTGGCACATAGTAGGTGCTTAATAAATGCTTATTGATTGATTCTATAAAGGAAACTCTAGCCACCCTCCTCTAGGAGTATTTTTGAAATGAAGTTTTGCTACAAAAATATAAGTTTATTGAGCTTTGACATGAGGGAGAATCTCTGTGTGGGTTCACCATGAAATGAAAAAAGTATTCTGATCTGTCAGTGAGAGAGATTTCTTTCCCTTTTGAAAATGACTTTTCATGTCTTCAAGGGAGTTTGTGGAGGAGAGAAATGTCCTGAGAGCCCACATACTTTCCCCCTCTAGCTCCCATTTCTGTAGCAGTTCTGAGGAAGGATATTCATAATTAAAGCTTGATGATAATATTCATGGATTCCTGTTTCCCAGACAAAAAGTATACAATTTTCACTTTAGTCTTATTAATATAATTTCCTTTTCTTATTCTAGGAATCTTGGAAAATCAGGACTCAGAGTTTCCTGCTTGGGCCTTGGTAAGTAAATCCACCGGGGATGGGGGGGCGGGGCGTTGCCTCAGTCAAACTGAGGTCTGTTAAAGACCTTGGCCAAAAGGCCAAGGTCTCCTGCTGCGTCCAGGGCCATCTCCAGTCATCCTGATCTATATCTTACCAGTGGATCCAGTTGGTTCCAGAGGAGAAAGTGAGGCTGGTGACTTTACACAGCCCTTCCTCACTTAAATCCAGTTCCCTTGCATGTCATGGTGCCATCTGCCTGACGTCATGGTCTTCTTCAAGAAGGAAGGACAATACTGGGGAAGGGGAGGCAGTGTTGTTGTTGCTGTTCAGTCATTTCAATTGTGTCTGACTCTGTGATCCCATTTGGAGTTTTTTTGGCAAAAACACTGGAGTAGTTTGTCATTTCCTTCGCTAGCTCATTTTACAGATGAGGAAACTGAGGCAAACAGGGCTAAGTAACTTATCCAGGGTCACACAGCTACTAAGTGTCTGAAGCCAGATTTGAACTCAGACTCAGTGAGTCTTCCTGATTCCATTCCCAACATTCTATCCACCGCAGCACCTAGCTGCCTTTGAATGCAAAGTAGGTAAGAGTTAACCTTGACCTCATCTCCCCATTATGTTACCCTTTCCACCTTTCTCACTTTTCTATGTCCTCTCTCTCCAAAGCCAGGAAGCCCAAAGCCTAATTGGCAAATTTATTCAGGGTAAGGTTTAAAGGATTAAAAGTGTTATTCCTCCTAGTCAGGTTTAAATTTTGAAAGAAGGAAATGCTTAATACTAAGGGCATAATGATGGATGACACTCTAATGATAGAATTTGGGCTAGGGTCATAGTTATGGCCAGGAGATCTTCCAAGGGTCTCTCAAACCACCTAGGAGTGCCACTGTCGATGCTAAGGCCAGCCCAGGGGTCAGGAGCACATCAGTCCTGTTCAAATTCAGGGAACCTCCTGGGGTCTGATGTCATTAGGAGTGTTATTGTGACCTGGACATGAGCAGCACAAACACATCTCTTGCTTAGAGGAAATAAGTTGTATTGCCTTGCTCTGCTTTTCAGACATCAAATCAAGGCTCTCGACCCCTCTAGAGGCTTCAGAAGTAGCTGCTAACTGGATAATTGTTTTCACTTGTGAAAAGTTAGAGGTAGCCTGATATTTGTGTTACTTATAACCCTTCTCAAGAGTTAACCTGTCATTGAATGACTTTCCTTGTTCTGAGCAGGTCTTAAGCTGTCCCGCATATTAATTTGTCATGAATAAGTCCATGTAGATTTAGCTATTATCACATATGTATTCACTATTGAAAAACACTTGAAATATTTACCAACAATATGAAATGTACAAAATGGAAATCACCGTGTAAGTCTTATAAATTGCTAGTCTCCATGGCAACAAATACAATGAGTTCTCTCAATAGGAAAAGAATTTATTCAAGAGGATTGTAGAAGAATCAGCCCCAAAATGCTAAGAAAACCAACCACTTTCCCATAGTTGGCTATAGGCATCAGAAATTCATTCTCCAGTGAAATGTCATGTGTAAATTACACCTCCATTGAAGAGTACAAGGCTGACACATTCAAGGACTTTTCACGGCAGGTTGAACTCAAATTCTGGTGTGAGTTTTAAGGTGGTTGAAGTCTGGGGGGAGGGAAGGCCAGTAACATTGCCTGGAAGAAAACATTTCTGTCCATCTACTGCATTGGCTTCATTCTGAGCAAAAAGACAAAGCTGGACAGTTTTGAATAAGATTCCTTCTTCAACTTGTCCTCTGTAAGCCAGAAAAGAAAAGAAGCTGCCGAGGGACAAATGGCCTTCCTTGGAGTCAGGAAGACCCAGGTTCAAGTCCTACATCTGATATATATGTGCTGTGACTTTGAACAAGTCATTTAACCTCTCATTTCTCTTGGCAATTCTCTAAAATTAGATGGTGTCAATCTGCATTGGTTGAGGAAGTTTTCTCCATTGGGAGTTCCCAATACCAAAGGTCTAAATTCCCCCCTCTTCCATAGCAATTCAGGGAAACGGGACACAGAATGCTGAGCCAGCCAATGTTGATGGAGTACTTAAGGTACTATATAATTTTTGCTATACCCGCTTTTAAACGGCTTCCTTTCATGCCTTCAGGTTCTTGTGTTTCATAACAGCATAAAGAACCATACAAATATATCCCCTACGCTCTCAAACAAACAAACAAAAGAGGTCATTTTGCTGACATCAGAAACTGGGAGAACAGGTGTATGAATACTGCAAAAAATGAACTGTCAGATATTTATAAGAAGTGATGGAGAACGCACAATAGATGGTATGCTGGGTCACCTGATTATTTCCTGCTGAGAGCTTATCAAATGTAGCATTAAATATGATTTTGTAGCACAAAATGTGGTTCTCTTAGGCAGCTAGCCAAAGGCAAAGAATGCTATCTCTTGCCAAATGTTCATATAGCCAGGCAGAAAGTTGCTTCTTTTGGCTTAGAAGCAAGAAACCAAAGGAATAGAAGTGAAACCGAGACAGCTAAAGACCTCATCTTACAAGAGCCCCAAAGCAGGATATTCCTATTTTGATTTAGAAATGGACAGAACCTAGGAAACCCAGGCTAACCCCCTTGTTTTACAGATGAGGAAAGTGAAGTTTAAAATGGGAAAATGATTTGTCCAAGGTCACACAGGTAGTAAGTGGAAGAGAACCATGATTTCAATGCAAGTCTCCAGGCACCATTTTCTGTCACTCTGATTAGTGGTCCTCTTCAAGTGTGTATACTTTCATTGCTCAGCATCCTTTAAAGCATTCATTTCATACTTCATCCTCAAAGGAAAGAACTAATAAAATTAAATATTGAACACCTTTGAGGATTTATGTTGAGCCTCTAACATAATAGGAAAAAAAATGACCCAGGCAAACTAATCGATGTCAGCATAATACTGAGCCAACGTGATCGACTGAGTGCCTGTTTGACTTTACAAGGCATTGGGGGTTCCAGGGAATCAACTGAACCCCAAATGTCTCAGGGCAACACCTTGGCAGATGATGCCTGATTCTTGGACCTATTGAGGTTAGAGCTAGTCCTGTGGTTTCTGCTGTGGGAGGGGAATGGGGTCAGAGAAGGGAGGAGAAAGGCATGTAAATCAGTGGAAAGAACACTGAATTTGGAGTGAAAGTACCTGGGTTTGAATCCCAGCTCCACCACTTAGGGGCCACACATAGCCCCATGGAACCTGATCTATAATATGAGGGCTCCACTCACTGACCCCTTAAGGTCCTTTCCAGCAACAAATCTTTAATCATCTGATTCTAAGAAGACAAAGATTTTTGCTCAGGGGCTGGGATGGGTGTCAGCTTTGCATGGGAAAGGACCCCAAAAGGGTGGCTTGGCTGCAGAAGGTTTGGGCACAAGGGATTAACGTGAACTGGTCTCATGGTGCCATATTAAATTCAATTCTACAAGCTACCATTTCTAGTGGCATATTATGTGTAAGGCTCTGGATATATAAAAGACAACAATGAGGCAATATCTGTCCTCCTGGAAGGAGGCAACATAGGCTAATAAAAATCATAATACTAGCAACAACCATAGCCAGCATTTACACAAACTTTAAGGTTTACAAAGCGCTTTCTGAACGTGATCTCATTTATCCACAGCAGCTCTGGCAGGGAGGCGCTAAGGAAAATCAGACAGACAGAAGTCAAGTGACTTGTCCAGGGTCATATAGTCAGATTTGAATTTAGATCTTCTTGACTCTAGGTCTAGCACGCTACCTACTTTACCACCTGACTGCCTAAATAGATAGTAAAGACAAAATATATAGATACTATAGATGCAATTTTTGGTGAGAGCCTTAAGAACTATGGAGTATCAAGAAATTCCCTGTGTATATAATGACACTTGAGCTTCAGAAGAAGCTCTGGACTCCAAAATGCAGAGGTGAGGAGGGACAGCAAAGATATGGAGCCATTATGTGGACTATTCCATACAAGGCATTGTAAGGACTATTCTGGAGAAGATTATTCCTTATCAGTCACAGCTAGACCAGTTTGGCTGGAAGGGAGTGTGTGTAAGGAGAGTACTGAGAAACCATTTTGGAAAGGGAAGTTGGAGCTAGATTGGACAGGGCCTTAAGTGATGAAAATAAAAATTAAAAAAGAGATTTCTGGATTTTACCTTAGAGGTCCTAGGAAGTCATTAAAGCTTTTCAAGCAGAGGTGTGATGTGGTCAGACCTGGACTTTCAGAACATTCATTTGGTAGCTGTGTGGAATATGAAGAGGAGAGAGACCATAGAAGAGAGACAAATAAGAAAGCTGTTGCGATATTGTCCATGAAAGAGGCGGCCAGTGTCTAAACTAGGCTGGTAACTGTGTGTGGAGAGAAAAGGGAGGATTCAAAAGATGAAGGACATAGAATCCATGACACTTGGTCATCAACTGAATGTATGGAATGAGAGAGAGTGAAGAATAGAAGATTCAAAGTTTGCAAACCTTGGTGACTGTAAGGATGGCATAAATAGAAAAGTTAGGAACCAGGGTTGGTTTCTAAGGAGTGATTCTTGTGGTGAATGTTAAGTTATAGATGCCATGGGAAAATTAGGTGGAGATACCTAGCAAGCCCCTCAGCCTCAGTTTCCCTGACTTTCTTCAATGCTCAGCTTAAGTCCTACCTTCTCCCAGAGGCCTTTTCTGGTCAGTTCCCTCAGTTGCTATCACCATCCCTTCTAAGATTTCTGTCCATCTCTTCTCTATATATCTTAGATTTATCTGGTTCACACATTATCTCATTAGCATGGGAGCTCCTTTGAGCAGGGAGTATATGTTTGCTTTCTTTGTGTTGTAGGTGCTTAGTCCAATGTCTGCCACAAGGTAAGCACTTCATCAGTGTTTATTGACTTGACTTATGTGGTTCTTGAGCTCTGAAGGAAGATGAGAGCTGTGGATGTAGACCTGGGAATGTCTGTGTTGAAATGATAGTTAAACCCATGGGGCCTGATGAGATGGGGGGAGGAGGGAGGGAGAGGGAGACAGAGAGAGACAGAGAGAGAGAGAGAGAGAGAGAGAGAGAGAGAGAGAGAGAGAGAGAGAGAGAGAGAGAGAGAGAGAGATACAATACTGAGGAATTGGCCCAAAAGTTATCCTCTTGGGATGCTCAGCCTTATCCTGTGATCATGTGATATCTGTGACATAGAGAATTAAGTCACCCTTGGAGCAGGGAAAGCCTAATTTGAGAACTAGCCCCAGACTCTTCCTAGGCGAGTGACCTTGGACAGGTCACTTCATCTCCTAAGCCTCAGTTTCATCACATGTAAAGTGGGGATAATAATAGCATAGGCCCCAGGGGATGGCCATGAAGAACAAATGAGATAATGTCTGTAAAGGCTCAGGATCATAGACTTAACTCTGGAAAGGACCAGAGAGCTCATCTTATCCAACCACCTCATTCTACAAGTGAGGAAAGCCAGAGAGGTGGTCACTTGCCCCAAATCACATGGTTATTAAATGACAGGGATGAGCTATGAGCCCAGGTCTTCTGATTCTAAAGCCAATGATCTTTCTTTTTTGGAGGCAATTGGGATTAAGTGACTTGCCCAGGGTCACACAGCCACTAAGTGTGTGAGACCTGATTTGAACTCAGGTCCTCCTGACTCCAGGGCTGCTGCTCTATCCACTGCACCACCTAGCTGTCCCTACCAATGATCTTTCCATTGTGCCATGAGTGCTGGACTTAAAGTCAGAAAGACCTGAGTTTCACACGACTAGCTATTCAACTATAGACAAATGACTCAACTTCTCTAAACCTCAGTTTTCTCATCTATGAAATGGGCATAATAATACCTATAATCCCTGTCTCATAGGCATGTTCTGAGGAGCCCTTGGGATTATGTTTGTAAATCTCTTTACAAATTTAAAATCACTATATAAATATATGGTGGTTGTTATTATGTCATCAATATCTTTTCTATGAGGTCCAAATAGCAAATGTTTTGGGAAAAGTCACTCTCCAGTCGTAACTTTTAAAATACTGTACATCCTACAGACTATTGTACTGGTAGGTAAAAATAAACTGAGTTTTGTGGTTGAATAAAAAGCACTGGGATGTCAGTTCATCCTCAGTAGGCTCGCTGAGATCATCCTCAGGGTAACAGAGTTGAGATGCACCTCACACTGTCCCCACATGATTTGATCTCCCTTTCTAGATCTTCTTATTTTGAGGGCTTTTCATATCATAGACCTTGTAGTTTGAATATTTGATGACATCTATTATAAGCAGTGTTCTCAATACCATCACTGTCATTGCAGCAACATCATGATTTTCTGAGAAAATGCTTGTGAATTCCAAGGTCAAGCAAGCTTGTGCAACCCTGGCTCTTTTCATTTTTCAGCAGACATGCTGAAGCTGCTCTCAAGGATTTTGCATAAAACATTAAACATTTTAAATGAACAGTATTTATTTTTATGACACCTTTGGTGATTCTCATCCTTGATGTTATGGAGTATGCAAAATAAAGTCCTCACTAGTTATTATCAGCAATAACAAAAAGCAGTTGCTGAGCGCCTGGGAGACGCTTGATGGGATGCCTTTTTTCAAAGGCATGGTTTCTTCCCACAAAGAATTTAAACATTTTTTTCAGCACAAAATAAATGAAAGGCGAATTGTCTTAAGTCTATCCAGCACATCCACAGGTCTTAATGTCTGGTAATGCTGAGCAAACCAAGCACCCTTAAAAATGTCACTTTTCCTAGGTAGGTTTTAATCTCAATAGATGCCATGGGGCACTTTGAAATGAAATTGTCAAGCAGCTGAATAAAGAAAATGCATTTCACCTCTGTTTCTCATCACTCTACTAATATTTAATACTAATTACTAATTAATACTAATTACTAATTAAGCCCTTCAAGGAACCATGATTTCCTCAATGTGAGTGCTTCTACTATTCATATAGATTTTTACAGCATCTCTTACTAGGCAGTTTCATAGAATCTCAGTTGGATTAATGCTTGTTTTATTCCATAAATTAAAAATTAAAATTAAAAAAAGAATCTCAGTTGAAAGGGGCCTCAGAAGCTATTTTCCTCAAAGTATACCTAAACATGAGTCCCCTCATAAGTTATTGTGGTCAAAAAAATCTTTTTACCCAGTGGCCAACTTCCTGGATATTCTTTGGACAATAGACATACAATTGCTTGCCTGGTCTATACTCAAGGCTTTCCAGCCTGGCAGGGCTTTCTAAAGCTTGTGCTTTGTTTGCCTACTCTTCCAAAACTTGGGTCATCTCTACATCACAATGAGGCACCAGAATGTAATTTTAGTGGAAACATTGGCATATTATTGTAATGTATATCTAGGTATACAGGTAGCTGTAGTTATGCATTTAACCACAAGGTGCTGCTGCTAGTCACTCACCTGATCCTGTTTAATAGGAAGGCTCAGGATCTAGGGGTCCTGCGTACAGCCTGGAAGTCACGGTGCTTCACCCTGCTAAGTGTGAATGGCAAGCTCTCTGTGATTCTCAGTGAATAGACAACTTTATTCCTCCCTCCCACCGCCAGTTTTATCTATCACTAGGTGGCTGTGCCAACTCACTAAAGGGTGTGGTTAGTGAGTGTTTATCCAATTAGGAAAGGCCTGAGTTCCTATTTCTGACAGCCTACCTCTTCCCTATATTTTTTGTACTTCACTGAGCCCTAGTCAGGTGACCTTGGTATAATAGGACTCATTCTCCACTGTTTTATTCTTGGCATAAGAATAATGAATGTAATAAACAATATATAACATATACTAGGCAACTATGCACCCACAGGTTTCCCAGATCTTTTCCAGGAAGTTTTCAGACAGTATATAGTCCACTCCAAACCCAGGAGTTCTAGGAAATGTATACATCAATTTCCTTAGGCCCCCATGGCCTCTGCTTCTGTAAGCAGGCAATGTGTGTAGACAATACAACACAGTCAACAACTGTTATGTGACTCAGATATCAATTAGTGATGACTCAGGAACTCTGGGCCAGAGATCTGAGTATTCTTTGCATCATGGGACGTGAGCTTCAGAGCCAATGAAACGTGACATAGTGTTTTTCTTTACATTTTCAGTCCTGACAGGGACTTCCCACCCGTCACCAAAGCAAATCGCCCACCATGAAGCTACTCCTCCCTTGCGGAGCAGGGGAAGTCCTAATAAGGAAAGCCTGTGCCCATTCTATCCCGAAGACTCCCTGACCTTGAGACATCTGGTTCCCATTTTTAGTAGCTGGGAGTCAAATCATAGCAGTGACCTTGTCCCTGGCATCTCCCCCTTGCTGCTACTTATAACTTCTGTTTACCATTCCTTTTTTACTTACCCATATGGCAGCCCAAAGCTGGCCACTCTGCCCTGAAGTGAGCAGGAGAGGAAGAGACAGTGAGAAGAAATGATCTATCATATACATAGAGAAGCTATAGATGAGGTGCTATCTACAAGGATGGTGACAGTTTTCACACCAATGTAATCACTTTTGGGGGAGAGGAATCATGTAGGGAGTGGGTTGTAACCTATGATTTCGTTGATGGAGAACTCCCAGCATAGAACCTCCCTCCTTCGCTAATGCATATCAGCAATTTATCCATAACTTCACCCTCCAGAGAGAGGCCCGTAGCACTGAGAACCCAAGCGATTTGTCCATGGATCTTTAGCCAGGATTTGTTACAAGCAGGATTTGAGTCCACGCCTTCAGGACTTCTAAACCAACACTCCACTTTGCTACCCTGTCTCTTATTTATTGTTCATACATGTGTAATATATAGTAGGAAAGGAGGAGTGGAAGAAGTGGATTCAAATCCTGCCTCTGACTCTTACCAGCTGTGTGCTCATGGGTAAGTAACCCACCCACACTGAACATCAGGCAAGTTTCTATGACTTACCTACTAAGTTAGAGATGTTTTGCAATTAGTAGGATTGGAGGGGATGCCCACACTGGCCAAAATCATATAGGTCTTTGCCTTTTTGTTGTAACATGTATGAATGTACACATACATCTCAGGAATGGCAAACTGCTCTCTGTCTGAGATGTTTCAGAATACAGAGGTATGCGGTGTCACTCTAATAAGAACCATTATTTGTCTCTGCATTTTGTAGGACATGGAGTCATAGATTTAGAAGCAGAAGAAGTGGCAGTAGAAGTAGAAGTTGCAGTCACATGGGCCAACCCCACCCCACCCCCAGTTTGCAGACAAGTAAAGTGAAATCTAAAAAGAGTAGGTAACTCGTCCCAGGTCACACAGGTACTAAGAGGCAGAGGTTTTAAACCTAGGTCCTCTGACTAGAAATCAAATTCTAGTTCTATGGAACTCACCCCATTACTTTTTGATCACACTTTATTTCTTATAATGAGCTGAATTAGAGAACTGAAATGAGAGAATAGATAATCCTCCCATTAGAAAGTATTGTCAGTCAGACCTCGTGTAAGAAAAACTAGCAGAGGAAAGCTTCCTGGAGAGGGTGTGTGTGTGTGTGTGTGTGTGTGTGTGTGCTTTCAGTCCAAGCACATGCTCCATTTCCTTCTCTTCCTAATGGGTGCAGCTGCAAGGAACAAGGGGACCTCATTTACTCATCTAGGATTCAAAGAAGAAACAAGTGGATGCGGAGACACCACTGACCCAGGCTTCCATAGAGGACAAAAGACCCAGATGTGGGATTTTAGCAGAGCAAATAATTACCCTCAGGTCATGTCTTTTTCTAGTACTTTACCAACATAATCTGGCTCACCACACTTCAGAGAGAGAAGGGGAAAAGCATTACTCACGGTCTCTTTTATATAGATAAGGAAATGGACTGACAAAGAAATGAAAAATCTAGCCTGAGGTGGGGCGGGGGGAATGGATGGATAGCACTCAAGCTTCCTGCCGGTAGTCGGGTGGTTTAATTAGCAGGCAATCTTCCTTGTCAGACACACTGAACTTCCTTGCCCACAAGCCTTAGCTGTCTTTCTGGAATCATGCATGAGTTATACAAAATCTGAAATGCTAGAGCCTTCCTTCTGACACTACCTTCAATTCTTCCTGTCTCTATCTTGCTGGTACGCAGTTGTTTGCTTGTCATCTCTCCTGTTAAACTGTGAGATCCTCATGGGCAGGGGCCATTTTTGCCTTTATTCTTGTCCCTAGTGCTTAACGCTATGCCTGGCTTAATATTTTTTTCACTTGCTAACTTGAAAGTCTGACAATGATGGTGTAGGTGAAGGCCCAGGGTAGGGTACAGAACCAGAATTTCAGAGTTGGAAGGAAGCCCAAAGACCATCTTGTCCAATTTGTCCCTTACCTAGACTCCCATCTACAGTCCCCCAGATTGAGCATCTAGACTGCCTTAAGAGCTCTAGTGGCAAGGGGGTAATGGTGGATGGAGGAGGCCCCTGTAGAAGCACAGCCTCTCCACACAGTCTTGTGCCCTGGGTCCATCCTCTCCTCACTGGTGACTATCCTCCCGCACCCACTATTTTGGAAAGGATGCCAGTGGTGCTTCATCACATCCTCGACTGTCAGGATAACTGTACCATGGATGGGCTCTCTTCCTTCTCCCATTCCTCCCCTTTCCAGCAGCCTTATAGAGGTGCTTTTATTTATTGGATTTTTATCGAGGTTATACATACAAGTGCTTCTCCAGCACCTATATAGAGGTTCCTCTACACACACAAGAGTCCTTTCAGCAAAGTCTTGATGCTCAACCTGGGGGCTTGTAGCTGAGATTCTTAATATAGTACAGACTGGACTAGATATCACCCTTATATGTGTTGTCTCTCCTATTAGAATGTAACCTCTGTGAGGGCAGCTTATATCTGTATCCCCAGTACTTAGCATAGTGGCACATGCTAAATGCTTTATCTATTTTCCTATTTCCATTTCTAAATACTTCTAATTGTTAGGAACTTTTTCCTTATATTGAACCAAAATCATTTTTTTTCAGATCCTCCTCTCTTTCTTCCCCACCATATCGATTCTAGCCCTGGCCTTTAAGACTACACTGGCTCACACTTGGGGATGCAGTGGATAGAGAGCTGGGCCTGGAATCAGGAAGACATGAATTCAAATCTGGCCTCTGACACTAGCTGTGTGACCCTGGGCAAGTCACTTACCACTATCAACCTCAATTTCTTCTACAATAAAATGGGGATAATCATAGCACCTGCCCCCTAGGGTTGTTGTAAGGATCAAATGAGATAATAATTGTAAAGTGCCTGGCATATAGTAGGTACTTAATAAATGCTTTTTCCCTTCCCCCTCTTTTACATGACAGTCCTTCAGTTACAGAGAAGCTAGAGATGATCCATGGATGGGATAAGAGAGACAATCAGGATAGGGAAGGGCCTCATGATCATGCCTTATATACATTGATTGAAATGACTGGGGATATTTACGTGAAGAAAGGAAAGCTTATTCTGGGTCACATTTAGTCATCTTGTGAAAGAAAACACAGACAAAATGCTAAGTAAAGTAAAGAAAGTAAAATCACAGTATGCTTTGATCTTCGTTCTGATTCCACCAGTTCTTCTCTGGAGACAGTGTTTTTCATCATAGGTCTTTCAGAATTGTCTTGGATCTTTGTATTTCTGGGAATGGCCACATCATTCACATTCTGATGTCGCTGTTACTGGGTACAATTGTCTCCTGGTTTTGTTAGTTTCACTTTGCACCAGATCATTTAGGTCTTTCCAGGTTTTTCTGAAAGCATCCTGCCCATCATTTCTTAGAGCATAATGCTATTCCATCATAAGCACGGGCCACAACTTGCTCAGCCATTCTCCAACTGATGGGCATTGCTTTGCTAAGATCTATGTGAAAGATCTTTGACATTCTGCTGATGCAACATCTAATAGTCCTGTCAAAAAAGGAAATAAGGAGAGTTTGGCTTGGCTTCTTCTTAAAGAGGCCAAACTGACTTTCTTTCCTCAATACTTTCTTTTCTAGATGCTCACTAACCATTCCTCTGATAATTCGTTCCATATTTTTGCTGGGAATCAAAGTTGAGCTCACAGACCTCATGGACTTCATCTTCTTCTCTTATTTGAACAGTGAGCTATCAGTCCTTCCCTAATCTTGCCGTATCTCTCATATTCTCCATTATTTGATGGTGGTTTATATCCAAGGACATAGTTCCTTTCTTCCTGGTGACTTGAACTCACCAACAGCAGCTAAATGCTCTCCTATACATATGCCTTGTTTATGTTAGTTATCAACTCCTCATTTTCCAATTCTTTTTTGTTCTTTCCAGTACTAAGATAATTTGGGAAGACAGAAAGAAGTGAACAAAAGGCAAGTTGAGCAGCTCTGCCTTCTCTTCATCATCCATTATTATCATCCCACCCATCCCAAGCAACCATCCTCCCCTTTTTGGGAGCCTTCTCTTTTCCTGTATAGAATTTTTTAAAATCCTTGTCTGTTGTCCTTGGCTTTCCCTGAGCTTCACCTCATTCTGGCACTCTCGACTGTTCTTTTAGGATTGTGCCAACCTTTTCAAATATACAACCTGTTATTTGCACTTGCTTCTATCTTCTTAGAGTTCTTACAAAAATTAGCTGGTTCATTAGTTTCTTTTCTACATCCAAATAAGTCTCCTTAGACAACTCCCCATTCCCTCTTCATTAGAGCTTTTTCTCTTTGGGTCTTCAGAATTTCACTCTTGAGAATGTCCCATCCTTCCTGGACTTACTTTCTCTGAAAAAATTTAGAACATGGGATCCTCCCTTTCTTTTGTTTTGAACTTTTTGGAATATCTTCTCCCCAAATACAGAGTGCATGTTGGACTATGCCCAGATCTCCTTTTCTCAATGGTTGTTGTTGATTCATTCAGTTGGGTCCAACTCTTCATGGCCCCTACTGTCCATGGGGTTTTCTTGTCAAAGATACTAGAGTGGTTTGCCATTTCCTTCTCCAATGCATTAAGGCAAACTGAGGTTAAGTGACTTACCCAGAGTCGCACAGCTAGTAAGTGTCTGAAGTCAGATTTGAATTCAAGTCTTCCTGACTTAAGGCCCAGCATTCTATCCATTGAGCCATCTAGCTGCCTCTTCTCTCAATTACACATTCTAAAAATGGAATGACCATTTCCCTTCAAGACTTCCATCATTTCTATGTGACCAAGCAATGCCTCCCTATTGCTGAGAACCAGATCCAGACCAGAAGTTCCTCTTGTTAGTTCCTCTACTTTTTAAAGGATGAAATTTTCATCTAGGCAGGAATTAAGGAAATTAAGGAGGAATGAGGAATTAAGGGAACGATTAGCTCCTTGGCCTTTAGAGGAGAGAACACCAGAAAACCAGACCCTCATCACATCACATATCATTATATCAGACCTCCAGGCCAAGTTTATTAGATCTTTCCCAAATTCTTTGGCAGAGAAATGATTTTTCTGTAAAAGTGTTCTATGGTATATGCCAATAAAAATATCACTTTTGTTTCTGTTCCTACCTCACAGGGTTGTGGTGAAGGTCATACAAAATCATACATTTAAAATGTTTTGTGAACTTCAAAACACTAAGTGAATATTGTTTTGCTGTTCATGTTATTTCTGCCTTGGTTGGTCTTTATCTACATTCTCCCCACCCTGATTCCAAGGTTTCCTCACATGACTATATCTTTTTAACAACACTTGAGAAGCAGCTAAATGATGCAATGGTTAGAGTGCTGGATGCAGGTTCAGCAAAATTTGAGTTCAAATCCAGTCTCAGACATTTACTACTTACGTGACCTTAGGCAAGTCACTTGATCAATGTCTGCTTCAGCTTCCCCATCAGTAAAATGGGGATAACAACAGTACCTACCTCCTAGACTTCTAATGAGGACCCAATGAGATAATATCTGTAAAGCGCTTTGCAAAACTTCAAACACTATGTGTTGCTAATTGTTTGTATTAATATGCAGTGGTGTGTGAATTACTCGGAACAAAGCAAAATAATTAAACCTGTCCACAGACTATGAACCACAACTTTTAAACTTTTAAAGTGCTTCTAATATGCATTCCTTTTGCTGCAATCACTAGCTCAGAGTCATAGAATCATAGAATGCTGTAGCAACAATTGGCCTAGCAGCTACTGTGGCTGTGTAAAACCAACAACAACCAGCACACAGAGGGCTGGTAACACAGGTTCTTTTGATCTGTTTTACTAAAGAAAGCAACGTTAAGGGGTTAACAATTTTACTTTAATCACACATACAAATATCATTCACTTAGTTCAGGAGGAAAAGCCAGCAACCTGAACTTCAGAGCAAATACAAACAAATTACAAACATACACAATATAAACAGACCAAATCACAATTCCTCGTTACCAGGAAAGCATCAACATCTGGATTTATGAGCTGGGGGCTCTTAAAGTGGCTGCCCAGAGTCCCATGCCACTCTTCCAGTGACTGAGAGCCCCAAGGAAGAATGCCAGTCTCTACATTTATATATGTTATTCAGGGTCAAAGGGCATTACAATGTGCGACTTAAACCCACGTGACCTAAAAGCATCACAAACCTGGGACTCAAACCCACGTGGACTAGAAGCCTCTGGCATCACAAACATGTCACTCAAACCCATGAAAACCAGGCTTTCCCTTGAGGCAAGGCAGTCATCAAAGATTCCTAATTTAATCAAAGAAATGAAGGCCAGACTCATCAAGGGCACTTGATTAAATAAGTGCTCCAAAAGAGAAAACAGTGAAAAAAAGTCCCATCTTAATTAATATTACAAATACTAGAGCTGGAAGAGATTTTAGAAACTATTTAGACCAATCTCCTCATTTTGCAGACAAAGAGACTGAGATAAAGACAAGCTAAGAGGGACATCCAGGACACACGGCTAGCTAGTGGAAGAGTCAGAACTCATGCCTTCTGACTTCTGGTCTAGGAGCCCTCAAGATCACCTTTTCCTAACAGCAGGAAATCCAAAAGAACCTCAAAAGAGAATATAATTAAATGCAATCCCAGCACAAAGGAGACCTTCAGACACTTTCTATTGATTAGCTCCAATTTATCTTGTATGTAATTCGCTTGCCCCTAATCATTTATTTGTTTTCTCCCCAATTGGACTCTGAGCTCCTTGAGAGCAAGGAGTATCTTTTGCCTTTCTTTGCATCCTTAGGGCTTCGCACAGTGCCAAGCATATAGTTGGTGCTTAATAAATGCTTGTTGTCTGACTGACCCCATCTCTTGGAATTAATACCTAATGAGAAGATCTGAGCCTCATTGGCAGTCTGTGATGCTCCTACAAAACTTATCCTATTCTTTCTAAGACTATTCTCAAAAAACCTTTCTAAGGAGTTCTCCATTGCCTTCTACCATTTTGTTAGGATTTCAGAAGTTTTAAGAGACAAAATAAGAATTGGAGGTGATTTTGTCTGAGGCTTTTCCCTCTCTTCTCAGCAGCTAAGCTGATGTTTGTTGCCTCTTCCCTAATAGCAGTTCATGGTTAAGACTTACAGCCCCACAAAATCTTTTACAATACTATATAACTGCCTTGGATTGGGCCATATTTTAGGAAGCCCACAGTCCCAACTCCGGAGTCAGGGACCCTAGAAGAAGCTGATATAGTGGCACCCTATCCTGAGCAGAGGAATGATGGATTCAAGATGCAGAATAAGGCTCACGTGTTTTAACCAATAAGGGAATTTGTTTTGCTTGATCCTGCATATTCATTGCAAAGTCTTTGTTTTTCTCATTTATTTTTTCCATGAGGGTTAGGAGTGTGAGAAGCCAAAGGAGGAGATTGTGGGAGGAGGAGATCAGTAAGCATGTCTGCTCTCAGTCCAGAGGACCCTTGAAGAGATAGAGAATTTAACTACAGACACAAATCAGGACTGAATTTCCTGATCTTTGAGATTCATAGGAGAAACATGAAGAAAAAAGAAGTCTGGCTTTTTTACAGCTTGCCTCTTCATGTCTGTAGTTTCTGCTACTGGGAACTTGACAATTCTTTCCTCCAAGTGTGTTCGGAAGTTTTGGAGTCCTTTGGGAGCTGAGTGAAAGCTGCACACTGCCCCCAGCTCAGTATAATTTAGCTTTGGAAGCCTTAGGTATGCTTAGTGATGAGAACAGAGAAAACAACTATAGGGTAACTGGGCAGCTTTGATTTTTTTTAATACATGACCTCCTCTCGCTTCCCCACAATGAAAAATGAGCAATGGGGCCTGGAGATCTTTTCCAGGCAGAATCCTGGCTCCCTGAACTTCATTCTAGTACCTGAGTGATACATACATGCAATGAGGAGGCTTGAACAACAAAAATATTGTCAACAGTCATTTTAATATGTGACAACTAATTAAAATGAAAGAAAAAAGAACGTGCCTAACATGTAATTATAGAAACTGGCTGATGTGATAATGAATGGTAGACCTTGGGGGCTAAATTGGAGCTGACATCTAACCATAGGATTATTATTAAGGCAAAGAAAGGAAGGGAAAAGCAAATGGAGATGAATTAACTTCACTCTGTGCAACTGCTCACAGTAAAATTCATATTTGATTTGCATCATTGTATTATTTAATGTTTTTTTCTATTGCAGCTCTACTGTTGTGGCAGCAGAGCATAAGCTCTGGCTGGTTTTCCCATGCTTGAAAGAAATCAAGTGCAGCCCTGGTTACAATCTGAGTTTGCTGTCCAATGGCCAACCTAACCAGCTATGGAGAGCTTCATCCCCATTAGGTCAATGACTGGTTGATTAATTCTTTGACCATGGCCACCCATGGAGCAAACAAAAACTTTAAAATGGCTTCACTTCCATAATTAAGGCCCTGTGTGGCAATAAATGGGAGAAGGGATGAAGGAATAAGTGAAAACATTCATTTAATGCTTAATAAATGCCAGGAATTGTGCTAAGCCCTAGACTGTGGGATAGAAAGGCAAGATGGTCCATGACTTACATAACTTACGTTCTAGTAGAAAAGGACAGCAAATAAAAGAGTAGTGGGCAGGAAAGGGTATTTTGCTCTGGGTAGTTAAATAGAACCAGAAGGAAGTAAATTAACATGTCATGTCCAAAAGCAAGAATAGTTTGGTTACAATTCCCAGAGAAAGAAGTGGAAGGTAGGGAAGGGGGACAACAAAGAAGAGGTCTAGGGAGGAAGGCAGGTGAGATTTGAGGCATATTCTGAAGTCTAGGTTCAATTATAAATAGTGGGCTGTGTGTATTTGCCCTGGCTGATTCACCATTGAGTTCAGCATCACCCCAGAGTGGGGGTTCCAAAGCCAAATAGAAAACATTACCAAGAATATGATCTCAGGAAGTTTGTTGGTCTGGAGAGAGCATCAACAGGGCAGATGGCAAGGGGGTTCTTGGCATAGCAAGTAAGCCAGAGCATGAAGCATGATCTGAAGTCTAGGTCTAACTAGACATAGAAAATACTAAAAGTCACACAATTGTTAAACCCTTTTTACACATTAAGTGTTCGTACTCTTAAACATATCAATAGTCAACGACTAGCAAATGGGCATCCTTACTGAAAGAATTTATTGAAGCACAGCAGTATTGATATTCTTGCAACAAAGCCAGAAGACAAAAGGAAGCCAGATCCAAACAGAAGCATGGGACACAGATTCTCCTCATAGAGGCTCACAAAGGAGTCGGCACAGTTGATTTCATTATGTGCTAAAAAGCAGCAAGAAATATCATTTTATAGGATATTTGGTTGTCTCATCTTGCAGTGCTCATGAATAAACAAACACAAATTATCACGAAGATAATTGCAGCTTATGCCAATATCTATTCCAGAGGATGAAGAGCAAGAGAAACTCTCTGAAGAATTTTGACAAGATTCTCCAAACCAAGTTGATATTACTTTGATATTCACTGACTCCAATGTGAAGCTAGGCACAAAGAAGAGGGTTGAAAAGTATTATGAGAAAAATGGCTCAAGTCAAGCCAATAAGCATTTATTAAGCATCTACCACATGCCAGGCACTACGCCAAATTCCGAGCATACAGTAAAGAAAGGCAAAAACAGCCTCTAGTCTCAAGAAACTCACAGACTAATGGAGGAGACAACATGAAAATAATTATACATAAACAAGATATAAGCAAGACAAATTGGAAATAATAAAGAAAGGGCAAGTACGAGCATTTAGAGGGGCTGAGAAAAGCTTCCTGTAGAAGGTATGATTTTAGTTGGGACTTCAGAGAGCCCAAGAGGTAGCCATGAGGAGGGAGAGGGATTGAGGGAGAGCCAGCGAAAGTGCAGGGAGTTAAGAGGTAGGATGTCACGTGAGAGGAACAGCAAGGAGGACAGTGTCAGGACCTGCAGAGCTCATGGAGGGATGTAAGGTATAAAATGACTGGAGAGCATTTGAATGCCAAACAAAATATTTTATATTTAATCATAGAGGTGGTAGGACACCACTAGAGTTTTTTGAGTGTGGGGGTGGGGAGCAGCAGTGACATGATCAGACCTGTGCTTAAGGAATATCAATTCAACAGCTGAGTGCAGCATGGACTAAAGTGGGGGGACACTTTAGGTAGGCAGACAAACAAAAAGCCTAGTAAAAGAATCCAGGAAAAAAAAGAATCCAGGCATGAGTAGTGAGGGCCTGCACCAAGGTACGGGAAGTGTCAGAGGAGACAAGAGGGAATATAAGAGAGATGTCATGAAGGTAAAATCAACAGGATATGGCCACTGATTAGACATGGAGGGATGAGAGAGGGAAGAATTGAGGATGACACCTAGGTTGGGAGAACGGGTGACTGAGAGGATGGTGCTGCCCTGCATAGTAAGAGGAAAGAAAGAAAGAGGAGAGAGTTTGGGGTAAAAGAAAATGAGTTCACTTTTGGATATGTTGAGTTTAAGACGTCTACAAGACATCTAGTTTGGGATGTCCAATAGGCAGTCGATGATGCAAGTCTGGAGGTCAGAAGGGAAGTAAGGGCTGGATAAATAGATTTGAGAATCATCAGAATATAGATAATAGTTAAATCAATGAGTGTGAATGCGATCACCAAGAGGAGAAAAAGGCCCAGGATAGAGCTGCAGTTGTACTCATGGTTAATGAGTGTGACCTGAAGATCCAAAAAAAAAGAAAAAACTGAGAAGGAATAGTCAGATAGGTAGGAGGAGAACCAAAAGAGACCAGACTCTTAGGAGCTTCACACCTATTTATCATGAATGCTTTCATCCAGAAGAGTTGGAGAATGTTGGACCTGCTGGGATCAAACAACATACCCAAAATGGAATTATTTATTTTTACTAGAAATAAATGGTTACTGATGTGGGAGTCATTTCAGAATCCATTTTCTATGTAAATATGTACAAATTTATGTCTATAAACTGGACTAAAATTGGAAGAAAAGTTAAGATGAGAAGATGCAACAATTTCAATAACTTCAAATTGACCTATTCAAATAAACCAGTGATGCTAATGAAATAAGGTGAAGATATTGTCCTTGATTATTATCTTTTCCCACAAAATTCAACCAATGTAAAATAGTCACTATAATACACAGGCCAAAAGACCCTAGAAACTTCATTCACCAGCATACACCTCATCCCCTTGCCAAGCAGAGTGGTTTGATATTCGAGAGCAGTACAAATTTAAAATACTAAATTATTTATGAAACACAATGGAAGAAGATGTCAGTGGATTATGAGCATCACTTCATCAAATATTAAAATGAATGGAAACAAGTCTATAGAAAGTTTCCCATGAGACTATACTGAGCTCCATAATCCTGAGAGTGTTCTGAACTAGGTGAAAGGGGCAGTCATCTAAGAAATGGGGCCAAAATGGATAACTCTATTCAAATCTCAACAACAGTTTAATTGTGTTATCAGTCCAGTGGAGGTATAGGGTTTTCACATCTCTGAATATGAGGAAAGTAAGGTAGATCTTAAGTAGCAGGAACAGACCAAGTACACAGAAAGGAAATTAGTGCCGAAAGTGATAAAATCTTTAAGACATTAAGGAATTGTTGTAAAAGCTATCTTGAGGTGAGATATCAAAAGGATGGGAAAAATCCAGAATGTTCTAATTACTTGTAGACCTCAAATGTAGCACCGTGCGCCTCCTTTAAATAGGACCCCTAAACTCTGTCCCAGATTCAAGGTGCTCTATGGGTGTGGAATCAATGCCCATGGAAAATCACAGCTCATGAGCCCTTACTAAAGTATTTATTTTTACTCAGCCAACCAGAATGGATACATTCATTCAAAGCAAAAGACACTGAACAGAATAGCTTCGCAAATTAAATGAGGAGAAAAGATTTCCAATATGTACAGAGGCACCCACCTTTAAGCACAAGTTACCACACTACCAATCAGAGAAACATGGCCATGCTGACAACATGCATGATCAGATAACATATACGAAGGGGTGCATGTACAGAGAACACATGTTTCCAAAGAACATGCAGGAAGAGGCACATTTACAAGGACCATGTAGGTCTAGGAACCCATCAACCGGGGAAATTCACACCTCTTGTCTTGCTGAGCTGCTTGAATCTTCTGGAGATGTCATCATGCTGTTCTCTGCTAGGCCTCCTATCTTCACTCCCTAATTGAGTATTTGTCTTCTCACCTCTCTGCTCCCCTCTGGGTACTAGGTCTCCAACTGTCTCTGCTAGTCTTTAGTCATACTACTCACTGAGTTATGCTTTGCTACTATTTTCTGGCCTTTAACAATTCAGGCTCTGGATCATCTGCTACTCAAAGCTACCTTGTGTTAGGGTGCAGTAGCTAATAATTCTTCCCCTTACAATGAAGGGCTAAATTTCTTTTTATTTGGATAGTCTAAGGCCATGATAACTGCAGACAACCAAGAATATAGAAATTCAAAAGAAGCCTTCAGGCTAACAATACGTCTGTCAATCAAGTCTCTATTGCTCTCTCAGGAGATGCTTGTCCCCAGCCAACAATCTGACTTGGGGGTAGAAAGCTTTCTTGTTTAATGGATAGGGTGCTGGACTTGGAGTCAGGAAGACCTAAGTTTAAATCCCACCTTGCACTCTCATGTGCTGAACGATCTTGGTCATTAACCTTTTACTTCGCTTATCTATAAAAATCATGCGACTGAATTCACGAATGTCCCTTCCATCTCAAAGACTATGATTCTATGATCCCATGAAATCTATGGCTATCAGACTGAATCCCCTCAAACCACTTCAGGAACTACATGGAGCTGGTGCCATGAGATGTCCCTTAGTCCTCATAATCCTCTTGGTTAGCATACAAATTAACTTGGGGGCAAGAACAAAAGGACTAGGTGAAGATGGTAGTCTGTCAGCCTCCATTTTATCTCCTTTCTTCTATAATTTCTACCTTTATTCCACATTCTTGGCTACCCAGAAATTCTCCCAAGTTTGTTCTGCATTGCCACCAGCAACACACTTCAACCCTCATGCCTGTTTTCTTCTCTATATATGAGAATACATAATATATGAGAATGATCTATTGGCATGTTGAGAATATCCTTGAAAAAACAGGGAAAAGGAATGGGGAGGTTTTTGCAAACTACTTTCTGCATATCTTGAGCATATCTTGAGGGTTGCCAAGCTGACTGGTACATGCAATAATTCACGGGCCTGCTTACTGTGTTTCTGGTTTGTTGATTACAGACAATTCCTTGATTTTATAGAACAAAATGCATCCTTAAGGACTCTCTCCCAACAAAGGGGTTCTGAAGTATAAATTAAAGTCACGGAAGACCACTTGATAAATGCCATGGCCAACAGTGCTCTTTTTGACTCATTATTCATGTCAAGTATGCGTATAAACTGGAAGAATCTATGTATGACAAAAGTATTTACTGCTATTGCAGAGGGTGGCCTTTGCAAGGTCAAAACGAAAGAGAGATTCCCTTCAGGCATTCTTGTTTGAAAGTGATGTCGTGGTGATTCTACTGTGCCCTAGAACATTACGTCATATGGTCAGGACAAGGGATATCAGATAGGTATCCTGAACATTGCACTGATGACCATGGAATATAAAGAGACCTAGAGGAAAGACTCCATCATGTGGGAAAGATCCTCGATAGAGAAAATAAATGGGGAAACCCCAGACAAAAATCACTCAGCATGAGAATGCTTGGACAAATTACGATCTGTGCCTGTGGAGGGAGTGGACCTGTGGAGGGCATAGGCCCACGGGCTGGAAGGACGTTTGGCATTACCATCCCTCCTTCCTAGGCTTACCGGCCCTACAGAAATGACAACTTGACATGGCACCAGTGTCTTTTGCCACAGGGCTTCTAAGCAGCCCCACATGGCAAAAAGGAGCTTGGAATTAAATTTAAATTAATCCTTGCTGATATCATCTCTCTCATCTAGTGGACAAAGCCTTGGACCTGGAAACAGGATTCATGAATTCTAGTTCTTGACTCATCACCCTCCCTTATGGCCCATCTCCAATCAGATGCAAAATCTGTCAATTCTATACCCACTACACCATTATCTTCTGTCTGTTCACAGAGCCACTATCCTATTAGAGACCCTTATCACTGATTACCTGGACTGTTACAAGAGGGTGTTAATTAGTTTTGCTGGGCAGCTAGGTGGCTCAGTGCACAGACACTAGGCCTGGAGTCAGGAAGATTTATCTCCTGGAGTTTAAATCTGACATCAGACACTTACTAGCCGTATGAACCTGGGCAAATCACTTCACCCAGTTTGCCTCAGTTTCCTCATCTATAAAATGAAGTGGAGCAGGAAATGGCAAACCGCTTTGATATCTTTGCCAAGAAAACCCCAAACGGGGTCACAAAATGTTGACCAAACAATAATTAGTTTCTCTGCTTCCAGTGTCACCGTGTCTATATAATTGCCATTTTTTGAAGTTACAGATTCTTTTTGGAAGAGAAAAAAAAGGACTGTACATTAAATTGTCATTTTCTATTATGCAAAGTTTGCTTCTCTTTTTAAGTATACATAGCTACCAAGTTAGTATTCCTAAGATACAAGCCTGAACATGCAATTTCCTGGCTCCAAAATTCAGTGGCTTTCTATTGTCTTTGGGACAAAATATGAACTTGTGGGCTTGTCATTTACCACCCTCCACAACATGGCTCCCACTGCCTTTGCAGATATGTCACATCACTCCTCTTTGCCTTTTCTTTGTTCCAGCCAAAATGGCCCATTATCGGTACTCCAAACCTGATGGTGAATCTCCTGTCTGCATGCCTTTGCACAGGTAGCCCTTCATGCCTGGAATGCACTTCCTTCTCTTCTCTGCCCCTTAGAATTCCTAGCTTACTTCAGGGTTTGTGAGGTTGACTAGATGATCTGAGAGCTAAGCCTTAGGCTGTTCCTTGGGTTATAAATTTGTAAATGCCTAGAGAAGACAAACTATGCCCAACTAAATTGTTCCCAAAAATACATAGCAGCAATGATTAGATATTTTTGTAAAATGGGACATTTCCCCATCCAGGTTCTTCCAGGGGGCATTCAACTACATTGTCTTAACCATTATACCCCAAACACTTTTCCAGGACCTTCAACTCCACCCACCTCTCTCAGGAAGGGAGGCAGGGAGAGCATCATGATTATTCATTATACTTGGATAAAACCAGATGCTGTGGCAAACATATTATTAATAATAAATATTAATATATTATTAATTAATGTATTGTTTTATTATTTACTTTTATTATTTGTTGCATATTTATTAATAAAACCATTATTTAATTTATTAATTAATTTATTGATTTGTGTTAATTATTAATGTATTGGTATATTAACAATAATAATAAATAGCTGATATTTATATAGTGCTTACTATTTGCCAGGCATCGTGCTAAAGGCTTTACAAATATTATCTCATTTGATCCTCATAACAACTCTGTGAAGTGCTATTATTAGCCCTATTTTACAGTTGAGGCAGACAGAGAAAGTGACTCACCCAGGGTCACACAGCTACTAAGTGGCTGAGGCTGTATTTGAACTCAGGTATTCCTGACTCCAGGCCCAATGCTCTACCTACTGAACCACTTAACTGCCTCATAATAGAAATTAAGTCAACTGCTCTGAGCCCCCTAGAATAGGACAAAGCCATCATGGTGAAATGCACAGAGATGCAAAAGAGCGTTGATGTAACTATTCACACTGAAAAAACAAAGTGGATAAAAAATATGAATTGCCCAAATTATGACACACAGCTAGACACGCACCACATAAAGTTAGTCCCTAAGTGCATATAGATTGGAGAGGTACTGCAGATGGGCAGGAATTAGCCCCAGAATTGAGTAGGAAGAGATTTCTCTAGGTTGCATTTAGGAAATTATGCAATATTTCCAGTGACTCCAACTTACTTTGATAAAAAAAACCTCTTCCTTTCAACATCAATATTCTCCTGCTGAGTCTGTATGGATATAAATAATAGAACAACATGATTGCAGAAGAATGGAAATTATGAGTAATACAAAAGGTAATGGAAATGTGCATAGTTGAAAATAGACACGTGTTATTGGTGTAGAAAAGGCTTGAGAAGTGGAACAAGAGATATTACTGAGGCAGTATGGGCAGAAAACAAAGTGGCTTGGCCATGCATAAGGAATGAGAGGCAAGGTAGATGGCCCTAGTAATAGTACATTGATTGCCCCAAGATAGTAAAAGAAACAGAGTAAGGGGCCTGTTGGAGTATTATGGGGGTAATAGATATGTCTCATCACTCCTCAACAGTAAAATGGGGATAATAATATGTAATATATCAAGCTCCATTTGATATATGAGAAACTTGGATGAGAAATTCATAGGACAAAAAAGCATAGAAGGATTTCAATCTGTATGATGTGAGGGAGTGTTTATGTTAGTGAAATCACATATTTGTCAAACTGTCATGTTTGGGGATGCAACTTTCACACCAAATACATTCTAAAATGATACCTTAATAGAATCAAGATGATAATATTCACGATAACTACAATAAAGTTCTACAACAACAACTTGGAAAGATACCTCTGATCAATCTTGGTCCTGGAGAAGAAAAGTTGAAATGCACTTCTGTCCTCTCTAGAGGAGTTGAATGTAATCTCCTTAGACCTGGGCAAGTGAGACCACTGCTCCTGACCCTAAGCTTCAGGAGGCCCCAGGCTTTGGAGGACCCACTCATCATAGCCACCAAAAAAAAAATATTAAAAGAAAAAATTTAAATGCAGAATAAAAGAAAATAATTATGAATGTCCAGGACAACCAAGCAAATGTTGCCTTATTTGTATGGGATACATTGTATGGGATATAGGAGTCTGAAGATACTTAAATTAAGCCAGCCACTCTGAGCTAAGGTGGCTGGTTACTAATTCTGTATGGGAAAAGTCCAGGTCTGCACCATCGAGTCTCCACTCCCAACTTAATCAGGATGCGCTATTGGGGCTTATCAGAATCCATTTAATTCATCCCTCTTCTGAAGCTACTTCCATAGGAGCTTGAGGATAGGAGAGAGGAGAGGAAGCTTTTGTGTTTTTGGTTTTGGAAGCCACTCTCTGTCCCAGCATGGTTGTTTTCCTTGGGATTCACAAAAGTTTCTGCGTGGTGGAGAGAAATAGCTCAACCAAAGTCATCTTGATCTTATCTCCAAGAGCAGGATGAGGCGAATGAGTGTAGGAGTCGCCCATCAATATCATGTTCTTGCTCCACATGCTTCTTATCCTCTTAGTGTATGGGATAGAGACCAAGTATACAATAGAGACATAATTTCAACAACAACTAGCACTTACATGGCCATGTAAGGTTTACAAAGTAATTTGCATGTTATTCCATGTAATCCTCACAACAAACCTGAGAAGTAAGTGTTGCTTTAACCCAATTTTACAGGTGAAGAACCAAGATGAGAAAGGTGACTTGCCCAGGGTCACACAATACCCAAGGAAGGATTCAAATTTGGCTTTTCCTGACTCCAGTCTTCTCTCCACTGCACCACCCAGGCTAGACATCTCAATTATCTTTGAACCCTCTGAAATAGTAAACATACATTTTCATTCTCTATTGCTTAAAGCTAAAAGTAATGGGTTTAATCATCAAGAAAGTAGATTTTAGCTCAACGTAAGGAGATGTTGAAGAGCAACTATGCAGTGGATAGAGTGCTAGGCCTGGAGGCAGGAAGACCTGAGCTCAAATCCAGCCTCAGATACGTACTGGCTGGGACCCTGGGCAAGTCTATTAACCTCCATTTTTCTCAGTTTCCTCATCTGTAAAATGTGGATAATAACAGCACCTACCTCTCAGTGTTGTTGTGAGGATCAAATGAGATATTTGTAAAATACTTAGCACAATGTCTGACACATAGTAGGTACCACATAAATACTTATTCCCTCTCCTTCCCTTCTGACTGGCTGGTCTCTGGCAGTGTGGGTGACCATGGGCTAGTCACTTAACTTCTCAGTGCCCTAGACCATTGTGCTCCAAACTGTTTTGCCAGTGTTGTTGTTGTGTTTGTCCTTCATTCTCGAAAAGGACCATGGCATCAGGGAAATGATGACATGACTTCCAGTTGACTTTGATTTGAGTGAGGAAGGACTTGCAAGGTCACCAGCCTCACTTTCTCCCCCAGAGCCTTCTGGGTCCAGTGACCAGATATTCATCAAGAGGACTGGAGATGACCCAGGATGCAATGAGAGACCCTGGCCCTTTTAGGGTCCTTTTAGGTCCCTGCCCAAGCTCCACTTAGTGGCTGTATTTTAGGTCCTCCTGGCTTAGAGTGAATGTCAATGGTAACTATTTCTCTTTGGAACAGCAACCCTTGGGGTCTTCCCCTCCCAAATTGATTTTTTTCTTTCTTTTTTCTAATTAAAGGGGCCATCCCTTGACTCACTTCTTAAAGAGGCTTATTCACTGAATGGGCAGTACCTTCACTCTTTGTCAGTGTACTCCATCAGGGGCAGCTAGGTGGCACAGTGAGTAGAGCACCAGCCCTGAAATCAGGAGGACCTGAGTTCAAATCTGGCCTCAGACACTTGACACATGTACTAGCTGTGTGCCCTTGGGCAAGTCACTTAACCCCAATTGCCCTGCCAAAAAAAAATGAAAAAAACCATGTACTCCATCAGTAAAAACATTTTGTTTATTTGAAAGTTACACGCACATCCTACTGTACGGATATATTAAATCATGAAATGTGCACAAAAATACACTAAAAAGGAACTAAAGAAGCTATTTAAAACATTTTATTTATTAATGGCACAAAATTATTTTAATCTCACTAAAATAATAAGTTTCAGTGACCAGCTTGACTAAATATGCTTGATTATGTACAAAAGCATGTCCTGGCAAAGAGTGTAGACGTGTAAGTAATCATTTGAATGATTATTCCGTTATTTTGATCTATGTAGCTAGCCAAGCATGCCAATTTTTAAGCAGTTTTGTTGGAATATACATGGGATGATGATCAATAAATAGGTTATAAGTCAGTGAATATTTTGTTATTAATTAGAGTAATCACTTTTAGGACAGAGTTCTTCAGTGTATAGAACTCCGAGGTAAGGAAATTCCATCTCTTGATGCAGCCTTGCATCTTCTCGGTAGTTTAGAGACTTCAAGGCTTTCCTACAGCACTAAGGTTTTGACTTGTCCAGTGCCACACAGCCTAAATGAGTCAGAGGCACGACGTGAAACCATGGTCTTCTTGGCTCTAAGGCTTGCTCTCTGGTTACTAGGCCACACTGCTTCTCATATTTTTTTTTTTACTCATTTTTATATGGTTTCTCTGGTGGAGCTATTTCATTCCATACTATGGTTTATTTGAAAGTATGCATTGCCACTATTATGTTTTATTTGCAAAGCTTGCTTTAAACAATCACAGTCCAGCCAGGGAGCTGTTCTCCCAATTCTGTGCTCTCTCCTGCCACTGTCCAAAGCTGGGACGCACCCTCTCAACTCAAGCCTGGCAAAATGTATCTTTTTCCTCAGCAATCACCTTGGGAGCCACCTCTTCCCTGATCATCTGAGCTCTAAGCTCTGTCTCACCTAAGTTTTTCTTGAACTCTTTGTATCTCAATGTCAGTCATCATAGCCTAACCTGCAATGTACTTAATAGTGTACATATCCTAACTTGTAAACTCTATAATGACAGGGATTATATCTTTATTTTGTAGTCTTGGTTTGTAATAAATAAACATGTATTAATAGCATGCTATGGGCCAAGCAGGTGCTGGAGATATTCATAGGAAAATGAAACAATCTCTGTCCTCAAGGACCTTACATTTTACTAGGGGGAGACCACAGGTTCAAAGATGGATAAATACAGGATTTGTACAAAATTGATACACAGCAGTTGAGGAGGGGGGACACTAGCAACACGGGGGGATCAGGAAAGGCCTCTTGAAAGAGAGAGCAGTAGAACTGAGGCTTCAATTCAATAACCATTTACTAAGAGCCTAGTACATGCCAGGTTTGAAGGATACTAAGGGCTCAAGAGGTGGAGATGAGAAAGGTGAAGATTCCACATATGGGGGAAAACCTTTGCAAAGACTCAAAGAAAAGGATGGAATATCACATATGGGGAACAAGAAGTATGGCTAGAGCATTTAGTGCATGAGGAAAAGTCATGTTCAATCAGCCTGGAAACATAGGCTGGAATCCAGTTGGAAAGGGCATTAGACAACAAACAAAGGACATTGTATTTGATCCTCAATAGCAAGACAGTCACTGAAACTTGTTAAGGAAGGGAATGATGACATGGTCAGGTGCTGAAGGACTGCAGACAGTTCAGGAGTGAGGTGAGTGGAGCCATTTTCCTGGAATATCTCATGAATAGTATTGCAAAAAGCCAGGAGGGTGGGCAGTGGGGATTCGCTCTTTAACCATCAGTGTTCAAGAATGCTCCTCGGAATTGGTGAACTCAAGTAGACTAAAATTGCAATCCCAACTTGGACAGTCATTTCAGCTCTGGACAGTTCAGTGTTTTAAATTGCAATACTTCTTATGAAAAAGTGAATGTTGTAAGTGAATTATTCTAAATTTTTCATTGATGAAACAGTATATTTCCCCAGAGCCCATGTATTTTTAATACTTTTTAAAATAAAATTGTTTTTATAGACAGAATTACTGAAAAAAATATTTGCCTGTTGTAGGACAGCAGATGGCAAACTATAGTTTTGGAATTTTGCACATAGTGTCAGAGATAATTCTGTAATGACTGGTTTTGCATAATATTTTTTCTTTGTCAAAAGAGTGGAACATGCCATCAACTGGGGAATGGATGAAAAAATTATGGGTTAGTAATGTAATGAAATAACATTGCACTGTAAGAAATTATGAAAGAGACAATTTCAGAGAAACCTGGAAAGGCTCGTGTGAACTGATGCAGAGTGAAGTGAGCAGAAACAAAGGGAACAATTTATATAGTGACAACAACATGATAGACAAACAGCTTTGAAAGGCTTCATGAACTCTGATTGATGCAATGACTAAACATGATTCCAGAAGACTGGAAGTACCCACCTCCTGACATTTCTGTCACTGGAACTGAGTACTGGACTCGAGATGTAGAAAGACATACATTTTCTACAGGAACAATGCAGGAATTTTATTTTCTTGACTATGCAAATTATAAAGGTATTGATTTGTTTTTCCTAATAGGTGGGGAGGAAGAGAAATAAATGCTTATTAATTGAAAAAATATTTTAAAAGAAGGATAGAGCATGGACAAGTTACACCTGGTGAAGAAAATAAAGGGAAATGGCTTTAAGTGTCAAACAAAAAAAAACTTTAGATACAAAAATTAAATAATAGCTTAATTCTAGTGTTATTTCCAGAAGCATCTACATTCTTTCTTGATCAAATGACACTGCACCTTTGTCAAAGGGCTCATTTTCAAAAGCTGTATCTATGAAGAAAACAAATGCTTTCAATTACTTTTAAGTTTCAGTTATCAGAGGTGAACGAGAGAGAGATAATCCAGAAATTATTTGCATTTTTTCCTGCATTGTAGTATTCATGCCTCAGTGGCAGTAGCCTGCCTATGGAAAATCAGGAGTTAATTTTAGGTAATAAAAAATACAGAATTAGGCTGGTGATCCAGTAGTCTATATTGAACTGTGCTTTAGGGAACACCTGCAATTTCCATATTGCATGAATAATGCTATCTGGCACCAGTGGGGGAGATTTCTTCCTGACCCCATCTGGTTGCTGTATCCAACTTACACCCCATAGAGTAAGAATTGATGACCCTTGTAATTCTATCCCAGCAAACATGAATGCACACCCCTTTTCTAGTCTTCCTTTCAATATATATTTCAGCTAGGCAATTTCATATAGTCACTTTCTGATCAATATTTTTTTGGAGAAAGATTAATAGTACTGCTAAAAGGAAGGGCAAAGAGACAATGAATGAATGAAAAATAGTCTTGAAATAATGGTCTGTTACCCCCACTTTGATCATCAATGGCCCCAAGGAACATTATTGCTACCACAACTAGTCCAAGAATGATTTTAATATATGAACAAGGCATATAGAATTTCAAAATGTACTTCTAATGGTCAAAGACTGAAGTTTAATTCTGTCTCTATATCCCCAGCACCATTACCCTATCTCAGCCTCATTTATAAGCAAGCTTCTTTTTTCTTTTTGTCTGTGTTGTTGTTGTATTTGCTGCTGCTATTTGAGACTGGGTCTTACCATCTTGCCCTTGCTGGAAATGTAGCAGTCACTTTCAAGCCTGACCCACTGCTGACTGGGACAAAAGCTTTTAACTTTATCCATTTCCAATCCAGGGCGGGGAGACCATCCCTGGGGATTCTGATCTGCCTCTCCTCCCTTTCCCCCTCCTGGGGACTCACTCTATTGGTACAGAGTTTAGTGAAGATACCTCACTACTCCTACTGTAGGTCAGAGCAACTAAACTCAAGTGATCCAGCAGGCTCAGCCTCCCCAGCAGCAAGGATTACAGGTGTACATCACCACGTACAGCTCTACACCCAAATTTCTAAAAAGCAGAGTCTAAACACACTGCCTTCATTTCCCTACCACCCATTCACCCCTATCACATAACTTCTTCTCTTACCACTCTACTATAACCAGTTACCAATGGGCTCCTAATTGTCAAATTCAGTGCCTTTTTTGCTCTGTCCTCATCCCCACTGGCCTCCCACAAGAATCAGACACTATTTACCAGTCCAGTCTAGGTATTGAAGATACAATGACTAAGTAAAAAATAGTTCCTGCCTTCCTGGAGCTTCCATTCCACCGGTAGTATACAACCCATACAGAGATAACTAAACCTTGATTGGCAGTCTGCTATCAGGCTGGCTCCTTCTCCTCCTCCTCTTTCTATCATACATCCCTTTCCTTCACACTGAACATTTTCACTTTCTCACTTCAAAGAAACTCTGGAGAGGCCACCTACATCTCAGCCCAGTCCCTAGGAACAGAGACATATGACAAAAAGCTCCCCCAGCTTTCATTCCCTGAACAGTTGATGGATCCATTTAGGCTCACAGTTGGTAAAGAACTTATTCAGCTAATTATGGAGCAAAAAATTGGAGCTTTGCATGCCTAGCTGGATTGCTCCTCCCAGATACTATGGGGAATGCAGAACAATAGAGTAACCAGAAAGTAGACAGTTTTCAAAAAAATCACCTTATAGCATTTCTCTTTCCTGTAGACAGACCACCATTTTTGGTCAACACAGAGCTAGTAAGGTTTGTTTTCTAAGACTCACTGAAAGATTGAAAATTCTTATCCTTATAATATATCACTCAGAAGAACTGATACTAAATATTCCCAGGATTACATGATGTAGTTAAAACAGGCATAGATGAACTTGGAATCAGAGTACTGGGTATTTGTGTACTAGAATAAGTTGTCAGTCGATAAACATTTATTAAAGACCTACTGTGTGCCAGACAAGGATTGGAAATAGAGTTAGAATTCTCACCTTTTAACATCAGGGCGCTGCTAGCCATTTTCTGTTTGTATTCAATAAGAAGAAGAAAATTTTCTTAATAAGAAGGTACTGCTATGGATAATCCTCTGCTTGTTCTAGCAGTGACAGGCTGCACCCAATTCTACAGGATGCTGGAGGAAATGCTAAACTGATGTGATTCTGAGAAAGCTGGCAACCTTTATCCCCAGGCTTGAGATAGATAAATAGATATGGGGTGGGGTGTATGTACGTATGTATATATGTATCTGTATGTATATAGTACCCCTTGTATCTATGCATTTTATTTTATACATTGAAAAACATTCATCAGAGAAGGGGTCCACATGCTTCACCAGACTTTCAAAGTCATTCATGACACAAAAAGGATTAAGAATCCCTGCTCTGGGACAGCTAGGTGGCACTGACAGTAAATAGAGCTCTGACCCTGGAGTCAGGAGGACTTGAGTTCAAATCCAGCCTCAGAAACTTGACATTTACTAGCTGTGTGACCTTGGGCAAGTCACTTAACCCCAATTGCCTTGCCTTGCCCCCCCCAAAAAAATTCCTGTTGTAAGAGCCATAGCCTCTGTGGGTTTCTCCTGTCTCAGCATCCACCCTTCCTTCCATCCTGCATGCTTGGTTTGGATGCATTACTGCCTTCCTTCAAGTTCTACCTATAATCCCACCTTCTCCAGGAAGCCTTTCCCAATCCCCTTTCATTCTAGTGCCTTTCCTCTATTGGCTATTTCCTATTTCTCCTTTCTCTAACCTATTCATATATAGCACTTGCATTTTTTTCCTCCATTAGGTTGTGAGCTCCTCAACGGCAGGGACAGTCTTTTGCTTTTCTTTGTATCTCCAACACTTAGCACAGTGCCTGGCATATAGTAGGTATTTAATACATTCTTATTGACTATCAGTTCCTTCTCTGGATACAAATAGCACCTTTCTTCATATGTCCTTTGTAGTTAATTTGGGTATTTGTTGATTGACTGACCAATTACTGCCTCATTTGTCATAGTAGGGAGGAGGAGGCAGGAGAAACTACCCTACATTACACTGTAATTTGTGTAGGATATCTATATGCATTTATCCTTTATTCCTTTACTATACACTAAGCAATTTGTGCACAAAGATCATGTCTTCACAAAACTTGGTGTTTTCCAAACCTAGGACAGTGTTCTGCAAATATTAGATACTTAATAAATTTTTATTTTGAAGCATATTCTATTATTGCAGCTCTGGGTCCTTGGGCAAATAACAACACCTCTGAGTCTCATTTTTCTCATCTTTAAATTGGGGATAAGGATAGAGTAGTTGAGAGGATCAAGAAGGGTGATGAACATATAGCTCTTGGTAATGACAAAGTATGAATATGATTTTACTATAATAAGTCTGTATGATACATGTGAATTACTATCATATTTACTATTAATGGATAGATAAAACACAGTGTCCTTGAATAAGACATTTGTTCTCCCTGAGTCTCTATTGTTCCCTCTGTTAAGTAGGAATTCCATCACCAGAAGAACACTGAGACCTGTGGGTCATCTCTTTGAGAAACACCAACCATCTCCTTAGAAAAGAGAGGCTTTGATTTTCCATCAACTTTTTCTGCAACTTTCATTCCATTTCAGAGAATGGAGCTCTCTAATCTCAGCCATGGCTATTGATCTCAAATTGGACCACAAGGCTCCAGGGCCCACTATACTCAAATCCTATGGTAGCATCTCTCCTTGGATAAGTCCTTAGAGAAAAAAAGAGCAAGGCAGGGAACTGGACCCTCAGGCCCCAAATCTGGACTTGATGCTATTAAAGTGGAAAGATTTTCATGAAGATGTGAAGGCTTGGATGGAAATAAGTCTGCTTTTTAGTCTTTAGGCATTGTTAAAGAGGCGGTAGGGCTGGGGTAGGGAAGAGTACAACACTGTGGTCAGGGTGAGACAGAGGAAAAGAGCCAAAGATCCCTTAGGACATCAGTGACATTTTAAGAAGGGGAGCTTGCCCTATTACTGAAGGGTAGAATATTCTATCTTGGCTCAAAATAGAACTCAGGATAATGAGTTTCCCCTTAAGCTCTTCCTTCTTCCAAACTCCCCTCTTACCCTCGAGGACACCACCAGCCCACAACCTCAATGTTCCCCCATTCCATGCAATATCTTGTCATTTTACCTTGACATCTCTCAAGGATGTCCTATTGACTCCACTCACCTAGCCATAGCTCTTGTTTCAGGCCCTCATCACCTCATCACTCTTTGTCTGAACTACCGAATTAACCTTCTAATTAGTCTCCTTGTCTCTCCCCACTCAGTGGCCAAGGTGATTTTGTTCTAGAGCATAGATCTGGTCTATACCACTCCTTGGCTCCAAGACTTCCAGTGGATCCCTGTTGCCTTGAGAATTCAATCTAGACTTCTCTGATTGGCCTCATAAGTCTTTCCAAGCCTCCCCCTATCTTTCTAGTCTTCTTCCACTCTGATACCCTCCACACATTCTACGATTTAGCAGCGGTGTTCTATTACAAGTCCTTGAAAAGGACACTCCATCTCTTATCTCCGCACATTCGGACTGGCCCTAAATACTCTGCCCCCCTCACCTCCACCTTTGGTTTCTCTGGCTTCCTTCAAGACTCAGCTCAAACTCCATCTTTAGCAAGGGGCTTTTATCAGCTCTGCCTACCTCCCCACCGCCACCTGCTAGTTCCTTCCCTTCTCAGGTGGCTTTTTGCCCACTCTTTATAATCTCACACGTAACTACTTATTTACATGTTGTCCCCCCCATTAGAATGTATGCCCCTTGAGGGCAGGTATTGCTTTAGCCTTTCTTTGTATCCCCAGCTCTTAATACAGTGCTTGGCACATAGGAAGTACTTCATAAATACTGGTTGACTGACTGACTGGTCACATGGTCAGCGAAAGAGCCAAGCCAAAGACCAATAAAATATTTCATCAGTACCATGCACTGGAATGAAATTGTTGGCTCCATGAGAACCAGAGAGCCATTAGAACATAAGCTCCTTGAGGGCAGGCAATCTTTTTTATCATTCTTTGTATCCCCAATATTTAGCACAGTGCCTGACATATTGTAAGCTCTTAATAAATATTTTAATTGATTGATTGATTGATAAGGGAAATAGTGGCTCCAGCCATTCAAAGGGCAGTCTTCACAAGTCACGGGAACTTGTAGCCAGATGATCTTTCAGTGATGCCCAATTCTATTCCAGTCCTATACTCCTAGCATGATTAGTGTTGCCTTTCCTGTAGTCCTCTTTCAACATCATGTCATACAAGGGATCATCAACCTTAGTCAGGCAAGAAGCATTTTTTAAAGGCTTACCATGTGCTAGGCACTATGCCAAACAGTACGGATACAAATATAGAAAAGAAAGATAGGGGCAGCTAGGTGGCACAGCGAGCAGAGCACCAACCCTGGAATCAGGAGGACCTGAGTTCAAATTCAGCCTCAGATACTTGATACACTTGGGCAAGTCACTTAACCCCAATTGCCCTGCCTTCCCCCTCCAAAAAAAGAGAGAAAAAAAGAAAAGAAACACAGTCCCTACTCTCAAAAAGCTTATGATCTGAAGTAGTAATCAAAGTCAACTCTAACAGAGTCCTACCATGCCGTCAACATCTCTGTCCAAGTCCATCCACTCTCATTCCACTACATCATGGTCCGAGGAAACATGTAGCACAAATGGGTGATGAATGTGCAAACCTTTAACCCAGTAATTCTCCTACTGGGCCAAGGCAATTAAAGCCAGAGGGAAACATCCCACAGATAAAAAAATATTTAGGGCAGCCTTTTTTATAGAAGCAAAGAAATGGAAGGAAGGTGGTGCACCTGAATGGTTCAGTCCATTGGCTGAACAAACTGTAGTCTATGAAGTAATGGAATATTACTGTGCCATTGAAAAATGAAGACTATGAGGAAGTCAGAGAAACTTAGGAAGACTTGTATGATCTGATTCAGAGAGAAATAAGTAGAACCAGGAGAATGGCACATACAGTGATGATAATAAGGTAAAGGATCTTGGAGCAAAAGATCCCAGAGCTCTGCTCAGTACAATGAGCAATCCTGACTCTAGAAGTCTGGTAACAAACCATGCCTCCCACCTCTTGGTAGGGAAGATGTGGAGTGTGGGTGCAGAATGTGGTACACATGTGCAGACCTAGTCAACATGTTGATTTGTTCTGCCTGAATATTCTTGTTTATTACAAGTGAGAGCCCTCTTGGGCTCTTTCCAAAGAAGGAAGTGATTATCATGTAACAGTTTCAAAACAGGGAAGACACGGCAAAACAGAAACCATCCCTTAGCATATCACTGACATAGCTCATCCTGGAAAACCAAAATCCTGACTCCTGGTTAAATTTCTATGGCCCAACAGTTCTGCTAGTCTGAGACATAACTAGGGCGGAACCACTAGGTTTTGCTAAGTGCAGAAACTCTAGAAGACAGTGAAAGCAATCATCCTGTGGTAGGCTTCCTTCTAGTGGTGTGCTGGTAAAAAACTGACTGGGGGTGGGGGATGGGGAGGGAATATGCACAGGAAACACTTGTAAGTTTAATATGCATTATTAACATTTTCTCCACAACTTTTTTCAGTCAGACAATCAACAGAATAATAAACCAAGCCCTGATTTGTAGCGTACACTTGTTTCCAAGGCAAAAATTCAACAATCAGCTACCATTATTCTGTTTCCCTGGGCTCCAAAATACCCCTGCTTCCTCTCCCTTCTGAAAAATGCTATGTTCTGAGGCATACTCCATCCAGGACAAACTATACTCCTATTTCACCACCTGTCCCAAATGCAGAAATTGCTAGGGCCAGCTCAGTGCTTGATAATAATTCTGGATTTCCCACTGCATCCTAATAAATTTTGCAATTTAGCATGACGTTTTATTTCAAAGTTCAATTTCCAGAATTGAATTGAATGGAGTTTCTTAAGAACTAAGATGTATAAGTGTATTGGGATTTTTTAATGTAACATTTTTCAAACATTGGGTACAACAATGTTTTCTTATTAGATTGTGGATTTTTTTTTTTGAAAACTGGGCTAGAGAGCAAAGGGATTTGGATCCCTCATCAAGAATGAGGGCTGTATTTATGCTTTTTTAAAAAGCAAAGAGAAAAATGTATTCTTTGAATAATTGAAACACTAGCTCATGGCCGAACATCACATTTATATTGTAATCTGCGATTCTTCCCTCAAGCATTTGGTCATTTCTAGAGCACAGAGTAGTAACAGTAGATAGATGGTGCCCATTAAAAACAAACAGCTGAAATAAGTTAGATTTCTTATGTCTGAACACTAAAATGTTTGGAGAGTAATAGAGGGGATTTGTAAATGTTTTCTTTTTTTCATCTGTAGGTATTCTTAATTATTCCTTATTTATTTTCCTATTTCTTTTCTTAGGCTTTGATTTTTTCTAAATCTTAAAAAAAGTACACGAAAGGGAAGTTCATTTCTATTCAATTGAATTTAATAAACCTTTCCCAAGAGCCTGTCACATGTAAGGAAGTTCTAGACATGCAAGACAAAAACAAAACAGCCCTGGCTCTTAAAGAGTTTCTATTCTGCAGAAAGGATAAAAGTGACATGGAATAGTGGGAGGAGCACAGACAAGAGTCAGAGGACATGGGTTCAAATCTCGGCTCTGTCACTTTCTAGCTCTAAGCCTAGCTTCAGTCTCTGACTCACTCTGAAACTCAGTTTTCTCTTCTATGAGCTCTGAGACCATTTCCAATACCAAATCTAGACCCCATACAGACATGTACATAAATGAAGAAACACAGAGTAGTTTTGGGAGCGGGAAGAGGACAGGATTAATGACTCAGAAATCAGGAAAGGTCTCATGTGGGAGATGGTGCTTGAGATGAGTTTTCAAGGAGGCCTGAGATTCTAAAAGGGGATAGAGGAGAGAAAAGGCATCCCAAGCCAGAGAGCCAGGAGATGTCAAGACGTGTGTGTGGAACATCAAGTGGACCTGCTGGACTGGAATGTACCGTGTGTGAGGTGGGAGGCATGTGAAATCAGGCTGGAAAGACTGGCAGACACTTTGGAGCCCTCCTTTGAATGGTCTGTGGGATCTAGTTAAAGCCATAAACATCCATGAGCTCTGAAGAAGGATTTCAAAGAACTGTTCCGAGATATTCTGTCATCCTTTGTTACAAAGCCATCTCCTCGTCTTCCCTTTTGCTAAGAACAAACAGTTCCTTACCTTGGAATTGGAAAGGAATCTATTTCCTCCTCAATTTATCCCCCACCCCTCTCCCAGCTCATGGTGTGTTTTTGATGTCTTGTCACACACACACACACACACACACACACACACACACACAATCATGCAAACTCACACACACTCATACACACCATTGTACCAAATATCATTTCCTAAGCAGCACATTCCTGATGTATGAAGAAAAGATGGCTATTTTAAATCCTTCCCAAGAACCGAGATTTGACACAGATTTTTCAGGACTTAAGAAACCTGAAAGGGAGGTGACCTTGATTGCTAAACCTCTACATGGTATTCCTGCAAAGAAGTTTATTTTCCCTGCTTCTCTCCCCCTTTTTTCCCTCCTCCTCTTCTTCCTCTCCTCCTCTTCCTCCTCCCCCCCTCCTCCTCACCCTCCTCTTCCTTTTCCTCTTCCCCTCCCACTCCTTCTTCTCTTCCTTCTCCTCTTCTCCCCTCCTCCTTCCCCCTCTTCCTCCTTCTCCTCCTCTCACCCTCCTCTTCATTTTTATTCTCAGTGATTTTACTTTGCTTCATCTGAGGACAAGACTCAAAAGTAATTACTGGAAAGACCCCAGCCTTTTCACTTTAATTCCAGATCCCCTTCTTAGAAGAAGGTGATATCTCTGAATTGGTAAACACAAAGAAATTGTGATTCTAACAACAGGAGAGGAGGGGCTTCCAGTGGGTGTTGATCGGGCCCGATTAGAGCTCTGTGTTCACTTCCCCCCGAAGTTAAACCTTCCCTATGCTTCTTGCAGGAGTTCTCCACAAGAATAGAAAGGAGGGAGGCACGCTGATGATGCCCGCTGCTTCTATGCCCACTGGCAACTTGCCCCTAAGAATTAGAGTAATTTTGAACACAGACAGGTCACTTGGCTTCCTCTTGATCATCATCAAGATGCCAAAGAATTTTTGTCATGAACATTTAAAAAAAAAACAGTCCCATAGAATAAACACTGGACCTGTCATCATTTCAGAAGGTAAAAAGGGCTAGAGTTGTTTGAGGAGCTCCACTCAGTAACGAGTCTCCCAGGAACATAGAGAGGAAGTGTTTTTTCCTCCCTCAATTACTCAAAGTGTTAAGTCAAACCTGCTGTGAATTGATTCTGCCTCAAACATTTACTACCCTTATGACCCTTGACAATCCTTTAGCATCTCTGAGTTTCCTCAGCTGTAAAATGGGCATGACAATAGTGTGAATAATAATATATTAAGTGTTAAAGCAATATAAATTCTAGCTGTTATTTATTACTATCATTATTGTTATTATTATTATAATTAAGGTGAGGTGAGGAAGGCATTCCAAGCCTAGGAGACAGCCAAATGTCATATATGTGCAGTGTATAGAGTGTGGGCTTGGAGTCAGGAAGACCTGAATTCAAAGATTTCCCCAGCAAGCTGGATATCTTCCTCTAGATGTTTTATACACGAATACCAGGGCAGTACCTGGGCAATCATCTGTCATTCTCGGTACATAATTAGATTGCTTTGGTTTTCTGCTCATACATCTCCTGGATGGCATTCTTTATACCACTTCTTGCACACAAGTCATTGCCAGCAATAGGCTGTGGCTTACTTACATCCACCATGTGTCTCTCCACAACCCTTTGGTTCACTTGCAGATTTGATTCTTGGGAGACTGGTGTCCTGTGATCCACAGCCATAGGACATCACCGAGAAAATGCTGGTGTTAAGATGAGGTTTGGTTCCAGGGAGACTCATGAGACTTCTGAAAGCATGCTTAATGTTCCAAATGCAAGCCAGCATGATGTTTTCTTGTTCTTCCATTCTGGAATTAGCTCAGTCTCCATCTGCAAAGCCCCTTTGAGATGTAAACACTGAGTGACCAACTCAATGAGCTGCCCATCCAATTGCATGTCATATTCTAGACAGTAGGCATTTATCATCCATCTGTTTTTTCCTGAGTGGATTGTTAATCTGATTTCTTTTGAGTGGCTCTCCTCCAAGCTAAATATCCTTAGGCCTTCACTTAAGCCTGATATGGCACAAACTTGAAACCCACCACCATTCCAATTGTCCTCTACTAGCTTCTATCTAGGTTATCAATAATCTTTCCAAGATATGGGACCCAGAATTGAACCTAATACAGCTCCCATGGTTTGGCTTGAGCAAAGTATATCAAGACTATCACTGCCTTAGTCCTATATACAGTGCCTCTCAATGTCAACTAAGACTACATTACTTTTCTTTGTTACCATATCTAACAGTTGACTCATATTAAGATTGAAATTCATTAATACCCTAACATTTTCAGACAAATTAAAAATGCATTCCCCATCTTATACTTTTGAAGTCGACTTTTGAACAAAAGCACTCAGGAGGGTACTTTGAATAGCCAAAGGGACCTAAAATAATTCATTTTCTTTAATGAAAAGCTTCATCACCATATTTAAAATGGGAGTAGTGACTTTCGTAGCTTTCACCCTTCCTCCGAGGTCCAGAGGGAGGACCAATGGACCACTGGGCCAATTACACCTTTGTCTCATGCAATCCCTAGCCCTTCTTTGCATATCCTGCATTGTTATTTAAAGCTATTGTCAAGAACACAGGTGTCAGAGCATATGTGAAGTCAGAGCCAGGTTACTGCACAGAAAGGTGGGTAAGATAGCTGATGGAAAGGCTTGGTTGTGATTCCATTTCTTAACTCTGGCCAGATGCTCATTAGCAACATCTTGGAAGCCAAAAAAGAACCCCTAGCCCCAGCAGCTTGGTTCCAAAAATAAGGGACAGGCTTATAATGGGAATACTGGCAGATGCAAAAAAGATTGGAGAAGAACAATTTTTCTGCATCATGTGAAAATGATTGGGTGGTGGTGAGAGTTGGGGAATGAGGAACGAGATTGAAAGCCAAGAATAGCATTGACTCTTTGACCCAAGACTTTGCTTCATTGGAGGCATAGAGAGGTGGTAGCAGAAGGGACTAGAACTTCTTTGAATATATTTTTGATACATAACTATAGAAAACCAAATCCTAGGTCCCTAGAAGGCATTCCTAGACTCCCTGTCTTCTGTATCCAGCCTCCCAAGGGAAAGACATGGTTATTTCATGACTTTTGACCACTAGAGGAAGTGAAGGAAGAGAATCTATAGTGTCTATGTGTGCCCTGTTTTTGACAGAGCTTTCGACAGAGCTTCCTGGGACCTTTCTCAGAGCTAGAGTCTGCAACAGATGGCACCATACTGATGGCCTTGGGCAAATCACTGTTTTCTGGGCTTCAGGTTTTTTCCGTCAAAGAAAGGGGCTTAACAGGGTCGTCCCTAATACCCCTTTCAGTTCTAAAACTTATGCAAAAACCAAAGATTGGGAAGTCCTCTGGGAAGTCAAGGAAGGAAAGGACCCCACTTGGAAAGTTTTCCCAGAGCTGGATTTATGGGAGTGGTTTTCCATGAGCCAGTATATCCATGTTCACCAAAAAAGGCACAGACTAGTGGGTAGAAAGAACAATGTGGTAGGAAATGATGTGCAAGGTGAATAAACAGAATGAATTGTGCCATGAAGTTGAGGCTCTGAGACCCCAGAATTAATGAATTTCAGACTTAGAAGGGACCTCAGACTCTGCCTAGTCCAACCCATACTCAAGGGGGAAAAGTCCCTTTACATCACAGTGGGGAAGTGATTATCCATTGTCTCCTTTAAAGATTTTCAATGTTTTGTTTTATCAAGCTTCAGTTTACCTCTTTGTAACTTCTGGTCACTTCTCCCAGGTCTACCTTCTCTGGCCATACAGAATACATCTAATCATTCTTCCCTAGGAAGGTCTTCTAAGTACTTGAAGATAACAATCCTGTCTCCCCTAAGTCTCCTCTTCTCCAGCCTAAATAACCCCAGGTCCTTTCAAAAACTCTTCACAAGAATGAGCTCAAGGCTTTTGACCAATCTGGTTATGCTCCTTTGCATGTGCATTAGTATATCAGTGGCCTTCCTGAAATGTGTTGCCCAGAATTGAACACAAAACCCGTATGTGGTCTGCTCAGGACAGAGTGTGGCAGAACCATTACCTCCTCACTGTTGGAATTTCTCTTAATGTTGCCTCAGATCACATCTTTGGATATCACATCACCCTGTAAGCCTGCAGTCCACTGAAACTCCTGGGCTTGCCTATGGTCACAGAGCTAGGAAGTATCTGAGGCCATATTTGAACTCAGGTCTTCCTGACTCCAGGCCCAGTGCTCTAACCACTGCACCACCTGGCTACCTAGTACTCTAAATGCTGTTCTTTCATATCCTTTTCTGAGACTTTGCACGGGCTGTCCCCCATGCCTTGAATGCCCTCCTAGCTCATCTCCTTTTAAAATCCTTCGCTTTCTCCAAGCTCAGTTCAAGCACTATCTCTTTCAGGAAGCCTCTCTTGGTTCTCTAGTTGCTATAGCCTCTACCCCAGAAATGACTTTATATAAATTGTATAAAGGAAGTATAAAATTATATAATTATAGAAAGGGAACAAAAGGATGAGGGAAGGGAGGGAGGAAAGGAAGAAAGAAGGAAGGAAGGAATGAAGGAAGGAAGGAAGGAGGGAGGGAGGAAGGAAAGAAGGGAGGGAGGGGGGATCAAATGAGATGATGAATGTAAAGCACTTTGTAAACCTTAAAGCGATATTATATATATATATATATATATATATATATATATACACACATATATGTCAGCTATTATCATTATTCTCCTGATAGCTAGACTCAGTTTTAAGTAGTTATTGAGCTTGCCTGTCAAAGCAAGATATCTGTGGCATGATAAGAATCACAAGCACTATTCCCAGACTTGCTTACAATTATTCAGATTTCCTTTTATCTGAACAATTATAAGCAAGTCTGTTTCATATGGATACTGTAGTGACATGCTCTGCAAACCTGACAGTTTTCTTTATGAAATAAACATCACATCTAAACATCCCAAGTATTCTTTGTTCAGGGGCTGAACAGTCTCTTTGAACAGTAAACACCCAATTATGGCCGGCTCCTTGAGTGAGAAGACAACAAGCCTTACTGTGAAACCCGACGTGGTAACCAGGTAACAAAGAACAAAAGACAATTGTACCAGGCTCCCCATTTTCTTGTCTTCTTTCCCATCTTACCAGAAGTTCCTCTGCATCATGTGGTATGAAGACAAAAACAGTGATGCATGGGCCATTGGGTGATCAAGGGATCCCAGTCTGGCATTTGAACTCCTTTGGAAAGCACTGTAACCTTTCCTATTGTAAGCACACTGTGCTAAAAATAAAAATAAAAATGACTAATAATAATGATACCTTTAGAAATAACAAGTGTCAGGCTAAGAAAGCTAACTTCTCTAAAACAACATTGCCCATAATTTGAATCTTAGCAATGAAATAGATATAAGCAACCTTGGGGATCGTGGAAGTTTCTTCTCACTAGGAACTGAATAAGGATTTTTAAAATGATCACAAAGGAGCTTAGTAAAAACTGTTACCTAATATCTGGCCAGCTGCTGTTTATCTTTTCCTCTAACTTGAAACTTTCTGATTATAAATATGAACCATCTTTTTTTAAATTTGGTCAGTCATGTCCCTTTCCAAGCACCCCAAGTCATATCTGTTCTTCCACCCTCCTCAACCAAGCAACTAGAGGAAAAGATCCTCTCTAATTCTAAGGAGGAAGGAGGAAGAGATGTTTGTATGGCCAAGACTTGGCCATCATCAGAGGTTACTTCCTGAGGGAGCCCTGAGGACCTGAAGGTGTGAAATTTACCTGAGAGTCCTCGAGAGAGAGATTAAACTTCAGGTCAGGGAGGACTCGGCATGGTGCCATGGAAAGAGTGATGAACTTGGAGTCTAAGGACCTAGGTTCAAATCCCAGTGCTTACATTTACTGCCAGTGTGACCTTGGACAAGTCACTTCACTCACTGAGTCTGAGTTTTCTCATCTGTAAAATAAGAGGTTGAGCTACATGGCATCTAACTCCTCAGCTTTAGATCCTGGATCCTCTGTCTCAGTCAGACTAAGCATCCTTGACTAACTTGGGTCATTTGGCCAAGTGCTTAAAATACATTTTATGATTTTAAAGACATTGTTTAGAAACTGTTCTGGTATTTTTTGTGGATTGCTTTAAAGCAACAGAAATAAAGAGATTAGGCAGACAGACATTGGTAAATAGTACACATGGTAATTCCTTCCACGGGATTTTTTGTTTGTTATCCAGCACTTTGGGTCCCTAAGACCCCTGAAGAACAGAATGTTACATAACCACACACTCTTAATCCTAGGATTTGGATTGGAATTGGAAATCCAAAAAACATAATTAATTTGGAAACATTCTGAAATGCAAAATTGCAAACCTCTCTACAAGATCTCTTTATCGAGCTTTTGCAAGTGGTGTCCATCTCCTGAGAAGCAGAGCCTTCTCTCTGCCATCCTCAATGTTCTGCTTCAAGTATCTTTTCCTAAGGGATTTCTAGAGATTGGGATTTCGAATGCTAAAATCATCAGGGAGGTCAAACACCCCAAGAGCCTCTGCAGTTTCCTCAAGTTCTAGGGATGGAACCCAGGACTCCTCGGCTAGTAGGAAGGGCCTGGAGTGCCTCCAGGTGTTGTCTTTTTGATGGTGGCTTTGAGCGAGTTTAGTCTGGGCTCACACAGGGCAGTGAGAGCAGCCACAAAAAGACATCCCTTCAATGCTCCTTTCCCTTCTCTTGGCCTTTCCAATTATCTTCCAACGCTCTTCTACAAGCTCTGGGCTTCAAATGCATTTTTTTTCTGTCCTGGTTAGCTGTCTGTGGGGGAGTTCTATGGGGGAACGGATAGAAAGTTGGGTCTGAGACAAGAAGACTTGGATTTATGTCCTGCCTCTGATACATACTGACTTTGTGGCCCTGAGCAAGTGAATTAAGTTCTCAGTACCTTCAGGCAACTCTCTAAGGTTACAGGTTGTTGGGAAGGTGCTGGCAGGCCTCTGAGAAGGAGATTCCTCCTCTGGGATTCCCCTAAAACAACGAAATCACGGGTCCATTTCTTTCCCTATTCGCTCTGATGTAATTCCTACAGAGTCCTTATCCTCAATCTCGGTTCCTCATGTGCATTTCTGAGGGTGGAGCATTTCAGAGAAAATCTCCCAGTCTTTGCTACTCGCTGAATTTTAAGAACCCAAACCTGGAGCCTGGCCACTCTGTTGCCTCTTTCAGGATGGAGGTTCCAATTCAGCAGGAGCACCACCTAATGCAGAGAGCCCACTCTGGCTCCTTCCTCTGGGGGGAGGCTTTAAAGAAAGAGAAAAGGAGAAGACAGAACATGGGGAGTCCAGGAAGGGGCCACATAAGCCCATTAACCTTGTCTTCCCTTTCAGAGCTGTCAGCAGGACAAGAGGGAGCGCTGTGGGCCAAGTGGGTCTGTAGCCATCCCCTCTCACTGTAGAGCTAACAGCCAGTTCCAACATCAGCAATGAACTCTGTGAAAAAGTAATCTCCTTTCATTACACTCAGCTCTGGATTAAGAAAATCGTAGTAAATAATCTGTAATTTTGTGTTGTTTTTCCAGGAACATGGGTCACTTTTGGAGGTCAAATTTCAGATGAGGTAAGTCACTTTTGCTTTCCATTAAAAAAAGGTAATCTGAAAATAATGTCGATCACAATACTGCAGAGAGCTCTAGAAGGCATCTAGTTCCAGTCTGCTAGAGTATTGGATAGTGGGATATTTCTGTAAGACAAAATAGCTGAATATAATTCATATATGATATACTGCTTTCTCTTGCTTTGTTCATTTTGCAAATTGTCATGAATATATGAAGCTTCTGTGGTTTTGTTACCATGGTGGTACTCCTATTGTGGGAACTCCCTCCATCAGTACAGATCACAACCCTCTACCACAAGCCCTCAGAGTTACTTGAGGTACATAGAGATTAAGGGAACTAGGTTACACAGTTAGTATTAGAGGTAGAAATGGGAAAGCAAATCTTCAAGACTCCAAGCTCTGCACTCTCAACGTTACAACAGACAACTCCAGTTTTGCAAATTTGCAATTAATAACATTTTCAGACTGGGGGCAAATAAAAATGTAACAAGTTACTCTAGCCTGAGTATAGGTCTAGGAATGTGATAGTAAAAGTTTAACAACTGAGTGGGGGGAACATGCAACATACTTTTAAGTTTAATCTGCACTATTAACATTTTATACATCATTTTATTAATCCCAGACAATTGACAATAAACTAAACCATGATTAGTAGCATTTGTCAATTTCTGAGGTGTAAATACATAGAAAATTTAACAATCAGCTCTCTTGAACTGGTTCAAGCTGGCTCTAGCATACTCATGGATGTACCTGACCTTAAGCAAACATGAACTATGAAAATCCGGATTTAAAAAACAGGCCAATGGGAAAGAAAGTAATTTTTTTTTCATTTTGTTTTATTTTGTTTTACCTTAGGAAAGGATTCTTTGCTTTACAGATGGAATTTATCATAGTTGTCCTTAAAAAGTCACCTCCTCTCACTAAGAACTCAAGTGAGCTCAGGCTAACGCTGCACCCCAGTGCCCAGCGGAGAGTGTCAGAGGTGCTGTCCTTCAAGGAAGCCACTGGCATCTCCCCAGCATCTGTATCTTTTTTCTCTGCGCCTGGGTGGGGAAGCCAACTTCCCTGACCTCCAGAAACAAGAGTGGACAGAATACAGCCAAAAGGAGGGGGTTGGACTTGGTACCTTCCATAGTTACTTCCAGCTCCAGATCTATAGTTCTACAACACAAAGGGCCCCATGGACTCCACTGCAGGAGGTAAAAATCCACGGGCTTTAGAGTGAGGCAACCTGGATTTGATGCCCAGCTCTGTCCCTTATTCCCAGTGTAATATTGGCCGAGTCACTGAATCTCTCTTGTTCCTCATCTATAAGAGAAGGTTGAACTAGATCATCTCTAAACACCCTTCCAACTCGAAATCTGTTATCCTGTAATCCAAGGATGCACAGATTTGTAAACGAAAGCCGAAGCAGCCAAATGACTGCAAACGTTCAGTTTGGTGCTGACCTCACTCACCATGCAAGGCCCTTTGTCCAGAGCCAGGCAGAGGTGTGAGGGAAGTGTCAGGGTGAATTCAGACGGCTTAGTCCTGGTAAGTTCAGGGATTGGGATAGAAAAGTCAATGAGAGCGTGACTCCACGGACCCCAAATAGTCAACAAATAGAAAAAAGAATGGTCCAAAGTTAATGGTTTGCCATATTTAGCAAGTATGTTGTGGGACAGTGTGATGCTTATGGAGGAGACAATGAGAATCTTTTCCTTTTGGAGTACAGGGTCATACTATAAGTTCATCTTCTTTACAATTGCCCAGTGCTTTTCCTTCTTGCAGTTGTTCCTCAGAAAATAAAGGAATATATATTTACACACACACACACACACACACACACACACACACACACACCTTTTGTCTCTATATCCCCATGGTCTAGCACCAACCTAGAGCAGCCTTACACATAGCAGATGAAAGACAAATGTTGGGTCAGTTGGCACCTAGTCTAACATATCACTGACCAAGAATCCCCTCTTCCACATCCCCACCAATGGGAGATATGTCTTTTCCTAAAGACCTTCAGAGAGGAAGAACAGGGCAATCTGGTTCACTTTGTATAGCTCCAACTTCTACATCCTTGCAAGATCTAATAATGGGGATGACCTAGTTCTATGACCTTATGAGGCATGACACAGGGAGACCTATTTTAGCCCAACCTGTTGGCTCCTGTCATGGAAGAGATCCAGTGTAGAATCCAAGTGGAGGGGAGATTGTTGATCAATATCCAGATGGTCTTGTTTGTGGGTACCATTGTGGGTACCATTGTGTTAGTAGTATCACACTCCACACGCCATGGATTTTATTAGCAGTGTTTTCAGACCAAGCAGAAATTGGGGACAGGATGGGTTGGCTGGGGACAGGAGGGTGGCGTCAAATACATTACTAAGCTTACTAGTGTCTCCCAATGTAGTAAGCAGCAGTTCTTTGGTATTCCTCCTCCCCAAGGTCTCTTGGTATTCCTCCTCCCCAAGGTCTCTTGGTATTCCTCCTCCCCAAGGTCTTTGGTATTCCTCCTCCCCGAGGTCTCTTGGTATTCCTCCTCCCCAAGATCTCTTCTTCTAGTCTTCTTTCTTCTGAGAGTTGCTGGTAAATTTTTAACAATCAGTTCTCCAGAAAAACAAGTGTGACCCCTAGATATTTCTATCTCTATTTTACAGATAAAAATGAGAGATGCTCAAGATCCCATAGGTGCCAAGTGGCAAAGATTGTATTAGAACCCAACTCTGCAACTCTCTTCCAATTTTACCCCATGGCCTCTATGCTTTAGGAGCCCAGAACAGGAATTATGGATTAGAGCGTGAAGGGACCTTAAAAATCACTGAGTCTCTTCCATCCTCCCCCAGCCTCCATTTGACAAATGAAAACATTGGATAGGTGAAGGAGCTTGCCTGGACATTGCCAAAAGAAGACCATACCCTAGATGCCCTGGAGTGGTTATTGTCCAGGATGTGTCAATGTGACTCTAACTATAATCAACAAAGAACTCTGCTTTACTTAGAGAAGTGATGAAAGAAAAATTTTCAATCCATTTTGTATTTCCATTTACTTATTGGCAAATGTACTGGGGAAATGGCAAATATTCATGCCATTCCTAGGCAGTTGTTTTCCTAAAAAATCTTGGATGCTTTCTTCCTTGAAAGTTGGGCATAATTTTCATTAGGGAGATTTTTTTCCAAGTCCTTAAAAAGAATAATTTGTCCTAGAAAGGCTGATAAAACAATATAAGCTACTGTCACCCAAATAATGGGAAAAGACTAGTTGAACAACTTGCACCATCTGGAATTTCTGACAATTGACTTTTATAAAGTTACAAGTAAATAATAAAAATGACATTATGAGAAATTCATTATTTTAATGGCACTCTCATTAAGAAAAAAAATGAAAGCTTTGAAATATGTCTGCAAATTTTGTAACTAAATTGTCAAGCAAATCCACAATCAAAAACCATAGATGTAGAGCTGGATGGGATCCTAGAAATCAATAATGACCTCTTTTTACAGATGAGGACACTGAGGTCCAAAGAAATGAGGTGACACAATATCACAGGTCACACAGGTGGGAAGTAACCAAGGCAGAATTTCAATCCAGGTCTTTTGACTCTAAGTCCAATGATCTTTCTAGAATACCACCATGTTGGAGAGCTCAGAATCTCAGAGTTGGGAAGGATCCCAGAGGCCAAATAGTTCAATGATCCCTTCTTTGAGAATCCTCAAATATCAGCAATAAGTGCTCATCTGGTCTTTTCTTGAAGGCCTCCAGTGAGGGGATCCTACTGCCTCTTAAAGCAGCACATACCATTCTAGATAGTTCTAAGTTTTTGAATGTTTATCTTGATCTAGAACCTAAATTCACTTCTCTGCAACTTCTACCCTTTGAGAGGCCTTCTGGGGCCAAGAAGACTAAGTCTAACCTCTCTTTCACATGACAACCCTTCCTGTATTTGAAGACAATTATGTCCTTCTTCAGTTTTCTCTTCTCCAGACTAAATCTCCAGTTCCTTCAATCAGTCTTTTAATGGTGCGGTCTCTAGATCCTTCACCCTTTTGCTTGGCCTTCTCTGGATGCTGTCTACCTTGTCAATATTCTTCCTAAAATGTGACATCCAGAACTGAAAATACTAGTCTAATTGTGGTTGAACAAGGGAAGGATAAGGGAATAATAGATATTTAGGGGAGTTAGGTGATGTAGTGGATAGAGTGCCAGGCCTGGAGTCAGAAAGACTCATGATCTGCCTCAGACATTTACTGTGACCCTGGGCAAGTCACTTCACCATGTTTGCCTCAGTTTCCTCATCTATAAAATGAGCTGAAGAAGGAAACGACAAACCACTCCATTATCTTTTCTGAGAAAACCCTAAGTGGGGTCATGAACAGTCAAACACAACTGAAAAAACTGAACATCAAAAGTCATCTTTGCTCTAGACACCACGCCTCTCTCACAACAGCCTAAGATTATGCTGCCCTTTCTGACTGCTATGTATTTTTTTTGCTTTTGACTCATATTGATGTTGCAGTCAGCTAATATCCCAAGGCTGTTTCTGTAGACACTACTACCTAGAAATATCTTTCCATCCCATACTTATGAAGATGGAAAATTGGAACCCAATGGTGGTATTTTACATTTATCTCTATTAGATTTTATCTTAATAGGATTGTCCCAATGTTCTAGCATGTTGAATCATTTTTGGATCTTGACTTTGTATGGGATTCTATGACTTAACTTAGTAGATAAGATTCCGAAGAACCTTTGTCTGAGAGATTTCACTTTCTTATGGAACATTATCTGAGCCTACAATTACAAGCATAGCAATAACTGTAAGCTATGGAATACACTTTGAGTTCATTATTAGGTAACAGCATTGGCCCTTATGACACCATGTTTAATTCTGATAGAATAAAAGAAAATGACCACACAAAGTTATAAGGAAATATGAAAGGGAAGATTCATTGTATTATACACATTAAATAATTTTTGGGGTGACAGCAGTGATTATTCCAGTCAATTAATCAAGAATTTATTAAATGTCTACTATAAGTTTCCATGGGATTATGCTAGGTGTTGGGGACACAAAGGCAAAAGTAAGTCAGTTCCTGCTTCAACAAGTTAATATTCCACCGGGAAAATCATTTTGCTTCTCCGAGACTCAAGAAGGGGCATAAATGAAGTCACCAGTGAGATTTCAAAGTCCTCAAACTGTGACTTAGTGATTGGTAAGGGCATTGCTGGGTTTGGAAGCACAGGTGCCTTCTCTGGCTAACTCCATGTGTCTTCCCCAAGGTCGCCGAAAGACTGATGACCATTGCCTATGAGAGTGGCGTCAACCTCTTTGACACAGCAGAGGTGTATGCTGCTGGAAAGTAAGTGCTGGCTTGAATTTGGGGATCGTGTTCATTGAAGGTGTTGTTTGGGGGGTGGATTACCCATCTGAAGGGCTCATAGAAAGAAAAAGTCACCCCTTTAGGAAAACATAAAACTGTTGTGCTCTCACTTCCCTTCCCACCTGCCCATCTGACTGGGTCATGTACCAGCTACTTTCCCCTACAGTCTTTGCCCCCTTTTCCCTGCTCTTATTTCACAAACTTGTTACTGTGACACTACCCTCACAATAGCCACTGTGTAGAAACAGGAAAGGATGCTGATGATCTGTTCTGTACCCTCACTCTAACACCTACTAACAAAAACTGTGTTGTGTAACATTATGGAACATGGTATGTTTATGTGCATGTGTATGTGAGTGAGTGTGTGTGTGTGTGTGTGTGTGTGTGTGTGTGTGTGTGTGTGTGCGTGAAGACAGGAGGAGTGGTACCAGGCTAGGCATCGAGCCCAGATGATCACACGATATAAGATTTGGATAGGCTCTCTGACGTCAGAGGCTGTCTTGTCTAACATTACTCAAATAAAAATCCCCTCCAGTCATTTAGTCAGTCAACAAAATTGTTCTAGATATAAATACAATGTGCTGAGTGTTGGGGACATGTAGAAAGGCCCCTTAAGGAGCTTATATTCAATAAGTGCCACCCGGCCTTTGCTTGAAGACCTATAGTGAAGGAGAATCTCCTGAAGCAGTCCATTCCACTTTGAGATAGATGTAATTGGGAGGAAACAACCTTTTTTGTTGTTGTTGTTTAAAAAAATTATTGGTACCTTTTATTTTTGTGCTCCCAAGAATTTCTTGATGTGCCCCACCCCCAGTTAAAATGTTTTTCTTAACTCATCTTGACAAATTCTGCCCAATAGCTCTAGTTTCTCTGGGGCCAAGAAGAAGAAGCCTAGACCATTTTCCATTTGAGTGCTTCAAATGGTTGGAGACAATTATCATGCTGTTTACCCCCTCCCTCCAGTCTTCTCTTCTCCAGGCAAAACATCCCCAGTTCCTTCATCTCATCTAGCTATGATGCAACCTAGAGGCCCCTCCTCATCTGGTTTACTATATTCTCGACGCTCTAATTTAGTAGTGCCTTTACGAAAACGTGGTGGCCAGAACTGAAGACAATGCTCCAAATGTGGTTGGACCTAGACCTGGGGCCATCGTCTCCATAGGGTCAGCTGCTATGTTTCTCTTGCGATAGCCTAAGACTGCATTAGTTTCTGGGCCTGTCACATCATTCTAATGAACCAGATTCAGTTTGTATTTCACTGAAATGCCCAGATCTTTTTCAAATAATTCACAAAGGCTCACCATCTTAGACTTGTAAATTTGATTTTTTTTAACCCACATGTGTGAACAAATGGCCTATGACTTCTTCCCAGAATACAATCAGCATTCTGGGCTGGCCCCACCAAAGCTTGGGAACCAATGTCTCTTAATACCAGGTTGAGCTACACAGATACTGGGTCCTAATTCAGTGAAGTGGCACTCTTTAGACTAAAGGGGAACATTCCATCCATTTCACTGCAGAGCAGATTTCAGCCTCCCTAGTTATTAAAGAAATGGAGAACCATCTTGCTATTTTAACAGCCTCTGAAAATGTCCAAATACTCTACAGTGGGTGGTAACTAGCTGCAGTTCTAATTCACCACCTTCCAGGAGAGAGCACAATCAAGCTGTATCACTTGTTGGATGAGATTCCTCAATGCCTGGCTTATGTGCATTCTGTTTCATTTGGTATTTCGTTCTCTGGGGAGAAGGGCTTTTGTTTAAAGGTCATTAAGAAGCCTGAGAATTAGTGCCTCTGATTTTCCCTGTTTCCAAGGATAAAATCATAATTATTTATAATAGCTGCTTTCTTCTCAGGCTCCTCTCAGCCTAGATCCTATGTTCTTTTGAGGCCGATAGTAACAGAAAATTTCCCATATGTTGTCTTCCTTTCTTCTACTTTACGAACCCTGTTAAACTCTATACAAAAATTAGGGCAAAGAGGCAGGACATTAATTGCAGTGGCATAGAGTTGGAAGGGACCATAACAGGTCATCTAGGCCAACCTCACACGCATGTAGCTAATGCTCATGGCAGGTCTCTGGACAGCCTTCTCTTTCCATTCTACTGAATATATGGAAGAGCTGATTTTAGTTGATGTTTGTGAAGTTCAGATTTTTTTTTAATGGGGAAAAAAAACATCCATGGCAGCTGGTCATCTAGCTTCTTAAATATTCCCAGTGACAAGGAACTTACTGATTCACAAGCAGTCCATTTCATGGATTGGAAGCTCTAATTGTTAGGGAGTTGTTTATAATGTGAAAAAAATCTGGATCCATGCCTTCTATCCATGATACCTAGTTCTACCCTTGGGATTAAGAAAAAAGGAAATATAATCCTTCTTCCACATGTTGGCCATTGAAAAGAGCTACCACATTCTCCACCAACTCCCACTACTTCAGGACAAACATCCTCTGTTCCTTCTACCAATCCTCATGTGGTATGAGTTTGAGCACCCTCTGCATCCTGAGTTCCCTTGGCTGAGCATACTCCAGTTTTTTTTCTCTGTCTCTTTGAATGTGATCCCTGGAACTGAACAAAATGTCCCAAATACAGTGTCCCTTTTATATAGTACAACAAAACTAAGACTCCTGATTCTGAACACTACGTTTGTACTAATACAGGTTAAGGTTGCTAGAGCTTTATGGCTCCCATATGACGTCATTAACTCATGTTAAGCTTTCGGTCTACAAAATATTCTGCGTCTTTTTCACGTGACCTGCTTACCCAAAGGAGAGAGTGTCCAGGAGGGCACAGTGATCAACAGTGTCAAATGCTGAGAAGGATGAAGACTGAAAAGAGTTATCAGATTTTACAATTAACAGACAATTAGTAGGCATGTTGGAAACCAATAAGCATTTATTAAGTGCTTATAATGTGCAAAGTATTTTGCTATGCCCTAAGGATACCAAGAAAGGCAAAACCAGTCCCTGTCCTCAAAGAGTTTCCATTATTGGTGGAACTGTAAATTGGTACGATCAAATGATAGTAGAAGCAATTTGGAATTGTGCAAATAAAATCATTTTAGAATGTCCATACCTGTTGACCTAAGGATTCCATTGCTAGGTATACATTCCAAGAAGGAAGAAAGGAAGGAAGAAAGAAAGAAAGAAAGAAAAAAAGAGAAAGAAAAAAGACACAGAGGGAGGGAGGAAAGAAGGGAAGAAAGAAGGAAGAAAGGAAGGAAGGAAGGAAGATTCCTAGATACACTAAAGTGTTGGTAGCAGGACTTTTCGTGGCATCAAAGAGCTGGAAACAAAAATTTCCATTGATTGGGGAATGACTAAACAAAACTATGGTACAAGAATGGAATGGAATATCCCTGTGTCATAAAAAATGATGAACATGATGAAAACAGAGAAGCATAGAAAGGTTTACATGAACTGATACAAAATGATTTAAGCAGAGCAAGGAAAACAATAAATACAACTAAAACAATGTCAGTGAAAAGAATAGCAAACACCAAGGAATCAAAACTGAATGCACAGGTAGAGGGAGAGGAGGGATCCCACAGGTGTGAAATATTGTATAGAATGTCATATTTTTCAGCGTGTGCCTGAGTTTATGGAACTTTTTGTCTTTTCTTTTTTTTAAGAGTTCTTTGTTACAGGTATGAATTTTTAAGACAGAGCAGGAAAAAGGAGATGGGTAAATCTGGGTGATGTAAAATCAAAAGATAACAGTAAAAATCCATTTTTGTAAAGAAATCATTGGTAATTTGGGGGAGGACAGTTTCAGTTGAATGATGAGATCAGAAGCCAGATTCCATATGGTTTAGAAGACACTAAGAAGAAACAAAGTAAAGTCACTGAATATAGACACTTTTTAAGGTGTACGGCAAAGAAAAGGAGAAGAGATCTAGAACTATAGCTAGCAGACATGGTGGGATCTACAGGGGATCCCTAAAGTCTGGACACATAGGAGATCTCATTAACATCTCACTACCCATTTCATCGAAGACTGTGTTGTTCAGTGACTTCTTTTTCTGGGGTATGCTAAAGGAGAGGGTGTATTCGATGAAGACCACAGATGCAACACACATGATTGAATGCATAAAACGCATAAAGAGTTAAAGTGCTAAAATCGATGGCAATGTGGAGTTGTTATATCAAGCTCATGTGAATCTTGCAAAGCACATCAACCTTTGCATCACAAATGATGGAAATCATCTTGAAGATGTTATTTGTTAATATTCCAATTAAATAAAATATGGTTGAAAATTTCATTCATTTCATTTCTTGAAAATATGCATTTTTGCCTATGTGTCCAGACTTTAAGAACACCCTGTAGAAAGGGCTCTTTAAGGATGAGGGAGACCTGGGTATATTTGTAGGCAGCAGGGAAAGAACTGGTAAATAGAGATTGAAGATCAGAAGGAGAAAGGGGATGGTAGTGAGGACAACTTTCTAGAGAGAGGAGTGATCTACATTACATACAGAAGAACTGGCCTTGCCAAAAGGAAGGCCCTCTGCTTCATTAGAAACAAAAGTAAAGGAGGAAACAGTGAAGGATGGTGTCAAGGGCTTGTGAAATGAAAAGGAAAGAAAAAAAAGTACTTGGAGAATTGGGAGGACTTAAGCCTAGGGGGTAGAAAGTCTTGAGGAGAACAGAGGAGGCCTTGAATAGCCTCTATGGGGGGAATCAATTAGGGAGGAGTAAAAGGATTGCCTGCTGCAGTATGAGCACAGCTGGGATTCGCCAACAGAAATTTAATTTGGACTCATGGTTGTGTGACTTCCTCCATTTCCGTTCAGTGGCATGTTAATAAAATGAAAGATGGTGAAAGTAATCCAGAGTTTGGCTTTCTCAGGGCATGATTAATGATAGGACAAGGGAGCAAAGGATTTGAAAATGAAGGATGTTGTAGGACTACTTGATTAAAGAGGAGAAGGGAAGGGCAAGGGAATAAGCATTTGTATAGCTCCTCCTCTGTGCCAGGCACTGTGCTAAGGACTCTACAAATATTATCTCATGGGTTTGAAATTAATAAGGATGGAAAGGGAGAGTATAACCAGAGTGGAAGTGATAGCTTGGGAAAGAGGTAAGGTGGAGCTGAAGGTTCCAAGGAGGATGAAAAACAAAGTTAGGAGGAATAAAGCATAGGGAGGATGAAACGATAGAAGATTATGATCAGATAAAAGCATTTCTGAGTTTTTGCGTAGAAATGAAACACTTGTGACTGATGGCCAGATCAAGACTATGACCAATTTTGTGAGTAAGTGAGGCCAAATGAAAAAGAAGGTCATGGGGACTGAGGAAACTGAGGAACTGGGAGGTTGGGGCACTTGAGGGAATATCAACACATATGTTGAAATCATTTTGTATTAGGGCAAGAGTTAGGGTGGAAAGAGAGACTCTGGCCAGACACTGAACTCTTGCACACATTGAGAAATGATAATGACTACCTAGAGCTTTGAGTTTTGTAGAGCACTTCATCTGTGTCACCTCATTTGAGAAAGAAGGGAGAACATCCTGGGGGTCGGCCAATAACTGTCACTAGAATCTGGGCTGAACAATAAATTTGGATAGAAGAGATTGCTTAGGGTTGGTGTTAGAGGGAGAGTATAGAAGTGGCCATGGTGGGGGACAGCATTATTCTGACTCCAACTTTGGGACCAGAGAATGGGGTGAGCAGTGGGTGTTTGGGTAGGGGTCGGGGGGCTAGTAATGAAAGAAGGTAAAGCTAGTACCAGAAGGGAAAGCCAAGGGAGAGGGAATCAGGTCTCATTGAGAGCCAGAAGATGGAAGGACTATGCAAGGAACGGGAATACACTGAAGCATTTTTTGGTTAATTCTAGAGCAGAAGTTCCAGAGGGTACAGCGGACAAGATGACAGATGTGGAATGAGACTAGACCTTGGAGTGATAAAATTGTGGTAGATAGGAATGAGAGATTGGGCATCAGGAGTTAGGTCACTCTTGAGCAGTCGGGAATGTAGTATGGCCAGATTGGGAGTTTAATTGGGCCAGGCAGGGGTGGGGGACGGGGAGGGGGGGTGAAGATTGCTAACCATTGAGGAATGAATCCCAGCACTTTATCAGGCAATGGAATAAGTTCCACCAAGGAAGGTAGAATGGCCTTGCTCTAGTCCCCTCTCATGGTCTGTCCTGGTGCTTTTGCACAACGGTCTAGGGGTCTAAAATATATCTATTGTTCTAGGACCTGGGTGCACCTGTTCTCTCTCAGTTTTCTGTACAAATAATTCTGTCCACTTTTCTTCTTTTGTCACAATTTGGAATGAGATGCAACATTGTAACTGGGGAAAATTGGAAGGACTGACAAACCAAGGCCACAATTAGAAAGGAATCCATGAGTCGGATTTGACTTTCCCAGGGGTGACATTTATAGACAAGTCCGACGGCCAGATGATTTCGCTGGGCATCTTAGAGATGGAGAGAGCAGGCTCCCTCCCTCCAGGAAGTCAGCAGTTGGCAGGCACCCGGGACTGTGCCGTAGCTGAGTTCTGCAGGCACCAGCAGAAACAGCGGAAATTGTGAACACAAGCAGAGTACAATCTATTTTAAGAGCGTTGTGACTGAACGCTCAAACAAGGAATAGGCTTCAAAAAATAGACTCGTGCCTTTCCAGGATGTGCTACTAAAGCACTCTCTCTTTCCGTCCTTCCCTCTAGAGCTGAAGTGATCCTTGGAAGTATCATCAAGAGGAAGGGATGGAGGTAAGGTTCATGACCGGGACCGGGCTGTTTTCTGCAGTATAGGATGTCTGGTAGGGAAGGGGTCTGGAACAGGACAAGTATAACAAGATTTCAAGAAATGGAAATTGTTCTGATGGTTAATGAGAGGGAAATGGGATCCTTAAGGTGTTCCAAGAAACAACCGAACAACCACAAGGTATGACAAATAGCTAGAGGACCTGGTTTCTAGGCACAATGAGACAAAAGCTCACACACCAAAGCCCAGAGTCTAGGGATCAGCATTCAGGTTCCTGAGGAGGATGGCCAAAGGGCAGGCAAGTGCCTCGACTTCCCTGGTCCTCAGTTTCCTCATTGGTACAACGAGGGGATTGGGCTTCTGAGGTACTTTCCAGCTCTAGGTCTATGCCCCACTAGGCTTGGACACTGCCTGAAGGAAGCTTTTCACAGTATTTGTTTATAAAGAAAAATGGCTTTTTCAAGGCTTCTGGACTCCCCCTCCCCTAATTAAGAGATAAGGCACAAGCAGGCAAGATGCAGATTAATTAAACAACTATAGGCTTTCACTGTTTATTTTGCTAATCTCCCTGCATACAAGGAAGTGAGGAAGCTAAAGCCTTGGAGATGGATCCTGTGCAATGGTGCTTTGATCTCCTTCCTACTTTGTCCCAAGGGCATGGAGGAAATTACAGTGATAGTAGCTGGTATTTATGGAAAATATAAGAAGTATAGCTGAACGAGGCTTGGAAAGGTCAAGCACCTTGACTCTGGTCACACAGCTAGTCAGTGTCAGGGGTACAATTCAAATTCATCTTTCTAATTCTCCTCCTGTCCTAAAAAACACAGGCTATGAAGAAGCCTCAGACCACCTAGTCCAATACTCATTTTTACATATGAGGAAAGTGAAGACCAGAAAGGTTCATGATTTGCCCAAGATCACACAGGCAGTTGCTGGTAGAGCTTAGATTTGAATGTGAGATCTCTGGTTCCCAAGCCAGCATTCTCTCCTCTGTGCCACCTTGAGTGCTCTGGTAAGTCAAGTAGACAGGAAAGAGTCCCTTCTATGAAAATATGCATTGGTCATGACAGCCCATTTCTTCCTCTGCACAAGGGGCAGAATCAGGTTAAGGGCAGGAAAGCCCATCATGGCCCATCTCTATCTTTCTTCTATTTGGCAAAAACATCCACTGATGTCAAGTAAAGAAAAATACCAATAGTCCTCAGTAAGAACAATTTGGGAGGGTACATGGTGGGGGCACCTCCATGCACATACTTTGTATTAACTTTTAGGTTCAGTCTAGAAAAGTGTCTAACTCAAGGAGCTGGTCTTGACCTAGCCTTCTTGTTAGCCCTGTTCATTCCTATTCCCTCTGGGCTATTCTTAGACAGTGAGGGGAGATGTGCTGCTGAAGAGCCATCTGTGTGGTACATTTAATTTGTCCATTTTAGCATGATCACTCCCTCCTCATCCCTTGGAACTGCTCAGTGAGAATGTGGACTCATGCATAAATGGATTCTCCTTTCCCCCAGTGCTTTTTTTCATTGCCTGGTCCAGAGAGCATCCACCAAGTACACCAACCTTGTATAACCTAAAGTAGAAGTACTTGATGAACTGACCAACCATAGTGCAAGCACACAAGGACTCAGATGGGCAGAAACCATGCTTCTCTGAAGATACTGTTGCTATATCTTGGGGGACAAAAGGGAAGCTTGTACACTGCCCACACCCTGGGGACATTTGCTATGGTTTACCAATATGCAAAAGTGAGAAAGAATTCACAGAATCATGGCTCTGGAGATAGGATGGAACTTAAGGGTTATTTTCCTCAACACTCTCAATTTACAGGTTGAGGAAATTGAGGCACAGAGAGTTTGTGACTTGTTTATGGTCAGAGGCTGGAGTTGAACCCAGGTCCTCTGACTCAAAAATCAACACTTTTCCACTGTACCAGTCAGATTTACTCATGGACAGAATTAGGCCAAATGCATCAAACCCCATTATAGAAGGGGCTGCTTTCCTTGTATACATTGACAGCCAAACAAAACATTGTACTGTCGTTCTTGATGTAGAGGACTGGGTGGTGTGGAGGATGGAAAGATGGCCTCGAAGTCAGAAAGGCTTGGCTTAAATTCCCATCTCTGTCTCTTACTACCTGTGTGACCTTGGACAAGTCATAACTTCTTGCTGCCCTAAGCAACTTTGCAGGCCTGTGAGTTTCGAAGAAGATGCTGACCCACACCAGTAGAGGGAGTTTCTTCATCTGGGAATTCCCTATATAATGAAATAGGTCCAGTCCCTAACCCCATCACCATCACCAGTAAAGACATTTTTTTAAATCTGCTCTGTGTAGCCATCTATCTGTATATGCTCACTTCTAAAATCTAGGCAATGTGTAACAAATATATCTGCATTCATATTTTTACATATAATGCATATGACATATCAACCTTGCAAATCAATGCCAAAGCAATCAACTAGCCACAAACCATTCTCACCAGTTTATATATGCCCCATGAGGTTGGTGATAAAATAAACAGCTTTTCTTTCCTCCTCCAACCTAGGAGTTATTACTCCATAATGACATGAGTGGGGAACTATTTATGATTGCTGTCTCTACTTGTTATTTTGAAGTCTAAAACATAGCATGTGGCCCTTAACACGAACCTCCAAAAAAGCCAGATCTTGCAAATGAGCAAACAGCTTTTTGGGTATTCTAAGTAACTCATTTTAATAAGGCTTTCATAATGGCTCTGGATAACCATGATCACTACATCGATTACATTTGACACCTTGTTGGAGTTTATAAAAGGTGGAGAAATATTTCTAAAAGTCTCATTCCATAAAACAGAAGATTTACTTTTCATATGATCAGTTGTTGCTCTAATAAGCCGCAAGAAGATGAGAGATAAGCCTGAGAAGTCCATCTATTATGGAATTTAGAAACTGAGACCCATAGGAGGGAAAGGACTTCACAAAGGTCATATAGATCCCAGAATGGGAGTTTGATGCAGATAACAGACTCATAGATTTAAAGGTGGGAAAGATTTTGGAGGTCATCTAAGTCACTTCTCTCATTTTACAAATGAAGAAACTGAGGCCTGAGAGTTTCAGTGCATTGATCATGGACACTCTGAGTTAGTAGTGATAATGCCTGCTTACCCATATAGGCAGGCCCTCAACAACTGTCCTTCAAATTAGTTCCTTAGACATACAGAGGGTATGGGAGAGGGTTGGTGACATTTTCTACAGCCTTTCCTCTGTGCAACCACCTTGTTTGAACTACCAGTGTTGTCTGAGTTGGTTTTCATAGTCGTAGTGGGCTTTAATAGGGGTTTTAATGCCCCTGCAAAGTTGCTTAGGGCACCAAGAAGTTGTGACTTGTCCAAGGTCACACAGGTAGTAAGAGACAGAGAAGGGAATTTAAGCCAGGTCTTTCTGACTTCAAGGCCATCTCTCCATCCTCCACATCACCCAGTCCACTATATCAAGAATGACAGGCAGTACAATGTTTTGTTTGGCTATCAATGTATACCATGCCCGACAAGGAAAGCAGCCCCTTCTATAATGGGGTTTGATGCATTTGGCCAAATTCTGTCCACTATGATAGTGCTGGAATGGAGCATGTAGCAAGTAAATCTGATTGGTACAGTGGAAAAGTGTTGATTTTTGAGTCAGAGGACCTGGGTTCAACTCCAGTCTCTGACTTTTACTACCTTTCTGACCATAAACAAGTCACAAATGCCCCCAGAACTTGGAGAACTACAATCAAAAGAACCATCTCACTGGAGATGAAAATGGGGTAAGCCCTTGCTCAGTAGATGGAGTCATAGATACCTCTAATTCAAGGGCTCTCCAATTGTTTTAAGACTGAAACCATGATCCGGGCTTTTCCTTTTTCTGGAAGAACAAACTGAATTATGTAGCTCAAGAAATAAAATCAGTCTCTTAGACAAACCTCCTATGGACATAACATGTTCTGTGAACCTCAAGAGATGCTTGGCATGCCAAGAATGCACATCACTAGGGAGACCTGCCTAGGTGAGGTAGTTTCTATTTTCTTCCAGGAATCCCAGTTCTTATATTACCCAGAGTCATGTTAGAACTTTGAACCAAAGATTATACAACTATTTTACTAAAAGTAAATTGTCCTTTGTTGAAGTATTTAAAGAAAGTTTGAGTCAGTAAATATCATTACTATTATTAGAACTTTTGTTTAATGTAAACTTGGCCAAATTTTGCTGATGATTGTTATACAGTTTAGAAGGTGTGCTGGCTAACTTTTGGGGACCACTAGGGGTATTGGCCATTGAAAACAAGTATGTGTCATTTTCTCTTGCCCCTTCTCCAGAAGGTTGGGATGGACTGGTGTCCATAGTACAGCATCTGGGAGGTTCAGTGGATAGAGCACTAGCCCTGAAGTCAAGAAGACCCAAGTTCAAATCCAGCCTTAGATACTTACTAGCTGTGTGACCTGGGCAAGCCCCCTGACCTCTATCTGTCTCTGTTTCCTTATCTGTAAAACTGAAATTGTAACAGCACCTATCTCCTAGAATTGTTGTGAAGATTCAGTGAGGTATCTGTAAAGTGTCCTGTAAACCTTAAAGTACTATATAAATGCTACCTATCATTATTAGATGGTTAATAAATTAGTTTAAGTATTTGCCATAGGAACAACCTATTTGTGTTTCTAAAGAGTGCCTTTACCAAGCCATTCCCAGCCACCATCACTACCTAGCCTTCTCTACCCACTCTCATTTACCTTCAGCCCCCTTGCACCACCATGTACTGACATCAACCCTCCCTACGTGGGGCATCCTCCCATCCATGTCCAACTCCTCTTCTTCACCTTGCCCTTTGTGGCCAAACTCCAATGATGTCAGATGAACATTTTACATCTCTAAATAGATACTTCAAATATGAAACAGTGTGTTCTTTCTGATGCTGTAATGATACGTTGTTGCATGGGCTTTATCTTGGCACTAATCTGGTTTTTCCTTGGTTTTGTTTTTTAATGTACAGGAGATCCAGCCTGGTCATAACAACCAAACTCTACTGGGGTGGAAAGTAAGTGGATTATATCTAACCCTCCAGCCTGACAGTGCTCTTCTGTAGTGATTCATTTAGAAAACAAGCTCTGTCTGCTTGTTGAAACCCATGGGAGTAATGTTTTTCTCACCTAATGGCAATATGTGAAAAGTGAATATTTAACAAAGTAATTGGCCTTGCATTAGACCTGGGCAAAATGAATCAGAAGAAATGAAAGATGATGTACCAGCTTTGTGGGATGCTTGGGAAGCCAAGTTGATTTCCAAAGAGTATTTTCACCTGTGATCCTGATTGTAAATCACGTTTCAAGTTTCAGCAAGGGCAAATAAGCACAAATCTTCAGAGAAGGAAAGCCCCTCCAACCTCCCAAAATGCACAGCGGTTTTTATTGCAGTGAGAAGTATCTGGCCTGCCCCCAGGTTTGTGCTGCGATCCCTCTTCCCTGCAGTGAGCTCGGAGAACTACTATCAAAAGGACCGTCCCATTGGAGATGAAAATGGGGTCTCTGCGTTACTTGCGGTCAAGCCAAATGAAAGAGAAGGGCTCTCTTTGTTGTGGACGCACCATCCAAACTTCCGAGGATGAATTGACTTCTGCTGCTCCCTTCTTGCCTTTCAGGTTGTAGAGACATTATTCCACACAATAACGCAGGCTGGACTTTTGGAAAAACGCATAGCTCTGCAAGCTCTACCATCTACCACTGGATTTGATTGCCCCGTGCTATTCTCATGAAATGTGGAGAGCCAAAAGGTCTGGAAGGCCCTTAATGACTGCCTGTGATTGATAGATTGATAAAAATCCAGAGGAAAGGGTCTTGTCTAGACTATTCCATGAGGAGAGAAAATATGTATTTTCCTTGATTCTTTGAAGCCACTCACAATGAATATGAAGTTGGAGAGATAGAATTTAGATTTATACTCTAATGCGGCCTGAATATAAATAAAGCAGCACTACATATGAATAATGTAGATTTATAGCATCTGCCTGGTTCTATCTTACTAGGCTATTGTTTTGGCTTTTGCTGTGGACCCAAAGCCTGGCTTATATTTTAGAAACTGCGCAGAGGAGACAACAGACTGGAAGAATGATTGCTTCGCTGAGTAATATAGTATTATCTAGTTTACATAAGAAATAAGGGCTGGATGGTTTATTGTTGTCTTTTACAATAGTGACTGTCCAAAGGAAATTGGTGCAGCAGACACATTTCATCCACAATTTGAATTTATGGACTGGAAGACTCCCTTCTGCTTACTGTGCTAGGTGGGAGAAAACCCTGTCTAAGAGCCATGATATTAGTGGGGACCTGAACTATGGCAAATCAGTCACTTTTAATTGTTTAAAAGGGGATATATTTCTAAGCAGTCTTATTGGTTAAAAGGTGACTCCCAAATGTAAACAAGATGGGAAGCCGGAACCCCAGAGGGCAGAGTGAGCTCCCAGGATCAGGAGGAGGACAGCAGTGGACTGAGCAGTGGCTGAAAGGCAAGGCTTTCCGAAAGAGGCAGTGGATATAATGCTGGCTTCAGAACCCATGGGCCTCATTCAAATTCTGGCCTTGCCATTTAGGAGCTCTGGAACCTTGAAGAAATCAATTCATTTCTTTGAGACTCATCTTCCTCACTACAAAAATGCTTTATAAAACTTGTGAATTACCAATGTGAATTATTTTTATTAAAATGAAATGGTTAGAATAGATCAAAGGGTTCTTACCATTTGGGGAGTCATGGGCTCGTTTGGCAGCCTGGAGAAGCCTATGGAGGATCCCTTCTCAGAATAATGTTTTTCAAAACATAAAATAAATAAATAAAAGTTGCAAAGGAAATCAATTATATTGAAATACAGGTATCAACGTATTTTTAAAAACCTGTTTGCAGATTCCAAGTCTGATGTTAGTCGATCTCTAATATCTCTTTGGCCTCTGAAATCTATGATTTGGGTTTCCTTCCACAGAGATGTGAATCGTATCAACATCATGGGGTTCAACAAATGATTCTTGAGAGAGCTCACCAGTTCTTTTTAATTTTAAATTCTCTATGGAAAACAATAATGATGCTGTGATGATAATAATTAACATATTATTACATATAATTATATTATTTTAATAATAATGCTAACAGCTCACATTTACATAACAGTTTACCATTTATGAAATGTTTTCTTTATAATAACCCTGTGATGTAAGCATAAGAGACATTACCCCATTTAACATATGAGGAAACTGAGGCACAGAGGCTAAGTAAGTTACCCTGGCTCAAACAGCTAGTGAGTATCACAAGGACTCAAGGCAATATGGCTCTTACACCTTAAGAACAAGGTGATGTGTGATGCATGCTTGCTTCTCCAAAAAACCAATAAATCGACTAACATATGCCTTCTTATTTGTTTAATGACCTCAGAAGTGAGATTTTTGCCTCTACTTCTGATGTTTCCTGGCATGATTCTGTTATGAACACTTGATCTATAGTTCTTGCTGAAGTGAATGTGAGAAACAAGTGTTTGCCTACCATCTTTCCAGTGCAAATCTTCTTCAACCTGCCCACAGTGGGCAGTGACTTCAGAGACTCAAGAACAAGCACAGAACCGCTGGCTGGCCACTTTACCCAGCATTCCCAAAGTCGAGTCTTCTCTGCCAGGTAAATTACCTGGCCAGCAGCTCAGTTTCTCCCCCAAGTCTATCCAATTACTGGCAGACCAAAGATGGGCTTCATCACCAAGGAAACTTCAGTCATTCTGTATGTAACAGATTTAGATTTGACACTGTGCCTTTGAAGCAATTAAGTTGTTTGATTGAAGTCGTCAGTGCCCATCCTTCTACCCCACCCCCAAAGAAAAGAACATAGGGAGAGTTGAAACTCTATTAAACCATATGTGGGTGCTGTGAATGTCCCTGAGTTAGAGGGGAATAGCAGCATTGTTGAGGATAAATGGTAATGTCCCCGTGACAGTCCATGCTTAATTTATCTCACTGGGACTTCAATGAAAAAGTTCACCGAGAGCCAGCCTCCTCACTGGTCTCCACCCGCCCAGCACAAAGTATTTGCCGAGAACAGTGTATAAAATTAGCAGGTCTGTCTAAGTGAGAACATTTTTCTTCAGTACTCCTAGAACAGGAAAAAAAACCTATCCAATAGCCACCCCCACTCACAGTCATTTGCCTCTTTTATCTTGGCAGAGCTGAAACGGAAAGAGGATTGTCACGAAAACACATCATTGAAGGTGAGTACTCTTTCTTCTCTTCCACTGTATTTTGTGAATTAATGATTCAGGGAAGGAAAGCACTTGACCAGTGAAGCCCCAAACAGCCTGGAGAGTCACCCTAATACCCACATAAAAGGGCTGCAGTTGTTTCAGCTTTTGTAAATTTAACCAAAAGACAAAATGTGCAGCTATCCAAAAGATTCTCATGGAGGCTGCTACTAGTGTGACGAAAATGGTACCCAGAGCCAGCCACGCTTTTCCGCAGTAGCTGTCCACAGGCCAACAATTCTGTAAGCTCCCCTTTCTTGTCAAGAATGAAGGCCAGATTGTAGAGTTACAGTTAGAAGGGACCGTATAGCTCGTTATCTAGTATCAGGTCCTCATTTTACAGATGAAGAAACTGAGGCCTGGTGACTTGTCCAAAGTCACACAGATAGCCGGTGGCAGCGTTAGGGTGGAGTTGGCTGATGGAAAGCCCACATCATCCTCCTTTCCTCTGCATCTAAACCATCTTATTCATTGCATGGTTCTCAGTCTTCTCACTGGGCCAGCAACACAGCCTGGAAGACAACATTGGAAATGGAGGGAACTATTTCCCGTTTGGAAGCTGGTTGAAATCTCTTGCACAGAGCTTAAAAGAAAAGTCCTTAATAGAGAAGGCAATGATGATAGCCCGTATTTACAGAGTTCTTTAAAGCCCGATTATCAAGTTATCCCTTCTGATCCTTACAACAGCCCTGTGAGGTGGAGGGGGTGGGGCAGGGCGAACTTGAGAAAATTAACCATCGTCTGTTTAATAAAGCCACTTCACTCCTTAATTCCACAGGGCAGTGTTTCTGGCCAGACCCTTATATCTCTTAGAAGTGAGAAGTAATTTTTCCTAAATTTCATTACTCAGGGAGACTCCAGAAAAATTTTCTTGATCTTTGCTCATTAACTTGGTGGTCACCCTTCCTTCCATTCTTCCTCTCAGTTCTCCTTTTGTTTTTTTTTTTTTGATCTCCTAATTAAAGTGTTGCTCTTCTCTTCTTTTTGGTTTATTTTCAGTTGTTCATTTATTCAATTTAATCCCACAAACCTTTATCAATGCTTGCTATATGAAGGGCATGGTGCCAGGCTCCTGGCAATACCAAGAAAAACAAACAAAAAATCTTGAAACAATCCCAGCCCTCAGGGAGCTTATAATATACGTGCATAGATAAGTGAATATACATAATATAAAGTCAGAATTTCCCTGTGGCTCATCAGATCTCCCTTATTTTTTTTTTACTAGACTATTAGGGTTTCTGACTACTTCTCTCCTCCCACCCAGGAATGCCCCATTTCTTACCCTTTCTTTAAGGTATTTATTTAGATAAATTTAATTCTAAAAGTATTTATTAAGTGCTTACTGTCAGGTCCCAAACATTTCCAAAGAGTATGACCACATATATTTTATCTGCGTGGAAATATTGTAATAGATATAAGAATTATAATTATTACAATATTAGAAATATCATGTTATAATTATAATATTAGCTTATGTAATAATTATATTAATAAATATCATCTTATGATAATACAATATATAAATTATATGTATCATTTACATATAATATATAATACAATATATAAATTTATATATAATATAATAGTACTTTAAGGTTTATAAAAGCACATTATAAATGTTGTATCATTTGATCCTTATAACAGCCCTGGAAAGTAGGTGTTATTATGATCCCCATTTTACAAATGAAGAAACTAAGGTAGACAGAGGTTATATGACTTGCCCAGGGCGACACAGCTAGGAACTGTCTGAGGCTGGATTTGAACCCAAGCTCCAGTGCTTTGTCCACTGTGCTAACTAGGTTGTTTTATTTTTATCAACATCATCATTGATTGGGACTACACCTGTGAGTTATCTGGATAGGGAAGCCCTTTGTGAGGTGACTCCTACCAATGCAAAACTACCTTCTCTGGGGGTACTGGACAGTTATACAGTTTGTCCAGTATAGATTCAGAAGCAAGATTTGAGCCCAGCTCCTCCTAGCTCTATACACAGTGCCATGATGCTTTTCTGTGGTTGTCATTATTATTAACTGTGACCCAGGTTGCTTACTTCTTTGTTGTTGTTTTCATGAGTATGTTTTTTTCACCACTCACCAGATGTAGGCTAAAGGGACCCTGAGCTCCTATCACTGCTCAACCCATCTTTGGGGACAGGGAATTTCACTGCCAAAGTAAATTTTCTTGTTGCCAGAGCAAAGGGACATATTTTGGTTGTGGAGGGATTGTCAAGGTGGGAGTTTTAGTGAAATCCCTCCTGTTTTTGGCTTCTACAAAGTACAATATGGCAAAAATGTCTTCCTCAGACCATAGTGATCAACTTGACATTGTAAAATATTAACACCCAGCTACCTCTCACTGTTACTATGTCTATAATGACCATCACAGCTGACCTATAGTTGTACTTATTCAGTAGAAAAGATTTTAATCTAAATGAACAGAAGAACAGAAGTTAATTACTATCACCACCCTCTAGGGAGGAAAATCAGGGATTTTTTTAATTCAAGGAATGACATAGGATGGAAATCAGTAAAGAAGACAAAAGGGTAAAATTGAAGAGAAGAAATTGAGAAGGACTGATCCTATAAACCAAGAGATAAGGCAGGGTATTGAATTCCCATTAGTTTAATCTTCTCTAACATTTGTGCATAATTTCAGGATTTTTTTGTAAAGTCAATTTCATTCAGACCTCATACAGCTTCACAGCAATGCCCAAAATTTCCTTTCCCCGAGTGAATTAGATAGTTGTTCTCTGAGAAGTTAATCTCTCCAGAAGAGCAAGCCAGTTTAGCCCAAATGAGCACTGCCCCAGAAATGAACATTAACTCAAAACAGAAAACTTTTGAGATTTAAGAACTGGATTTTTAAAGAAAGATTCTATAGTCTACAATTTCAGCCAAGGATAGGAGATAGAAAGGTCCCAGAAATACAAAAAAAGAGAGAGAGAAGATCCATTTCTAAGAATATTTATGGCCAGACTATAATGAGAAAACCTTAGGGACCCTGAAGGAAGACACAATCACTAGATCTTTAGACTCATAAAAATCTGGAGGGACTTCAAGCTCAGTAGCCCAATTTTTCATCAGCCCCTGCACCTGGAATGCCAATGACCAGAGGTACCATTTTGGTGGATGGTACTTAAAAGCAGAGATGCTGGATGAAACCATTGTTCCCTTAAAAAAAAACCTCAGCTAGTGCAAGGCTGTCTGGTGATTGAGGAGCATCACTGACAATAACCATAGTCTGATGTTTCCCATGCTGATCTTGATGGACAGAGCTCTAATTTCTCCAGTCCTCATGTGTTTGGCCTTTGCTTTGGACCTTCATCAGACCCAATCTCCAGCAGCATTCTGTTCAATGGCTTGTTCACTGAGTACTGCCTCCTGGGGATTCCATCTGCTGAGTCTCTCTCCCCCACCTTATTCTCCATGAGTATATATATCCAGTCCAGCTTCCCTCCCTTCCATCTCTGCTGCTCTGAACACCCAGTGAAAAGGAATGGCAATCTGATAGCACATGGGCCTTGAGGCAGAAGCCAAATTCACTTTAGTCAGCACTATATCTGGGGAGGAGTGGGGAGAGGGATGACCTTAGCCAAGCAACATAGTATGTGAAGTACAAAATGAGCTTTCCTTATGCAGAAATAGACTTGGAAAACCTTCCTTTAAAGGCCTCACACACAGTGAATATAAAGTCCTTGTCTTTGTTCCAGATAGGTACAACATTCTCTAAGATTTCTATAATTGGAAAAACAGAAGGAGAGCTAGAAGGCACCCTAGAGACCATCAGGCCCTTTACAGGCACTTTACAGATGAGAGAACTGAGTCACTTAGTATCATCCAGGTGGATGTTTGAGGCAGGATACAAAAGCAAGTTCTCCTGATTGCAGATCTGATGTTCCACTTAATACTCTAGTGGTCCCAGTTTAGTGGTTCAGGGATGGTCCAAGGGGTTCCACTAAATATTATTTATAATTGGAAAGAATATTAGGAATAGTACATTCAATTACTCAGGGCTAGGGCTGTCACAGTATATAGTTGTTATTGTGCTGTTGTTGTTAAGGTTTTTTAAAACAAACAAACAGAAAACATTGGGAATCACTGAGCTACTCCACGCTCCTTCTCTTAGGGGGTGGGTGTTCAACTTTAATAAAATGTCACAAAATTCCCACCTAGTGCCAAAATGCTTTGCCGCTTCTTTGCCAAATATGACTCTAGAATTATTAGGCGAATGAGCTGTCTGCCTCACAATATAAAAGGAATATTTTGAAAATGTGACTTCTAAATGATACAGTAAATCAGAGAATCTTGTCCAAGAGCTTCAAAAACAGGGGAAGGGAACTGGACGCCACATCTTATTCTCCATTTACCTAATAATTTAATCCAATTTACCAGACATTTGTAAGCACTAGTAGGATAGGAGATGGAAAGATACCAGAGACACTGGCTGAGGAATCTTGGGAAAGATGCTGAACTGTGTCTCCCCCACCTCCCCAAATCTCAAAGAATGTAAATTGTTGATCTTGCATCGGTAAAGAAATTTTTCTCAGCAGGACTTCCCTATACCAGTGAAATAATAGATTCTTCTCCACTCCCCTCACCATTCCAAAGCACTGTGCAAAGTGTTAGGGATGCAAGAATAAAATCCAAAAGACTCCTCCCAGTCAAATAACTTATATTCTACTTAGAGGGAGGGGAGAGATAAAATGGGGACAAAGACATCTAAATACGAAGTGATCCAAAATCGTTTCAAGACAAAGAGGCATTATAATAATGATAGCTAGTGTTTCTATGGCACCAATGCACTGTGCTCAGCACAGTTTACAAATAATATCTCATTAGATCCTCACAACAACCCTGAGAGATGGGTGTTACTGTCATCCCCTTTTTACAAATAAGGTAACTGAGGCCAACAGAGGTTAAGTGACTTGCCCAGGGTCACAGAGCTAGTGTCTAAGGCTGGATCTGATCTTACATTTTCATAACTCCAGGCCTAGCTTTCTCTCCACTATATCACCTTGATATCCAAGGAGCTCAGAAAAGGCCTCTTGTGAAAGGTAGTATCTGAAGCCAAGCTTTGAAGGGAGCTGAGGATTCTAAGCCCTGACATGAAAGCTGGCTTTATGGTTTCAGAAACACTTACAGAAGTTATCTCTCCCTTGATCCCCATGAAAGCCCTGCGAAGATAACCTCACCATTCTGGTGTGCCTTTGACAATGAACGTGCTGCCCTTCCTTTGTTGGCGGGGTGGGGGGGGGGGGGGGGGGGGGGGGGTGGGGGGGGGTTGGTAAGGGAAAGAAACCTGATAAAAAGGCTTTTAAAAAAAGGATTAACATTTAAAACACCTCAGATCCAATCCAGGATGCCCAAATTCAAATTTAAAAGCTGGATACCTGAGGTAAATGTCTTACAGAAGGAGGCTTCCCTTTACTAAGGGGCTCATCTCAAACTTCTTTTAAGTAGCTCAGGACCCACAGTGCTTTGAAATTAGGATTTGACCACCCCAAAGTCTTTTAATCTGTAACTTTACTGGGACATATATTTTGTGAGGAGCATGAGTTCATCTGGATTTCTAACAGCAACCTTTGGGGGGGCATATATAAAACACACAAAAACTTCGTGGGTATATGGGGAAAAGGAATGGGGGGATGTCCTACTGAAAAGAAACTAGAAAGTTATACCACAAAACAGTGTAGATTATTTGAAGGAAATAAATTCTTTTCAGGATAAGCTTTGCCCAGAAGGCACAGATTTTCTGATAAATTCAAAGGAATTAAATTGATTTTTTTTTGAGAAATTTTTAGGAATTTCAAAATTTTCATTGGGATGATTGGAGATACTCTAGGCTGAGGATACTATAGAAACATTGGGAGAAATTTCTATTCTGGGGGTGGAAGCAGGTCGGAGAATTCAGACTATTTGAGGTTGCTAGTCTCCTACTAAGTGCTATATCATTAGCTCTTCTAAGAATGTGACCTTAGCTAAACTGGCCCTCTAAATGAGTGTGGCCTTCATACTCCTCCATCCAGTGTCATCTCAGACCAAAACATTTCCCAAACTATACTCTGACTTCACTTTCCTATCAGTAAAAAAAGATCTTACAAGCCAGCTCAAAAGCCAAATTGAACCAATCAAATTTAAATTTATAAGAGCTTCATTTAACACACAATGAATTTTACATACATAATAAAAAAACAAATTTAAAATATTCAGTCCTCCAAAGTAATTAAATAAGCTGATAAGAAACTGCTGTTTCTCAGGAAATGGAGGTAAAATATTTCTTTCTTTTGAGTGCATTGAATCACATTCCACAATAATATTTTAGGAAAATGTTAGTTTTAGCGAAATTAATTAATTTCTCTGACTATTCACAGCAAGCAGCCAAGTAATTAGAACTGGGATATGGCTATCAGGCCCAGAGGCCTTATTCTCATTTTTTCACTATTTTCCTACATTTTCAAGTTGTTTTTTGCCTAGACTCTTAATGTAGTAGTTGTTTTTTCTAAAGAATGACCAGAATAGAAATGGTAGAATTAGGGGTTCTACAAACCATGATAACTGTGCATTAGTGTTCTAGGTCAAGCCCTCAATTCATTTCCCCATAAATTGTAACACTCCCATGTATATATTCTTGGACTTAATTTTTCTGTATATTTCTGACTCTTTGTGATCCTGGGCAAGCGGTTTAACCTTGTTGAGCCTCAATCATCTCCCTTGGATTTATCTTCTAAGTTGTAATACACACTCTGTGATTGGTGGAGAGAGTTCCCACACTGGGAGTTTCCTACTTGAACAATCACAGATCCTTCTCATGTTCATCTTATCTAGTGTGTCTCTGGACTACTGGGGGAGTGATTTTGATATTCAGTAAAAAAAGAACACTGGAGTCCCAGAACCTGCCAATATCACCAGGAGAGTCCTGACCTCTCAGGGTTTCAGGGTGCTCATCAGAAAAAGGAGGGGTTTGAATTAGGTGGATGCTGATTTTCCTTCTAGCTCTAAATGTCTGACCTAGTGGTTTGTTTTTGAACCCTCTAAGACTGAGAAAAAAAGCTATGCAATCATAAGATCCTAGGGACAGAGCTAGAAGGACCTCAGAGCCCATCTGGTCCAGGTTCTTGACCTTTATTTGAGTCACATACCCCAATGACAGCCTGGTGATGCCTACAGAACCCCTCTCAGAATCAAGTTTTTAAGTGGATAAAATTAATAACAGAATCAATTAATCAATCAAAAAACATTTATTAAGCACCTACTATGTGCCAGGTGCTATGCTAAGTGCCGGATCACAAAGGAAACCAAATGTATTGAAATAGTTATTAAAATAATAGAAACAAGCACACTAGCCCCAGAGTAGGACCTTCCAATTCAACTCCATTACTTTGTAGTTAAAAAACCTGAGACTCAGAAAGATTAAGCTTAACGTAAAGACATATTTTCATCTTTTAAGAAGAAAACAGAAGCAGTCTTTATTCCTAAATCTGACTCTGGACATGACTGAGTCTCTGAAGAACATTATTACTGAAACACTATTCAGTTTAACAAACATCTAATGATTTCAGGTTCAAGTGGGTTTTCTAATCCAAGCATTAATACAACTGAAAAAGATAGAAAGGCTATAAAAGGTGCACTCAGGAGCACTTTGGCATTTTTTAATATGGCAAAGCATCCAGTTAATGTCCTTTCATCCATTAGAAGGTAAGCTCCTTAAGGCCAAGCTCTGTTCTGCCTTTTCTTTGTATCCCCAGTACTTAGCACAGTGCTTGGCACACAGTAGGTGCTTAATAAATGCTTGTTGAGTTGTTGACTTGTTCAGCATTGACTTTAAGGTGTTTCTAACACCGTGGATTGTGTGTGACTATTTCTGTTGCTTCTTTCAGGACTGAAGGGTTCCCTCCAGAGACTGCAGCTCGAATACGTGGATGTTGTCTTTGCCAATCGGCCTGACAGTAATACACCCATGGAAGGTCAGTGAGTGCTATTATCTGGTTTCCAAGTGATTAAACCTGCTTGATACCCTGTTTTCACAATCCAGCTAGCAGCTTCTGTGGGGGTATAAGATCCACCCACAGCCAGCACCCAGAAAGCTGCCAACAGCACAGGTTCTTTTGATCTGCTTAACTAAGGAAAGCAAGGTGAAGGGGCTGACAAGCTTACTTTAATTCAGCATACAAATATCATTCACTTAGCTCAGGGGAAAAGACCAGCACACTGAACTTCAGAGCAAATTACAAACAAATTACAAACATCAACAGACAGACCAAATACAGATTCATAGTTACCAACATCTAGGTTCAGCCTGGGAGCTCAGAACAAGGGCTGGCCCAGGGTCACATGTGCCACCACTGCTATGGGTAAGAGAGCTCCAAGGAAGAGGAGGCCAACCCCTGGTTTATATCTTTTTCAGCATCAGGAGTGAGTCACACATGCGACTCACCCACGTGACCTAGAATCATCATAAAGAGGCGACTTAAACCCACATGGTCTAAGAGCCTCTGCTGTCCCAGACATGTAAACTAGGCCCTCCCTGGAGTTAGCCCCACCTTGGGCCCCACCTTAGTTGCCAACCCACACCCACTAAGGTTTTACACCTAATAGGGGTTTGGGCCTGGGGCTTAGCACCTAGTAAGGCTCAATGAAATACACTAAATTACTCAAAGGGAACAAAAGCCAAACTATTCAAGAGTACTTGGTTGAACTAAGTGCTAAGGAGCCCATTTTGCTTACCAACACATACCCCTGTGTTAGCAGGCTGTGGAACCAATTCAGGAGAGGCCAAGTGAATGTGAAGGCATCATTGGCCTCAAAATCTTATGGGGCCTCAGAACTTACCTTTAGGCCAAGGGTTCTTAACTGTGTCTATGTTATAGAGCTCTTAGACAGCTCATAGAAAGCCTTTGGATCTCTTCTTAAAGTTTGTTGTCCTCATTCATAATCAAAGGAAACGCTAATTTTCACTTAGAGGTTAGTAAAAATAAAGATGTATTTTTTATCCCATCCACATTCATGGAGCCCCTAAAATTGATCCATAGAATCCTTAGGAGTTGGTAGGCCACAGTTTGTAAGTGCTGCTTCTGACTAAACATGGCATTTTTCTTTAAAAAGAAAGAAAGGCACTAGGAGAGAATGTGTTGGCTCTCCTTCCCTAATCATCATGTTCCTTTTCCCAGGTCCATCCCCCTGTTTGTGATTCCACTGAACAAAGAGTTAAATTAATTACCAGGAACTTTATTATCTGAACACCCTTCTGTCAGATTTGGTTCTTCCGGCTCAATAAATAGCTTCCCTAGGTCCACATATATTTCTGTCTCCAGCAATGGAAGCCAGGAGGATTTACTTCAAGCAAAAATCCAACAGGGGACTGCTTTGAGCTCCTGTAATACTCCTCCAGGAGCTCAGTGGAGTCAAATCTGGGCATTTCAGCTGAATGGGGAAGAAGGGGAAGGGAAACCAAAGGACCGCCAGTCCACTGTAGTCACATGCAGTTGGGCCAGCACAGCAGGCAGCCCATGGATGGCCCGGCTCCCCCTCCAACAACCCCTGACACCCTCATACCTCAGGAGGAAGGAGAGCCAGGGGAAGGGCTTGGTGATGAGAGAGCCCTGAGCCAAAGCTCCTCATGGTCAGTTTGGCTGATGGTCTTTAAGGGTTACCGTATTATTTCTTTTTCCCTCTATGGCTGCTTCAAACAATGGCAAACATTTGAAAATTCAATTCAATTTACTAAGCATTCCTGAGTTTGAGGTCAATAAGAGAGAAAAAGCCCAGTGGTTGCAGAAGTGTCCCTTCTACCTCTGGATCAATGGTTCTACCCCCAGGAACTGTCACAGTGCCCTGTATATAGTATATATTTGATAAGTATGCATTGGGTTGAATTGAAATGGAACTCATAATGTGTTTGTAATGGGTTTAATGGTTATAACAGTGGTAGGAGGACACCATTGATTTTGGGAACTGGGGCCTTCCCATGAAGAGTCCCTTGTAGCATGCAAAAAAAAAATCTATTCCTGCCTGGGAACTTTCTGGTTGTCTGAATCTTGGATAAGTGGAAGTTTGCTACACCTGAGTGCCTGAATGCAAAAGAACAGCATTGTTAGAAGGGGAGGGCGAATGCGTCTTCTTTTAGACTAGCTATTTATTTGTTAGAACAAATCAAAGAGTATTACAAACTTCATAAGATCCATACATAGATTTTGAACATAAAATGTGACACTGTTCTCCATCGCATATAAAATTATGACACCAAAGAGAAATTAGCAAAACCTGCCAAGTAACCTATAGCTTTGGGGGGCGACTTGGCTGAAATCACTTTGCTGTTTTATGTAGTGACTGAATCCCCTTTGGGGTGGTGCCAATGCATCAAGTCAGCGGATCTGTATTTAAGCTCCCATATTGCACTGATTCCACATCTCAGGATCTATAGGGGACGTAAGGTGATGAAGGGCCAGTCCCTGTCCTGAAGAAGCTCCTGCTCTAGGAAGGAGAAAAGACAAATGTGGAAAGATTGAAGCAGGAGGTGAGAAGAACCATCAAAAAAAGGTGCAGTCTTATAAAGGAAAGAGAAATAATGCCACCACCAGGGAAGACATCCTGGAGGAGGTGTCATTTAAATTCAACCTTGAAAATTTTGGTGGGTAGCAATGGAAGAGGGGGGCTGGAGGGACTAAGGACACGGTTAGCTCTGAGGGCCTCTGGCATAACTCAGTATCAGAGATTTAATGCACTTGAATTCAACAAGAATGTATTAAGTGCCTGCTATTTACCAGGCATTGTGCTGCTAGGCACACACACACACACACACACACACACACACACACACACTCACACTCACACTCACAGAGTCAATGCCTCAAAGAGCTTACATTCTGTTTCTACCATTATTTTTACAAATGCAAGAGTATCTCCATGTTTGCTGGTATACATTTTCAAGATCCTCTCAAAAAGGGAAATCGTCAGCTACTGAGCTGTGCCCTCAACAGGGACCAAATTCTAAGTTGTTAATTAGAGGTCGTTATAAACAGCCTCCTTCCTAGAGTGAATCCTCCATCCCACAGGCGCTACAAAGTATCAGTAAGAGGCATTAGTGTGTCTGGACTGGGTGTCCAAGACACTGGTGGGCTCAGTACACTTGGCAATTGTCCCAACAGGAAATCATAAAGCTGCAAATGTTTCTTATGTGTTTCTTGTACCTAATGCCACTGAACCCTGGCAAGATTACCACTGGCATCATGGGGCATCATTATTGCTCCAAGTTCATGGTACACACTAAGGATGCCAAGAACAGTGAGCAATGGGGATTCACCAGAAGTTGGTCTGGTCCAAGAATATGGCATGCTGTGTCTCGGAAGCCAGGAGTCACCTTCCTCTTCAGGAGCAGGTGATAGAATATCACACAACCTAAGGAAAGGACAGTCCCACCGACATGGTGCCTGCTGGCAATTACAGCATTTTGTTTTTGTGGAAGAGAGATTAGCCAGGCTCATCCACGAGCAATTACTCCTGCTGGATGCACTCCAGCTCAAGCGTCATGCTGTCCCTGGGAGAACAACATTTGTGCCCTTTGCTTTTAGAATTAACAACTCTGCTGAACCTTAAGGCATATGTTTGTTCCTTGTTGGTCCCAATGAGATTCCGGAGTTTAGATCTAGTCTGTGGAAACACATTCTCCTATTCAGCTTTTTCTACTTCATGTGTAGTGATGACTCCGTCCTCACTCTCCCAGGGCAAGGTCAGCTACATCTCCCCATTAACTTTCTGGGGATGCCTCTGAGAAGTTGGGGTGTAACTTCTCCAATGCTGTTGGCTCAAGCCCCTGTCCTGGTGAGTTCCCTCCACTAATAGCATCCAAATTCTACTTTACTGATGAACATCAACTAGGTTTTGCAAAAGAATATTTATGTCAAAGGTATAGCAAGAACAGAAGCACAACCATTTCCCTCCCAACCCCTGGGGGACACACTGTACCCCATGCCTCTTGTTTCAGTGGAACTTGGGCCCAGACGACTGAGTTTCTATCCAGCGTTGGTCCTGCTAAGTTCAGGTCCAAATGACGCATCACAGATGGAGGAATTCCTGTCTTAGCTACCCATGTGCTGGGCTCAGAAGGGCCCTCCTCCTTCCTAGAACCTCAGGACATGGATGCCCAACTGAAAATGTCATCATTGCCTCAAGTGCGAGGCCCCAGGTAGCTTGCTCACCTGAGCTTTCTTCTCAAGATCATTGCCATTTTCCTCACCTACAATACAAGAGCAAATACCATGACAAAAACCTGAGGCCTGTATTGGGAGACTGTCGGCCTCAACAGGGAGGTCCTGGGGCTCTCTCTCTCTCTTCTCTCTATGGGATACTGCCAGGTAGGAAGAAGGCAAATGAGGAGAAGGGACAGGTTCCAGCTAACTAATGCCTTTTAAATGTATCCCAGCTCCAGCTATGCTACTGCTGTCAATCAAAGACACTCCTCCTCACCACATGGCTGGTGGACCAGAACCAGTTACAGAATCTGCACCTGCTCCAAAGTCCAATGGGGATTGCAGCAGCCCAACACTTTAGGCAGGCTCATAAGAAGTAGGCTTATTGAGGAATCCCCAGTTACATAGTCAAACCTAGTTGATGTTCATCAGTAAAGTAGAAAATTACTCATAGGGTAGGGCAGCTGGGTGGTACCATAGTGCACAGAGTGTCTGGCCTGAAGTCAGGAAGACTCATCTTCCTGAGTTCAAATCTGGCCCCAGACACTTACTAGCTATATGAGCCTGGGCAAGTCACTTAACTCTGTTTCAGTTTCTTCATCTATAAAATGAGCTGGAGAAAGAAATGGCAAAACCACTCCAGAATCTTTGCCAAGAAAACCCCAAATAAGGTCACAAAGAGTTGGACACAACAGAAAAATGGCTGAACAACTGATGGAGTGTGGGTGGTTCAGGGAGGAAAGGAAACAGGTATTCAGAGATATGGAGCAAATTTATGCCCCTTAAAGTAGGAGCAGTGGTCTCTACATCCTACCTAAATACTGAAGAACCTACAAAGATTTTTTTTATAAAACTAGAATGTAAGTTCATTGAGGGAAGGTCTATTTCATTTTTGTTTTGTGTACCCAGTGTTTAGAATAGTGCCTCAGTACACGATTGTCGAATTGAATTTTTACCTACTGTAAAGCTTGTCGCGTAACTTGGATAATGGTGTTTTATAAATACAAAATATAGTGATTTAAGGAGACGTTTTCTGAGGTAAATTTTCATTAGCTCCCACACCTTGTTCATCAGAGATTTTAGCTAGAGGACCATGCTCAGTGGAACATTCTCTTACCACCCTGGCAATATGGGATCCCCAGCTTCTGCCTTCACATCATTTCCTTTGGTAATGTTGTTGTTATTGTCGAATTGTGTCCAACTCTCCGTGACCCCATTTGGAACTTTTTTAATATACTCAGTCACCTGAAGGATCTATGATTTCATTATTTATCAGCATGGGAAACTCTCCAAGTGAGTACTCCTCCACTGAGGCTGGTTTCCACACAGATATAACTTAGTAGACAACCCTTAGAGAGTTGTGTCTCACACATAAAGATTAAGTGATTGGCCAGAAAGAGCCATACAGCTAATGAGTAGTACAGATAGGCTTTGAATACAGATTTTCCTGACTCCAAGCCATTACGTATGGCTCTAGCCATTACTACACAGTCTTCAAACTTTTTAAAAATCATATACCTCTATCAGTTAAAAAATTGAGCATGGACCCCCAAGGCATGTGAACTCTTGGAGTTTGCTGAGGTGAGGGAGTAATGAGGTCACTCTTTGGCCTTAGGAAAATCTCCTTGGCAGCCATGTGGAAGACGAATTGGAGAAGGGGCAGACTGGAAGAGTTAGGGGGATCAATCAGGAGGCTTTTGCAGTAGTCCTTGTGAAAAGGGATAAGGGCCTGAACTAGGGTAGTGACCTTGTCAGCAGAGAGCAGGGGGGTAGATTGAAAATAAATGAAAACAGAAATCACACCTGACTAGACATGTGAATCGAGGGTATAAATCTGGTTGAGGATGTTTGATTGACAGTAATGGGGAAGTTTGGAAGAAGGTTGGATTTGGTGGAGATTGGGGTGGGGGAAGGGTACAGAAGATAATGTAGAGATCATGACCCATCCATGCTTGCTCATCCTATGGGACTTACCCTGTTGTTCTCCCCAAAACAAAAAGTGGAGAGAAGGGGCTCCTACTCACAGGACATAGGCTCAGAGTGGAGTGAAGTGCCACCCTGCTGCAGCTGGGTGAACTGGGAGGAATGGGTATGTTGGGAGTGTTTGAGGAACAAAATTTTCCTAATGGCAACCATGCTGCTGCTTCTGTGGGTGGGTGCCCAGTAATGGTTGGGTCACAGATACCAGGAGGCACCAACACCAGCTTAGAAGCGGGGAGTGTGGGAAGAGCTTGAATAGCAGAGAGAGTGTGTCAGTGTTAAGGGGAAAGTGTCTTGGCTGTGTGGAGGTGAGCCCTTGTAACCAGAATGGACTTTGTTTTCTTTGAATGACTCAACTTACCTCATTGAGCTTCCCTGGACGCTGGGGCTTGCTCTTCTGGGGCAGGAAGCCCAGCGACCATGCCAGGGATCAGAGAACTTCCTGTGTGATGAGTCATGGGGCTGGCTGAGGGGAGGTGTGTTAACCTGGTTTACGCTAGGAGGAGGGGCCAAGTCAAGAACCAATCGGCCCTGGTCATTCAGGTGGCGCTTGATGATGTCAAAAACTCTATAAGAGGGGAGAGGACAGCTTGAAGATTCTCTCTCTTCCGGTTGAAGCCAGAGACGCCTACAGCCGAAGCTGAGCTGCCGGTAGCAGAGCTGACTGGAGGCTAGTGGGTAATCTTCTTACCGTAGAGGGGAAGCATGTATACGATTTTGCCTTATACCATCTCGCTTTTCTGTGGCCTCCTGGTTACCCTTGTGAGGCGGACTTATTGGGCCTGGAAGCTTTTGATGAAAATATCAAAATGGGGACGCTGGTTTGTGGGCTTGTTACTGTGGAGTGTAAATACATGCTTTACTTCTCCTGCCTTCTGCCTAGAGAATTCCTTATATCCTGCGGTTCCGGACCTTTTAGGCACATATGAGATTCTCTTTGAAATCATAAATTCTGCCTTCCTAATATAGCCCTGTGATTGGCTAGGATAGAAGGCCAACCATCTCCCCACCCTTTTATTGGTTGGTTGTACATTCCTTGGAGTTACACCATACCTGTTAGATCTCCCCTTCTCACCCTGGACAGAGCACAGTACTACACCATTCTGCCCCTGCCCTTAAGCACAAACCAACAGAAAAGCAAGTCTGCTCAAATGATTAACTCGATGCCAAACCCAGCAGGGTAGAGAGGGGGAAGAATGCTTCATTTGTACTATCTAATCCTAGGGATCACAGCCAGAATTTTTAGGCCAAGGGGATGTGTTCCTGACAGCCCATGATAGAATGTTTACTTTTTCCCTCCCCTTCTTGTTTGTTTGGTTTTTTTTTTTTTTTTTGGTTCACCCAGTAGTAAGTCATTTTTCTCTTATAGCATCTGCTGGGCCATCTGTCTATGTTACATTCTCTAGCATCTATAGAATATTTTATGATTCCCTGGAAAAATCAACCCAAGCCCTAATTCTTCTCCTTCTCCTCTTCCTCCTTCTTCACCTTCTTCCTTTTTCCTTCCCGTTCTCCCTCCTCCTCTTCCTCTCCCCTCCTTTTCCTCCTTCCTTCTCCTCTTCCTCCCCTCCTTTGTCTCTCTCTTCTTCCTTTCTCCCTTTTCTACTCTTCTTCTTCCTCCTCTTCTCTTCTTTCTCTTCTTCTTCTTTTCCTCTTCCTTCTTTTCCTCCTCTTCCTCTCCTTTCCTTTCCTCCTTTTTCTTCCTCCCAACAACAGTACAAGACCCTCTCTCTGCCTTTGGCTAATGAGTTGTAAACCAGTCCCATAAGCCTTTTGAAATCTATGGTTGATCCCTATCAGAGTAAAGGAAGCCCTGAGCTGATTCTCAGGCACCCAGAATTTGTTTCCAGTGTTCAAACAGCTTCAGCTATATCATCTCGATTCTTCATCTATGTACAGCTTTGCTGCTGTATGGCCTTAACACAGCATTGCTGTTAAAAAAAAAAGATAACTGTTTCAGGGAAAAGTTTAGGGTCATTAAAAGCACTGGCCAATTTCCCCAATTCTATACAATTAGATTCAAGAAGCCTTTAGTAAGCATAATGCACCAGGCATTATGTCAAATGTTTGAGATTCAAAAACAAAAATGAGAATACATCCTGTCCTCAAGGAACTTATATTCTTCTTTCCAATATGATCCAACTACTTAATTCCTCCTTTTTAATTCTAGGTCATCATCTAACTGCTGAGTCACTCCCAGATTTACTGACCAGTGTTATAGGCTGCATATCCTATTTCAGGCATTAGATAATCTTCATCTGTTTAATTTTTCTAGCCTGGCCAAACTCTTGAATAATTTTTAATCTTCTTTAGGAGGCTCTGTAACGTTCTGAGGTTTGATGTAATCAGCCCAATGTCTCCTAAAAATATGAACATCTATTGATGGTGAGGGCTCCTCACCATCTACAGTACAATCTCTTTTCCATTTGGACTCAAGGCTAGACTTGCAACATGACTGTGGTGGCTGTGTGATCATGTGATGGACCTGAAAAGAAGGCGGGAAGGTCGGAGGCAGGAATTGAATCAAGGTCTCTCCCACCTCCAGGTTCAGCTCTCTTTCAACTACCCCCACACTACCTGAGTGGTTATATGTTTGTATTTGTTTATTTGCAGCATTGCTGACTCTTACATTAATGTTTCCAGTTTATCATTCTTCCTATGACCCCAGAATAAAAGTCTCCAAGCACTATAGGGGGCTTTCAAGGGCAATTTCTAAGCAAATTGTACCATACTCAGCTTTTCAGATCAAAGTCAGAAGAGGACCAGCCTTTTAGCCTGTAGTAATTTGGAATGTCCCCATGCTACTTTTCATCTAGTACTCCTAACCCAAATTAGTAATATTTCTATAATCTCCTACTAATTATGATCCAGACAATCTTATGGATCATGCTGGTCTCCATGGCCACATTCCTCCATCTTCTGAAATTGAAAGGTGCCAAAGTTCTAGGGTATTCAAGGATCTTCTGAAGCTTCCATTAACTATGTCAGCTCCAAAAGCTTTCTCTACCCACATTCCTGAATTTCCTCTAGCAATGTATGCTTAAGGACTGGATGTGTCCTGGCACATAGAACATTCTTCAGATATTCACAAAGAGATGGCTTAAAGAGCTACCTTCACTCCCGTGCTTCATGTTCCTTTTCAAATAATTCATTTAGAGTCAGTTAAGAGCAAGGGTGAAAACAAGCCCCATCTTATTAAGGAGGAGGTCATATGAGGTCAGAGTCTTGATGCTTTTTATGGACACAATGTGGGCATTTTGTCCTGAAGCACCCATTCATCCGCAGCATGGCACAGGAGTTCTGAAGGCTGGCCTTAGAGTCAGAGGGTTTGAATCTCACCTTTGCTAATTATTCTCTTGTGAGACTGGCTAAATCACTCAAACATTCTAGACTTAGTTACCTAATTTGGTTACCTCCAAGGTCTCTCAAGTGCTAAAATCTGTAATCTCTTAAAATCTTTCAGCTTCCCCAAAACATAGACTGGATCCATGATTTCATCAGCATGAGGATTCCCTCTGTTGATGTGTAATATAATCTCTCCATAGTTTGTCATTGTGCTCACCTCTATCCCAGTGGGATCATCCTGTCCCACTTGATTCATGCATTTTCCATACATCCTCCACTAGGGCCTGGCATGCCAAACTTCTTTGACTATCCTCCTATTGTAGGAAATGGATGGTCTATTCATGGCTTCTTATTCTTGCAGCGTGACTGGTGCACCTGCTTTGCCACTCATTCACCTTCGTGATGTCTTTCAGGACCTTCTCATGCTGCAGGCCCATTCATGCCCCATGATGTGTCTTTCCACTGACCTTTGGGTTACTTGTTGTGTTTCTCCTTATGAGATTATGGTATTCTATGATTCAGAGCCATGCAGTCTATCATTTGGGAGATTATAGTAATTGAAGAGATGGATTTTATAGCAGGGAGCAGTCTGGGATACCTGAAACTATCATACAGCTTCCTAGATGTGACGCAGATCCACCACTTACTCCTACTCCATTCAGGGTTAGCTAATTGTTCGTGTATGGCATTTATCTTTTTATAGCATTTATCTTATATGTTTGTATCTGTACAAGCAAATACACGCACACACATACATGATATCTTGGATAGACGTTGCTTATACACATGTATCTACTGACGGACTAGCTCAATGCGTATCCATCCAGCTGCATGTTATCCACCAGACAATATATTTTCTTCATCCACTTTGTTTTTTCATTGTGGATAGTTAGTGGATAGAGCACATTGTACTTGATGTCAAGAGGAAATTAATTCCATTTCTGTCTCTGATAGTACTAGTTGTGTGATCCTGGACGAGTCACTTAACTTCTATCAGCCTCAGTTTCCTGATCTGTAAAATGAGGATAATAATAGAACTTACCCCCCAGAGTTGTCGTGAGAACCAAATGATATGCTATCTCAGCTGCCACATAAATGTTATCTCTTATCATTATTGTTATGTTTCACTGAGAAGGCTTCGTCATGTTCCAAGCTCAATGCAACTAAAACAATGTCATTTGTGAACACAAACATTTGAAAAGCCTCACCGATGATAGGGAATTCTTTTAATTCGCCTTTGGCCAAGAAAGACATCTTCCCTGATACTGTTAAACACCTTGGGCACATGATGCTATGCTTTACTCCACATCCTTGACCTCATTCAGCAGGTCACTGAACATGGTTATTTCCCAAGGTGTATCTGTCATGGAATCATGTAATGTGAATATGTGCTTCAGAAAAAAACTTATTTCAGGAGAACCATCAGGGCTACATCTTGTCCCTCTCAGCCACAGTCTTGATCTCAAACATCTACATTAATAGTAAGCAAAAAAGAATTTTTGACTCTGTTTCCAAATCAGTTGATATAGATAGAAAACAGGACCGGGATGATAATTATCCTAACTGCTAAAGCCACGAAACAATCAGAGAAAAAACTGAGGAGGCAGAATACGAGGACATCTGTGAATGAGACATTAAGCATCCCAAGGCAGTTCTTCAGAGTCTAAGATTTCATGACCCAACCCTAGGATATGTTATCCAGTCATCCAGGTCTGGGCCTGCCTCCTTTATTTCTGATCATCTTTCCTAGAAGGCTGAAGAATTGCAGGACCAAGTAAGTCTTTCCCTTGAATTCTTGAAGCTCTATTGTTTGTCAAAATATTAGGAAATCTAATTTTATTTTTTTCCACTTCACAATTGACTTGGGCTTCCTCCATAATGTCCCTCCTTGCTTTCTGACATCCACAAATATTTGTTTTGTACTCTGTAACTGGCCTCATTCCAATTTCCCTTCACATTTCTGATCTAGTTGAATTCATGTCAGGGTAATTTAGAGAGGAAGCTGGTGTTGGCCAGCTGTCCCCAAACTCCATAAAATGTCCTTTCCTCTCATCTGCCATAAGCATAAGTGCCTGATGTTAGCTCCTTCTCCAGAAGTGGGATGGATAAATAAATGGGCTGAGTTGAATAGATCAGGTGATTTGTAATGGTTGCTATTGCCCCAGAGTATTATATGAGATTAAAATTATCTGAAGGTTTTCATTTATGACCCCAGCAGTGTGGCTCCCCGGAGCTCCTCATGTCTATCAGATCCATTTAGCCTCTCGGTTTAGAAGGCTGCGACAGCTGAGTTTTAAAGAAATTAATTTGGAGAAAATGATTCCTATCTCTAAGGACAAACCCTAAACTCTACTAAGCTCATGGCAAAAAAAAATCCACATGCAAATGTCCCTAACTTAATTCCTTCTCTCCTAGTATGAATGTGACAGAAATTTGGACTTGCCAACATCTGTTCCTTTGACTCAGCTGATTCTGATTCTGTTCATCTCAACAATTCATTCACTGCTCCCTTATTGTCTCCTCCTAAATGATGACTCTCATCTGTTCCCAAAGAAAGTATACCAGTAAGGATGGACACTGGAGATTCTTCCAAGATTTTCTTCAACTCTTTAATACCTCATCTTCCCATGTGTCTCTCCTTTCCCCCAAATGGGCATATTCCTATATATTTGAATACACAAAGGTTCTGTGATTGTGCAGATGTGGGGGACTCCAGGTGTCCCTGCACCAATGGAGAGTGTACCTCAACTTGTGTATGATAAGTGCTATGAAGTGATCCAAGGCTCACAGAGGTCTACGCAAGGTCACATGTCTAGAAAGTTTCAGAGGTAGGAATTAAATTTTTCTTCCTGACTACTTACCATGCTATACTGCATCTGTGTTGCTATATACTGTTATATATGTAGCAGCATGGCACAGGGGAGGAATAGTTGTTCTCAAAATCATCCCAGGAAGACCTGGGTTCCAGTCATGCCTCTTACTCAGACTAGCTGTGATCCTGTGACCCTGGACAAATCACTTAACCTCTTAGTCCCTCAGGCAACTCTGTAAGACAGTAAGTGGCAAGGCAGGTGCAGATCTGTATTCATGGAGGGAGTTTCTTCACTGGGGAGTTCCCTGTGCCAGTGAAAACTAAGTCTGGACCCCAAAACAATTCTGCTTCTCCAGGTACATTTTGAGAGGCAAAACAGAGTAGTAGATAAAGTGCTGGATTTGGCGACAAGGAATCCAAAGTTCAAATTCTGACCCCTACTAGCTGTGTGACCCTGGTTAAGTCACCATCTGTACCAAGATGGACTCTAAGGTCTCTTCCAGCTCGAAATCTATGATCCTATGATCTGGCCAGCCTTCACTAAAGCTTCTCTTGATTTTAACCTTCTTAGTGCTATGGAAGTGACCCAGAGTTTTTTTTTAAAGCTCATTAAATGAATCCAAGATCATTAAATGAATCCACAATCTAGAAGAGCCAGCCGAGCGGTATAGACTTAACTGGCACACCTGGTGATAGACTGCATGTTGGTTGTGTGAGGACCAGCCTCAATAATTCAGAGTGGCTCACCACCAGCTTGGCCACAGAGTGACAGATGTTTAAGAAACAACAACTCTTGCAGGACAACCATCTACTACCAACCACCTACCATGTTAGAGAGAGCATCAGGCAACTCTCTAAGACCAAAACTTACAGACAGATTGGGATCTCTGTTTGTGGATGGAGCTCCCTTACTAGGAAGAGTTGTCACTGATTAAATTACAGGCTATTGGTATACATACACACACACACACACACACACGTGTGTGTGTGTGTGTGTGTGTGTGTGTGTGTGTGTGTAGTGGATAAAGCACTAGACTTGGTGGGAGGAAGACTGGAGTTTGAATTTTTCTCAGGCTATTTGTGTGACCCTGAACAAACAATTCACTTCCTGGCCTCAGTTTTCTCATCTATAAAATGAGAATAAAACATATCACCTCCCTTATAGGTTGTGTATGAGAATCACATGAGGTAATTCGTGTAAAAAGTGCTGTGTATACCCTAAAGCATTATATAAACTAGAACTAGAACATCTTGTAGACATCTTTTTTTTGGAGGGGGAAAGACAGGGCAATCAGAGTTAAGTGACTTGCTCAAAGTCACACAGCTAGTAAATGTGTCAAGCATCTGAAGTCAGATTTGAACTCAGGTCTTTCTGAATAAATGCTAATATAATAGCAGCCAGCATTTACGTTATTGTTGTTTAGTCATGTCTAACTCTTTCTCACCCCATTTGGGGGTTTTCTTGGCAGAGATACAGGAGTGGTTTGCCATTTCCTTGTCCAGCTCTTTTTATAGATAAGGAAACTGAGGCAAACAGGGTTAAGTGACTTGCCCAGGGTCGCATAACTAATAAGTGTCTAAAGTCAGATTTGAACTCAGGGAGAGGAGTCTTCCCAACTCCAGAGCTGGTGCTCCATCCTCTAGCCACCTAGCTGTTTCTGTTAGAAATGGCGATGATAGTGATGATGACCGCAGTGATGGCGATAATTACGTTGATGATGATGACAATATGACCAATCTATAGTCGCATAACTAGAAATTGTCAGAGGAAGGAGTCAAGCCCTGTCTCCCTGATTCCAAGTTTGTCACCTTTCCACTAATAGGACATTACCTCACCAAATCAAAGGAACTTGACTAACACAAAAGGCTTAGGCTTCATAAGCTGTCTGCTTGCATCATAAGTGCCCCCTCCAGCCCCAGAGTTATTCCTTCTCCCTTTCTTCTCCCTCTTCACATCTTTACAGCATAAAAAAGGCAGAAGGGTGTGGGAATGCAAGCCCTATCATTACCAAGATACCAAAGTGGAAACAAGAAGCGGGAAGGCTCCTTTGGGCTCCTTCTGCCTGTCATACCTCTCCTTCTATTGTTTGCTCCCTACACAGTCACTGCTTACACTCACTCTGAAAAGGGTGCTTTAAAAGAATTTTAAAGTTGCTTTTCATGAAGAAAGCAAGCTCAGAATTCAGGCTTAAAATTTCGGGTTCAATTTAACTAAAGCTGGGCTGAGGGCTTGGGCACACCACAGCTGTCATGTGAAAAGGCAGAGCTGATTAGTATTCGTAAGCTATGGGGTTCTGACTCACATGAACTTTCATGGTCACTGTCATCTCCCTGAAGGATCTGGGGAGTCTGTGACAAGATGAACTTGGCATTCCAAGGGGATGATGTGACCTCAGAGGAATTCGTATTCCATACACACCATGTAGTGGCATAGCGGCTCCTCGGTAACATGTCTGAGAGAATGACACGGCATGACCCAGAAGCAGAGATTTCAGGCGTGGGGAGGAAGTGCAGTGGAGCAGAGGGGAGCATAGCTGTGTCCAGCTTTGTGCCTTCACTGTTGGATTTAGAAACCCTAGGCTATCACCATAAGGACCAGAGGAAGACTCACTGCACCTGTCAAATTGGCTCTGTTTCTCACCTCTTCTTCGACATCCTCTGATACTAATTATGAAGAAGATAGTTTCATGTCATTGAAAAAAATAAAGTACTATTAAAATTCTCAGAAAAAAAGAAGTTAGGAGGGTTGTGTTTAGGTTAAGAACTTTCTATTCTTCCATCTGTACTGAAATGATGATCTTATATATATACATATATATACACACGTAATACATATATACATATGCATGTAAATCAGACCTTTTATATACCTATTGTACATATAATGTGTATATTTTATATGTATATACATGCATATGCATATTTTATACGCATTTAAATAGATAGATGATGGATACATAGATAGGTAACTTCAGTAACCCTGTGATTACTAACATCAAACATCACATAATAATAATAATGATAGCTGGCATTTATATAGAACTTTCAGGTTTGCAAAACACTTTACTTTCTTTGCCTCATTTCATCTTCACATCAACCCTGTGAGGCTGATTCTATTATCATTCCCATTTTACAGATGAGGGAACTGAGGCTGAGAGAAATCAAGTAACTTGCCCAGGGTTGCACAGCTAGTAGCGTCTGAGACAGGATTATAATTAGAGTTTGTCTATATCTGGCTCCTGAGCCATCTAGCCAGACCTATGCCTTCCGGAATATAAAAATGCCCAACTGTACCATTTCACACATAGTTTCAAGTTACCAATGTGCTCTCAATTGCCAAATTTTTTTTCTCAGTCCTTGTACCTCTTGGCTGCTGCATTTGATGATGTCCACCTGACTCTGCTCTTGAACTCTCTCTTCTCTCGAGCTTCGTATGACACTGCTCTCTCCAGTTCTCCTCCTACTTCTCTGACCACTGTCCTCAGTCTCCTTTGCTGGATCTTTATCCAAGTCACACCTGCTACCTGGGGAGGGGTGTCCCCAAGCTCTCTGTGCTGGGCCCTCCTCTCTTCTTCTTCCTCTATGCTAATTCACTTGATAAGCACATCAGCTCCCATGGATTCATCTATTGTCTCTATAAAGATGATTTTCAGATGTATTTGTCTAGCCATAACCTTCTTCCTGACCTCAAGTCTCACATGTACAACCATCTATTGGACATCCTGAACCAGAACATCTTGTAGACATCCTTTTTTTGGAGGGGGAAAGACAGGGCAATCAGGGTTAAGTGACTTGCCCAAAGTCACACAGCTAGTAAGTGTGTCAAGCATCTGAGGTCAGATTTGAACTCAGGTCCTTCTGACTCCAGGGCCAGTGCTCTACTCACTGCGCCACCTAGCTGCCCTGACTTGTAGACATCTTAAGCTCAACATGTTCAAAATAGAACACACTGTTGTTCCCCTAAAACCCTCTCCTCTTCTGGACTCCTCTATTAATGTCAGGGGCACTGCCATCCTCTGAGGCATCCAGTCTTCCAATCTCAGTTGTAGGTTCCTCACTCTCTCATCACCCACATCTGATCAGTGGCAGAGTCTTGTCATTTCTACCTTTGTTACATCTCTCCTGGATAGCCCCTTCTCTCCTCTGGCACTGCAGAGTGCCCGATACATAGTAGGTGACATATAAATGCACTTTCCCTATAGGTGTTAAAGCACCTATGTTATTGCTGGGGGTGTTACTATGTCCATTTTGTAGGTTAGGGAAAAGGCTCAGATGGGTTTTGGAAATAGCCTCTCTCTGATCCTTATGGAGACAGTCAGTGGCACCATGAGTAATGATGGATCTCTGATGTCATTAATGTGAATATTCCTTCCAAAGATACACCCATAGCCCATCTAGTCTTTCTCATCCAATGGAACTCCAGCCCATATGATTGAGAAGAGGCTCTCCCTCCCAAGAGGGGTCTACCTTGTGTTTCAGGGCCTTCCTTTGGATTTCCTGGCACTTTGCAGTATATGGAGTCATGGCATAATGGGCAACACCATAATAATGGTGCGATCCGTTGGTTGCCCCCTGTTCTTGCTACATGAATGCCCTTTTTCTTTCCTGGTTCTATGTCTCTGTGATGGCCCCTTGTAAGCCATTTCTGCTGTCCATTTCTTTACTGGTATTGTGCTGTAGTCTACTCACATCTACCCAAAGTTTCTCCATTGTCTCCAGGCTAACCTGAAACCTTAATTCTCCAGTGAACTAAATAAATTGGTGCTGCTATTAAGAGTATATTATTTGATAAATGATCTGGTAGAGTGAAGGAAAAACCATGGACAAAGAACTTCATGGCACTGACCCCAGAGCCAAAAGCCCTGGGTTCAAATGCCACCTTTGACAATTACTACTTGTATGACCTTGGGGAGATCGCTTCTCCCCAGTCCTCCTATTCCTGGGTCTCAGTTTCATCATATACAAAATGAGAAGGGTGGAGTAGATGGCTTCTAGCTCATATCTATGATTGGATGGTTCTAAGTGTAAGAGCTTGGGCTTGGGCTGAGTCCTTCAATGTTAAGAAGTCCATATAGTTTGAATTATAAAATGGTTGTATGAGGTGGGGCTTAATGGAGAGAGCTTGGAAGGATTCCCCAGAAAGAGGAAGGCAGAAGGTGATTCAGTGAGAGTGCACAGGAAAGAAAGAGTTCTATGGTAAGTGCCAATGGATGGGATGTGTCCCAGCACGGAGCCCTGATAGGAGAGGGGCCATATGCACTAGCCTGGGTCCTTACATCTCTCCTCTATACAGGGTACCGGAGGTTCCAAAAGCCTGAGAGTGGTTTTAGATATTAAAGTTTAAACATCCAAAAGCTTCAAGCTATTAAAACTATTAAAGACATTACGAATTGGAGAACGACCAGAGGAGAGCAACAAAGATGTTGAAGGGCATCTGATACATGTCATTGGGGAATCAGTTGCAGGAACTGGCTGTTCAGTCTCAGAGGCACAAATTTTTGAAGATCTGTGATATAAAAAAGAGATTATATTTGTTCCATTCAGCCCCAAAGGGCAGAGCCAAGAGTAAGGGGTAGAAACCTCAAAAAGGCCAAATGAGACTGGATATCAGGACAATTGTCCCTGAGTAGAAGGAGCTGTCCTTGGTCATGCAGGATTCCCTCTCTTCGGGGGCCTTCCATAGGAGGATCAGGTATACTGTAATGGGGATTCCTTTTTGTGTATAATCTAGACTAAGTGATAGCTAAGGTCCCTCCCAACCCTAAAAGTCTAGTGATTTTGAGGCTGGGGTATTCCATGATTCACAGGCATAGATTATCACTAAAAGAACATTGGTATTAGGAAGACAGGTCTTTGTTTTTGGGAGAAGTTGAGGTGACTAAATACACTAAGCAATATCTCTATGTAGCCCAATAGGTAATCTTAACCTACTCTTTTCCTCCCATTCAATTCTGAACCTTCTGCAGTTCATTGCCCATCTCCAGTGTCTGTCCAAGGTATATGGGTCAATCAATCAATAAACATTTAAGTGCCTACTATGTGCTAGAGTTTAGTTAGAGGGATATTGAACAAAGTCATCACTTTTGTTGGACTTTTCAAGGAACCTTCTACAATTTTAACACATCCATGGGTGACAGGCTCGAAAGGAAAGTCTTTAAGGCACCATATTGAATGTTATAACTGCCTGGACTCAACTAGTGTCTCTAGAATTTTAAATGGAAATGAATAAAACCTCACGTGAGTGACAGGGAGGAAGGGCCTCAGCTGTAGAGGCTCCTGGATCCCCTCAGCGACAAGTTTCAGTATCATAATGGGTAAGATGGATCCTCCTCTCTCTCCAAACAGAACCAAAATGTCAAAGGAGTTCTGACGGTTCTATTCTCGACACTGCAGTAATTGCACAGCTCATGTGGGCATGGAAATGGATTTGAGGTAGAAAATTTCATTTGGCCTGTTGCTTTCTGCTCTCATGCCTGATGCCAAGAAGCTTGCTTCCTTCAGCAGTTCAGGAGAAGATACTGATGGGCCCCCAGCCAGAAAAGCTGATAAACTAAGCAGCCCCCATGAATGGGTGGGCAGTGTAATCAAAGGAGGAGCTGTCCTCCAGCCTTACTAAGTCTTCCTTAATCATTACCATGTTGATGCAACTCCAAAAGTGGTAGCTGAAACTCCAGCCTACATTTACTGACTCTATGCAATTTGCTGTGCTTAGGGGAGGGGGATTGTAGAAACAGAAACACAACTTGGTCATTGTTCTCCAGGCTACAATCTAATGATGACAGTGTGGTAGGACTAGTTAAGAATGATGATGATGATGATGATGATAGCCATCATTCATACTGCCAGGAGCTATGATAAGTGCTGTATAGTTATCTCATCTGATCCTAACTCTGGAAGGTAGGTACTATTATCATCCTCATTTTATAGATAGGGAAACTGAGGCAAACAGAGGTTAAGTGATTTACCCAGGGTCCCACAGCTGGTAAGTGTCTGAGGCTGGATTTGAACTCAGGTCTTCCTAATTCAAGGTCCAGAAGTCTATGTACTGCGCCAACAAGCTGCAGAAATAACTGAGATACTAGAGAGAATTAAGAGATCCATACAAAATGTTATAAGAAATATGTTATATTGTATTATACATGTTATATGGAGAGACAGAGACAGACAGACAGACAAAGATAGAGAGAGAGAGAGAGAGAGAGAGAGAGAGAGAGAGAGAGAGAGAGAGAGAGAGAGGGAGAATTTGAGAATTTTTCCCTGGAGGGAGGAGATTGGGTCTGGGAAGGCTTCCTGAAGTACATGGATCTGAGAGAAAACCAGGAGAAAAAGTGGTGTGAAGAGAGTCCATTCTGGTCATGGAGGATTCATAAGGAAAGGAGCAGAGACAGAAGAAGCCAGGGCAAGAATGGGAAGATGGAGAGCAGGCCATTTTGGCATCAACACAGAACAGATGAAGGGGAACGTTGTAAGCTAAGGCTGGATGAGGAGTTGAAACCAGAATGTAGAAGGCCTTGAATGTAAAAGTCAAGAGCCTGGCTTTTATTTGGTAGGAAATGAAAAGCCCAACAGGAGGTTCCAGGGTCATAGAATCAGTTCATTTCAAGCTGGATGAGACTGTAAAAGCCATCCAATGCAACTTCCTGATTTTACAATTCCTTCCACTAGGATGATGGGAATAATAAAGGACCCACTTCCCAGTTGTTGTGAAGATAAACAAGATATTCGTAAAGCACAATATGAATGCTGTTATTTTTATATGATTATTAAGCCTTAAAGTGCTGTATTATTATTGTGAATTCTGGGTAATTGAGATCATTTGAACTAAATCATAGTCTGAAAGGCAATGGAACTCTCAGCTTGAGAGGCCACTCTGATGGAGGTAAATAACTGGATGGCACAAAAAGTATCCTTCCTGCTTCAGGCTCCTGGCAGGGCTCTGATGAGATGGGGCCAGATATGAGTGAAAAGAATAAGATGAACAGTCATGAGGTGTGGCTACACTCTGGTGACTAAAGATGGGACCTGACTATTCATTTAGTCTCAGTTTCCTGATCTATGAATTGGAGGTGGTGCATGCTGCCCAACCACTGGCTCTGGAGTCAGAAGAACTGGGTTTGAATCCCACTTCTCATTGACCTGTGTGATCTTGGCAAGTCACTTAACTGTCTCAGTTTCCTCATCTGTAAACAGAGGAGGTTAGACAAGATTGCTTCCAAATTCCCTTCCCTTCCCTTCTAAACATATTATCTTAGGAGTCTAAGATCCTAAGTTTATGAAACTTTGGTGGCCAATAAAAATGAAGAACAGCTTTAGACTGAAATCAAGCTTCCCAAATGGTGACTGTCACTGGCCCCAGGGGGATGGTACCAGGTTAGATTCTCAATCAGCCAAATCATAAATTTCAACAAGTCTTTGTTAAGTGTCAGACGCTAAATGAAACCATCCTTACCCTCAAGAAACTTACATTCTCTTGGCAAAAAACAACATTTATACAGATCAGTAAATAATACAAAATAATAAGAAATCATTCCCAGAGGGATGAGGAACCTCGAGCATTGTGAGGAACTAGAAAAGACTTCTTTAAGAGGCAACACCTAAGCTGAACTTTGATGGGATTCCATAAGGCACCAGAAAGTCTGGAGAGCATTCAGAGCATGGAGGAAATGGCAGTACAAAGACATGGTGGTAGGACGATAGTGTATTATGTCTGACAAACAGCAAATAGTCTCTGAATGTAGAGTACATGAGGGCCAATCATGGGAAATAAGTCTGGAAAAATAGGTTAGAGCCAGTAAAGCTATGGAGCAGTTTTTAACTGGATTTTTTGAAAAATGTTAAATGTTTTCCATTTTGATTTTTACAAATTTTCCATTCAAATGGGTCCAATATTCTTGATATCTGAAAGTCCCTGTGTTAAAACCATTAGAGCTTAGGTTTTGAAGATTGCCTGGTCAAGCATTAAGACTTGCCAAAAGAAACTCCAGTGATTTGGGCTTCTAGCAGAAGGCCCATGGAGATCCTGTGTAAGAAATGCAGGGTATCTAAGGAAACAGGGACTGCCTAATAATTTCAGTTGATTTTCTTAGCCATAATTTCCTGTTTTTTAAGTGTATCAGAATTCTAACTGCCCATCTGCTCACTAATACTACAGATGTTAATGTATTCAACAATCACTTTGTAATGGGTATTGATTGATGGAGGCTTCATTTGGAAGGGAAACAACACTGTGCACACTGACTGTCTGTTTTTCTCTTTTGGGGGAGATCATGGCCAATCCGTGACATCACTGATGTCAGGACACTCCCCACCAAAGCAAGCTTCAACCCTTTTATCACTTCTTAATGGGTATAATTCTTGTCCATATCTTTCCTCCTTTCAAACTGACATCTTTTGCCTTTTTAAATCATCACAATCATTTCTGTCTAAAACCCACCTTTCTCCTTTCTACCAACAACAAAAAAAAGTTAAGAAAAATGATGGAAAAATAGACGTAGTAAATGCACTTATTACTATCTACCTCGGCAACTTCAGCAGCTTCCTTATAGGTCTTCCTACCACCAGCCCTTTCTGCTCCCCAAACCATTCACCATATCCCTTTCAACATAATCTTTTTTATTCCCACATCTGACTATGTCACTCTCCTGCTAAAAAACAAAACCAAAATAAAACAAAATTCAATGGCTCTCTATTGAGGTAGCTGGGTGGCACAGTGGATAGAACACTGGAATTGGGGTCAGGAAGACTTAAGTTCAAATCTGGCGTAAGAAACCTACTAGCTGTGGGACCCTGGGCAAGTCACTTAACTTCTGTTTACCTCAGTTTACTCAACTGTAAAATAGTTATAAGTATCATCTACCTCTCAGGGTTAGTATAAGGATCAAATGACACAATACTTATAAAGTACTCAGCACAGTAGGCACTTTATAAATGTTCATTCCTTCCCTCCCCTTCCTATGGCCTACTGATTCAAGTCCAGACTCTGCTGCTCATGTGTATAGCCTTTCATAAACTCGGCACCCTCTGCCTCTATCGTTCTTTTAGCACTTCTCTTCTCACTCTATACTTCCAATGAATTGGACATTTCATCCACAGAATCCCAATATTGGACATTGAGAAAGGGTCTATGCAGACGTGGCTCCAATCCACACATGAAAAGAATCCCCACTCTACCTGATAAGTGGTCAGCCAATCCCTACTTGAAGACCCCTGAGAAAAGGAAGCCCAACACCTCTCAGGGCAACTCATTCCACCTTGGACAGCTCACACTGTTATGAAGTGTTTTTCCTTACACCAAGCCTAAATTTTCCTCTTTTACACAATGCTCCTCTTTCTGCCTTCTGGGACCAGACAGAATGTGTAATTCCTCTTCCATCTGACAGCCCTTCAGGTACCTGTCTACCACACATGGCACATTCAAACCTCCACACCCTCACTCGCACAAGCCATATCCTATATCTGCAATAGGCCCTCCCTTAATACCTCTTCCCTGTTGAATTCCTATCTACCCTTTAAAGCCCAACTCAAACTCTATTTCCTCCAGAAAGCCTTCCCTGATTCCCTCAGTATGAAATGACCTTCCAAGTCAGAACACACATAGCATTTTGTTTTGTAACCCTTTAATGTATACATCATAATATTAAATATATTTATTTTTCATTACTGGTGTTGCATATCCCCTAACTGACTATAAACTCCTTGATAGAAGGGACCAAGCCTTTTCTAAACTTTGCATGTGTGTCAGCAAGCACCCTGACACATCCAGGATGGGCTCCTAGCACAGGTTCTTTGATCTGCTTTTATAAAGGAAAGACAGCTTCAAAGGGGTTAACAATCCAACTTCAGTTAAACAATGCAGACTTTATTGTATCCAACCTTCTCACGAGGGTTGCTGAGCACCAACTCCTACAGCATTCCCTAATCACCCTTCTGCAAGGATCAGCGAGAAAGGGAGGGGGGGCAACTCCCCCTGTGTCTAGATGGGGCCAATAGAGACAGGCACAACTCGTGCATTCCCCTAAATCCTTTCAAGCCTCAATGGAGGCCAGTTAAAGCACACACAGATTCCCCCCAAGCCTTGATGGGGGCTGGTCAAGCCACACACAACATCCTAGATTGGGCATTTCAACCCTAAAAGTTCCCCACTCACTGACCAGTGCCCACCTGCTTTATACTTATACTCCACCCCTCCAGGGTCCTGACCTTTACAATCTAAACAGGTGACAACTGGCCCTTACAATCTATAGGGTGGTGGGGGGAGATGTTTTGAGCCATAGAATATCTAACACCTGGGAACAAGAGATCGCTATGGCCATAGATCCTGGAAAACAAAACTCCAAAAAATACTATCACTTATGCTTACAGCATGTCATCCAACATCCAAGATAGTTGTCATCAACACAGTGGTACCTTAATAAATATTTGGCATGTTGCATGGTGTAGTATGTTGTAGTAAAATATGCTTTTTCCTCTGCCCATCTCCAACTCAAACCTTCCCCAGGAAGAATCAGGGCATTTAAAAAGCATGAGTAAGTTCTCCAGGATGTCAGCTCTATGTTTTACAAAGTTTTCCTTCTTAGGTGTTTTATTCAGTCTGACACAAGACCTAAATTTGTGTGCTCATGCGTATGCTGGGCATACTCTATGCAAAATTTGTGGTCTTCCCGTTAAGAGTATATCTCCCCAAGGAGTGATCTGCCCTTTGGCCTCCAAACTAGAGCTAACGGTTTTTAACTAAGTTTCATGACACTACATCTTTTTCATTGCTGACTTAGAAGCCCTCAAATTAACTTACTTTACATCATAAAAATAAGATGTTCATTGTGGTTTTATAGGATCTAAAGTACTTTGCAGACAGAAAACTCATTATTCCTCCAAACGTCTCTGGGCTGTAAATAGGAGGCAGCCATTTTATAGTCTAAAATTTGATTATAACTCCTTATTTCATAAATGTTGAAAATGGGCACAAAAATGAGGTAACTTGACCATAATCACAATAAATGAATGATTTTTCTCATTTGTAAACCACTAAAAATTGTTGTGACTGCAGTCTAAATAGAGGCTAATTTCCATAGGAATACAGATTCTTAATCTTAAAATTAAATATAACAATTCCTGAATTAAAGTTCTATTTGTTGTATTGTGGAGAGTAATAAGTAAGAATCTTTGTCATAATTACAGCCACAGTATGAGTATGTGAAATATTGCAGAAACCCTGGTTGCCATGGGAGAAGGAGCAGGAAAGAGATGTGAGCTAAAGAAGGAAAGAGAAGAAGGAATTGTGAATAGGGCCATAGATTGGAACTGGGAAGGGGAAATCTGGGAAAACCTGAAGAGCAGTTGAAGAAAGAGAAGGCAGTGTGGTATTGAGAGGGTGGTAGGTGACATCTTTTACTTCCATGCTTCATTGGAGTTTCTCATTTGTTACATGTTGTAATATGTCCACAGCTACCATATGCCTCTCTGTTGCCCTCTGGGTGGTATTCATTTTTCTTTATTTGTAAGCTATTAAATTTCATGTCTTGCTGCCATATAGCAATACCTACAAAATGTTGGTAAGAACAAGGTCAGTTTTTGTTTTCATGGGACACTTAGGATCATTAAAGATCTGTGCAATTCTCAAAGACAATCCAGCCCACCCTCCTCTTCCTGTTCAGCTCTGATTAGAACCAATTGATTGATGTCCCCAATCTACCTAGTGATGGGCAAATTCTGTAGTTTGTTTATCCATGTGCATGTCATAATATGACCTATAAGTATTTTTCATCCACTAGGTCTTTTCTGTGTGGATGGTCAAGCCAATCTCCTTTGAGTGAGTCCAGATCTCTTCCAAAAAGCTCTCTAATACCCTGGGGCTTGACACAAATAACATAATGTCATCTACAAAGAGGAACATCTGGAAGACCTGATCATTGACATGAAACTTCTCCTCAGCATTGATTCTGTGTTAGATTTTTTCCCATGACAGTGGTGAATATATTTGACTGGCAAACCTCTCATTTTAGGCCTCACCTGATGTTTGTGATCAAAGAGAATAGCCTGTAATATCTTTCAAGATGTCTTGAATGATTTTGATGCAAAGATTGGAGACACCTTATTGTAAAGGAGCCAGCAGGGTTAGCTTTAGTTATTCTCCCAAAGTGAATGAGATAATATTTATGAAGAAGCATTTGGCACAGGGCCTAGCACATGGTAGTTACTATATAAATGCTTATTCCCTTTCTCTTCACGTTTTGGCAAGCAACAAACAAGCAGCACAATGATATTTTATATTCTTTACATCTTTCAGTTAGTTGCAAAATGGTTTTTTAAAAGGTTGTTGAATGCAGCTTTCAAAACCCTACTTGTTCCCTACTGATACCCTCATCAAGTACACCCTTTATTTATGAATAGATGAACCTTATAAGAATTCATACAGATTGGAGGGTAGGCATACAGATGTTCTCCCAGCCTTCTTTTGGAGGGGCATTAAAAAGGTCCAATATTTTTTCTACCCCTTTTTATCATCCCTTCTTTCAGATACCTTGGATATCAGTCCTTTAATGTCTTCACAATTGTGTCACATCCAGCAGAGATGGGGGAACACAGATCCCCTCTTCATATATTTGGTCCAATCCAGCTGTTTTTCCCATCTTGGTTCCCTTCAGCACCAGTTTTACCTCAACTATAAGCATATCTGAAACCAAGTTGTTATGGTTTAATGATGGTGGTTCTGCTATTCGTCATGCACGAAAAGAAGTTTGTTACGATGATTCTAACAAATCTTTTCTATTTTATTCTGTGTTCCTCTTTCCATTTTCATCCTTAAATGCCTCTTGAACAATTTTCCTTAGTTGGATACCTTGCTACACTTTCTTTAAACTGGTTTCACCCTCCATCAAGCTTCTACATGCTTCATGAAATGATCTTGCTCATAACCATGCATCATGCTTCTTCCTAAGAATCTATAAAAGAACTTGCATTTATATTCAGTGTTGCCTTTGGAAGCTGTGATGTAAATAACTATAAGCCCTTTGCAAACTTGAAATTATTATTAAAATGTGAAGTCTTATTATTAAAAAGGATTTAAGGAAAAGAGAGGGTTCAAACAAAAGGCTCTCAGGAGGTTAAGACTAAAGAGGGGAGAAGGTAAAGGACTTAAGACGAGAGGAGAAAATAGAACTCAAACATGAGAAGGTATTTGGTAGGGAAAATGGGAAAGGAAAGTAGTCAAACAAGGTCAAGGTTATTGAGAGGAGGGCAAGGAAATTGGGTATAACTCAAGGTGCTAATGAGTTGAGAAGCAAAGCAACAAACATAGAATCAAGAATTGGAATTGAGATGCCTTCCCAAAAGCAATTCTCTATGCCAATTCTCCAACACAGAGACTAAAAAGAAAAAAGAGAACTGAGGTTGTCACTTTAGCAAATATGGAGAGTAAGTATTATTTTGGATTGAACTGCATTAAAATGTACAGTCCTTAATTGTGCACAAAGTGCCCAATAGTCTTTTTCCTAAGAGGAAAGATGCATGGGCATCAAGAAGGAAGGAAGGAAGGAAGGAAGGAAGGAAGGAAGGAAGGAAGGAAGGAAGGAAGAAAGGAGGGAGGGAGGGAGGGAGGAAGGAAGAGGAAAAGAAAGAAAAGGAAGAAAGAAAAGCAAAGAGCCCAGAACCCTTGGAGAAAGAAACAGAATAAAAGTCTCTTCCTAATCAGGAGATAGCTAGATATTCTGGAGAGGAAGCAACTGTTTATCCTCCAAAGAATGATGGTAGGTGAGACACCATCCAGTAAGGTCATATGGAAGAAGACACATAAAGGTAGTTGGTGCCTTCCTACAAAAGCAATCCTGAGACACTTGTAAACCCCCAAACAACAAAATAGATGTCTCTGTCTCCCTGGAATATGTATGTAAGATATGACAGATCCATCCAAGAGTTGTAAAGACAGATAACTGCCACCCATTTCTGGTGATTCGCATGTACACAAGTGACCCTGCCAGAAGGACTCTAGAAACCTTCCTGAAGTCTTGAGTAAGAAGCTGAAGTCCATAGGGGCACCAGGGGGTGATTGCAGTACAGGTCTCCATCAAAAGAAGACAAAGGATCTGTAAGAGAGGCAGATTTGGGGATTAAGCAGCTGGTTTAAAAGAGTGTCTAAGAAAAGAATTTGGATCTCTGGATCACAGAAAAAAATACAGGAATTACAGGGTCCTGACCAAGGATAGTCAGGCTAATAACTAACAAAGGCTAGAAAGAATGGGGTCTTGCAAATCTAATCAAAGGGATTTTTTTAAAAAACTGAAAACACAAGAGAAAGAAGCTGCTTATTTATATGTACTAAGCTAGATGCCACAGGGGCAGCGAGGTGGCATAGTGGATAGAATGCCAGGCCTGGGGTCAGGAAGTCTCCTCTTGGTAAATTCAAATCCAGCCTCAGACACTCACTAGCTGTGTGACCCTGGGTGAGTCATTTAATCTAGTTTGCCTCAATTTCCTTATCTGTAAAATAATCTGGAGAAGGAAATGACAATCCACTCCAGTATCTTGGCCAAGAAAACCCCAAGCAGGAACACTAAGAGTTGGACATGATTAAAAAAACAACTCTCAGCACCACAGTAAATAGTTACACCATAGAAGAAATACCCAGAATTTCAAAAGTAACAAAAACTTGGAAGGAAGGCAGTTAAAAAATCTGTGGTATCAGAAGTGTGTATGCAAATGAACAGTGCCTGGATAACAAGAAGAACGATGATGCCAATGTGAGGAGGCCAATTGGGTCTAGTACATGTCGCTCAGGCTTGGTGGGATGAGATCCAGGACTGATTCACTGCTCTGAGAGGATGGACCTTATTCAGAGGAAATGAGAGAGGTTAAAAGGGGGCAGGGAAGAAGGGAGGGAGTAGCATTTGATATTCTAAAAATATACCCATGTAAGGAAATAAAGGAACCAGAGGGAAAAGCATAGTGGAGAGTATTTAGGTGAAAATCAATGAAGGTGGGATGGAATGAGATCAAATGAGATGATGTACATGAAGTGCCTTTAAAACCTTAAATCGTCAGATGAATATTAGCCATTATTATTATTGTTGTTATTAGTTAGAAACAGAAGTGATCATGTTGTTAAGTGTACCACAAAGCATGTGGAAATAAAGAATAGATGAAGAGATCAGGAAATAGCTTGGCACGCTAGCCTGGCACAGGAGCTTGGCACAGGAGTGATGGGGGCCTTCAATTATCCAGACAACCACTGGAACTCTCTCTGCCAAAATACACTAGCTAATTATTCCTTGACTCACCATATGATAATTTCGTCATTCTAAAGGTAGAGAACCAATAAAGGTAAATTCTGTTATAGATTGATTCATACTCAGGAGGAAGAGCTCATTTCTGTGTTGGAAATTATGAAAAGCTTGGATAGAAGTAACCTTTGTATCTTTGAATCTGGCTAACAAGGTAGAGGAGCACCAGGAATAGTCTGATATGCTTCCTGGATTTGGCAAAGTGTTCAACTTAGAGGGTTCAGAGAAAGGATTGCTGGAGTTCCATGTGTTAAGATTCTAAATGGGCTATCAGGGCTGGAGGGATAGAGAAAACTAAAGAAAAAACTGGAGATAGAAAGAAAAATAATTATGATGAGTTGAAGAGGGGAGGTTTTTTCCCAGGGCAACCAGTGTAGAGGCACAGAGAACTCTTTTTAAAGATGTGTTGAAGATGGGAAGCAAGAACAGGTAGTATGGATGAATATGAAAGTGAGCAGCCCTCCGAGAATAATGTCAAGGTTGCTGATGCTCAGAAAGATGTTGAAAATCCAGGGACAACAAAAAGGGGAGTTTGGGATGTGGAAAAGAAGAGGAGGAAAGAAGAGATAGGGCCCCTACTTCTGCTGTTTGGAACAATGATAACTGACAAAAGTGAGAAGACGAAACTGCCCAACTCCACTTATTTTGTTTCTCTATTAAGGGGAATGATCTTTGGACTGAAAAAGACAGAATGAAAGTGGCTAATGGAGCTTTGATAATTAAGAGATGTAAGGCTGCCCTTGATGAGTACAAGTCATCTGGTCCAAATGAACTATACAGTATTGAAAGTATGGTGGAGAATATAAATGAAGCCTTGTCAGCGATCTTTGAAAGATGTCAAAGAACTGGAGGAGAAACAGCATCAGAAAAGGACAAATACCCCATTGTTCAGATATGGAAAGAGAATGTGGACTCTGCAAATGACAGACCAGTGAGACTGATTGTGATTCCTAGCAAAATTCTGTAGTATATTGTGAATTGGTCAATTAGTCAATATTTATTAGATGCCTACTATGTGCCAGGCACTGTGCCAAGTTCTAGGGTTACCAAAGAACGAAAGACAGATCCGGCCTCAACGACCTGACAATTTGATAATTGTTCAAGAGACAGTCAGTGAATTTTTAGAAAAAGAAACAGTAATCACACAGAACCAGCATGTTTTCAGTAAGAACAGGTCACGCCAGAGTAAACTTCTCTCCCCACCCCCTCCCCGCCTTAATTTTTTTTTTAAGACTGACATGTTCTTCTTGTTAAAATGACCGAGATGTGGAGCAGACAGTACAGTTTAATATACTTAGACAGATTGCAAACTGGTTGAATGGAAGGATCCAAAGAGTAATCATTAATTAATAGATTGATGTCAGCTTGGAAAGAGTTCTCCAGGAGACGCGCCCAGGGAGCTGTCCTTGGTCCTGTTTTGTTTAACATTTTTATAGGCGATTTGATTAAAGACATAGGTCATGTCCTAATCAAACACTTAGATGATGAAAAACTGGGAGGAAACAAAACGATCCCTACTGACTATAAGGTTTGCCTAAATGTAATAGGATTAGATTTAGTAGGGAAAAGGGAATGCTTTGTTGGTGGGTTAAAAAAAAATACAAGCTGGGTAAAGTGTGAGGGCATGGCCAGGTAGCAGGGAATCTGAATAGAGTCTCAGTATTTGAGTGGACTACAGGCTCCATAGGAGTCAACAGCGTTATATGGCAGCTAAGAAAGTTTACAAAATATTAGGCTACATTGATAGGTCTGAAGGTCCAGAACAAGGCAGTTAATAGTCCCACTGCACTCGGCCTATGTTGTGTGTTCTGTTCTGGGAAGCACATTTTAGAAAGGACATTGAAACAGCAGGTGTTCAGAGGAGAGTAATCAGAATAATGAAGGACTTCAATATTATGCAATATCTGCACTGCAGAATATGAAATAAATACCATTTTGAAGGAGTGGGGATAATTAGCCTGGAGAAGAGAAAACCTGGGCAGGCTGTAAGTGGAGGGGAGGGAGGACAGGGAGAGAGGGTCTGTCTACAAGTGGTGGAAAGACTATCCAAGGGATCAGACTTGCTCTGCTTGGCTCTTGGAGGCAGAAGAAGGAATAAATTGGTGGAAGTTTCAAAGGCCCAAGTTTAGGCTTGTAAGAGAAAGCTTCCTAACAAGGGCAGCCATCTGAAAGTCTAACAGAGTACTTTGGGAGGTAGTGGGTAGTATCTCTCTAGAGGTGTACAAAGTATGCGCAGTCACTGCATAAGATGGGTGCCCCACAGCCCTCAGTCTTAAGAAATATAATTAATGAGATTCTGTGCACCCTAGTACCTTTACCAGGGAAGAACGCCTCCTGGAGTTAGAGGATCAGTTAGTCAATCAACAATATAAACTAGACATCAACGGTTCCTGGATGCCTCTGTTCAACCAATCAATTAAAGATGTAACCTAGACATCAATAATCCCTAGACATCTCTCTTCAACCAATCAATCAAAGGCAAGAATTCAGCACAAATTGAATTAAAGCAATGACATCGCACGGGAAATATGTCCTTGTTGGTTGAATACGATCCGTCATTCTGATTCCATCTCCCTGACCTGCTGGACCAGAAGGTGACATTGTGAACTTTGACAGGTCAGAAGACTTGGACTTCCCTTCACTGGAGATGCAGCAGTGATTGAAAGCGGGATCTGTACCATGTGCTAAGGACATAAACACAGTGAAGGAAGGCAACTTCTGGAATGTATAAGGTCACCAACCTTCAGAGACCAGCTGAGAATTATTATCCTACTAGGGAAATCTCCACTATCATTTCCTTTTAGAAATTCTTGGGGTACTTTGAACAGATTCCACAAAGGGAAAAGAGAACTTCCATTGTCTAGGAGCCATGAGTTACCTTCTGACCACAAGTGATCTCTAAGTCTGAACTCACTCTCCCCAGGGACCTTGTGTGTGCAGTGGGAATGTGTCAAAAACTTTTAACATCATTTGTGACAGTTATAGCATCTTAGTAAATAATCTTTTCTAAAAGCCAATTAAGTCTGGCTGGCTGGAAATCAGTGAGAAACACTCCACATGGGGATTCATAAGCTATAGTCATTTTTAAAAAGCACCAAAGGTTAGTCTTGAATGAAGTAGTCAGTCAAGCTGTTGAGACCCATCCTGCCAGCAGTCTAAGTAAAAGCTGGGGAAAATAGACTCAGAAGGAGAAGATTCTGTAACTTGTTGGGGACATTGTTGTGGGCTTTGTTTTTTATCAAATATGGAAGTTCCTCCCAAATCTGAGGTTCTGTGATTTTTTTTAAATTTTGTGATTCTGAGGTTTTGTTTCTTTTTTTCCCCTGAGATTCTATGATTCTGTGGCCCTGTTGAGAACTTCTCTGCTACTTATGGAATTTCAGCTGATAATCATTGCCTAAAAGGCAACTATGGCTCCTATAAAGGTAAAAGTGGCCAGTCGTGTATACAAGGAGCCAGAGGGTCTGGAGCTTGAAGGGGTCTTAGCAATAACCTCGTCTGCTTTGTTTTGGTTGGGGTTTTTTAAGCCAAACAATACGTAGTGCCCAATTAGGTAAAATTTAAAGGTACTTCCCTCACACCACACTTGTAAGATAGATTTTGCAATGGAAAGAGGGCTGGATTTGGAGCCAGAAGAGCTAGGTTCAGCATCCAGCCCTACCACATTCCCACGTGTGATAGTCCCTTCCCTTCTCCGGTCTCCAGTTTCCTTCCATGTAAAATGAGCCATAGTGTCAAACTCAAATAGAAATGGATCCCTGTGGACTGTGGATTGACTTAGAAAACCACAAGTAATATTATCTATCTTAGTACATACTGTTTTTGATTTATTTTGTTAAACATTTTCCAATTACATTTTAATCTGGTTTGGGAAGCACTTGGGGGTTTTGCCGGCCCCTTGTGGCCCTCAAGTCACTAGTTTGACACCTCTAGGATAAATGACCTCTTGGGCCCTTTCCAGCTCAGAATCTAAACTCTGAAGACCCTCATTTTGTGGAGGAAGAAATCAAGACTCAGAGAATCTAATTAATTTTCCCAAAGTCACAATGATAGTGTATCCTAGAATTAGGGCTCAGATATATGTCCCCTGACTTCAAAATCAAAGGCTCTTTCCACTCCACTGAAGCTCTAACTTTCATACCAAGTGTAAACCAATGAAACAATGGAAAAGTCTTGGCCCAGTCTGCCTAGTTGGGGAGATCCAGTGACTCACCACCCGTGCTTTCTCCCCACTGGTGCATTATGGGATTTTTTGAACTCTCAATAACATGAAAGTTTTCAGTGACTTCCTTTTTGAACATGGGGACAGGAATGGAAGTTGATGAGCAGTTGGGCAATGTTCAGAGGCATAGATTCAGGAGACGGAAGGGCAGCAGTAGGAAGTAGCATGTAATCAACTATTAAGTCAGGGCTCAGAGAAGGGAGGCAACTTATCCAGGGTCACACAGTTAGTAAATGGGAGAACCAAGGCTTGAACTGAAGTGTCCTGACTTGTAAGGGAAAGCTCAAGAGAGCCAATGACCCTGTCTCCCTTTCAGCAGATCACAAGAGGGTCAAGGCTTTGTTTAACATAAATGTGCAGTAGGTTAATAGGGTATAATGAAGCACTTTCCCTTCTTGGTTCTCAGTTTCCTTACCTGTAAACTTAGAGAGTTTGACTAGGTCATCGCCACAATCTCTTTTAGCTCTAACATACTATGAATATGCAGGAGCTGTGACCAGGAGTAACTTAGACAACCCAATGGTGTCTCCATGATGGAATTCAGTGGTGGGGATTGCCTCTTCTCTCCCTATTGTCCCTTGACAACCTTGCTCACCTCCACAAAGATAATATCTATCACCCAAAATAACTTCTAAATCTCTGTCTCAAGCCCCGACCTTTCTCTTGAGCTCCCATCCTGCATTTCTAGGGTCCTGTAGGATATCTCCATTTGAATGTCCCACTAACATATGATATTCAACATGTCCAAAACCAAGCTTATCATCTCCATCACCTCCCTCCAATCTGCTCTTCTTTCTTAATCATGGTCTCTTTTCTGGTGGCTGAGCTCTTCCCTAGCATTCCGAGCCCCCTTCAGAAACAGAGAGTAACTTGAATGCTTCATGATGTAAGTAAACGCGCATTTATAACTTCATTCACCACTCCTCTGCACTAAACACCAACTCGGCTCTGTAACAGCAGGGAAAGCCCACAAGGACATGTGAGTGCTACCAAACTCTTTATTTCATCCACGAGCCACCCCTAGGAGACAGTGCAGTACAATGGAAGGGGAACCCTCTGCTACATCCTGCCTGGGAGGCTTTGGCCAAGTCTCTGGACCTCCCTAGTCTCACTTTTCTCATCTGCAGGATAAGAGGTTTGGATTAGATGACTCCGAAATCTGTTTCAAACCTCTAGAGCTGTGATTCTGCTGCCACATAAATTTTCCTACTCTGTGCCTTCATAAATGCTGATTATTTATGTTCAAAAGGACGAGTAACTATGTGGTACAATGGATAGAATGCTGAGCCTATGTCTAGAAAGACCTGAGTTCAAAACCTGCCTGAGATACTTACTAACTTGTGTGACTCTGAGTAAGTCACTTACCCTCTGTTTCCTCATCTGTAAAATGAAGATAATAGCAATGCCTGCCTCCTAGAGTGGTGAGGATAAAATGAGATATTTGTGAAGCTCTTTGCTAACCTTACCATGCCAGCTGTTGTTATTATTAGATGGCGGCAGTAAAGACATGGGGAATGTAGATGATTTCATTTGGGTATGGATGGAGCCTGAAGCACCCAGGCAGGACACACAGCAGAAAGGTGGGACTGGATCTGAAGAGAGAGCTCAGAGGTAAAGGTCTATGACTCATCAGCACAGAGGTCATTGCAGTCACCACGGGAGCTGATATGATTGCCCAAGGAACATATGTATATAAACAGGAGGGAAGCCAGTCAAGGACAAAGCCTGGGGGAATAAAGGCCTAAATGAGGAGCCAAAGAAGGGGAGACAAAGGTGAGCAAACCAGGCCATGACTGTCCCAGGAGCCAGAAGAGAAGAGAACGTCAACAAAGAGGAAGCAGGGAACCATGTCAAAGGCTCCAGAGAACCCAAGGATCCCAAAAAATGACCAAACAAAGCAGAAACAACACTCATCCTGTCTGACTTTGAGAGGGTGACTGTGAAGTCTGAGAGAGCCTTCAGCAGAAGGATGATCAAGGGGCTGAGGAAAGTGGGTGGGGAGAAAGTTGAGGCAACAAACAAAAGGAAGGTCAAGACTGCAGAGAAAGCATGGTAGTTTAACGGTTCTCCAGAGTCAAGGGAAAGTCTTTGTTTCAGATTTTGTTTTTTACAAGTCCTTTGATTTTATTGGGCTAGAGAAGTCACCAGTATGAAAACTCCCTCTTGCAGAACACATGGGCAACAAGTCCGGGATTTAGGGTCTTACAGAATTGCCTGGGGCAGGGAGAGGTTGCCTCGACTTGCTCAGGATCACACAGCCAGGCATGGCAGAGTTGAGGCTTGACCCTGAATCTACCCCTTAATGCTTGTCTTTGTTTGGGATAATTAACAGTATACTAGTGCACATTTGGGGGGCAGCTAGAGCGCTGGGCCTGGAGTCAGGAAGGCTCATCTTCCTGAGTTCCAATCCAGCCTCAGACACTTACCAGTTGCATGACCCTGGACAAGTCACTTCACCCTGTTTGCCTCAGTTTCCTCATCTGTGAAATGGGCCGGAGAAGGAAATGGCAAACCACTCTAGTATCTCTGCCAAAAAAAAACCCAAATGGGGTCACAAAGAGATGAACATGACTGAACAACAACAGTACACATTCATGTATTGCTTTCAGTGCTTCCTGTGGGATCTGAGGAAATTCAAAACTTCTCTGGGCCTTGGTTGCATCATAGAGAAAATGAAAGGGTTGGATTGGATAATCTCTAGGGTCCTTTCTAGCTCGAAATTCTGTAATCCTATGAAACTAGACTCGTGACTCCTCTGGGGAATAGCAGGTGAAGAGAAATGAATGCCACATAGCCCCACTGCAAGCATGAAGTGAAAATTCTCACTATCATGATCTCCCTGAAAACAAACTAGAGGGAGCCATAGGGAAAGGTGGCAGGGAGGTCTTCCACCTTTAATAAAGACTCTCAGGCTCTTCCGAGGCCATCTACAACTGGGGGACCTTCCTGTGGTCGGAGCTACCACTCCCCGAAGATCCGTAACACAAAGATAATAGTAAAAACAGTCATTTGAGACTTATGGGGCCCATCACATACATTAGCAAGCAAGCAAGAAATCCAGCGGCAAGCATTTATTAAACACCTACTGTCTGACAGGTGCGGGAGACACGAAGACAAAGGTCAAACAGCCTCTGTCCCCAAGAAGCTAACATTTTATTGAGGGAGAAAACCTGTACACATATAAGTCATGTTATATATAAATATATATATATACACACACACACACACACACACACACACACACACACATATGTGTGTATATGTGTGTATACATATATACATATATTGCAAATACGTCTTATAAATATAATCTGCTAAGTATAGATGAAATAAATTCAGGTCCTTGTAGGTAAGAGACACACACAGCTGAGGGCAAGGCGGTGATGAGGTTGCTCTTCTTGGTCCCATTAGACAGATGAGGAAACAGAGGCTAGGAGAGGCTTCATGATTTGATCAAAGCAGATTGACATTTATAAACCTTAAAACACTGTGGAAACGCTAACTGTTATTACTGCTGTTCCATTACTGCCAAGGGCCATCCAGCCAGCGTCTGATTCAAACCCAAGTCTTCCTGACTCTAGGTCCAGGGCTCTCTCCACTGGGCCACACTGCCTCCTTCTCAGATACCCTGTGTAATTAGTTCAAAGGCACGAGGGATTAAAGACGGATGGAAGCTTACAAATCTGGTAGAGCATGTTGTTTCTCAGGAAAACTGAGTGTTGAAGAGAATAATTAAGATCCTTTAAACTCCGTAATTTGACAATTCTAAGACCTCCCAGAGCTTAGAGGGCCCTGAGGCCCTTGATGATCATAGTTCAACTCCCTCCTCTCACAGAGGGGGACACAGAGACCCATCTTCCCTTCAGAGGAAAACCCCTCTGTAGTCTTGTCTCTATAAGTTAATCGCAGTGTATTATTTTTCTTTTTTTAAGACAAAGGAATGGACTCAATAACCTTTTAGGACCTTTTCAACCCTACAATTCTAGAACCTGAATGATATTTTTAAGTGATATTGCATTGGAGCGTTGAATGCGATTTTTTTCTTTTAGCAATGCTGCCCTCTTGTGGCCTCAATGATTAGAGCACATAGAAAATCCTCGCCTTTGACCGCAGCAAAATAATGTCAGGAAATTAGCTGTGAAATGTTAAAAAGAGACCACATTCACAGAGTCACAGGATGAAAGGGACCCCAGTGGTCTGCTAGCCCGACCCATGCCAGAAAAGGAATCCCCACTATGATAATAGTGTTATACACACACACAAACACACGCATACACATACATACATAATACATAGGTTTATATATATATGTGTGTGTGTGTATATATATAGGTTTTATATATATTATATATGTGTGTGTGTATATATATAGGTTTTATATATATTATATATATGTGTGTGTATATATAGGTTTTATATATTATATATGTGTGTGTGTATATATATATATATATATATATATATATATATATATATATATATATAGGTTTATAAAGCACTTCACTTATCTCATTTCATCCTCACAACAATCTTGAGAGGTACGCACTGTCGTTATTTTACAGATAAGGAGGCTGAGGCTTAGAGAGAGAGGTCATATAACTTGCCCAGGGTCACACAATTAGGAAGTGCCTGCGGCACGATTTGAACTCAGGGCTTCCCAAGTCCGGTGCCCTCCATCACCCAGCTAAGGTCTCCCTTAGGAAGTACCTCCCGAGGAAGCCCATTCCTCACTGGATAAACAGTCACTCAATTCTCGCTGATGGGAATCTCGAGCTTCTAAATATCAGCCTCTGTGTTCTCAGAGATGCAACACCCGAGGGTAGAAAGGGCAGGACTTGGATCAGGCAGCTGGATTTGGAAAAGGAACCTTGGCTCAGCCACTTACCCAGATGACCTTGAACAAGTCAGTTCTCTGAGGCTCAAAGGCTTCACCTACAAGTGGAGGGATATTGCGTTCAATGGCCTCTAACGTTCCTGTCCCAACCCCACTATATTCCTGGCCCCAGTTTTAGAGAAGAAAAAAAATGGTGTGGTTTCTCAGATTGAGAGATGGCAACCAGGTAATGGGGAACCAAATGGTGTGTGCTGTTGGGTTTGGGGAGCGTATGTCTCTAGAGGCAGCTAGGGGCAAAGTGGCTAGGGAGCTGACCCTGGAGTCAGGAAAACCTGAGTTCAAATCTGGCTCGGACACTTCCTAGCTGTGTGACCCTGGGCAAGTCATCAAATCTCAGCCTGTTTCCTCATCTCTAAAACAGAGACAATAATTAGTATCTACTTCCCAGGGTTGTCTGAGGATAAAATAAAACACTTGTAAAGTGCTTCGCGAACCTTAAATCTCTACGTAAAAGCCAGCTGTGATGATGATAATCATGATACTGAGTCCAGAGAAAAGAGAAGACTTCTCCAACATCACTGAGCCTGAATGAGAACCATAGACCTAGAGCTAAAGGGTCCTTGGAGGCTACTTCGTCCACCTCACTCACTTTACCAACAAGGAAACTGAGGCTTGGGGTGGTTAAGTGTCTTGCCTAAGATCACACAGGTACTTAAGCCTCAGAGGAGAGATTCGAACCCATGCCATCTGACTCCAAAACTCCCACGTTCTTCGCATGCTTTTGACCTCTTGACCCATCATGCAGCATTCACTTCCTGTATTTCTCTCCTGTTATAAAAAACCTCTTTCTACAGGGACTCATCTCCAGTGATATGTGAGCAATCGGTGGTTAAAGAGACTTTTAAATATGGGACTTATATTGCTGTGCAGCATCTCCAAAACCCATCTTTAGAAAGAGAAGATGACATGGTGTGGAGCAAAGAGTTGTGACCCTGACATCAGGAGGCATGAGTTCAAATCCTAGTTCTGTCAGTATGAGCTGTGTGATTATGGACAATACCTCAATATGCCCCAGTTTCTTTTCTGTACAATGAGATTCAAATACTGCCTGTGACACTTATAATCTATGTAACCTTGGGCAATTGGCTGGACTTCTCTGTGGCTCAGTTTCTTCATCTGTAAGATGGGGGAAGGTTTGGGCTAGATGGGCCTCCAAGATCCCTGCTAGCTCCTGACCTAAGATTCTATGACCTTGCCCACGGTCACACGGCCAGAGGCAAAATTTGAATACAGTTCCTCCTGACACCAAGGCTGGTCTTCTATCCATCATGCTAAGCTACATCTTGCTATATACCCAGTAGGGATGTAATAAATTAAGTTTGCTTAGTAACCATATACTTAAAACCTCAATGTTTGTTGATTAATTGAATTTCCAACCCTTGACAGTTCCCAAGTAGCCTGACATCATGGGAACATTCTTTGTTTGACCTACTTTGAGAAAGAATTCCGACCCAGTTTGTGACTTGTGGCCAAATTAAAAGTGAGACTCCCCAAGGACTCCAGTCCTGCAGGAGCCTACCCCACATGGCAGGTTGGCTTATGCTTAGCTCAGCTAAAGAATTTTAGGAAGCAAGCTCATTTTCCTACTCAAGGAGCATGGAAACAGCAGGCCCTGACAAACCTGGACCACATCCATCATACAATTCCCAGTGAAATCAATTACTAGGAAGTTTGAGAGGAGTTTGGTTCAGAGAAAACCAGACTAGCACCTGCCATCCCATGTGGAGAGGGATGGAAAGGGGAACTCCCAACATAGCGGTTTGTTCCACACCAATGTCTACCATTTAGAAAAGTGTCATTGAGTCATAGTCACTGAAGAGCTAATACATTAGATAGTCACAGTACAGCTAAACCAATGGACCAAAGAGGTGGTTTCTACTATCAATGATTTTACACTTTAAAGAATAAATATGTAACAGATATGGGCCTTAGTTTCCTCATCTGTAAAGGGAGGGAATTGGTCTAGGATGACTTTTAAGTTTCTTTCCAGTTCTAAATATTGATCCTAGATTCATTTCTCTCTAGAGTTCCTGTTACTAATTTTATTTCCTACGGTTTAATGGTATATCCAGGGGTTGTAGAAGGTTCTTGCCTAAACTATGAAGACATGTATTGAGTAACCTTCATTAAACTTGAATATAGACAAGCACTATCAAGGAAGAGGAGGTTAAAAAGGAATTTTAAATTCTCACTCAGGAAGGTTTTCAGGATTTAGGGCTAAATGGAACCTTAGAGATCATCTCATCCAACTCTCTTGTATTCAGGGTTTCTTAAACTTTTCCCACTAGAGACACCTTCAGCACTTCTTAGACTGTGGGTTGGGAATCCCCATATGGGGTTGAAACCCATAGTTTAAGATACACTGAGAGGAACCCTTGGGTCTGGGGAAAAATGTATAACTTGCCAATGGGTGCTAAGTGGAAGAGGCAGAATCAGGACCCAAGTCCTTTGATGGCAAAATTGTCTTCATGTCCATACACGAAGCTTCTTCTTAGCCTGTCTTTTCATCATGCAACACTAGTGTCATCAATAGAATGAATTTGTTTAGAGTACATGGGATCACAGAATCATAGGATTTTAGAGCTGGAAGGGACCTTGGAACACAGATAGAGAGCTCTGGACTTGGAGTCAGAAGACCTAGTTTGGAGTCGCAACTCTGCTATGTGCTGGATGACTTTGACCAAGTGGATCCATGCCCCAGGTCTGGGTATGAGTCCCTGCTCTGTCCTGTACATTAGTATATGACTGTGGGCAAGTGAAATAATCTTTCTGGAGTCTAGTTTTCAAGTGTGTAAAAATGGGAATAGTAACACCCTTAGTCATATAATACCCATACCCATGCTATCTACCCGTACTCATGGGGTCATTGTAAGGAAAGTACATCAAAACTCTTTAATGCCACGTATTCAATTCAATTCAGTTCAACCAGAGTTTATTTGGCTCCTACTGCATGTGCTAGGCCTATTGGTAAGAGTTAGGGATACAAAAGAGAAAAATGAAACATCCTTAGGAAGCTTACGTTCTACTGTGGAGAAATAAGACATACACGGGTAAGTGCATACAGATTAAATACAAGTCATTTTAGACTGGACCAACAACAGGGCCCAAGGGAGGGCCAGGGCAGGTCTCCTGCTGGAGGTGCTACCTAAGCTATGCTTTGAAAGTTATGCATAGTTCACTGATACATGCGGGATGGATTGTTAGCACCATCATCTACTCTTGACAAATGGGAACCTCAGTTTCTCCATCAAGGTCCCTTCCATCTCTAAATACTCTGCTCCTGGGCACCTCCAAATGATTGCTTTACATTAGATCACCTTCAAGTCATCAAAAAATCTTATTCCATGAAGTTTTTATGATTATAGGATCTCAGAGTTAGAGCCAGAAAGGCCCTCAGAGGCCATAGCTTTTTATAACTTTAGTGGGGGTGAAAGAAAAAGCTTTGGTAACTTTGACACTTCGTTTGAGAAGAATAAAATGTCACAGTGTGCATATGTGTTTGATCTTCCACAGAAATTGTCCGAGCGATGACCCATGTGATAAATCAAGGAATGGCCATGTACTGGGGCACATCAAGATGGAGTGCTATGGAGATTATGGTAATGTGACTTCTTCTTTGAAAGAGCCATTGGGTTTATTTTTTGTAAAACATCTATTATCCTATGCAAATCAGCTACTGAAATCTGAATGTGAATTTGGAAATGATTTGTGTCTTCTAGCTATGTGGGCACCCTCCTGGTATGGGATTTCCCTCTGCCATTTCAGGAAGCTCCATTCCATCTAAGACATAGCAAGTGGATAAGTCCTTGCCTGAAGCATATAGAGGTTCAATGACTAATTCAAGATTAGCCAGTAAGCGTCCAAGGATCTGGGACTTTATGATACCAAGACTAGCACTCTATCCATTACAATACACTGCCATCAAAATCAAGTTTAAAAGCTGAAAATGACAATATCTCAAGCAGCCAGATTCAAGATTCAGCGTCAGGAAAAGGTTCTTTTCTTAAAGCTAACATTATGGAGGACATAATATAATAGGAAGGTCCTAACACACAGGAAGCCCAGTCAATCTGTTATGGCTAAATGGTAGTAAATAGAACCATACACAGGGATCATTGATCCTTGTTAGCAAAAGGCTAATGGGAATATCAGGGTTCACATGGCTTAGGGGTGCGGTGTAATGAGTTTCTTAAAAATAAACACAAATGGTATTAAATACCAACTCTGTTGCTTAAGAATACATTATTGCATGGGAGGGGAAAAATGGTGTAGTCACATCTAGCCTGTTTGTTATCCCGGAAAGAAACAACTGTATCTTACAAGTTTTAAGAAAAGCCATAAATGTTGTTTGTCTAGCCTTGACTAAATTAGCTTTTAGACTTCAAACTATGACAACCCATCTAGGCACTTTGTTCAATCAAATATGGAAGACAGACCTAACAATAGACTCACTCTGTCCATGCTATGGAGAATGGCCATAGCTGTCCTGTCCATATCAAAAAAGATCCCTGGCCCTAAGTATAGAGTATGTGGTGCTGCTAATGGAACCTTGCTGCTATAGCATCTCTGTTTTCAAAGAAAACTCCATCAACCCCCAATACTCTCTCTCTCTCTCTCTCTCTCTCTCTCTCTCTCTCTCTCTCTCTCTCTCTCTGTCTCTCTCTCTCTCTCTATCTCCCAATTTCTGTCTCTCTCTCCCATCTATTTGTCTGTCTGTTTGTCTCTGTCTTTATCTCTGTCTCTCTTTTTCTGTCTCTCTCTCTTTCTCTCTGTCTCTGTCTCTTTCCCTCATCTATTTGTCTATCTCTCTCTTTGTATCACTGTCTCTCTGTCCCTGTCTCTGTCTCTCTAGCCCTGTCTCTCTATCTCTCCCATCTATTTGTCTGTCTCTCTGTCTTTGTCTCTGTCTCTGTCTTTGTCTCTGTCTCTCTCTCTCTCTCTCTCTGTCTCTCTCTTTGCCCCCCCCTCTCTTTCACACACACACACACACACACACGCACACACACACACACACACACTCACCTACATGTACAATGTGCTTATTCATACATATTGTGATTTCCTCAGTTTGGGAAACTCCATATGAAATTCCCTACACCAATGACAGAGATATCCCTCTCATCTATAGCTTATAGTCCTAGAGAGTTTCCTAGAGAGTTAGAGACTCAGTGACTTTCCCAGGGTAACCCAACACAGAAGTGCCAGAGGTGGGGCTAGCACAAGTCTGCCTGACCCCAAGGCAGGCCTTCTGTACTTGGCACCATTCACACATGGTTCATAACCAGTGTAAGTCTATGAGCACTCTTGAGGAGCAATCTGTCTGTGGTGACCAAAACAGAAGTTCTGTTGAATGCTTCACAGTCTCCATTATAATGTTGGTGGCATCCTGGAGAGTCTCATTTTCCTGAGTCCTTTTATACAAGAGTCCCCAAAAGATAAGTACCCAGTTTGCTTTCTGATAGGTCCATGTGGTCTCTCCTTGATTATGGCCTGGCATGCCTGGTTCAGTTAATACATGCTTCATATGTTGGAAAGAAGACTAGAGCTAAAGTCAGAGGACCTGGGTTCAGATCCTAGTTCTGCTATTTATGACATCCATGGTTGAGTGAGGTCAAGTTTTTCTACCTCTATGAGCCTCAGTTGCTAACCTATAAAATGAGGAATTTGGACTAGCTGGCCTTTAAGGTCCAACTCTAAAGCCATGACCCTTTCCCCTCTGTTTGATGTCTTCTTCTGGCCAGATGTTCGGCCATAAAGACCTCACCTGGGCAAATGTCCTTGATGGTTTGGGCCAATTATTGGTAATTTTACATTTCCTTACACATTGACAGTAAACGAAATCTCACGAATTTTCAGAAATACATACATAGGCTCAAATTAACATCATTGGTTATTTAATTTATTAACAATTTAACAAACAACACAACATTTCAACAATGTATTTCAGTAAGAAAATTAATTCATGGCTATAGAGTTTAGCCATCCGCTATGACTGCAGGCTTCAAACATGATCCTACCATTGGGTTCTCTCAGAATGGCAGTCAAAACCTCTTCTCAAGCATTTTCTTCACAATGTCTCATCTCAAGATAAGAGTTAAGCTCAGTTCTCTCAGGAAAAGTCTCTTCATTTTCTCTTAAAGATGTCATCTAATGAATTTTCAAATAAAGAAGTTCCTTTCTCTCTGTCCTGAAACAATATCCCTCAGCTATGAAAGTAAAATCTCTAGGTGAGAGTTAAAATGACTCTCTCCAAAGATCCTATTCCCTTGTCAAGATACAATAACAATACCCATGGTTTCTGTGGGAAGGACTGTTGAAGCCGGGATTATACTCTCATCCTGTAATCATACTATTGATAGATCAAGTACCAGGACATGGTATCTCACATAAGATAGGACCCAACAGTGGCTGAAAGGTCAAGCAACTGAACCACGGAATTGTTTATTGTGACAAGATCATGACTAGTGATGAGGTTCTGTCATGTTCCAATACCATCCATTATTTTTTAAAAAAATTTTGTTGAACTGCTCTTTTATTATGGATTATGAGAGCTTCCCTTGACTCTCTTTACCCATATGCTACCAATTACTATATTTGTCAAGGAGAGCCTTTCTTTGAATTTTCCTAAGCTGAACTTTAGACTTTCAACAGTGTGGTCCAGTGAGCTTAGGACTGGCTCTGGAGGCAAAGGATTTGGATTCAAATCCTGTTCTGATTCTTGCTTCCTGTGTGACACTGAACAAGCAACTTGAAATGTCTTTCCCTCCCCTAGCCCAGACCTCAGTTTGTTAAAACACAAAATGAGAGGGTTGGACAAGATGATCACTGATGTCCTTTCCAGCTCTGACCCTAAGACTTTTAGGAATTTATATTTGAAAAATACCAATCAAAAACACTTTTCTAGAGAATTCCAAGTAGTTTACTTAAGTAGGACTCATATATGTAGGTCACATGTGTTGGTAAAAGCTTTACTTCAATGGCTGGAAGTGAAAAGCATGAGATAAATCAGCTTACGTGAAAGAGGTGGTTCCATCTATATTTCCATGTGGGAATCACTAGCAATGGGGCACTACCTTTCAGTTTTCATTACTTGCAAAAATAAGGGAATCATTAGAAATTGGACTTTCCCTTGTGAAGTTGAGGGGTTGGTTCTTGACACACAGAACATTGCGAAGTGTGTCCAGTTTACAAGAATTTCGTGTAATATAAACCTCAGGAGGAACCTCAGAGATTGTCCAGTTCCTGCCCTTATTTAGAGATAAGGTATTAAAGGGAGTATCAAAAAAGTGGATTTAATTTCTCAGGTTCATGCCACTAATTTCTGGAAGAGAGGAGATTAGAACTCATTTGGACTTAACCCATTAGAAATTAGAACTGAATCTTGACTATGGGGAATCTTTAAGTAAGCCTTACATAGAGACACCTTCATGAGATAAATAATTTCATGGAAAACCAATATATTTTCCATAAGAAAAGACAAAAGGAATAGTTTCAAAGAAGCTTGGGAAGATTTACTTAAACTTACGAAGAGCTAATTGATCAGAACCAGGAGGATAATGATAACAATATAAAGGGAAAAGTAAAAGTTTGAAAGATTTAAGAACACTTGATCAAAGTCACTATCAACCATGATCCCAGAGGACTGATGAGGAAGGATGTTCTCCACCTCTGGACAGAGGGGTAAAGGGTTCGGGGTGCAGAATAAGGCATAGATATTTTGGGGATATGACTAATGTGTGAGTGTGTTTTGCTTTGCTGTACATGTGTGTTACAATGGTCTTGTTTTTCTTTCCTTTTTTCCAGTGTTGGGGCGGGGGTGGGGTTAGAAAGAAAGATAAGAGGGAAGAAAGACACCCTGCCCCTCACACCCAAAAGAAAACAGAAGGGAACCCAGAAGCGCAGATAAGCAGGATAACTTAGAAAGCTAGACGTTGAATTTATTATATGTTTTAAAAGAAAAGCGAGCTGTACAATGTAAATAAAAGGAATCATTGTATTTAATGTTGTATTTGATGTCAATGAAATTCAAGATAAAAAAGGGAAAACTAAAGAAGTCTGATTATAATTTCCTTTACTAATTTTTTGTCAAGTGGTTGTTTGAGACTTTTTATCCTGCTTTAAGAGACATGACTTCTTGAAATCGTGTGCAGATCAAAACATCATAAGCACATTTGGAAAAGATTTAATGTAAAACTTCATTAAGTCAGCCTGCACTAATTTAGGATTTCAGACCCTTTGAACAGGAGTTAGGCAGTTTTGAACTAAATATGGAAAAGGATTTGCTGAAGAAATCAATAGTATGGAGGATTTCTGAAAGACTGTGATATAATGGGTAGAAAGCTGGCTAGGGAGTCAAAAAGATATGCATTCCAGTCCAGTTTCTGATACACAGTGGCTATGTGACTCTGGGGAAGTCACTGAACCTCTCTGTGCCCCAGGCTGTTCTATCAGACTGGAAGCCGTGCAGAAGGTGCTCACTACACAGATAAAGGAAGAGCTTTACATGGAACTTGTTTAATCAATGGAATCACAGGCCTGATCAAAGCCAACAAAACCAGGCAGGTTTTCTAGCAAGAGGCTTGAAGTTAAGAGTAACAGGTGTTTGCAAGTACTGGAAAAAACACCTCTTGACGATCAGTGGTTAATCCAACTTATGTACCATGGTTGTCTTTTCGTTAATACCTTAACTAAAGCAGGCTCCCTAATGACCTTAATTAGTCAACATTTAAATATCCCAACTCCAGTTTCTGAAATGAAACTTGATTTTCTCTAAAAATTCTGTCGTGTTATTCTATATTCCATAATTTTGTTTTAGTAATTTCATTTTTCCTGAATATAAATTTATGAAGTTTTTAACAGTTTGTTTATCTCTAGTGGTTGACAAGAAAACAGGAGATCATGAATGTGCCCACCTTTTTTTTAGTGTAGAAATTGTCATAGGATAACTGATTTAAATGGGGAAGAGATCTTAAAGATCATCTAATCCAAGCATTCTTAACCGTTCTGTGTGCCATTGACCCCAATGGCAACCTAGTGAAGCCAATGGATCCCCTCCTCAAACTAATGTTTTTAGATGCATTTATGATTACAAAGAAAACCAAATATATTAAATGCAGGCATCAATACATTTTAAAAACAAGTTCACAGACCTGAGGTTAAAAGTCCCTGAAGTAATTCAGTCTCTTCATTTCACAGATGAAGAAACTGAGGCCCAAAGGGTTCAAATGACTTGTCCATAATCGTGCAACCTATTCTGATTTAACATGAATGTGTATTCTCATGGTTCCATCAGACCTGGCTTTTTCTTCTTTTTTTGTAGGAAGCCTATTCTGTAGCAAGACAGTTCAATATGATTCCACCAGTATGTGAACAAGCCGAGTATCATCTTTTCCAAAGAGAGAAGGTGGAGGTCCAATTGCCGGAACTATACCACAAGATAGGTAATGTATAGAATGAAGCACGTTCACTCTCTCTCAGACAAGAGGAGGCCAGTGATGTGGAAGCCACATACTCTATGTACATAAAAAGTGTTACCAAGATGCTTTCACAATTATTCTTCATTAAGAAAACAGGTCACAAAATCCACCTGGGCCAAGGAGTTTCACAGGGATAAAATAAGGCAACATCTTGTCTATAAAGTGTTTGTGTTGGAAGCAAATCAAGTTGCTAGTGACACTAAACACAATTCCTTGCATGGATATTTGCTGAATGAATGAATAAGTGAACTCATCCTAAGAGTTATCAGATACAGGCTAAAGTTTGTGCTTATTGTAAGTTAGAGCATGATTGGACCCAACATGTCTGGCTGTAAGCTTTTATGTGACTTGAAGCTTTTTTCACAGGGCAAAACACACATGGATTTCTTTATTTTTGTATCCAAAAAACAGGAAGAAGCCATATTTATATACTTGATCATCAAGAAAAATGGTCCCTTACTATTTTCCCCCTTAACAATCTCTAGGTTTCTTTCAAGTCCCTCAGTTCCTTCAACCCTTATGTCAAAGACCACCTCCTACACAGGTACTTGCATGATCCCTCCAGCTTCTAGGAATTCCTTGCAAAATTAGCATGGATTTCTTTTGTATTTACTTAAACATGTACCTGATGTCTCCTTCCATAGAATGTAAGCTTCTTGAGAACAGGGATATTCATTTTTGTCTTTGTCTCCTTAGTATACAGCAAAGTGTCTGGCACACATCAGTTACTCAACACGTGCCTGACTGATTGATTGAGAGAAAGCTTCATCTGGTCTGATCAACTGATTAGAAGATATGAACTTTCCTAAGCATGAAGTCTCCCACAAAACAATATGAGCTCCTTCAATAGAGTACAAGCTTGACTGCTTTTTTTGACTTGGTTTCCCAGACCCTAGGACTGTACCTGATATATAATAGGACTTACTAGATGTTTATTCATTGATTGCAATCAATAAAATTTGAAAAACATGACCCTTTATGTATCCGAGAATCATATAGATTTCAGTGAGCTAAGAGATTTCAAGTGAACAAATTTCAAGTATTTTATAAACAGTGTAGAAAATCTCTATAAAGACATGAACTCATCTCAAGAAACTTACCTTCTTTTGAGGGAGACATCAGGTACACGTCGAAATCTGTGATAATTGTGGGAGGAAGTACTAAAAGTGCTCATGTAGGAGGTGGTCTTGGACACAAGTGTGGCCATTTTAATGAAAGATATTTGCTCATGTTAAAGAGATTTGCCATAATGAAAATCAAATAACATGTTAAGTTCTTTCTTTAAAAAAAAAGTTCCGTTTAAAAGCCCACATTCCGATTATTTCCATAAGCTGCATTTGCATTTATTTTTCCTGTAGGGGTTGGAGCAATGACCTGGTCCCCCCTCGCCTGTGGGATCATCTCAGGGAAATATGGCAACGGTGTGCCTGAAAGCTCCAGAGCATCACTCAAGGTATTTCCTATGACTTCCATGAAGGAAGCTTCTCTTCCAATGGCCTGAGGGGAGGAGGGGGGAGAGTCAAATGATAGATAACAATGGCTCTGCAGGTAGACACTGACACACAAGCTTCCAAATCTGCTGGGTGCTTTTATCATAGGTCCTTTGGAGCCATGGTTAGCTACTGCTTGAAGATCAAAGTTCTTAACATCTTTCAGAATTGTTGTCCTTGTAGTTTTGTTGTCATTATATACATTGTTTTCATGGTTCTGCTCACTTCATGCTGCATCAGTTCATACTACCCAAGAATCTCTGAAATCTTCTCTTTTGTCATTTCTTATCCATTATATTTATTTATCACCATTTGTTCAGTCATTCCCCAATTAATTAATTCCCATGTAGGTTCCAGTTCTTTGTTCTGTTTTGTTTTCCTTTTAATCTCTCTTTCATGATCAGGAAGTTTATGTTGCTTCCAACTACTCTGTCCCTAACACTAGCCTCCCTTTAAGCCCTCCCCCCACCCCACTTGTTTCCTGTTGAGTGTGATGTATTTCTACATTTGGGGACCACAACAACATCTTTTTATACTTGTAGTATGAAAATCTTATGTCTTCATTCGACTCTGTGACCCCTTTTGGGGTTTTCTTGGCAAATATATTGGAGCGGTTTTGTCATTTCCTTCCCTAGCAGGCAATTTTCTACTCGACAAAACAGACATTTATGGCAAAATCACAGAATATCCTATAGCTAGTGAATATCCAGCATAGAAAGCTGAGGCCCCAAAGAACCAGTATAAGGAACAAGTCAGCCCAGATCAACATGACTACCTTTTTCAAGAGATTTCCTCAACCTGTACATCAAAAGAATGCTTTAGATAAGAGTTCTTCACTTGGGGACTTTGAACTCAGCTACAAAACAGTCTGATAACATTTGGTATAATTGGTTTCCTTTGTGGTCCTATGTATTTCATTTCATGCATTTAAAAAGATCATTCTCTGAGAAGTGGTCCTTAGGCTTCACCAGACTGCCAATGGGGTTCAACGTCAAGAACCACTGTTTTAGGTAGAGTTTATCTAGATTTTTAGCAAAGCATTTGAGCAAATCATTCAAGCTATTTTTGTACAAATTATTGAGATATGTTTCTAAAGTAAATATTTCTAAAGTAGGTGTATTGATGGTTCTAAGATGCTGGATTTTTTTCTGTTTTGGTATTCTTGGGGAAATTATCCCAAATCTAGAAAGCAGATATTTGCTTTTAAAAAGCCTTTTAGATTGTTCTGAGCAAAGTAGCAAGGCAGTGTGGTATAGTGAATAGAGTGTTGGCCTCAAAGCTAGAAAGTCATGGGTTCAAGTTTGACTTCTAATATAGCCTGAATGACCCTGGGCAAGTAACTTAACCCCTCAGTGATCTGAGCCACTCTAAGATGCTGGCCTGCATTGGTAGAGGGAGTTTCCTCACTCTCTAATTCCCTATACGAATGAAATCATAAGTTCTGTCCTGTTCCCTATCTCAGAATAAACCAAGAACAAGTTAGGAAATGAAAACTCAAAGCACCTTTAATGAAGAAGATGTCCAGTGCTCAAGAATCATGGCCCTTGGGAACTCTAAGAGGCCTCAGCACCTTCAAATCTGTCTATTCTCAGAACATCCTTGGGAGATAAGGAGGGCCAAAGGTTATTGGAGATATAGAAACTGAGGCATAGAGGGATTAAGCAATAGACCAAGGCAAAGATATTCAGGAATAAAGGTGAGATGAGAACTTTGGTCCCCTGGTTCCCAGTTTACTCATCTACCCATGCCACTAGTCCACTTCTGCTCAAAAAAAGAAGGGACAGCTACTGTTCAGGATGATTTGTGGACTTCAAACTATGACAGAGAGAAGCCACTCAGCAGCTGGGAAGGCACCGGCCCCACACACACACGCGCACTCTCGCGCGCACACGCACACACACACACACAAAAACACATGCACATACGCGCACGTACACATAAACACACGCACATACGTGCACACACACATAAATTCTTAGCTTAACTGAATCCAAAAGCAACTTGAGAATTATTTTCTGTTGGTACTTTTATAAAGCAGACTTAATGACCACTGAAGCTTCCTTGGCAACAAGCAGAAGGAAAGCTTCAGAGCTGAAAAAGCAGAGGATCAGAAAACAGGTTTGTTGAGAGCTATTCAGTGGCACCAGTAGAATTTCAAGGCTTCATAAACGATCAACTCAAGTGTCCTCTGAAACAGCACATGGGCATAGTCCAGGATCAATAACTCAATCAGGGGCATGAAGCAAGAAGTAAAAGATGTAGCCCCTCTGAGAGAGAATGGGGAGATGAGGAGTGATAAAAATAAGATGGCAATCACTCAAAGAAATGGAACTGGAGGTCGGCCAACAACAGCTATGGCAAATCCTACCAACAGGCATCTTGAGGTGGTTCAGATGGTCCACGTAGAGCATATCCTGAACTATATGCTGATAAATAGATTAACCTTGTACTGTACATATGTGCCTAAGGCTATTTCAGTTTGAACCAGATGTCCTAGAACCATAAAATCAGGCTAAAGCACCCGGGGCCAAACAAAGCAGTCAGACTGCTATAAAAGTAATGGTGAATTTATTGATTGAGTCAACCCCTACTGGGTAGAATATTGCCAAAATGACAACAACAGTCACAGAAGCTACAGCTAGGCAGAATAATATACAGAAGTATACAGTATTGAGAAGGGACTCAAGGAAGTGTGGAAACTGAGTCACATCAAAATAATGTCCATTGTCCAAGCAGTGGGAGGAGGTTCAAGTACAATAGATGGACTTTTTAAGCAACCTAGAATCTTTCTGGAAATCAAATTAAATGGGGATATTTCTAGATGCAATATTCACCAAGAGATTTCTCTCTCTACAGCAAGCAGAATTGCAGAGTGGATATCAGAAAGCCTTGGTTTCAATCTCAGCTCTGATATATGCTAGTTTTAATCACAGGCAAGTAACCTAACATCTCAGAGGCTCAGTTTCCTCATTATAAACATCAGGATAATAATGCCCACGGCATCTCTTTTAATGCGGTTCCTTCTTCCCAAAGCTACCAGTGATCTCTTAATTGCCAAACTGAATGGACATCTCTCAGTCTGGATGCTTTTTTGTCTTGTCTGCTACTTCTGACACTCTTGATGACCCTCTCCTCCTGGATTCCCTCTCCTATCTAGGTTCTCCTGTCACTGCTCTGGTTCTCCTATGTGTCTCTGAGAACACTTTCTTTGTCTCCTTTGCCAGGGCTCCATCTTGGCCATGACCACTAACCATATGTCCTACAAGGCTCTATCCTAGGCTTTCTTCTCTTTTTCCTTTGTACTCTCTCACTCTCCAAATCCCATGGGTTCAATTATCATCTCTAGGTGAATGATTCCCAAATCTATACATTTGATCTTAACCTCTCTCCTGAGCTACAGTCGTGTATCACCAACTGCCTTTTGGATACTTCAAACTGGCTACCCTGTGGTCATCTCAATCTCAATACATCCAAAATATAACTCATATTTCCGCTATACCCTTTCATCATTATGGGCCACATATCAAACATTTCAATATGGCAGATGAAGTTTTAGCAAAGCACATTATCCATTTCCTCTTGACATAAAACTAAGAGGTATCTTAACAGAAGGCATTGCATACTCAGAGGTGATAATTATACCAGCGACTCTCCAAAATACAGGCCAATTACACTGATACTGTGCAAAGCATTCATGATTTTATCACTAAAATCCTCTATAAGCACTTGGAGGAAAACAATATGGTGGCTAAGGAACAAAAAGTGGTGTACTAGAAAGTCCTGAATCAGATCAGCCTCTCTCTAACCCCTGAGCCAAGCTACTGCGGAATAATTTCTGATTTCGGAATCGTAGCAGTTAAAATTGTAAGAAGCAGGGGCAAGAATTGGGCTGGAGGGAAGTGTTTCTGAGAACAGTGTGTCTTTCAAGCCTGGAGCCGGCTGCTGCTGCCAGGCTCTCCACAAGGTTCCCTCTGCCAGACCCATTTCTCAGGCTTCACCCTGTGATTCTTAGAGCAACAATACCTCCAGCAGGGCCCCTGCCCAACCTTCCTTTAAAGAAGGAGTACTACTTGATAAATATTCACTGAAAAGCCCTCTAACCTTCCTGCTCTGGCCCCTTTCCATCTGTATAAACAGATATTGCTACTGATTTTCAGTGTTTTCATCTCCTTAAATATAAGCAAGGAATTATCACTACTACCTGATTTCTCATTTTTAGGCTCTACCTGCTCTTGAGTTCAGAAGCATTAAAGAGGTTTCTGGTGGTACCACAGATACACCTCCTTAAATCCCCCCCAATACCCCCACAGCCACACCCACCCACCTGCCTTTTAGAAAACATACTCAGGTTCTGTTTGAAGTAAAGCAATATCTTGGGAAAATCTTCTTCAACGTCAAGAAAAACACCATGAGACCCAACCGCAGTAGAGCCCCAGATAGGGATGATAAATCGCGCGCGCGCGTGTGTGTGTGTGTGTGTGTGTGTGTGTGTGTGTGTGTGTGTGACAGAGAGAGACAGAGAGACGGAGAGACAGAGAGAGACAGAGAGATGGGGGAGAGAGGGGAGAGAGAGAAAAAAATACTTAGCTACAAAGAAGCAGCTTGGGGTCATAGAAAGGATTGGGTAATTAACCCAGAGTCTAGTTCATTATTGATCTCACTTTCTGCCAGATATATAGACTGGATTGGATATATGGACTGTGGGTTGCCCGCCCAACCGTATTTATACCATAGACCAGGCCATAATCAATCATTCTTCATCCGTCTTAGTGTCCCTCAGGGATGAGTAGGTGAAACTCTTTGGAGTGATAATGCATCTCATTTAAAAGGCCCTGCTTTGGTTCTGGGGCTTGACACACTCAACACAATATCATCCACAAATAGGGGTATCTGAAAGACCTCACCATCAGTCAGTCGGCCAATAAACATTTATTAATCACCTACTGCACTGTGTTAATCTACAGGAACTTCCCCTTCCATTTGGGCTCTGAACTGGATATTCTTCTTTAATAAACACATATCTCCCCATTTTGTGCCTCTCTTAATATAATAATCAGAGGGTAACTGAACAAAGTTGTCGTTGATGTTAAACTCTCAAGGAATCTTGACATACATGTAGAAGTCAAGTTAAATCAACAAGCATTTATTGAGCACCTATTATGTGCCAGTCAATGTGCTAAGCTCCAGAGATAAAAAGAAAGGTAAAAAACAGTCCCTGCCCTCAGGGAGCTGCCAGTCTAATAGGAGAGCAAAGAGCTCTGTACAAACAAGCCACAGACAGGACAAATTGGTGATGATCCCAGAGGGAAGGCATTAGCATGAAGAGGGGTTGGGAGAGACTCTCTGAAGAAGGTAGAATTTTAGCCAGGCCTAGAGGGAAACTAGAGAAGCCAAGAAGTAGAGATGGGGAAGAGGAGAATTTCAAGCCCCAGGGAACGGCCAGCATGGCCAGATGAAAAGGAGATGGAGCGCCATGATTGAGGAGCTGCAAGGAATCCAGTGTTAGCAGATAACAGAGGATGTGGAGGGGAGGAGGTTGAAAGAAGACTGGAAAGGTAGGAAGGGTCAGGTGATGAGGCCCTTTAAAAGCCAGAGGACTTTATATTTGATCCTGGACAAGCTCCTGGAGTTTACTGAATAGGGGAGTGGCATGGCCAGACCTGAGATTAGGAAGACCAATCTGACAGCTGAGTAGGGGATGGACTGGAGAAGGGAGGGATCTAAGACAGGCGGACCAACCAACAGCTTATAATAGTCCAGGCTTCAGGTAATCAGGGTCTGCACCGGGGTGATGGCAATGTCAGAGGAGAGAAAGGGGTATAAGGGAGAGATGTTTTGAAGGTAGAATTGACAGGACTTGGCAACTGATTGGATACGGGTAGTTCAGACATGAGTCAAGGATAACACCTAGGTTGTGAGCCTCGATGGTGGTAGTCTTGATAGGGGATAGTTTTTTGGGGGAAAGACAATGAGTTCAGTTTTGCACATGTTGAATTTAAGGTATCTACAGGACAAGAGCTTAAGATGGCTAGAGGATCCTGGAGGATAAGAGAGGGATTAGGACTGGAAAGGTATATTTCAGAGTCATCTGCCCAAATATGAGCATTAAATTATAAAGACACTTTTGTTAGAAGGGAAGCATTTTGCTCTGCCAGTCAAGTGCATTCTCTACACCTGTCAGCCAATTGTGTGGCCTACTGTAGAATATTCCCCTTCTCAAGCCTTCCAGGATGTTCTCCATAGGCTTGTACATTATTCTCAAAAATGTCATACACATGTGCCAGTGGGCATATGACTCTGTAGTTATGGCAACTTACACAGCCCTTGTCATGACCTTAAACTTTTCTCTGAAACAAAGGCTTCTATTTTTGGTTAACAACATTCTTCAGAGGATGTTGTGCATGAGTCATGGCATACCACTGAAGAATTCAAGTCAAGGGTCACTGAGGGGGCAACAAAAAGGCACAAGCGTGCGGCAAAGCAATGCCCATGAAGAATGATACCCGAGAAGGGGATATTGTGGTGCCAGAGAAAATGTAGGGGACCTTGGCATTTGACTAGTGAATGTCCTATGTGGATACTTCCTGGCCATCCCCATTCCTTGCTCAATATGTGTCCTCCCCTCCTCAGCTTTCCAATTCTAGCTCTGAAATCAGCCATCCAATCTATGCTACCATCTCTGAAAAGAAAATGTCAATTGATCACACTAGGACACCAATCACCATCCCCTCTGGCTTCCCTGGACATCATTCTCCAATGTATGTTATCTTCCACTATCATCATGAGAACTCCTTGAGGACAAGGATTGTCTTATTTGTTTATAATTGAGTCTCTAGCACTTACTATAGTGTCTGGTTCATGGGGGAAACAATAAATATTTTTCCATTCATTCATTCATTCATTGATGGTCCAGTCAATTAGTGAACTCGGTGGATATTCCATGTGCCCCAATGGTGTCCACATAATGTTCAGAGAACTATAGATAGACTGATATGCATCATAAAGGGAAGAACTCATGGATCTATGCATGTAGCCAAGGATACCCTGGAATGACAAATTTAGATCCCTTATTCTAATGTTTCCTGGGCTTCTGCCATTGATGGTTTGCCTTTATGTCACGTTTGGAGATCTGGGTTCCTGAAAAATGTCAGTGAGAAGTTTCCACCAAATTTGGATCAATACTGGTTTTCCTATTAAGAACAAAAATGAGCTACGGGGGGACGCACTCCAGCAGCCAGTAGCATTTCTGGGAATGCTGCCTGGGAATGCTGCCTAGGAAGTCTGAAACGCCAATCTTCACCACTGATGGTTGCACACCCTGAAATCATTGGCATCAAATGTAACCCCTGAAGAACTTCAGGGCTGGACTGGCAACCCACCTTATCCTGGGGGGAGGGGGAGCCAGGTCTTCCTGCAAGCTCCACTCAAAATCTGTTGACTGTCTCAGACAAGAGCCTGACTGCAAGCCTGTGAGATTGGAGAAGGTGAATAAAACTGGTATGCCTCATCCTTTCAGTTTCTCTTCCTGAAAATATTTACTGTTCACAAAATTTACACGTGGACACACACATGCACACGCACATCCGCACACACTCACATAGACAAAACAACAATATAGCTATGGTGTTCATTTGCAACTATCCTTGGGGAGGCTTTGATTATGAAAAACACTTTGCAAAAAGATGTGATCCATTAAGATAGTGTGGGTGGAGTGCCTGGGATCTGGCCACAGCTGAATATTGTACCATTTATTTCCTTGGAGAAACTAAAGGTCAGTGGTATCTATAACTTGACAAATGCTTTCTCCGGAGAAATTCAGAGCCTAGTGTCACTGGGGGCTTATACAATGGCATGGTTTTTAATAGTTTCACTAAAAAAATAAAAAAGGAAAGAGTTACATATTGCTGAAATCTTCTAGCTGAGCTGTCCTTACCTTGGCTGAAAGATTCCATTGTTACCTATGTCATGGTTAAAGAGAACCCTTGGAAAAGTAAGAAAACATGAAAAGCTTCTACATGAAAAGGACTGCAGACTTGGAACTGGAAGGACCTTTAGAGATCATCTGGCCCAACCTCCTCATTTGGCAAATAAGGAAACTGAAGGCTAGGGAAGAAGTGAATTGAGTTATTATCCCAGGTCACACAGGGCCTAAAGCTCGAGGAAGCTCCAGGACTGAAGTCTCTGTTCCCCAACTTCCAAGCTTGGCAGGCTCTCTGGGCTGCCTCTCAAAGGGGCCCTGCCTTGGTGAGGGAGAGCTGAGTCCATATGTCGCACAGTGGTGCCACCCAGCTCCTTTTCAGGCTTTAACGAGTATTTTCTCATCCTGACATCTTTGGCTAGGGTGGAATAATTCTACAATCGTTTTTACAAGTTTAGGGAGATAAAATTATATACATTTTACTACATCTTAAAATTAGATTTTGTTCATATATAAGTATTCATTCTTCTACTCTACAGGACTGAGTGTGCCAAAATGTTCAAAATAATGTGGCTTGTGCTTTAAGATGATGAAAATCTTTTAAAAGCAGCAAGTTTTTAAACTTTAAAAAAATGGTCATTTTGAGATTTTAGGGATCACAGTCATTCAGGAGACAGGTCTTCCTCCTTATTACAGACCACAGGACTTAGTCCAGTTTCAGGTATAAGAGTCAAGGCGATCCCTTCCATTACATGGTCAACCCTGTCAAGTGTGGCTTTGTTTTCACATTTGGGCAGCCTCTTATCACCCTCTGCCTCCTTTTCTACCAGTCTGCCATCACTGTTGAAGTAGAAGGGGGTACACAGGATTAGCGGTCATTTAAAAAATCTTTTCTTTGTTTTATTGGCTGTGATAGACAAAGAATTCATCACATAGTGGCCGGCTGATAATGAGTCTCTCTGTATTTAAGTAGAGCACCTTGGGAGAGCAGGCTCAATCTGTTGCTGGAATGATGCTCAAGGCCTTTCTAGCCTGACTGAACCTGCTACAGCTTATAGTGGGTCACTAGAGTGGACCCAGAGTCACCCACATGAGCCAATGAGGCATGGGTAGGACCTTGTGAGGCCGTCGCATTTAGGGCACCAACATCTGTGACTTGAACTGATTCTGGGACAGGTCAAGAGATATCACTTGGGACTCAATCTGAGATATCAATCATTCATACCAAATATTTAGACAGTGTTAACTTTTGCTCTCCTTCACCCCCAGTGCTACCAGTGGCTGAAGGAAAAGATCATAAGTGAAGAAGGAAGAAAGCAGCAAACCAAGCTAAAGGACCTTTCTCCGATTGCAGAGCGCCTGGGCTGCACCCTCCCTCAGCTAGCAGTGGGTAAGAGCCGGCAGTCTGAGAAAAGCCAGGCTTTTCCTGGGCTCACAGACACATCCTTCTCAATCCCTCTCTTCTTCTGCTGTTTGTTGTGAGACTCATTGCAGCCACCCATTAATATTCTCTCAAGCGAATTTCCTGAAATCCAAAGCATTTTCTCCATTCCTAGATGTTTCTTTCCTCATTCTTTATTCATTCACTCAACAAGGTCTCCTTAAGTACCTACTATGGGGCCTAGACCCTGAGGATAGAAAGACCAAAAAATACATTATTTCTGACCTCAAGGAACTTACATTAAACAATAACACACAGGTTCACACACACACACACACACACACACACACACGTATACATTTAGAAGGAAGCAGTAAAAACCTAGATGATAACTGGCCTTTCTGGTCCCATCCATTTCCTCTCATGTATTTTTACCCTTGTTTAAATAGTATTCAGGAGAGGGCCCAATCCAATAATGATAGAGAAGTAGGGGGAAATTCAATTTAATTCAACAAACATTTATTTGGGGCCTACTATATGCCAGATACTGTGCTGGGTGCTGGAGATACAAAGACAAAAATGAATTGGTCCCAGTCCTCAAGGAACATCTCTTCTCCTGGGGGGGATTCATAAGCACATACGTAAAGTCACGCAAAGCAAACTGGAGAGGAGGAGAGCACTAACAGCTGGGAAGCAGAGGTGCTGACCAGGAAATGATGCCTGCAGAATCTTGGAACTGAGTTCTGTTTCAAAGGAAGCCAGGATTCTGGGAGGCGACAATGAATTCCAAATGTGAGAGACAATATGCAAAGTCATGGAGGTGGGGAATCGAATATGGTGCATAAGAAACAGCCGACATGCCAGCGATGGAGAATTCATGAAAGGGGAGTCATAAGAAATAAGACGAGGAAAAGTAGGTGGGAGTCAGACTATGGCAGGCTTCAAATGCCAGGCTGTGAATGATGTTATCATTTATCCTGAGGATAAGAGGGAACCAGTGAAGATTTTCAAGTAGAAGAGGAACATGGTTGGATTTGCATTTTGGAAATATCATTTTGTCAGAATGCACCAGCACACCAAAGCTGTTCTAAGAGGAGAATAACCCCTTAGATTTCTTAAGGTATAATGAGAGAAGCTCAGCTGATTTATCAGCAATAAGCAGAGGGAGAAAATGAAAAACCACCTCCATCTGGGGTGCCCTCCAGTGACCCTACAGGGAGATAAGATGGCCAGGATTTAGGAAGGAGCTGACAGACTCCTCTGGCTATTGCCAAACTCTCTGCTCTTCCCCCACTCTCCAGTCACCTGGCCTACGCTGTCATCCATTCAGAACGCTAGAGGTTTTCCCCAAAAATCCTTCAAAATGAGTGCCCCACTGGAAGCTTTCCTACTGCAAAAATCATTTAAATTAACTTGAGAGATGTCACCTAGAATAAGCAAAACCAGAGGGATGGTCAGAGAAGGTTCCTAGAATAAGGGATTTTCCTTTAAATTGAGTTTTGAAGTAATGGGACCTAGATAGGCAAATGGGGAGATTGGGGTGAGGGGAAAGATAAGATCAAGAAAAGATGGCTGACATATCAAGAGCAGCTTTGCTTTCCACACATTATCTCCTTTGAACCTCACCACAACACCATGAACTAAATACTGCAGCTATCATTACCTCCACTTTACAGATGAGTATGCTGAGACTGAAAAAGCTTAGGTGAGGGTTGCTGATAATCCAGTTAAAAAACAGCAACCCCCATTTCGAGCACTTTGTATAGTGGCCAAGAACTGGAATGAGAAGGAAATGGCCAAAGAAATTATAGCATATTAATGTAAAGGAAATTTATTGTGCCATGAAAAATGGTGAAAGTAATGATTTCTGAGAAACTTAGGAAGACTTGTATGAACTGATACAAGTTAAGTGAGCAGAGCCAGGAGAATATTTTGTATAATAACAATATTTGAAAGCAAAAAAACTTTAAAATACTTAAGATCTCTGATCAATGCAATGAGCAATGATGATTCCAAAGGACTGGTGATGATCTTTGAAAGAACAGAGTGATGAAGAACGGATGAAAACTCAAAGAGGAGGTTATCCAGGAGAAGGTGATGAGCAGTATCAAAAGTCACATAGGGCTAGGTCTGAGAAAAGCCTCTTCAGATTTAACAGGAAAGCAATAGAGGCACTTCAGTCAAGGTGCTTATCTGCTGTGTGATGGTGAGTAAGTCAGTTAATCTTTCTGAGCTTTAGGATCTATATCTGTAAAATGGGGGTTATCTTGGCTATAATACCTATCTCCTAGGCTGGCATGACACCCCAAGGAGACAGTGTGTAAGATGTGAGGTAAACTTAAAGTTTGAAAGAAATGCCAGCTACCACCACCACCACCACCACCACCATCATCATCATCACCAAAGAGTCCCTATTAAAACATAACAACTCTTAGGAATGGTGACACCTCAGTGGAATTAGCTAATTAGATAATCTGAGTGTCCAAGATAAAGGGCTTTCTGATGGGGAGGTGGATTGCGCCACAGCCTGGAATGCCACAGCTCCCATGTGGTAAAAGTTGGCCTATCTACCCTACAGGGATGCACTTTGTGTTGCTGTTGCTATTATTATTATTATTAATAATACTTATATGGTACTTTAAGGTTGAACAATCACATTACATATGTTATTTCTCTGACAATTTTCAGAAGTGCTTGAAAAGAATGACTGATTTCTTCTTTTTCCCTAGCATGGTGCCTGCGGAATGAGGGAGTGAGCTCTGTTCTCCTAGGGTGTTCCAATCCTGAGCAACTTATAGAAAACCTTGGTGCCATACAGGTAAGGAGACCCATTACTAACAAGTTCCATCAAGAATGATCTGGAGTTCCTTTGAGGCTCTCCTCAGATGGCAATTTCATCTTCCTCATCTCGATGCCTCAGAGAATCATACCCTTTGAGTTGCCAGGAAGCCCCAAACTCCAAGAATGAGTTAGATCTGGTTTGATCTAGCCAATAAACAACTCTGGTCCATTTACCAATGAATCATCAGTAAGTCTGGTAGACTCTAATTCCATCAAGGAGATTGGAGAGGAATCCTGGACGTATTATCTCAATTCAAAATAAATTACTTCCTGTTGTTTGCTGCACTTCACAGCTGAGAACAAATGAATGAAAAGATAGTTACTAAGCTTTTACCATGTGCCAAGCACTGTACTAAGTTAATGGGGACATAAATATAAACAAGATGATCCCTGTTCCTCAAGGAGCTTATATTCTTTTTTTTTTTTTGGAACAGTGAAAATCAATTTAATCAATAAATCAATGAAAATTAAACATTTATAAAGCACCACTAATGTAACGGTGAAAAAAGTCCCATTACAATAAATCTTTCTTTAAATAAGGGTTCTAAGGAACAAATGCATCTTGTGTCTCCTCACCCTATTATGCTTCAAACATTTCAAACAACTAAGAAATCCCCATTCACCCTTCTCAAACTGGCCATACCCCTAAACCAAGCAAAAATACAACTCACAAAAAAGATTACAGGAGCCAGGCAAGTGGAGAAGACTGAATTGGAACATGTATGATGCTTCTCTTTATTTTTATTTAATTTTTTTGCTTTGTCTTTTTTAAAATAAATTTTATTGATTTTTTTATGTCACCGTACTTACCCCAAATATCCCTCTCCCTTGCCATGTGACAAATAGTATTTTAGAGAGGAAAACAATCAATTCAGCTGATTGATATATTGAAAAAGTAAAAATAAACATGTACAATGTGTTACACCTGTGGACTTACCACCATCACAAAGGCATAGGTTGGGTGTATCTTCTCATACCCCTTCATTTGAGTCCTGTTTGATCATTATAATCTTCTAACATTTACTTTGATTTTTTTGGTGTGTTGTCATTCTTTCAATTTACATTGCTGTATTACTGTATAGATTGTTTTCTCGGTTCTGCAGACTTCATTCTGCATCAGTTCACATAGCTCTTTCCAGGCTTCTCTGTATTCATCACACACATCATTTCTTCCAGCACTGTCATATTCCTTTACATTCATGTACCACAGTTTGTTTAGCCATGAATCAAGAGGCATCTACTTTGTTTCTAATTCTTAGCTATCACAAAAAGTGCTACTATAAATATTTTGGAGTGTATGGTGACTTTTTTCTTGTCAATGATTTTGGTGCAAAGGATATGGGTATCTTAGTCACTTTATCCTTATAATTCCAAATTGTTTTCCCAAATAGTTATACCATTCATAGCTTCACCAACAATGTATTAATGTGCCTATCCTTGCACAACCCTTCCATCATTGACTACTGCCACTTTTGGAAATATTTGCCAATTTGCTGGGTATGGGGTAAAACCTCAGGGTTCTTTTGATTTGCATTTCTTTTATTATTAGTGATTTAGAACATTTTTTCACATGGTTGTGGTTACTTTGCAGTTCTTCTTTTGAAAATTATTTGTTCATATCCTTTGATCATTTATCTTTTTGGAATAGTCTCTTTTCCTTCTTGGAATCAAGTGTTTCTTTTCGATTCACAATGCCTTGGGTTTTATTTCATAGCCTAGAAATGTGTTTTCCAGCAACAGATTCATTTTATCAGTGAGTGTGCTGTGGGATTCATTACAAAAAGATTTTATCAGCACCCGCTTTTGAGATCTCCCCAAACTACTTAATCTTCCTAAGCACTCCTCAACTTCTCTATTAGAAAAATGTTGTTGTTGACTTCAGTGGTGATCAATTAATCACAAGTTGAGAACTTCACATTCTTTGCTACTGAGGAAAGATACTCTCTGGGAAATGGACCTTACTTTTTGTTCCTCTTCCAATGAGTTCCTGCTCCATTTTTCTTACTTAAAGCTTGATTTTCTTATTTGGTCACCTGGTTATAGTCATGGCTAATCAAGGCAAAGTTTCTGAAGTTTGGTTCTTTAGTTTTTGAAATATGTCAGACAACAAGAACACTAAAGCAGATTTTGCCTCTAATGAATGAATTACTAACCAGAGCTTACAGGCAACATGGCATTTGTGGAAAGAGAACCAGCCTCACAGCCAGAAAGACCTGGCTAAGTCCCACTTCTGACACCCAGAGGCTGTGTGACCCTGGGCCAGTCCCTCTACCTCTCAATGTTCTAGGCAATTCTCTAAAACTGTAAGTTACAGAGAAGGTGCCAACCTGCATTGGTAGAAGGAGTTTCCTTATCTGGGAGCTCCATTTACTAATGAAATCCCAAGCTCACTTCCCATCCTATAATTGATCAGCTGTTTCCAATCCAGAAGATTCCGATCCAGATCTGTCCAAAAGCTTTGATCCTTTTGAGAGAAGGGCTAATAAGGAGAGGTGGATATAACGGTGATGATGATGATGATGATGATGATGATGATGATGGTGATGGTGATGGTGATGATGATGGTGATGGTGATGGTGATGATGATGGTGGTGATGGTGGTAGTGGTGATGGTGATGATGGTGGTGATGGTGATGGTGATGATGGTGGTGGTGGTGGTGATGATGATGGAGATGATGATGATGATGATGCTGTTGATGATAATGATGATGATGATGATAAGGAGAGGGAGGGGACAGGAAAGGGAGGAGGGGGAGGAGGAGGGAAAGAAAAAGAGTAGGAATAGAAGAAAGAAGAGAAGGAAGAAAGAGGTGGAGAAGGAAAAAGGAGGAGAGAGAGAAAGAAAGAGTATTTATAGAGTACTTTTCAGTTTGCAAAACCATGGCTATTGTACTAATGTGACTACAGTCAAATAGTGTGGCTGAAACCAGGAGTAGTAATCAAGAATCATTATTCATCAATACAGCTCCATGTAGAGCAGTAAACTATTCCAGAGAGGAATCAAATCTTTGTCCATTGGCCTATAGAGTAACCTGTGCTTCAGGCACTGTGAAGGATGGAGAGAAGAAATCATGATAGCCTTCTAGTCCTGGATGGAGACCCTGCCCAGGGTCAGGTACTATGGGGCTTTGCTAGGCCTGTTCAATGGATATTTTTCACTCTATTCCAATTTACATCCTACCTGAGAACTCAAGATTAGCTAAATCAAGAGTTGATTTAAGACCAAGGGTCCTAGTAATAGCTATGGAGGTATAGGGGCCCAACAGCCTTGTGAATCTAGCCCTCCTTACCTCTCTGCCAAGGAGAAATCCACCTGAGGATAAAGCCTGCTGACTGGGTTGGACCTCTGTGTTTTAAAGGGACAGATAGCTTCTCTCCCTGTGCTGGGAGAAGACTGAGAGGCTCTAACTGCATGAATTCTGAGAATTGTAGCCCTGGATTGACAGCACTGAAATGGAGCTGAAATTCTTGGTAGCACATGCATGGACCTAGGGGTTGGAAGAAAAGGATGTCAGCAGACTGGAACAAGAAATAGCAGTGACAATGAGCTGTGGTGGGTGGGGGAAAAGAGAGAGAGAGGAAGAGGGAGGGGGAAAAGAGACAGAGACAGAGACAGAGAAAAAGAGAAAGAGGGGAGAGAAGAGGGGGAAAGGAGAGAGATCACTTATTTACAATTTACAGCAGGCACTTTGCACAGACTCAGACTGAGATGACAGAGTGGCTTGGGTACTGTCTCTTCAAATCCCCTCGCCCACCCCCAGGCCCACTACTGCCCTGAAGACTGCAGACATTACAAGAATTTTCCACTGCTTAAGTTGTCCCTGTTGTCTGATTTTGTTGGTAGTGCCTTAGGAACTATCATGTAGAATGATGACCAGTTATGACTGATTTTTGTCAGTTATTAATTTGCAAATGGGGGAGTGACCACAGAGGGGGCTAATAAAGGGGCAGAGTCTGCTTCCGAGAGGGAAGTAGAGGTCTGACCCATCTGTCTAAAATAGCTTTGGTTTTTTATCCTAGCCTGGGGGCTCTGTATTCTAATGGTGAAAATGTTATCATTTATTAATTTTGATTAATAAATTTTGGTGCACTCCCTAAAAGGAGAATTTAAACTGAATCCAAGGTTTGTCTTCTGGCCTTGAGATTAAAATGTCTAGCCAGGCAGTCTGGTGAGGAGGATGGACCAGCACCTGGAAGCTAAGTCTCATTCCTCTAATGTCCTTCCTTGGGCATGCCCAGTAGAATACAGGCAGTGCTGGGAAGTAGCCCACCTGGTAAGACCAGAAAAGCAGGGTCTAGGAAGAATGGCTATGCCCCAAAAATTCCAAAGGTGGATGCCAAAGGGAGGAGCACCACCTACTGGTTATATATAAAATAGATGTTCCACTTAAATACCTAGGTATTTAAAGACTTGGTTAATTTTTATTAGATATCATGTCATTTAAGAGAAGATATAAACTCAATTAAATTTTTATTTTAATTTTATTTTTTAATTTTCCTAGGTTACATGTGTCTTTGTGGCAATTCACAACTTCATGATTACATTATCCTTAACTCTTCCAAGTTAATACTCTCACAAAGGAGAGTCATCATTTAAATGAACTATACTTACACTTTTTAATGCATATTAATATTATGGTAATATTAATATTAAGATATTATGGTAATCTGTAGTGTTTGATACTACAATAAAATTCTCCAGATGAGGATAGATCGAATCAGTAGTAGATGCCCAGGCAAAAACATCTATTTTAAATACATTTGTGGCTCTCCGTAGATCTCCCTAGTTTGACACTTCAGAGATCTATGAGTGTCCATATAGATAATCTCAAATCCAGATGGCAGCTCGACATTCTACTCAATTGCCTTTTTGAATTTCTAGAAGCCCCCCAATTTTATTACCCAGTGGCCAACCTGACAGCAATGTGGCTGGCCAATCTTAGCTAGGTTACTCTTTGAGTTGACATGTAATCTGTAAACAGGCCTAAAGTGGTCTTCCGTCTTCTTCATATATAACGTTCATATTTTTTCTGTTAGAATGGAAACTCCATGAAGTTAAGAGCCAGTTTTTTGGGAGTTTTACTTTATATTCCCAGTGTTTTGTACAGTGCCTGGAACACAGTCAGCTCTTAATAAATCATTCTTAATTGATTGACTATTTCCACCTTAGTAAGTCCTGTCAGAGCTTGTGGTCCTGGGAACTGAGGGTCACCCCCTCACCTTGAAGAGGCGTTGCAGGGTGTTAGGAGAGAGCAAAGTGTTTAATAGCAAGAATAGAGGACAAATGATACTCAAATACAACAGGAAATCATAAAGTTCATCCATGTGACAGATACTGTGCTGGTCAGTGGTGGACGGGGTCCAGAATGTTGGACTTAGAATTTGGAAGATCTGAGCTCAAATTGCCCCTCAATGCCTAGATGTGTGACCCTAGCGGAGTCTCTGTACCTGTTTGTCTCGGTTTTCTCATCTGTAAAATGGGGTTAACAATAACACCTCCCTCCCAGATGTGCTGCGAGAATCCAGTGAGACGCCATAAAGCGCCATAGAAATGTTAGCTCTCATTATGGTTGTTGTCACTATCGTACAAGGACAAAAGTGACAGTCTCTGCCTTCAAAAAGCTTCCACGTTGCTTGGAAGGTCACATCCACCATTCGTTTTCCTTTTCTCTCCGTCTCAGGTCCTCCCAAAGATGACTTCGCACGTGGTGAACGAGATCGACAGCATACTGCGAAACAAGCCCTACAGTAAAAAGGACTACCGCTCCTAATCCGCTGCATGAGGCGATGGAAGTGCATGGTTAAAAGAGGGGCCTGTACCCGGTTCAGAACTGTTCCAATATCCAGTCATCCAAGCCACTTAGCAAGCAGCCTGCTGCTCAACCTCTAGCGTTCCTGGATCCTCCGAGGTGTCTGCTGTCGCTACCGCTGTGCGCCCATGTTTGAAAGCACACGCGAAAACTCACCACCCAACAAGAGCGATTCTATTTTCTTATCTATGACTAAAGCCGCCGCCGCCACCGATCCTTGCGTTCTTGCTCTCTGTACCTCACGCTTACGCAATGAAAAGTAGATGGAAAACAAAAACAAAAGATTTATAACCTTCGGGTGTTTGGTAACATAAAGAAGGCTGTACAGATATATTTTTTCAAACGAACAAAATCCACAGATGCGATTGTGAGATATAAAAAAAATGTCTTAGCTGAAGTCTTGACGAGGCTTAGGATCCTGCAGGAGTAATTTCAAGACCTTTTCTTCTAAAATCTAGTTTTCTTTCGCTTGGTCATTAAGAAAGCTGTCTGTCATTATTGGAGATGGGGACTGAGAATCTCATCAGCATAGGGTACCCCCAGCATGGAAACTCCCTCCCCTGAGGCAGATTGGCAGTTTGTGCATAACACAGCCTTAGAAGGTTCCCCGGGGCTCGGAGCGTTTAGGTGACTTCGTGGTCACACAGCTAGCAAGTGTCTCAGGCAGGATTTGCACCCAAGGCTCCAAGGGCAGTCTCTCACTTGTCTATGTTACCTTTACTTTTAAATATCAGCTGCAGTTTGGACCACAAGACTGTCTTCTACACCTTTGTCAGTGTTCCCGTTCAGACATCAATAGTGTTCACTTACAGATTAAATGAATAGTTGATAATAGGATGGATCACATAATAATTAAGCAGAGATGTTATGATGTCTTTATGAAAGGGAGATAAATGTATGCTTCTAAGGAATCTTAGTTCTGAATAAATCATAAACCGATGTATCTGCAAAGTATTCGTTTTTGTCTATATTTTATTAAAAGCTGTTTCATACATTTGACTGCTTGTAGGTATAGCTTCTGAAAGTTTCAGTATTTGAACTTTTAAGATATATGTATGCTCAGTTGCAATTTAATGCTATAAAATGCCCAGAAAAAGCAAATGTTCAACACTAAGATGAGTTCTGGGGTTTTACTATCAATCTAATGCTTGGTACTAGGGGGAGATGTCAACACAAAGTAGGTTGTATGTTTCATGGAGGTGCTGGGTCACCTAGGCAGTGGACTTTGGTTAATGTGGAGTCCCTCACTGACCCATTGAGAAACAGGTGAAAACTTTCTGATGGCTGTCACCCCAATAGATACATTAAGCCATAGTATGCATGAGACACAGCATGAGCTAAAAGCGAATGGTTTGGTTGGGCACAAGTCCATCTTGACCTTGAGCTGTGATGAATCCTGTTGCTGAATGACCTCTTGTATCCTCCTGTATGATATTTGCCACCTGTATCCGCTTAACAGAGATGCTGTGAGCTCCCGCCTATCCCTCAGAGGGAAAGAAATCTGGTTTTTAGCTGGTGGCCCATTAATGATCAGACCACCAGAAAGAAGTACAAAATTTCAACCTTCATTTTCTCAGCAACAGGACCATGTCACTTTTACATGAAACACTTTGAACCCAAAGAATGTAGAATTCACATAGACTTGTATTTACTATCATTTACGGAGATGTGTGGTTCAATGCTAAATCTTAATGGGTGAACATGGAGCACCAACAATTTTTCCTTGATAATCATCAACTTGTAACTATTTCATGGAGATAATTTTGTTCCCCACTCCCCCCAACCATCAACCGTAAGCGTATCAGATTCATGATAGAAACACCTTTAAAAACCATTCTGTATTTCATCTGACAGTCTATTATGTGTATAAATGAGCTGTGGCGCCACGTATCAGGAATTGCAATCTTACTATACATTTGCTTGGAGATAATAAAAGTATTTTGTGCATCTAATCTTCTAACTAGAAAGTTCATTATTCAGTATTTTGCGAGGTAAAATTTACATAACCTCACAAAAAAGGAAACAGTGCATTGAACGGGATGTGTTATTACTGCCAAGTCAGATAGAAAGATTGATAACAAATAGGAAAAGGGGAAGGATACAATTATTTTATATGACCTTAGATATGAACCACCATAATTAGTCGGTCAATAAACACTCTGAATTTTGAATCTAGAGATATGAGTTCAGATCTTGGGGAGGACCTCATGATTTGAAGGATGCCACCTCTCATCACAGGGAGAGAGCACTGGGGCTGGCATCAAAAAGAACTGAGTTTAAATTCTGCCAGACATTTATTAGATGTGTAACCCCAAACAAATCACTTAATTTCTCATGATGCCCCTCCCCATAAAATGAAGGGTTAAACTCAATGACTTCTGAAGTCTGTTTGGCTCTAACTCTACGATCGTAGGTTATTCTTCTAACTAGGACCAGAGTCAGGGTTGGACAACTGGGCTTTTGTCTCGGGGTGCCAAATTTTAAGGGTACTGGTAGGTTTTATAGTGCTTCCACAACACAGAAATAACAGAGCTCAGCAGCTGGTAATAGTAGTAAGAGTCACAGTAAGAATGGTAAGTTTTGGATGAAATATAAAGCTTCCAGGTAAGGCATTGGGGCAAGCTCTCCCCTCCCTGTGCAGCAGCCTTACGCCACAATCTCATTCTCCACTTCCCTGACTCTTCAAACAGCATATTCTCAAATAAGAAAATCTTAGTCCAAATCTAAATAGATGAGGAAGTAAATTCATAATGGTTAAGTTAAAGGTGTGGGATTCTTACTGCTTTGACCAGCTGGAGTTTGAGGGGCTCATCCCAAGCCCAAGAATTATCATAGTTCTGCTTCTAATTCCTACAACAAGGATGAGAGAATCCTAAAGAAAATCTTAGGGAATTTCCAAATGAAAGGAGCTTGGAGAGATTTTATATGAATACCATAAAGCCCCAACTTGCTTATGGGCTTCCAAACAGAAGGGAAAGTTGTTATTGAATAGTACTTGGAACAGTCATGCACACAGAGCTTCCCCCCTACCCCCCCCCAAAAAAAGTCCTCTACACTAATTCTTAACCATGTCTGTGTCTCGGACCCCTTTGGGAGTCTGGTAAAGCCTACGGACTCCGTCTCAGAATGATGGTTTTTGCTAACTACATTCATAAATGAAGGACATGCTAAATTTCAATTAGAGGTTATCTTTTCCTCATCTAAATTCCCAGCTCTTCTGCAACCTAGAGAGGTCTGTGGACCCTGGATGACAAATTTATGCTCTAATTGCATGGGTTTTCTGCGACACACTTAAGATCTCCAATAACCTTTTCTTTTTTCAAAGGATGGAATCCATGTACAGAGAACATTTTGTTCTTGGAAGTAAAATTAGCAGTCACGGACCTCAAACTCACAGCCAAGATGGCAAGTAAAGAGAGGAGCAATGCATCCCAGTACATTTCCTAACACCTCACCTCCCTCCAACAAAGAATGCCAAGGTGTGCTCCAAGGTTGGCTCTGTGTCAGTCTCCGCACTGCAAAAAAAATCACTAAGGGGAAACAGCAGGGCCTGGGATACACGGCGCCAAAGGGGCAGGGGACCAGGGGGGCAGAGCCGGCAGATGTGGGCTAATGCTGCTGACCTTTGTCTGCTATGAAATTGTGCCTGCTCATTTTCATATGTGACTCTCATTATGTGGTCTTTTGATCTGCCACTTCAAAACCTGTAAATACAATTAAGTGTGCCCAAAATTAGGACACAGATTTAATTTTAAAAATGAAAATCACCCCTAATGCTAAAGAACTTCTAAAAAGTCCAAGATTTGGAAATGTTATGGGATTAAAGAAAGCTGAAGTTTAATGGAACACTCCTTAATATTAAGGCTGAGTTGTCAACAGGGATGATGGAATCAGGGGCTCTCCATGACACAAAAAGGGTTAAAAACCCCTGCTCCCTTCCCTTCCTCCAAGGCTATTCTGACCAGATCAATTTTCCCTCCTCCCCATAAAACACACACACACACACACACCACTCCCAGTAATCAGGCAGGGTCATATCGCAGCTGAAAGGATAGAGTTAATGAGAATGCTTAATCAAGTTAAAGGAAAACCAGTAAAGGGAATTAGGACCCCCAAAATGGAGGCTACACATCTCCAGAAGCACAGGGTGATATCATGCAGAATCATAAAGCATGACAGGGACCTTAGGGGTCATCTTGTTCATCTCCATTTTACAGGGGGTGAACAGAGTGACTTACCCAAGGTCACAACCTGGGATTCGAGCCCTGACTCCAAGCACCCTGCCCCACTCACCTACTCATTTCCCCACCCTGCTCACCTCCCGGGCAGCCAGGCACAAAATCGTGAAACTCTGAAAATCAGAAGATCTGCTCCCTCGAATGCTTTGCTTGTACAAGCCTCCAGTGTCTGGGAATTCCACCAGGTCATCTCTGCAGCTAAGAGGCAGCCCCAACAGGAGAGGCTGAGTCCAGACAGCAGGTCAAGGAGATCAAAGTCTTTGGGAAACAGGATCTCTTATGGCTCCTAGAGATGTGTTAATAGTTGGGAAGCAGCTAGGTGGCACAGGGGAGAGAACACTGGACTTGGGATTTGGGAAGACATGAATTCAAATCCTTCCTCTTACACTAACCAGATGACCCTGTGCCAGTTCTCTCAGCCTCAGCCCAGTAAGTACACCGACTTCGCTGAATTGTTGTGAGGCTCAAATACAATCAAACTCAGAGCACTAGCTAAGTGTGAGCCATTACTGGATAGCAGTGGGGAAAAAGGAGGGAAAGCCCCACACAGGAGGGAAGAATGAAGGCACCTGCTGAGCAGAAGGCACTGGCCTCCTTTACCTTGCTGTGGTGGCAGCATTCAGGACTTCTGGCCATAGGCTCCCACATAATGCACAGTCCAGGGAAAAAACTTGTTTTTGTCTGGAGGAAAGGGAGGAATGGTGCATGCCAGTGATGCTCAAGCTGTGTCTGTAGTACTAAGATCCAATTAACACACACCCCAACCCTTTTGAAAGCCAGAATCCAAGGGAAATAAACTTCTATCTGAAGCAATATGTTGCCACTGTTTTTCAGTGGAGGGGGAAGATGATGAAAATATATAAAATGGGCAGGGGTGGTGTCTGTGATAACTGCATTTCGAGATTTGTACAGCACTTTATCTACATGATTTCACTGTTTCCTCGTGACCGCCTTGTAAGGTAGATGCTACCACCCCCATTTTACAGATACTGAGGCACAAAGAGATGAAATGGTTCACCTGGGGGGGCACAGCTAATGTGTGTCTTTCGGTTTCAAGTCCATCTCTAACCACTCCACTATGCAATAAAAAGGTTGGTAATCACTAGTACCAAACATCAATATGATGAGCCCTTGATAAAAACAAGCTAACACCAGAGGATGATACCACATTGTCAGAAAAGGTACCCTTGAATAAACACAGGGGCATTTTATTGGAGACTTGAAAACACTATTCTCAGGGAGTAAAAAACCATACCAAACCACCATTGTAAGGGAAGATCAGGTCCAGGAATAAATTTCACCTACCTCCTCTTCAAGTTATTCAAGTCACTGTTTCAATAGAAACTACTGTAAGAACAGGTTCCCAAACTCAACCACTATCACTCCTGAGCTAATAATTGACACTGTTTGCCAATTCAACTTGCTCCAAAAAGCCGTGACATCGTTTTCATTTTTAATTGAGTGACTGCCATCTAGTGGCAATTTTCCGGTAATTCTTAAAGTGCCTTTGGTCCAACTGTGGTATACCGGATTCAATCACTGAATTCGTAGTAATAAAAATACTAAGCCCACATTTGAGCCAGTGGTTCACATTTTTCCCTAGCAGCTAAGAAAATCTTAAACATACATAGCATTTATGTATAGTACAAGATTTGGGTTATTTCCTATCACTATTGGATAAAGCTCTCATTATACTCACTGTGATAAATGAGAAGCCTTCTAGATAAAGTGGCAGGAACAGAGGGCAGGAAGATCAGCCTCCCCACACCTACCCAGCCAAAACCTAAAATCACATCGTGGCAAATAAAAATCAGGAAATCCAATGAGGATCTCCATTGCCCGCTTCACCTCAGAACTACAGAGAAAGTCTGCCAGAAAGCCCCAGGTGATGGAAAGGGAGCTGTCAGCCAAGTCAGCACGCCCAGCATACCAGCAAACCAGCCCACAGCCTCCCAGTACAACTGAGACAGACCAGAGAAACATGTGACCTACAGGGCTTAATGACCAGAGCCTCCTGAGACAGCTCCAGGATGTCTGGCAACCCACCACACAGCCCTTGGAAGCTCCCAGAACCCCTCAGGCTCTAAGGTCCCTGGAACTCTATCCCAAGATGCCACAGAGAGCCTTGAAAACCAGGTGCATCAATCCTCATGGATCCAGGAGAGTAAGGCCAGAAGGTGGACCCAGGCGAAGCAATAGAGGACGACACAAAATAGGGCCGATGACCACCCAAACACGGCTGATGACCACCCTATCCAGAAGTATAGAAGACAGAACCTGGGCCTAGCACAAAACCCCGGGTCAAGAACTAGGCTAGAAAGGTAAGTAGTAAACTGAAGAAAACGCCTATCACGAGAACCATTGCAGGCTCAGAGATACCCAAAAATCCAACCTAGAATGTCAACTTAAAGAGAAAATGGGCTTTCCACAAGGTCTACATGAATAACGGGAAGGAACAGAGCAAGACGTTTTGTTGTTGTTTTAATGACATGAAAAAGCTCATGGAGAGAACTTCAAGGAAACTAAACAGCTTAGATCAGAAAGTAACAAATCTTATCTCAGAAATGGGACATTGTGAATTCAGAACAGATCAAACAGAAATCAGTGACTCCATGGACAGTAAGAAACATTAAGAAAGTAGGAGAAAACGTAAGATAGCTGTCACATGCGCGCGCGCGCGCACACACACACACACACAAACTGACCCGGAAAACAAGTCAAAGACAAATAATTTAATAATCATTGGCCTCTCTGAAAACTATGTTTAAAAAAAAATCTAAAAAACCTGAATATTGTATTTCAAGGCATCACAAATTAAAACTACCCAGATCTACTATAACCAGAAAGCAGTGACTACAGAATGAATACATCTACTACCTCCTGAAACCCTAAAGGTAAAGTCTAAGAAATGTCATAATCAAAATCTTGAGCTTCCACATCAAAAATTCTGTAAGCATCCAGAAAAGAGTTGGTTATTAACCACAGTCGAGATCATATAAGTTTTACAGCATTGACCATATTTTTACAACATTAACTATATTTTTTATAGCATTTACTATATTTTACGGCATTTATTGGCAGCTCATACTATAAGAAAACAGATTCAAATACAATATTCCAAAAGGCCAATGACATAGGCTTTCAAACAATAATTCCCTGCAGGCAGGGAAAAAAAAAAAAAGATCTTTAATAGAATAGAGAAGACTTTTCCCAATGAAAACCCCAGAGCTAACAGGAGACTTTGAAATGCACAGAATCGAGGGACACCTAGAAAGGCAAATTTCTTCAAGCACGGGCAAAGGACTATATGATGACGCAGTGCAAGTATCCCTTTAGACTTTTATTTTTCAAAGGAAATCAAAGGAATTAAATAAGAAAAACAGGCTGAACCTGGGAGTATCCTGGTTGTATTGAGGGTTTTAGATAGAGAAAGAGAATGGAGGGTAAAAGGAGGAAGAAAGGATGGAACTTGGATTTCTCAGACTGGGCTGCATGAGAAGAATAAACACACAGAGAAAGAGCTGGGGGAGCAGGCATCTCATGAACCTCCCACTATTACCTGAATCAACCTGAAAACAGACACTTACAGACACAACAAACACAAAGTTTGTGGTAGAAATGCATCATATTCAACAGAGAAATAAGTGGAGATAAGGAGAGGAGGACTTAAGAGGGAGGATAACACTGGGGAGTGAAGATTTACAAGCAAAACAAAGTCCCTGATCCTGAATGGAAAATTAAAAGAAAGAAAACACCTGGAATGGAGGGGGCGGAGGGTGCCCCTCAATTGGGGAATGGCTGAACAAACTGTGTCATATAAATACAGGCTCTCCCCAAAGACCCAGTGCCATTTTAAGCCTTAATAGCTTTAAACTTAATCGCTCAGAACAGAAGTTATTAAGGCTTAAAACTGCACTGACTTTGGAACAGCTGTAAGAGAATATTCTTGCATTGTAAGAAATGATATAGAAAAGTCCTGGGAAGGATGAACTGATGTAGAATGAAGTGAGCAGAACCATTTGGAACAATGGCTCTGAAAGGTGTTTAGGACACTGATTAGAGCAGTATAGCTTGGGCATGTCTCCAGGGGACCTGGGTGAAGCACAGTGCCCACCTCCTGAGCGGAGGAGATGGGCTGATACAAAGTGCAGAAAGATACACATATTTCTGAACGTGAAATAAATAGCAATTAAAAAAAATAAATTCATAGTATGGGAAAGGGCCTACATACCTTAATCGTCCCACCAGTGAGTTCTCTGTGCAACTTTTCTGTAACTTCACTGTGAATTAATGATTTTTAGCAGCCAAGGAAGAGGGCACCAGTAAAAATGCCTTCTTTCAACCTGTGCTAGCTATACAAAATATACTTATGGCTTCTTCTACATTTTAGTGCTTCCCTATCAGAATACAAGTTACAATGACTGATGACTAGCTTCTAATGATGATAGTTTCATGAAGCTGGAAAGGCTCCTAGAAGATTATGATCTAGTTCAAACTGTTTCATGTCACAAATAAGGAAACAAAATTTCTAGAAAAGTTAAATGACGGGTCCATTTTAGGAGAGCAACATTTGAACCCAGTTCCTGACTCCAAATCCACAACTCTTTCGACACCACAGGACACCAAGTGCAGCTGTCAGTAGATAACAAGTATAACTTTTTCTACTTCAAATTCCAAATTTAATAGGAGCATTTCAGATATACAAGCTTCATTCTTCTGATCCACTTGCACTGAGGACTTTAAAGAATTACCAGATGTGGTGAGCAAAAGCTAACCAGATTATGAAAGCACCAGCATCAGTGACTCCATTGTCCCATTACTGGCCAGTCAGTCAAAAGTGATACAGCTCCCACTGGAAATAAGCTGGCAGGTCCAGAAGTCAGCCACAAGAATCCTTCTCCACACCACTTTCAGAATCCTAATGGAGATCACAAGGGTTTCTTTGGACTTTCAAAGGCCATTGGGATTCTGTGGAGAAGTCTGTTCACATTTGCCTCCAGGGATGTCAATGAAATTTCAAGCCCAGGAAGCTGAACCAAGAGGGCTGACATGGTCAGCATGACCGAGTTTCTGACCACATGGCACTAACACTGTTGAGATCATAAAAAAGCTAGGGATTTAAAAGTATATCCTTATGTGCCTGGCAGGACAACTCTGTGTTTGTAATCATACCCTTTAGACAACAATTTTTTGAAATTATAGCTTTCCCCCATGAAAAAATTTGGGTGTCCAAGCTCCTTTTTAAATGAAACATTTCAAACTCTAAATTTGGGACAGTTCTTGGTCTGTTGCACAAAAGTACAAATAAGACTGCTGACGAAACTAAGAAAGAAAAACATACTTCATTTTGGTATTTGCTGTTAAAAAAATTATAATTTTCTACTGGGAACACAGAGAACCAGTTATTAATTTCTTGCTTTTATAAAAACAACAGAACAGCTCAGGTTACTGTGACCTTTGACAGGTCAAGGAAACAAGTTCTTTTCTACTCAAATGTGATTTGAGCTTATTACAAAGTACTCTTTGCTGTTTAATAAATGTTCTGGGACACCGAGTTTTCTGGTCAATTTATTTATTTTAACAATCTGTCAAAAGGAGCCCAAAAAAACAAAGGTTATTTTACATTTTCTTAGTTTAAAAAAACACACCCAAAACCTGTTAAATTTGACTATAAAAACCAGTCCCTGTGTGTCCCTCCCCTTCTGCCTCCCACAGCCCACCCCTACAAAGAAAAGTCTTCCTCTTCATTTACTTGGAGCCAGTGGACAGCAGAGCAATCAGGCCTGACGAGGCACTTATGGATAAGATATAGTTCCTGAAAAGGGTTCATTGTTAAGGAACAATTCAACCCTCCAATCACACCAGGCCTGAAGCAGAGGAGCTTCTCCCCATAGTTTAATCACAAGAATCTGCAGCAGGCAGACTAGAAACAAATTCCCAAGGCAGAAGTCTGCCAGGAATGAGAAACATCAGCAGAAACACTGCTGTCACCTTAAAGAAAGTCTGGAAGATAAGGATGGCCACTGATTCACCAAACTGCACAAAAGAAACAGTTCGTTAAGTACTAGGGCAAGTGTGAAGGGAGGAGACAACTGGTCTTCTCCAGGAGTCAAGGATGCTGGCAGCCCCCAGGGTGGTCCCCTGTTCCACCCCTCCCCTGGCCCCCCGGGCTCTCCCCCAGCCCCTGGGGCCTCTCAGAGGTTTTGGTCTCCGAGCCCCTTGGGTATTCCCCCAAGGCTATGGCTGGCTAAATGGCTCTGTCCCTCTTTGACAGCATAACTTAAGCACACACTCCTGGACAATACTTTTAATAAGTTAGTAAACAAGACATTTTTCCTGCTCAATGGTTCCATTGTAACATGAAACAAAACCTGACAGCTTGGGGCACTGCATGGGACTATGACATGGGCCTCTTCCAAAGCCCTTGCGGCCTGGCCAATCTCAAAGCCTGAAAATACCGGCAGGGTTCCTGGGCCGGACAATCTGGAGCTCCCAGATAGCCAAGGTAACAAGCACGCCTCAGTTTCAAAATCGTGTTACACATTCCTGAGGAAATGGGAATCCCCTGGCACATTTTCGGTATTGATTCTTCTCATTAAACCACAGAACTCGAGCTGGAAGGACTGTCTAATCTAGCCCCAATACCTCACCGAGGAGTTCTTCCTCCTCAGGGGATCCTTCACACCCCCACACACAAGCCCAAGAACGGGAAGGTCCTGAGCAGCTCAAAGGATACACTGTCGGATTGAAGTTCTTCAGAATAAAGAAAGAAGCGACAATGACCAAGACCAGGAAAAGGGTGTTATTGTAGAAGATGGAGAAGGTGGTAGCTTCATAGTCAGCCACTTCATTCTTCTTCCACAGGATTCTGCAGAGTTAGAGAAGGCAACATCAAGGCTCCAAGCGAGTGGAATAGGGATGCTGGGGCCTTGGGGTGGGGGCAAGGGGAGGATTCCAGATGGGCCGGGGGGATGGAGGGAGGAAGACAGAGAGGTGATGTCTATGCTGGCCAGGGGATAAGAAGCGGCAGAGTGTCCTTTTTTCTACCACAGAGGGCAGGCACCGTGCCATCAAGGAACTGACAGTCTGGAGGGGTACATATGCTGCACAGGAGGCCATGCCTTACTGTTCTGGCTAGTAGGGGCTGGGCCAGTCAATCATCAGCACTTAGGAAGCATGAAGCTGTTCTTGCCCTCATTGACTTTACATTTTCTTGGGGGAGACCACCTCTACACAAAGTGATTCTGGTGGGGAAGGGGTCCGGAAAGGCTTATACTTTAGGAAAGGCAACTAGAAAGGTGAGGAAGGAGGGCCTTCCAGGACTGAGGGGCAGCTCATGCAAAGGTCCTGAAGGTGGAGACAGAAGCCATGTGCCTAAGCTGGAGAGACAGGGAAGGGTTGCTCTGGATCCTGGACCTCTGGCAGCAGTAAGAGGCAGGGAGATAAGGAGGGGATCAGAACGGCACACACCTACCCCACTCAACTCTCCAAACCTGTATGGGGTGAGGGGTGGGGGAGCATTTCCTGCGTTGGGGGCCGAGGAAGTACAGAAATAAATCCTCTCTCCTCTAGACCATCTGGCGTCTCTTAGGCAGTTAACTTCGTTATCCAGGGACTGATTTATCCAGACCTCTTCCCCCCTTCTGCTACTCACACTTTTGGCAGCACGCTGTTGTTAGCTAAATCAGAAGTTGGCAGGAGAAGGGGGAGACAGCGCGCCCAATGGGCCCCACTGCTTATCGGCAGCTCTGGCCAAGCCAGGGGGAGGCAGAGCAGGCACCATCTCCCCATTCCCCGTGCGCACAGAGACAACCACAAGCTGGCTGGGAGAGAGCAGAGCATTTCAGACTGGAAAGAACTGGGGGGACATCTAGTCTCAACCATGTTTCTTACAGAGAAGGAAATGAGAAAAGGGCTTGGGAGAGGCCACGTGCCTCGCTCAGGGTCCCCACACAGAAAACCTCCACACCTCCCTTTGTTAGAAATTTTAAAATCTAAAGCACAGATCATTTTCCCAAAGTACCTTTACGTCTTTGTTAAAATCACGAAGCCTTTAGTTAAGAAACCCTACCTACCTTTCGTCTTTCTCCTTCCGAGACATCTTCCTGTTGTCAGCCTCAGAAAGTTTCCGAGTCACTTCTTTGGAGACAGCATCCTCTCTCTTCTGGGCCACCCTGGAGGGGGAAACATGCATAATTTTCACAAGCTCTGGGTACAAACACCCTTCTAGAAACAAATCTGTCCTCACAGTTAGCTTTGGCAGCTGTGGGATACTCTATATTAGAAAAGAAGCTGGACCTCAGGCCACAAATTTATCATTTAAAAACATGATCTGGCCTAGGCCAGAGGCAAGCCAAGTGACCACACTGCCAAGGTACTTTCCAAAGCTGTAATAGTGATTTGGTTTGGGTTATTTAAAGAACAGAAAATGTACCAAAGTTTAGACATTCAATAAATCTATAAATGCAAAGTCATAAGCACAGCTTTCAATCAATGCCAATTCCATTTACCACTTTTACCTAAAATGGCAAGCTGACACCTCAAATTCTCTTCATTTGACTAATAAATAAAAGGCACCAAAATCCCCTGCCTTACCAATAGTTAAAGGGCAGCCAGTACGATTCCAGATATATTTGCTTCTTCCTGTGGCATACCACATGGACAAGGGGAGATAACATCACATCCATTGGTCTAAATAACAATTAGGAATGGACACTGAATGGCGATCTCATGAAAGCAGGGAGGCACGGACCCAAGAGGACACTGAAGGTGCCACAGGGTCACCACAGAGACCAGGACCATCCTACAAACATTAAAGCAGCCACTCTGTACAAAACTCGATTTGAAACACAGAGGGGAGAGGGAGGTAATGCAGAGATAAATAAGACATGATCCCTGCCTCAGATCAGCAGCCTGTCCCAGGGCAAAGAAAATGAAAGAGGGAGGACTCAGATAAATAAAGCTGCAAGTGAAAGGCAGGAATGACATTCAAAATGACTCGACAAATTAGAAAAACAGTCCTAACAGAAGCCACGTCAATCCAACAAACATTCATTAAATGCTAACTCTGTGCAAGGCTCTACACTAGAGTCCGGATACAAAGACTTAAAATGAAAATCAAGAAGTGCAATACAGTGCCATTTAAGGACCCAAAGTCATACAAACATAAGGAAGATTGACTTGGTAAAGACAGAGAGGAAAAAAAACAAGGGAGGAGAAGGAGCTGGGGGAGGGGAGCGTGCTAGGCACCAGGAAGAAATGGAGAGGTGACCCAAAGCTGAATATATAAGTCACTGTAGAAAACACCAGTCTAGTACTGATGAAATATACCTTGTTGGGTCTGTGAAAGTAATCTTTCCCCTAAGCTTTGAATAAAACCAGATTTATACATCAAAAAAAGAGATATAGAAAAATAGAGTCTCCAGAGATTCAAAGTAAAAAAAAATAAGTCCAGTTAGGGAAGATGAAAGGAACTGGGCTATTTAACATAGACAGCTAGGTGTTGCAGTGGGTAGAGTGCTGGTCCTAGAGTCAGGAAGACTCCTCCTCCTGAGTTCAAATCCAGCCTCTGACACTTACTAGCTATGTGACCCTGGTTAAGTCACTTAACCCTATTCAGTTCAGCTCCTCATCTGTCAAATGAGCTGGAGAAGGAAACGACAAACCAAGCCAGTACATCTGCCAAGAAAACCCAAATAAGGTCACTGAGTGTCGGATACAACTGAAATGACTCAACAACAACAAAGGCAACTAAAGGAAAACAAACTACTGAGAAGGTGAATTGGAGGGAAGGGGGGAGGAAGGAAGGGAGGGAGGGATGAAGGGAGGAAGGAAGGAAGGAAGGTAGGTAGGAAAAGAAAGAAAGAAAGAGAGGGAGGGAGGAAGGAAGGAAGGGAGAAAGAAAGGGAGAGAAAGAGAGAAAGAAAAAGAGTAAAAGAAAGATTTAAGGTAAAGGAGAGATTTAGTTGAGTAAAAGTATCCTATTGACCATCAGGGTAATGGAATGACCTACCAAGAGAGAACCTAACCTTGGAGAATGTTCAATAACACGGGCAACCATCTGTCCAAAAGATGCACACGTTCAACTTCCTGAAGGCAGGGAAATTGGGCCAGGAAATTTATTAAGTCCAAGGTCCTCTAAAACATACTAGAACTCATCCAGGAGCTCATCTCACCATTGTTACGGGCCTTTGCACCAAAATTGGTTCTAAAATGCTTAGCACGGTGCATGGCACATGAAGCCCGTGCTCGCTGACTTGCTGACCTGAACAAAATGGACATTAAATCCCAAACTGGACTAAGACAGTCACCACTGCAAGCAGGAGAATCTCCTGGCTCAATCAACAAGATGGTGCTGGGCACCTGGAGAACCCAAAAGACTGAACTGGACACTGGGGGGAATTCCCAAAGCCACAACTTGATTGTTGCTCTCAGAAGTGCATGGCATACATCTGGAGGCAACAAAGCACAGGTCTGGACCTCAGCAGCACCACTGTGGATGCAAATGTGACTCCGTGACACTGCCAGTCCAGTTTCCGGCCAAGTCTTGAAGAAATACTTGACACAAACTAAGAAAGCCAGGAAGTGGAGGTGCAGGGAACGAGGATGGAACAAAGATAAGCCTGGAGGGGCCCAGCAGAGTGATGCTCTCCCAGCCCTGGGAGTGAGCAAATAGAGGGAGATGCTGGGATACCACTGGCAACCAAGAAAGACTACTCCAGGAGCTTTACAGCGGGTGAATTAGGTTAGGGATAGACCAGTTACAGACCTGGGGTTGGAGGAATGAAGGCCTGTCTGTACTAGTAGGGGTGGTATAAAGGGAGAGAGAGCGAGTCAGCCCACCTCGGTGCGTCCTCAGTCAAGATTTCCAAGGATGTCCTGAGGGTCTGTTGCTAAAAGAGCTATCACAAGTTCACAAGATTCCTCAATTCACAGAACTTGAGCTGCAGGGAGCTTGTAGCCCATCCTGTCCAACCCCTTCCTCATTTTAAAGGTGAGGAAACAGAGATTTACTGACTTGCCTGATGTTCTATGACTACGAGCTAGTAGAGCTGAGATGAGACCCCAGGCCAGGTCCTGTACTGCTTCAGTAAATCAATGTCAGATGTACGAGGGAGAGACATAAGATGAGTCATCTTTGGTTTTAACTGAGCATCAACTAAGCTTTAAGTACTCCTGAGGTCCACTGAGACAGACAGTCATTTTAAGAAGAGAAATAAAAATTACTTAATTTTTCCTAATAGTATACTAAATTTGAAGGCATGTAAGAGTCGAAAATGTCAGGAGAGTCAGTAAAAGGCAGTAATTAATTTTTTCCCACTCTGCCATTTCTCATAATGGATGATATTCTCTAAGGATGTGTATTTACATACAAAAATGCAACAACTATGTCAGAAATTAAGTCCATTTAACTGGGACGGGGGAGCCTTTGGAGTTGTTCTTGGTTTTTGGAAGGGGTGTTTTTCTGAAAAGTCTCACAACTGAAAGAAGAACATTCCAAGGCTCTCATCCCCACCTTGGAATGATCCCCAGCCTAGTGTTTAGACTTCTCAATCTCAGGGTCAGATTTTCAATAAGATCTATAACCAACTCAAAAGGACCATGCCACCAGCCAAAATAAAACACTACTAGGGAAAAAATCCTAAGAAGCTTTCAATGGTTAAAAAGAGACAAACTTAATTTTTTTAATTGTTATTAATTTAAAGAATTGATTAATTTTAAAAATTACTAATTTATTTTAATTTACATTTTTTTTTAAAAACTGAATAAACCTTCATCTGCAAAGTACTTACTTGTGTTTAAGGACAAACTTGACGTTCTTGTATGCGAAAGCTACCAGGTAAGTGCTGACCAGGGTCATGACGCTGTAGAGGACCGCAGACTGCACGAGGTCCATGTGCCATATTCGCCAGTAGAGCCCTGCAATGGACAAAGTTCCGGTGTGAGTGACTGTGACCTAGGCTCCAGGCACAGACTGTGGAGTAAACAAGATGCCTATATACACAGTGCCCCAAAAATCTTAGTGCAGCTTCCGAAGTACAAACACTACAAAGTTACAAAAATCATCAAATGAAAGTTTATTACAATTTCTTTTATACTTCATTTGGTGAACTTTGAATGCTAAATTTTTAATTTTAATTTTTAGAAGATGGTACACTCCATCATTATGCTGCGTGTGTTTCTGAATGACACTTTCTCAGACCTTAGGGTTTATACCGAAGGTCCTCTTGCCTGGCCACCTCAGTCCCCATTAGACTTTTTCTTGTGGGATTGTGTCAAAACAGACACATGTGCATCACAATGTCATACTCTGGATGACCTTAAGGCTAGTATTGTAAACACAACCCGTTCAGTCACGAAGCAGCAGCGGCTGATGAAAGTTCTTACCAAATCTGAAAATTGGCTAGAGATCGTTATGCTGAACTTTAATAAGAAACATTTTTAAATTTAAAAGTTAATCTTTCAAATGTTGTTTTTTTTTAAATGTGCAGCACTTACACTCCTGGGGTTATCAAAGCTTAGAACTAACTGCACTAAGACCTTTGGCTCACCCTGTATTAACTAGGGTTTGGCAAAGCCCCCCAGAAGCCTGGACCCACACGCTGCCAAAAGCAAGGGTGCCCCAAGACTGAAGTCCACACATGGAGGAGGCCAAGGAGCTCTGACTCACTCATTTGGGACCAGAAAGCCCAAACAGCTGCCATTTCTATGCCCGCTGAGGTGACAAAATGCTTTCCTTGCAACAAGGAGGACAGTACTGACTATTACAACTATTTTATAAAGAAGGGAACATTTGGGGTGACTTGCCCAGCTAAGAATCACAGAACTTAGGGATGAACTGTGATCTTTCCAACTTCATCATTTTAAAGATGACAGAACCGAGGCAATGTAGGAACCTGGGAACCAAGGGTCAGAGCAGGAAAGAACCTCGGCCATCATCTGGCCCAAGCCTTCAATATACAGATGAGAACGCTGAGGCCCAGAAAAAAAGAGCCACATCCGGCCCGAAGTCACCAGGGAATAAGCAACAGGACCGGGACTGAAACCAAGGTCCTGTGACTGGGAAGCCAAGCCTGCCCCCACTCCCACCCCCGCATCAGTAAGGGGCAGAGCCCAAGGGGGAACACAGCTCTCCTGACTCCAAAGCTGGGACATCTCCAAGGCAGAACAAAAAGGACAACTCGGCCCCGACTCCCCCAAACCCCAAAGATGGTCATATTGTGGATCCATCTGACAGAACAGAGAGCCTGGGTCTGCTGTTACTAATTGGCTACTTGACCTCGGACAAGGAACAAGGAGCTAGGTTTACTTGGGTTTTTTTTGTCCATGTTTACAAAAGGAAAAAGTACATTTGATGTTAGCCATGCCTGAGTTCTCTCCCTCCTCCTCTCTGCCTTTTGAAAAGATGAGTGAATTTGTCTTTGCTTTACTATACATATTTGTTATAAGAGAGGGATTTTATTTTAAGGAGAGGGAGAATTATGGAGGAATGTGGATAGTGATACTGAACAAAAGGAGTAAAGAAGACGGGGAAAAGATGTTCAAAACGGATCACAGACAAGCAGGGAAGTGTTAGAACTATCATGTTAAATTTAATACATACTTTTTTACAAGTTGCATATAACAGTAATTTATGGTTTCTTTGTATACGGAAATGTTCATATTCACTGATGTGTGTCAAGTTCATAATAATAAGAGAAAAAAAGAAAAGGAAAAAACGAGGGAGACGGGGACCTTAACCTCCCTCAGTGGGAGTTGTGAAGTGCAACAGTACTAACGTCAGGAAAGGCACTGGTCAAAGAACAAAAAAGCTGGAGCTTTAATAAAGCCAGACGGCAACATTTTTCTTTAAAAAAGGAGAGGGGCACTGGGGAACAAGAGGTTAGGAAAAAGCCCTCTGGAGAGGGGGGCAGGCCAGAAACCAGCCTTTCCCCACAAAGGCTGGTCCGTACAGAGATGCAGACCCCATGAGAATGGCACCAGTTAACAGCAGATCATTGAATGTTAAAGCTGGGAGGGGCCAAAGAGACCATCTGGTCCAGCTCTTAACCTGCCTATAAGAAGAGAGTGGTGGAAAGACCACTGGCCTGGGAGTCCACAGGCTGAGGCTGGAGCCCCAGTGGTCACTAACAGAACTGACGGGTAGACTAGGCCAGGCCGTTCGTTCCTCCAGGAGCTCCATCATACAGTGCAGAAAGGACACCGTGGTGCCACAGCCCTGGACTTTCCTGAGTGTTGGCCCTGTCCCTTCCCTGGGCCTCTGATTGTTCACCTGTGGAATGAGAGAGGCAGATGAGAAGACCTCTAGCTCTCTCATCTCCCATTAGACTGTAAGCTCCTTGAGGGCAGGCCCTGTCCTGTGCTTCAATTTGGATCTCCAGTGCTTAGCACGGTGCCTGACACATACTAGGTGCTTAATAAACTCACTGAATTGAATCAATCTCTTCCGCAGCCTCAATGCCCCCACCTCCCACCAACAATCCCAGGTCCGGCCCAGGCAGCTCCTGGGGTCCTGAGTTCCTCCCAGCATGGCCGAATGCCCCTGAATGGTTGGTGTCTCAACGCGAGAAGGCAGGATCTTCCTGCTCCACCCCAGACCCACGCTCACACAGAGACACACAATCACAGCCCCATTCCTCTTCATGACCCCATTTCATACAACCCGCTGCATCCCTTCTCCCCTCCCCCATTCAATCATCCAATCAGCTCCATCCCTTCTCCCCTCCCCCATCCAATCTTCCAATCCGATGCCGTCTAGTCAGTTTCCATTCATTTCTCTCACCAGGTCCTCCCTGAGATCTCCGGGCTTCAAGTCTCCATAGGGCCTCTGAACCGGGGGCAAGCCTGCTGCTCCTAAAGAACAGGCCTGACCAGTCCAGCTCGGTTACCTCCCACGGCCCCTCGGATCTCACGGCTCCCACCAAGGCCTCTGCCCAGCGGGGGAAGCCTGGGGTCCCCACTGGCCAAAGGGCGGTCATTCCGCGTGTTTATGTTGCGGATCCACCAAAGAGTGGCTGGGAGGATCCCCGGAAGCCCCCAGCCCACCTCATTTTACAAGGGGGGAAAATGAGGTAGAGGAAGGGTAGAAAGACCTCCAGGCCCGCAGCAGGTGCTAAATAAACGGTTGCCTCTTCTTCCACTGGACCCCCTTCCTCTGGTCACCCTGCCTCAGCCCTGGTCACCTCCCCCTTACACCGCGGGCCTGCCCGCTCCAGTCCGTACGGAGCCCCCCCTTCTCCATCACCTGCACCGGTTCCAGACGGGCTCCAGAATCACCCATTCGCTGTCCTGCTCAGCTCTGAAGCTCCCACCCGGCTGTCCGGCCCCGCTGGACCGAACTGCCCCTCTGGCGCTGCTGACCTCCTCTCTGTGCCCCCCTCCACGTCTTTGCAAGGGCTGGGCCCCCGTGCCAGCTGAGGCATCACCCCGCATGAAGTTGTCCTTCCCTCCGGGCTCAGCGCTCGGTATACAGCTGTCTTTACTTGTGCCGACTGCACACACAGGTTACTGCTGCCGGACTAGAATGTAACGGGGAGGGAGCACGCACGTATGGTGCACCTACTGTGTACAGGCACATTGTCTCTCTCTCTCTCTCTCTCTCTCTCTCTCTCTTTCTCTCGTCTGATCTCATGACCTCACAGCCCTTGGTATACAGCAGGTGCTCAATAACGGTTGCTGAGGGCCTGCCACCCCCGGCTCCACCCCCTCCTGCCACGTCCCCAAGCCGCCCGCCCGCCGGCTCAGGGCCTACTCACAGATGGGGATGGCCGACACAATGAAGGCATTCCCGAAAAAGAGCGCCGACGACTTGGCCGAGAGGTTGCGGCTGAAGTCCTGGAGGAGCAGGTCCTCCTCCGACTGCTGCTTGAGGCCACCCTTGGGAGCCATGGCGGGCCGAGGACGCGAGAGGAGACGGCCGGCTCCGCTCAGACGCTGCAGCTCGGCGCAAGCGCGGAGGCCAGCCCCGCCCCTCGGGGTCGCCGTACCCCAGAGCGACCCGTCAGCGCAGGCCGGGGCGGGACTGCCGCCGCCGCGGAGCTGGAGCCGAATCCGATTGGGCAGTGCGGATGCCAGTCTGCGCATTCGTGACGTGTGACAACGGCAAGGACGTTCGGTTCCGGGTCCTGCGCAGCGCCGCCGCGACGTGGCTGCGAGCTGTTGTGACGCAGGGAGGAGGAGGAGGAGGGACTGGAGGCTGGGATTTTTGTTAAATCTCTGAAACTTTATTGACAGTAAGGGTCCCAGACACTGCCGTGGAAGTTCTCAGAGGAGGGGGAGAAGAGGCGGAGGTGTGAGAGCCGAAGGTGTGAGAGCCGAGGTTAGACCAGAAGGAGGAGTTCTTCATTGGTTTTTTGTTCTACTCTTGCATTCATTCATTCATTCATCCATCCATCCATCCATTCATTCTCCTTTCCTCTCATATTACCCTCTATTTAACTATATCTGTTTTGTTTATTGATGTTATTTTTATGCTGCATATTTACATATATTTTAATATAATATATTTAAATAATATAATTTAATATGTAATTGACAATATAATATAATAATTTATATATTTTAATATATAATTATGTTTATATACAATTATATTTTGTATTCATTTGCATCTATTAATGCTACTTTTATGTTGTCTATTTACATATATTTTAATATTTTGTAACTATATAATTATGTATGTGTATATAATATATTAATATAGTTAATGTCTTGTAACTCCCTTGTATTTAACCATTTGTATCTGTTTGCATTTATTATTGTGTTTCTGCTATGTATGTATATGTAAATGTATTTACATATACATACATAGCATAAACACAGCATGTGTATTTACATATATTTACATTTATGTTAAGGCTGCTAGTTTGCCCTGCTGGTAAAGAGCTGGGCGTGGAGTCAGGAAGACCGGAGTTCAAATTTGACCTCAGACCTTTCTAGCTGAGTGACTCTGGGTAAGACTCTTAATCTCTGTCTGCCTCAGTTTCCTCATCTCATTTAATTCATTCAGTAAACATTTATTAAGCCATAAGTGCTGGAGATACAAAACAAGGCGAGAGACAGTCTGTGAAATGAAGATGAAGTTGAAGATGATGCAGCCAGCGATTGATGATAGGAGTAATAACACCACCTACCACCCAGGGCTGTTTGGGGATAAAACAGGGTGATATCTGTGAAGTACTTTGTCATCCTCAAAGGGCTAAGTCATTTCATGCGTATTTGTTGCACCCCATTAGAATGGAAGCACCCTGTGAGTATGCATTGTTTCAGTCCTGGTGCTAGTATTCCCCAGCACACAGTAATAACCCACCTTTCTAAAGCACTCAAGATCTGCAAACGGTCACATAGGATGGTTCTGGCCCTTGTCACATGCCCTAAGAAGGCCACACAGCTGCCATTTTGTTTTGGTCTGGCCTGCATGATTCTGGGCACAGGGTATTGCAGATGTGGGCTTGTCCACCACTTCTCTAGGTCCTGATGCACTGACAGGGTCTGTCCTTCCACCTTCTCTTCACAGCCTGGCCAACAAGCTTTCCTCGTCACTTGAATATCAACTGAGCGAATTATGAAAAATGTGGACATAGATGCCTGCCAATCAGTACAATGGTTTCGGTATTAAAGTTCCGTTTGTGGGGGGGCGAGGATAGAAGGTAAGGAAAGGCTGTGGCCCCTTGTTAGTGCAATCTGATTCCCAGCATTTATGAGCCAGTCCCCCACCCCCACTATAAAGAAGAAGTGTGAACAAGTGCTTGTTTCCATGGCTGTGTCAATAATTATGATGGTCATTTTCCCGCCAGACTTATTGTGCAATCTTGGGAAAGCCCTCTTCTCTCTGCTGGTCTTGGTTTCTTCAGCCCAGGATGGAAAGCCAGGGGTGTGCCGGTGAATGTTTAACAACTGTCCCTCTGAAAAGTCCAATAGGCTTTTAAGTTTAATTGGTGTTAACATTTTCTGCATTACTCCCTTAAGTCTAGACAATCAACAAAACAATAATCCTAATTTGTATTCTTAGGTGATTTTTGAGGTGTAAATGCTCACACTGAAGATTTAACCATAGGCTCTCTAACCTGGTATGTGCTGGCTCCAGCACACCACTGTGTAAGCCCTCCTCAATCTGGCTCCCTCTTACCTCTACAGTATTATTTATTTTTAATCATGCATTTTGGTTTTACATCGCATTTATTTCTGAATATAACCCTTTCCCACCCCCTGAGCCTTTCCTGGTAAGAAAATTTTTAAAAAGAAAGAAAAAAATAGCAGTTCAACCAAAGTGACCCATCCACTGTGTCTGATAGTATACATGGTGCATTCTCTCAACTCCTCTCTGGCTATCGGCTTAGTCATTTCAGTTACAAAATGTGCCATTTCGTTTTATTGGGTTTTTCCCCCATTTACACTGTTGCAGTGTAGTATATCATTTCCCTGATTTTGCTTACTTGACTGTCTCCTTTGCCGTATCTTCCGATGTTTCTCTGAATTGTTCATATTCCTCTTTATTTATAGCATGAGAAAATTCTGATACATTTGTGTGCCCCCAATTGCTGTCATTCCTCAATTGATGGGCACTTCTTTTGTCTCCAGATCTTTGCTACCATAATAAATTCTGCATCAATATTTTGATATGAAACCTTCCTAGTTTTTAGCTACATGGGGTATATGCCTACCAATGGGAGCTTTGGATCTACATATATTTATTTCATCTTACACCGTCTTTCACCCACTTGTTGCAGGCAAACTCGATTTCCAGCTGTTCCTCTAAATGGCACTCCATCCTCCACTTCCCTGCTTGGCTGAGTCTGGCCCAGAACACACTCTTTCCTTGCATATATTTCGTAGATCTCTAGTTTCATTCAAATCCCAGCTCAGAGATTTAGACACAATGGTGATTTCTTGATGTCTCAGTTGTTAGTGATCTTTCTGTTTCATTCTTCAAATTACATGTGCAGCACCCCCGTCTGGGCTGAGCCCCCAGAGGTCACTCGCTTCCTTGGGATCCAGAAGTACTCCAACACTAATCACTTCTAACATTATTGCTCATTAGACTCTACTAGTGTGTTTCCTATGAATCATAAGACAGTAGATATAACCAGCTCTTAGCAAGGAAAGGCATCTCTGAAGATGGCATAATTAAAAACAGTAGCTAGAAAATTACCCGCCCACCCCCATATAAGCTGAGATAAATTCCCCCACAAAAGTTCATAATGTCAAATTTAGAGTACAGTAGTAATGAGGCACAGGAGACTCACATGACCAAGGGAAACCATAACTCCATGTGAAGGTATCACAGGACCCAAAAGTTGCTTTTCCTGTCATAAAGCCCTTATGCAACACCCTTTAACTATAGCATCTCTGCTGGAAGGGTGACTGAGAAGGGATCCCAGGGTCTCTTCCTCTCCAAAGCTCTCAGTTGCCAGGGCTAGTTCTCTCTTGAGTCCATAGTCAGCTCTCTTCTCTGCTGCCAGGGGCTCCTTTCCTCAAAACTGCTTCTGGTCTCAAGCACCTGCCTGTAAGGATATTGATCTGGAGTATATAACTCTGCTCCCTCTACTGTGCCTCAAACTCTCTTGAATTGATGAACTCTTAAACGGTTGAATGGGTTATCTCCCTCTGGGCCAGTAGCTACTAGACATCATAGATAATAAAAAAGAGAAAAGACAGAAATGCCCTCCGGGCCTTAAGGGATGTACTCCACAAAAAACTCCAGAATCTATATACCCTGAAAATCTCAAGTTGTTCTTAGGGCCTAGCCATTTAAAGCCCTCCAAAGTTATGTCCACTTTTTATTTCCCCAATGAGATTGTACCTTTAATTAATTTCAATAACATCTCCTAAAGGGATCCCTAGGAGGTGTTAACACCATATTAACATATCAATATCTTATTTTCTCTGTCATTACATCAAATGCACTTGGGGGCAGGGTATGAAATCCTCCCCTACACAAGACATTGTATACATTTTATATATTTAGTTTATCTGTGTACATGGTGTGTCCTTTTCCCTACCCCAGCCCCTCCCCAGTATAATTGAAGTTCCTTGAGGGCATGGTCTATACCTTTTTTTGTTTTTGCATCCCCAATGACTGATGCAGTGCCTTCCATATGGAAAACACTTGATAAATGTTTGTTGAATTGAGTTCAGTTGAGTTTCTTAATCTGTAAAATGGAAGGCTGGATGAAGTGATCTATAAATTCTCTTCAAGCTCCAAACACTCTGTGACCCTAATGGTTTGAAAATAGAGAGAGCACATTTTACTTCAGGATTAATAAACTCATCTTTCTAAGAATATAATCAAACAAAAACTTAGAGGAGATTTTTCTTTTAGAGTCTCTGAGCTTAAAGCTTAAATTTTATGAGAAAAATATTTTTCCAGTTCAATTTTGAAACATGGCACAAAATTAGTGACAGCCCCAGTACACATAGGCTGTAAAAAAAAATTGTTTATTTGCCTAAGGATACTAATAAAATGACTCTGGAAAGTGAGACATATCTAGGGAAAATATATTATACCAATAAGCATTGATAGAGGTTTTAATATTTTAACCTCCCAAATGCCCCGAGTTTCTCATAAATGCAAGAGGTATCACCCATGCATCATAGAGGCAGTACTGCATGGCACAATAAATTAAGGTTCATGCTGGAAAGAGGTCTTCCCAGTGTACATTTTGCCACAGCATCATAACAACTGCATGTAAAACTAAAGGGGCGCCCTGGTTTCAAATGGAATGTTGGAGTTCAACATTCAACTCCCCATTCTGATACCGTTGCTATGCTAACATCATAGGCTTCTTCTAGGAGGCCTTTCACAATGGCCTTAGGATTAACCTGGAGCTCCAGATTTCCAGAAGGCTGACATTGGCAGCATTGGGGAAGGAGTTTAATGAAAATAAAAACAAACAAACAAACAAAAAACCCAGAAAGTCAATGAACAACATAATGGCACCCTAAAGGAACGAGCGACCAAATATGGAGAAGGATGGAAACCAGAATAGCACACTGTTAAGCCAATCAGTAAATGAGAAGATCTTTCCCCTCCCATTTGAATAGCCTTCAGGTGATGCTCTAGGTGGGGCCCATGAGGGGAGGTCTGATTATAACTTTCTCCCAAGTAGGCCCCAAACCCCTAGCTCTGTGGGAATGAGGCCCCCAGGGTCTTGGGGGGAGCTACTGGGACCAGAGCCAGTAGTGGGCACCTGGGTTCTGGTTGCTCAGATGATGTTCTAGCCAATTGGATGATGTCTAACAACTGTATAAAAAGAGAGAACAGCTTGGAGATAGAGACGTGGTGGTGGCAAGAGAAGGAGAAGCAGCAGCAGCAGAAGCCGCAGCTGAAGCAGCAGACACTACTGAGAGCAGGACTGACCTGCATGCAGACTGGAGAATGCTGAGCAAGGGCTTGAGGCCAGTGGGTAATCTTCATACTGGAGGGCCCTAGCATTGGGGGGGAGCACGAATATGATTTGGCTTACTGTCATAATGTTTTTCTGTAACCTTGTGGTTACTTTTGTGAGGTGGACTTGTTGGGCCTAGAAGCTTTTGGCCAGGATGTCGAATTGGGGACACTGGTCCGTGGGTCTGCTACTTTGGAGCTTGAATAAATGCTTTAATTCCTCTGCCTGCCACTTAGAGCTCTAATTCCTTATATCCTGCGGTTCTGAATCATTCAGTCGTATTTATGATTTTCTTTGAAATCATGAATTCTGCCTTTATGTTATACACACTTTGCATTCCCTTTTAGAAGGACCAAGTCCTAGATCTTAATGATCTGTTCCACATGGTGGGTGATGCCAAATGTTAAAATTCACAATGAGATTTCCAATGTAAAGCTGTGATGGTTGGGAACCAAGAATTTCAGGGCCATGTTGCAAATGATGAAATTTCTGGTAGGCTTTTAACCTTTCATGGGTTGGAGTCATTTGTAGCAAGATTGATTTTTAAACAATATTGAAATTTAAGTCTTTAGTTTAGGAAGTGTCCAGGCCTACCATAGCTGATGGGCTTAGAGGTCACAATCACTCCTAGATACAAGGTTATGCAAACTTGACAAACAGCATTTTACAATATTTACCATCTTCCAGACATGGTTCTTTTAAAGACTCAGAGCACATTCCCATCTGTCTCTAGTTTCTTAATGCTCATGCACAGTTTACTTCCTAATCCCAACAGGTCACTGGGTCCTCGTCCCTGTCCTATGGGCGGGACTTGAGGTATGTAGCCTGCAGTACTGTCAGAAGCTCTGGGACCACAGGTGAAAAGTTCCTAAACCGTAGCTTCCAATCACACAAGTTGCTGTTCCCTCACTTTGACCGTGAAGCCATTTGCAAAGTCATTCCAATCCAATCCTGCCAACAAATGCTCCAAACAAAGTCTATCCTGGCTTATCTGGGAGACTTCAGGATTGAAATAAATAAGAAACTCAGAAGGTAGCAAAAGGAGATTAACATCACAGTAGCATGAAAAGGATAGTCAAAAGGATACACCATTGATTCGGTTGGCCACAGCTTTCCACATTTGCCACAAGGGCAGTTGGGTCAGCAGCATATGTCAAGGTTGACTATTAACGTGTTGTCTTTTGTTTCTGGATGAGCAGGAAGTTATGTTAATGGTTTAAGCCTTAGTTCCTTTCTAAAGGAAAAACTAGCTCAGCCTGTGTGCAGTAGATGTGGCTCCCACCACACTGACTCTGAATTAGAATGTGGTCCTCCCACTTGTAACATCTCCTTTGAGAGGCATTTGATAAAAAGAAGGGCAAGAAAAGGTTAAAATAAAGATATGGTAGGGGAGTAGACAGTGTGCAGCCCTTGGCTTTTCAAATGAGCTCTAGATTCAAATCCTCCCTCTCCCGGCATGTTTTGTTACCATGAAGAAACCACTTGAACCTCTGTAATGTTAAGGGGGGAGGTGTAAGAAGCCCATTAATAGGCCTCACATGGAGCCCATTAAGGGAAGCTTGCTTGCTTGCAGGAAGGCTTGCGCACCTTTTGTTAATAAGCTAATTAGGCAATGAGTATGTTGTGATGCCTTCTGGCTCTGAGCCTTTTAGCTGAAAGAGTATATATTGTGAGAGGTGAGCTTTGGGGGCTCTCTTATGAGAAAGATGTTGTGATTCCCTGGTTGAGACTCTGAGTGGCCGTATGTTCAGAGGTGCCCGACTCCTCAGAGGTAAAGGCTGTCTCCATTCAGTGGTGGATGTAAAACTTTGATTCAGGCAGTAGAGCCCTGTCTGTTGGTCTTTATTTCTCTTTTCTGTATTTCCTGTGTTTGTGTTTTATGTGATTAAAAAAGAAAGATTATTGACCCCTGAAACAGCTATCTTTCCTTAGTGAAGCAGATAAGAGAGCCTGTACTAGCAGCCATTCTGGATATGCCAGTGTGGTTGTTATCACAACCTCTCTGATCTTGGTATAATGTATAGGGCACTGGACTCAGAGTCAGGAAAACCTTGGTTCAAAGCCTGCTTCATGTGCTTCCTAGCTCTGTCACCCTAGCAAGTCACTTACCTCTCTGTGCTTCAGTTTCCTCATCTGTAAGGTGCAGGTGTTCAGACGGCCTTGAGGACCCCTAAGGTCATTTCTAGCTGCAAATTTGTGATCCTGTAAGTCCTCCTCTGTAAAGTCTGCAATACCAACCTCATGGGGTTGTTGTAAAGCCTGAAGAAGATGACCTACATGTAAGCCTCTTTGCCCACATTTCTTGGTCAAAAGAGCGTAAGCCCCTCAAAGGCAGGGATATTTTTTGTCTTTGAATCTCTAGCACCTGACACATAGTAGACTATTTGACTAGAGCTGCCTTGTCAATAGTTAATAGACATCTATTAAGCATCTAGAGGCAGCAAGGTAGTGTAATGAATGTAATGCTGGACTCTGAGTCAGGAGGACGTGGGTTCAAATCTAGCTTTGGATGTATGACCCTGGGCAAGTCACTCAATCTTGTTTGCCTCAGTTTCCTCATCTGTAAAATAAGCTGGAGAAGGAAAGGGAAAATCACTCCAGGATTTCTGCCAAGAAAACCCCAAATGGGGTCACAAAAAGTAGGGCATGACTTCTCAACTAAATAACAGCAACAATAAAGTATGTACTTTGTGTCTAGCATTGTGCTAAGCCCTGGAGAGGCAAATAAGAAAAAGATATGCAGTCCTTGCCCTCAGAAAGCTTATAAGAGCTGAAACAAATTGATTTAAAAAAAAAAGAACAGAGTGATTTTCAGAGACAGGCTAAATCGCTTTATTAGCATTAAAGATTCCAGTGCTTAATTTATTCAGGTTTGTTTAAAACACCATGAAAATGGGGTAAAAGAAGACCAGGCCAGAGGTGGGGAACCTGTGGCCTCGAGGTCACCCTCTAGGTCCTCAAGTGCAGCCCCATGACTAAATCCAAACTTCACAGAACAACATGTGGCCCTCTAGGTCCTCAGGTGCAGCCCTGTGACTGAATGCCAAATGAATGAAAGGGCCACACCTGAGGACCTCAAGGGCCACATTTGGCCTGGAGGCTAGAGGTTCCCCGCCCCTGCTCTGGGAATGTGAGTGCAAGATCTGACATTGTTTCATCGTTCCAGGGGGCTTCGGTTAAGAAAAGGTGAAGGATGTCTGCCCAGGCAGAGATGAGGAGCAAGGGAGAGGGCAGGATGGGAGGATGTTTCTGTCTGTGATCAAAGGCACGGGATGAGAGTAGCCTACTTTGGCTGGTAAACTCTCATCCAGCCAGAAGAGCCTGTGGGTTGGGCGTGATATATATGTTTCCTGGGTATTTGTCAGCTTAGAAAAATTGAATGCGAATAATGATAACAGCCAGAATTTGTATAGCACTTAAGATTTGCAAAGTGTTTTGCAGATATTATTTCACTGGGTCTTCCAATAATCTGGAGAGGTGGATGCATCTATTATTCTCATTTTACGGATGAGAAAACCAAACCTGAGAGGGGTTAAAGCCCAGCGTCACACACACTATTACTGTCTTCTTTTTACAGAGGGGAAACTGAAGCAGACCGGGGCTAAGCTCAGGGTCACACAGCTGGATTTGAATTCAGGTCTTTGGGGCTCTAAGTCAGAAAGACACTCTATCCATTAGGCCACACTGCAGTGAAAGGGTCAGGTCTCCCTCCTTCCATCCCCTAATCCACAGGGGATACTTGTAAATCTTGCCAAGGGCACACAACTACCTAGTCTGGACCCAGCAAACTAGATTGCAAACTCCTTTAGGACCAGGTGGGTCTGGCTTGTGTCTATGTCTCTCCCTCTGGGGTGCCCCACCCATTGTTCAGGGCAATGAAAGCATTTAAGTATTATTTTTCACTCGGATTGAGTTGAATCAGTGTTGCTGGTATTAGTCAATAAGCATTTATGAAGTGCCTACTGTATGCCAAGTATATTGGCATACTGCAACATGTCCTAGTGCCCCGAGGGCCAGGACCTGGCTTGTAGGAGAATTAATACTTTGGAGAGAGAGACGATTCCCAAAACCTGCTCAAGAGCCAAACTCTTTTTCCCTTGGAGCCCAGGATCAGTACCTCCTTCTCCCGGTACTGAAGAGCCTGGGAACACACCCGAGAATTCTTCCTGGAGGGAAACAAAGGTCCCTCCTCATGTGCCCAGGTGTTCTTTGGCAGCCTTCTGGATTTCTGGAGCTGGTGGCCGAGGCTAGACCACACAGGAAGAGAATCCGAAGAAGGATGTGGGCAGGAAGGCTCCACTCTCTTCTTACAGACAGCACATCCCTTGGCACAGAGGGAAGAAGAGAGAAAAAAAATACAACCAGCTTCATTGCTTAGAAATCAAAAATCCCTGGGGGCCAAGGAACTAATTCAGGTTTTTTATTTGGGCAGATGCTGGATGAATTTATAAACTACACAGCACTTAGCACAGTGCCCGGCACCTAGTAGGTGTTTAATAAATATCGATTGATTGATGAACCTTGTCAGTCCTACTGTGTACTCTACGAAGGGTCAAAATGTTATCAATCTGTAGTAACATATGGTTGAATAATAATGAACGTTTGCTGTGATCACTAGATAATGTTTGACCTATACCTTTCCTTCTTTCCATTCTTCAAGAATGTGATTGTTTGCAAATTTGCTGCGTGAGTGAATTCTAGCTGTAAAGCTAGTCCTTGAACTCCACAGTTGACCTTGGATATGACACACAAATATTTCTGACCACACTGTGGCCTTGGGAAGCGCTAGCCTGGTGCTCTTCACCAAGAAGAGTCCAGTTGTGCACATACGGCAGGCTATACGCTCCATCCCACCAAGAGGGAGGGCTCTGGAAGGATCCCCCTCTCGAGGGTTCTTAGAGAGTGGGTGACCTTCTGTCTCCCTCTGGATGACCATATTTGTCCCAGTCTAAGGGGTATGGTTCATGTGGATTTACTTAATCAGAAATTGCTCTAAATTCCCTCTTTCCATACTCCAAATCCTCCTTCCTCCCTGAGTCTGCTAGATTTTACGGGATCTTCATCCTATTACCTTGCCAGAATACTTCATGGGAAAAGAAAGGCAGTGATAAAAGAAATGAGTACTACATAATGGAAGGACAGCCAGGTAGCGCCATAATGCATAGAGTGCCACACCCAAAGTCAGTTCAAATCTGGCCTCAGACACTAGCTGTGTGACCCTGGGCAAGTCACTTAACTGTGTTTGCCTCAGTTTCCCCATCTGTAAGATGGGCTGGAGAAGAAAAGGACAAACCTCTCCAGTATCTCTGTCAAGAAAACCCCAAATTGGGTCAGAAGAGTCGGACACTGAACAACAACATGTAATGGAACATCTAGGCCAAGCCTTCACACCTTGCAGCTTCTCCTGGCTGCAGGCTGTCATTAAATAGTACGAACTAGGGGTCTCTGGGAAAGATTCAGTTCAGGTTAACCTCCTGAGGTGTAACTTGAGGCATGCTGGCACTCCTCAGAAGAGCCATTGTGAAAATTTCAATGTGAACATTTATACATCAGAATTGTAGATGCTGCAGATTAGGGCTTGATGTGTTGTTTTGTTGATTGCCTAGACCAGGGGTGGGGAACCTGTGGCCTCCAGTCCACATGTGGCCCTCTAGGTCCTCAAGTGCAGCCCTTTGGACAATCCAAACTTCACAGAACAAATCCCTTTAATAAAAAGATTTGTTCTGTAAAACTTGGACTCAGTCAAAAGGCTGCATCCAAAGACCTACAAGGCCACATGTGGCCATGAGACTACAGGTTCCCTACCCCTGGCCTAGACTGAAGAAAATGTCTGTATTGCAGATTGAATTTAAAAGTGTGGGCTGCACTTCTGGAGAGCTGGTTGTTAATCATTGGCCCCCATACTGGATGCAGGGAGCAAACACTCCCAAGTGATGTGCAACTCACACCATCCAGCAAGACCAATCTTTAGGACTCAGGCTCTGCCACTAAGCTCCTCCTCAGGGTAAAGGGAAGGAGAATTGACAGACTGCATTCTCTCTTCCCCTGTGGGGTAGATAGAGGCTCCTATGGCCAGCGATGACCTGCTGCTGACCGACATGGACTCCAATAGCTTTAACTGTTCTCAGAGCAGAGGAAAGGGATTCAGAGGTAGGTCCCACCTAAGAGAACCTGCCACCATTTCGCCTTCTTTCCTCTGACTCCATTTTCCATTTTCTCATGGCTGAGGAGTACCTCACTCTGTCTCTTTTCCTTTGGTACCACTCCCCACCCCCTTCCCACCCGCTTTGGCTTTATGGATGAGAATGCCCAGGCACAGAGCTGCGGTCATCACGTAGGAATAACTATTTAGAGAATGAGAGGCATCCCCGTGGTGATGCTGCAAAGCCATACTCCTCCTCACCTGGCTTTTCCTCCTGCTTCTTATAATCTACAGAGGAGCAGCTGACATTTAATTCATTCATTAATTAGGCAGTTTGGGACTGTTGTATATATTTTAGCCACCACGTGGCTATCCTTGATCCACCAGCCCAATGGCTATGTTGGAGGGTAATTAGTCCACAGACTCCAGTGGCTGCCTTGTCACCCAGGGCATCGTCCTGCAATCTCTTCTCCATGGCTCCCACTATATAAATTCTTATCCCTTCATCTGTAAAACAGAGATGATCATAGCACCTAGCCCAAAGGGTTAGAGAGATAAAAAGAGGTGGTATTTGTTAATCGCTTTGAAAACCTTAAGGCACAATGCAAATCTCAGCTTATACAACTGTCATTATGACAGATGAAGAAACCACAGCTTCCCCTGGTCACATAAGCAGTCAGTGTCAAAGATGAGTTTCAAATCCAGATCTCTGGGCTCGCTGTGTCCCATGCTGCCTCTTCTGGGCTGGGCCTTGGATAAAAGAGCTGCTTGGGCAATAAATAAAGGGGAGAAAGTTAGGAGCCTCTTTGTTTTATCTTTATGTGAAAATAAAGAGTGCAATACCTGCCCTACCCACTCCCAACAAACAAAATGAGGCCCCCAAATGTTTTTTTTTTTAATACTCCCACAGCTCCATTACACTTTCTATAATTGAACTTGGGCTCTGCACCCAGAGCCTGCTTGTGGGCAGGGTCCCAACCTAGCTTCCAGGGCATCTTCCTCCTTCACATTTGCCTTGGTGTGGAACACCGGGTGCCCCATCTGCACTCATACTTTGCATGTGCCTGTGCCTCTATCCAACTCTTTACATATGGAATAAGTCTGCTTTTGAAAATCAGGCCCATAAAATTTCTGGAGAGGCTTGGGAAAGCTTGGAGAGAGTCCAAGATGAAAGTCACAGATGGTGGCAGGGGGCTTCACATAAGGCTTCTCATGCTAAGCTAAGCTCTGAAGACCCGCCGTGGAAGTGAGCACACTGGGAGCAGCTGCCATCTAGGAGATGCTGTGCTAAGTGCAACAAGTCTTAAATCTGTGGAGGAAAACTCAGAGGAAGATAGAATCAAGATGCTTGGCTCTTTGTCTGCAAGGAGCAAGGCAGGAATCTTCACCTTTGGGATGTGGACTCTTGGGGCAGGCCATTGAAGGCTATGGATGGTTTCTCCTAATCATGTGTTTGAATGCATAAAATAGAATGAATGGGATTACCAGGGAAACCGATCATATTGACATAGTTAATTTTATTTATATATGTATATGTATATATACACATACATATATTCAATGTATATGTATTTATACATTGTATATATTATATATGTACTTATACATTAATATCTATATTTATATATTATGTATATGTACTCATACATTCATATTTATATATACAATATATACGTGTATATATGTACACATAAATATATATATAAAGTTAAAGACCCCCGTAAGAATTCCTGCCTTTGAGCTAAGATCTGGGGACAAGGAGGGAATTGGAAAGGTGTTGTTAAAGCTGAATCAGTACTTAAACAATCATTAATATTAACAATGATAATTATCAAACTGTTACCCAAGAAAACTTGTGTCGGGAGAGAACACCAAAGGTGATAGGCTATTGATGGTCTCAGGAGTACTTCAACCTCTTTTGCTAAAGGTTCACAGAAAACCTGAGCAACTAATGATTTAATGGGATTTAATTCACATTGCACCCTGGGTACAAACCAAGGGGGAGAGCAAAGTTTTTTACAGGAAAATCGATTTGGGTTTGACCCTCAAGTTAGATGTTTGATCACGGACAAAGAGGGGAGTTCTCTGTGCTTTGGCAATACATGTCATTAGTGGGACGTTTGCCCTCTTATAGAAACCTAGTTTGGATTCAAAACAGACAAGACCTTGAAGAATGTGGGTGAGAGAAAGATCGAGAAATAAAAGAAACTGTAGATTTGGGAGAGGGTTGAAATCACAGATTCAAACTTATTCAAAAAAAAGGAAATGTAGAAAGGATGAGATAAGGATGAAATTGCACTTGGTCCTAGAGTCAACAGAAAGTCACTGGAGTTTACTGAGCAGAGGGAGTGACGTGGTCAGTTTGAAAATTACTTTGGTCTGTATTGTGAATTATGGACTGGAACAGGAAGAAACTTTTGGTGGGAAGACTGACCAACCATGAGGTTATTATGATGGTCCCAGTGAGAGGTGACAGGAGCCTACACAAGGGTGGTAGCTATATGAGTGGGGAGAAGTCAGAAGGGAGGGATGCTGAGCTTAGACCCAATCAGATCTGGCAGCAGATTGGAGATAGGGAGCTGGAAGGAGGTAGGAATTGGAGATGACACCACAAAGTTGTGACTGGAAATATGGCAATGCCCTGGAGACTAATAGGGAAATTCAGGAGATCATTGGGCTTTGGGGGAAAAAAGGTCTTACCCTGTCTTACCTAATATGGTGAGGCAGGAGGTGGGGCTCCTTCTCCCCTCTCGATGCTCCCAAGCACAAAGCACAAGACACCTGCTGCAGATATCTAGAGGGAAACTTTTCCCCAAGTCACCTGCACAGGTGCTGTGGGTAGCAGTCAGTTCAGGTGATAAATACCTTAAGGGCCAGGCCTTCAGTTCAGTAACTAGGAGACTGGGAGGCTGCTAGCACCCAAAGAAGACAGAGTAGGGTCATTGCGAGGGGTCAGGGTACGTGAGATTGTGTGGGGACGGCCCCATGAATTGGGGCAGGTTCCCACTCTGATTGGTTGAATACACGCCCCTTGGGATAATGCATCCCAGCCTCCATTTTGCAGCTAGAACTAGACAGTAGCTCAGTATGGCATCCCAGCCTCCATTTTGGAGCTATTAGAGAGTAACTCAATTTGCCTGAAGCACAGAGTACTTGAAATTGAGTTGTTTAAAATAAAGATGAAAGTCGTCATCAAAAGCAGACAATGGAGGCTCTTGAAGGATTGAGTTTATTTGGGTTGGTTTGTTTGGCAATCTGGGGGAGGCCTTTACTGCATTGGGAAGAATAATTGGGCATTTGCTTGAAGAATGAATTGGAGAAAGGAACTTAATTCTTGATCCTCTGGGCAAGAAGAGAGTGAACTGATTTTGAGTTGGAAAGAATCTTAGAGGTCCAGTCCCCCCTCCTTAATTTCCAAGTGAAGAAAGCCTAGTCCAGAGAAATTAAGTGATTTGTTCAAAGTTTGCAAATTATTTAGTTTCAAAGCTGGGATTCGAACTCACTCCTGGGATTCTAAGTCAATCTCTCTTTCCAATGAAGCATATGATGCCTCCAACACTAGAATGGTTGGGATGGAGAAATGAGGGAGGGAATAGATAGATGTTGGTGAGAGAATAAAGAAGTCTTGGCAAGCTGTGGGATTGATGGAATTGGGAGCTGAACCCCCAAAAGAAAAAGACCATGTCTTTGGGATCTGGACCCCAAAAAGGAAAAGCCCTTGGACTTTCCCACGTGGCCCAGGTCCCAGGCGTTCACCTCAGGCAATAGGCCTTTCCCAGTTAATTAATTGCCCTTTCATTGTCTGCACCTGGTCCTACCCTAGACCACCACTCCCTTAACCATCCAGACCCCTCCTCTATTCCCACCATCTTCTATATGAAAGATCCATCTTGCCTCCAGGAAAGTGCTCAGATTGAGTCTCGCCCACTTGTCAATACAAGCTTGGCAAATGCTTAGATTCCTTATGAGTCTGGCCAATATGGAGGATTTTTAGTATTGCACCTGCCTTCTATAGGTGTTTTAATAAACCTTTTCTTTGGCTGAAAGAAAGCGTGGATCGAATTCATTAGGGCAGGACCCGCATGTCGCTGTTTTGGGGTCCCAGCGCCCCTAAACCTCAACAGGATGAGGAGGATGAAGAAGGAAGAATTGAAGATGACTGAGGTTTGCAGCCTGTGGAACTTGTGTCCCTCCTATCCAGTGCCTTGCTAAGTGAATGTTGGATGAAACGGAATGTAGAAAAGCTTTATTCTATAAATAAAATACTTAAATGGTATTTTAAGAGATTAAGCATGTGAGAATGGAAATAAAAGACAAGGAAAGTGAGCAGAATGGAGTGAAGGGAACAGAGATGAAAATGACTATGTCATGGAAACAAAAAGCATCTACAAAATAGACGTTTTCAAAGAAGAAAAACCAAGTCTCCTTCCTGTCCCAGATGCCCCACAACAGAGCAAAGCTAAGGAACTTTGCAGGCACTTGGAAGAATCCTACAGCCACTGTAGGCAGGTCCCAGCCTGGCAAGTTTCCTTGTTGGCTTTCTGCAGAGAATTTACCAGGAAAAGAGAGCTGATTGTATCCCTTGGATTTCGTTGTGTTTTCCCCTTTCAGGAAGAAATCTGCAGAGAGGCAGCGCAGGGTGTGGCTGAGAGTATGGGAGGCCCTAGGGGCCTGGAGTCAAAGAACTCCTGTGTCCTTGACCTAGTTATGTTAACCTGACTCAGTTTCCTCATTTGTAAAATTCTTTTTTTTTACAGCTGCATCTGCTCTCTCTAGGTTTTTGTGAAATTCAAAAGAGATAGTATACCTTTTTTTTTTAAAAAAAGTAAAACTACTCAGAAAATGGCTTTTAAAAAATAGAAAATATACTGCCTTTATAAAAATCCAGAAATTTGGACTCTCATTAAGGGTGAAATTCCCTAAGGAGATCTCTTGTGTTCCTGCTGTGAGAGTGACGCTCTCTTATTTATACCCCCCTTTACCTCAGTTTCCTCAGCTGTAAAATAGGAATAGCACTACCTCACAGGCCTGTCGTGAGCATCAAACGAGATATGTTTGTAAAGTGCCTGGCACACTGCCTGGCACATAATTGGCACAATGGAAGTGCTAGTCATTGCTGTTTGGATATAAAGTTTCTGTTTATTTAATTGCACAGATAGGGAAGATTCTTCAACTTTCCGGTTTGCTCTATAGCACAAATATGTGAGATCTAAATTTTAAATTTCATCGTCACTAGATACCTAAGACCAGACCCGTAGGCCTCTAGGTGATTTGTCATCAACAGGAAGCTTCATCTGTGATCTACAGTCTTCCTGAGTTGCCCGAAGCACAAAATGCAGTGACTTGCCCAGGGTTGAACAGCCAGTTTGTGTCTGAGCAGGCTCTGAGCCTAGGCGCTGTTGACTGAAGCCAGCTTGCCATCCACTACGGCAGCTCATTCCTCTGGGAGGCAGAACTAACAATCCATTTATAGAAATACTCTTGCTGTTTACCTTGGAAATGCTCAGATCAATGACCTTCTATAAGCCTGGATTTATGAAAAGGAAAAAAAAATCACATTACAAAAGGATTCATCCCATTACAAAATAATTCACCATAGCTTTTCTTAAATCATGAGCTCCTGTAGGACATTTAAAGTATGATTTGATATAGAAAAATTCAATTTGTGTTCGACCTTTAGAATACGATATTGACTTTGTGGCAGTGTACTGAAAAGAGCCCAGTTCTTACAGAAGGGAATCTCCTGGCACGTCCAGAGGGTTGAGTGATCTCATCGATGTGACCACTCCCTCCAGTTGGTTGGGTAACCCTCCCTCTAATCCTGAGGGATTACTCGCCAGGTTTTCCCCAAACCCTAAATTGAGGCTCTGCCCAATGCTGGAGGCCTCTCTGGTGGTTTGTTGCTGTTTCTGTTTTTAAACATCTTTTGGTTCCATGAGTGGCCAGTAAGTCTTGTTATCTCTCTCTCTCAAGAGGACCTCCCTTTCCTGGATGAAATTTTTATGTCATTTCTTAAATATGAGATCACAGAGGGAACTGGAAGGGATCTTGGAGGTCAAACCCAGCACCCTCAGTTTACAGATGAGGCCCTTCAAGGAGAAGTGATTTGCCCAAGGTCATCTAAGTAGTAAATAACAGAATCAGGATTTGAACTCAGGTCCTCTGACTCCAGCTAGGGGGTGCCATAGTGCACAGAATGCCAGGCCTAGAGTCAGGAAGACTTATCTTCCTGAGTCCAAATCTGGCCTCAGACACTGGCTGTGTGACCAAGTCACTTAAACCTATTTGCCTCAGTTTCCTCATCTGTAAAATGAGCTGGAGAAGGAAATGGCAAACCATGCCAGGATCTTTACCAACAAAACCCCAAATAGGGTCTCATGAAGAGTCAGACACAACTGAAATGACTGAACATACACATACCCCTGACTCCAAATCTCCGGGGGTGCTGGAGACAGCTCCAATGGGTTCCAGAGAGCTGATTGTTAAATCTTCAGTGTGAATATTTACACCTTGGAAATCATCAAATGCTACAGATTGAAATTAAACATGTATCCTCTGTACATTCCCCCCAAGGAGGCAGTGGCTAAACATTAACCAGCATACCACACTGTGACATGCTGCCCCACCCCCATAGTTTTGAGGGGAGTACGAAAACTAAGCTGTCTGCCCTCCAAACCTGGCTCAGCCCATGGCTGCCCAGACCACTTCTTGACCTTGCTTTCATGTGTAGGCAAATGAAAATGATGTAAAAACAAAAGGCATCAATAAAATAGATTTTAAAAATTAAAAGTTAAAATAAAATGTTAAAACTATTTTTTTAAAAAAGGATACTTTCTCTGACCAAGGAGTACATTTTAAGCCCTATGTGTGACTTTGAGATATAAAAACCCAAACTTTCCCTATCGTGATTTAATGACAAATTAAATTCTGAAAGCAAACACAAATCATCTCTAGGTAGATTTTTTTTAAAGAAACCAAACATGTAAATCTTCACAAAGTTGCCCTGTGAATTAGGTTCACAGACACCGTCCAGTTATTATTGCTTTCATTAGTGAAGAACTTGAAAGATAGTAGGGATATAATAAATGCTTGTTGATTGAATGATTGGAGAAGATGTGAAAAGAGCAGCAGTGATGATAGATAAAGAAGAGCTGGGTTCTAATATTGCCCTGAAGATGCCTGTATGACCTTGTCCTCTGGGCCTCAGTTGTTTCCTGCTCTGTAAAACAGGGATTGGACCAGGTTGTGTCTGCGGCTCCTTCCAGCTCTAGACAAACAGTGCTCTCATTGGTTGGATATGCTCCCTGGCTCTGGTACAAGATGGTCACATAGTACGTTCTTTCACTCCTCTCTTATAGAGATCCCAAGGTGCTTCACTCTACATTGCTGTCCTCCCTACCGACCTTATTTCCAGCTTGTTGGCTGAAAGACCAAGGAACCTCTGTGAAGGATGGAAGTAATCATCCTGGAGGCCTCTAGGTGGTGCAGTAGATCCAGGGCTCACCTGGAGTCAGGAAGACCCAAGTTCAAATCCATCCTCAGACTCGGACTTGCAGTTCAGCCCTGGGCAAGTCACTTAACCGCTACCTGCCTCAGTTTCCTCAAATATAGAATGGGGAGAATGGCAGCACCTACCTCTCAGGTTTGTCGTGAGGATCAAATGAGATATTTATAAGGTGTTTTGCTAACCTTAAGTGCTAATATCATTAATAATCATGACAGATGGAGATAAGCAAATGTTATTCAAAGACACACTCTCCATGGTATATGGGCATATGGTACTGCCCAGATCCCCCACCATCACCACCACCATTATCATCAGTAGAGAAGTTCTTCCAGGACAGAAACTAGCTCTTTTTATTCTTGTCTCCTCAGCACTTTGCCTGACACATAATAGGCGCTTAATAAGTGCTTATTGATTGGTAGAATGTTGTTCTCATGTCATTTTTTCAGTCATGCCCAACTCTTCAAGTCCCCATTTGGGGGTTTTCTTGGAAAAGACACTAGAGGGGTTTGCCATTTCCTTCTCCAGCTCATTTTACAGATGAGGAAACTGAGGCAAACAGGGTGAAGTGACTTGCCCAGGGTCACACAACTAGTAAGTTTCTGAGGCCAGATTTGAACTCAGGAAGATGAGTGAATCCAGACTTGACATTCCCTCCACTATGGCACCACCTACAGAAGCTCCTTTAAAGTTGGGCTTTTGTCACCTGAACTCCGATGCCCATCTTCCTGGCATTTAACACACGGAAGGTGTTTAATAGATGTTTCTTTTGAAAATTGAATTATAGAGGCAATGGTGATGTAATGATGGAGGGAGAGCAGTTGTCCAAGCTCAGTGACCTCCCATCTCTGACATATTCTGGCCTCATGACCCTGGGAGGATCACTTAAACCCTTAGTGTCCCTAGCAATATTTAAAGATCCCAAGTTACAAAAGAGGTGTTTGCCATCTATCAAAGGCATTTCCTAATGCTGGGGTTCCCTACAGCAGAAAAATCACAAGATTGGTCCCTATCCATATGCTTGAATTGAATTGTTCTCTGCTATACAGAGCCCTTCCCCATCTTTCAGAGAGTAGGTTTAAACAATAACTGAATGACCAGCTTTAGGAATTACCTAGTTACACAATGGGTGTCAGCCATCCTTAGATGAATCTGGTTTAGTCCATTAGGAAGCAGTAGAAACCAGCCCCTCCTTAATCAAGTGGCCGCGTCTGATTTAGAAAAGGAAGATTTCCTTAGGGGTCTCAGAATGACAGGACTGCAGTCCGGTGCTTGAGGTCACAAGTGACTGATGTCCCTTTGTGTAACTGGGGCTTCTCCCTCAGTGACTGCCTGTGCAAAGTTGATGAGGAGGTGGGGTGGTATGCATGCATCCTTTGACACTGTCAATCACCCTCTTCTCCTTGAAAGTCTCTTCTCTTCTCTCTACATTTTCATGGCACTGCTTTTTCCTGATTCTGTGACTTGTCCAATCACTCCCCAACCTAGGTGCAGTGTACTAACCGTGGACATCTGCCAAAGCCCTGTCTTACACCCTCTCCTCTTCTCCATCTATACTATTTCTCCTGGTGAGCTCCTCAACTTCTATGGATTCAATTACCATCTCTATGCAGATGATTCTCAGATCTATTTATTCAGCCCTAATCTCTCTTTTGACCTTCAGTCTTGCATCTTCTGCTGCCTATTGGAATTTCCAACTGGATATCCCAAAGATATCTTAAACTCAGCTGTCTAAAACTGAACTCATTTTCTTTCTCACCAAAAAAACACCAAGAACGGTTCCCCAATGGATAATCAGTCAAAGGATATGGACAAAAAAAATTTCAGAAGAAGAAAAGTAAACTGTCCAAAACCAAATGAAAGAATGCTCTAAATTATAGGAAAAATACTAAGTGAAGCGACCGTGAGTTTTGTCCACAGCCCTCAGATTGGCAAATCTGACAAATGAAAAAGGTGAATGTTGGAGCAACTATGGGAAGACAGACACACTAATGAACTCTTGGCGGAACTGGGAATTGATTCAAGTCTTTCTGAAAAATAACTTGGACTTATACTAGAAGAATCAGTAAACTGCTCATCCCCTTCGATTTAGTGATATCATTAGTGGGCATTAATCCCAAGGTGATGCAATACTGAAGGAGAGGTCTAATATATAGCAAAATATAACATTCCTTTTCGTGATATCAGACAAAAAAAAAGGAAAAGGAAACGAAGCAGGCACTTGGCATTTGGGCAATGGCTGAATGAGCAATGCTATGTGAAGGTGATAGAATATTTATTGAATTGTAAGTAGCAATAAACAAATGAATCAGATAAACTTGGTAAAACTTGTATTAGCTAAGGTATGTTGAAGTAAACACAAAGGAAACAATTTACACAATAATGTCAAGGAGAACAGCACTGAAAGACGTTAGAACTTTGCTCAGTAAAACACAGGAGTAATGCTGAAACATAGCTTCCTTCCTTCTGCAGGAAGATGGCGGACTACGCTGTCAGGCATGGCCAATGTTTTGCTTAGTTTTGCTTAACTATATTTGTTTCAAAGGAAGGCTGTAGTGAGGGAAAGGGGAAAACCAGGGGCCTGAAAGCAAGGTGTTGGGTTTTTTAAGCAAGAAAAGGTTTTGAAGGGGGAAAAGATTGACTAATAAGCTGGTACAATAGTTCAAGGAGTCCCTGGGTTGTGGAGGACACACAAGAAGCCTTCTCCAAACCCTTTTGATTCTGTGGTGTTCCCTTTATTCATCATTTCCTATTTATCCTGTAGAGAGCTTGCGTTGTGTGTTTGTGGTCTCTTCCATTAGATTGTGATTTCTGTGAGGACAGGGCCTATCTCTTGCCTCTTTTTGTATCCCCAGTGTTTAGCATGGTACTTAATAAACATTTATTGGATTGAATTGAATTGAATGCCAGTGAATAAAGGAACAATCTGGTAAAGTGGAAAGATCACTTGGTCTTTTGGAGCCACAGGGTTTAGATTCAAATCCTGCCCATGACAGGATGGCTTGGGCTCAGTAACTTTAGGCAAATCCCTTAGCCTCTTGAAGCCTCAGTTCCCCCATTTGTAAGATGAGGGCATTGTGCTGGATGACCTCTAAGGTGCTGTTCAACTCTAGATCTATGAAAATCTGGAAAAGTAAGCTGGAGTCAGGTGAATTTAAATGGCTAAGCTGTAGAGTTAGTATTTTATCCTAGAGACAAATCCAGCCTCAGATACTTACTATCTGTGTGACCCTGGGCAAGTACCTTCATTTGCCTCAGTTTCCTCATCTGTAAAATGAGCTGGAAAAGGAAATGGCAAACAGCTCCAGTATCCTTGCAAAGAAAACCCCAAATGGGGTCACAAAGGGTCAGATACGACTGAAAAATAATTGAATAAACTGAACCTGAAAAAAGAGATGAAGACTCGCACCCCTTTCTTTTCATTAGAGAGATGTGGGGCCTGGGGAAAGGGCTATGGCAGAGGAGTGTTGCTGTCAACGTTGGGGTAGTTGGTGTGTCCATTGATTTTGCTTAAATGATTTTTCTTAGTTACAAGGCTGAGGGGGAGGGGGAGGGAGGAAAGAGTACATAGGGAAATCCCTGATAGAAAAACAAAAGGCATCCGCGACATTTTTTTAAAAGGACCTCTTTATTAAACAGTAGGACTTAAATCTCACAAAGCAGGCAGTAACATTCTTAGAGGAACTTTAACTTTATGGAATATGTAAGTCCCAGCCATAGAATGTGGTACCTTTTTGCCTGGTCTCCTCCCTGCCAGGAGCCCTGAATCATAGCTTGAAGTTAAAAGCTTCTCTCAGCAGGTTCTCAAGCCATTGGGCTGGCTTTGTGTCAGGGCGCCCCAGAGCTGGGCCCCCCCTCAATGGCCTGCTCAGCCTCTTTTTCCTCCCAGCCTGAGGGAGTCCATTCATCCTACTTAAACCGTTCCTGGCCAATCCCATATCTTGCTGTATCAATCTCCCCACCCTCACAACTTTCCTTTCTTTTCTCTGAAAAACAGAAGAGAGAACCTGAGGCCTCAGAAAAGCCACACCTGTTTCTCCAATTATATGCAGGCACTTACTGGCCCACCTGGCTGGTGCCAGAGGTCTTCCAGTCTCAGCTAGGACAGTACGGTCTTAACAGAGGCTCCCCCAGTCCCCCTTAGTCTTAGGGGCTCCCCTCCGCTTCCTGTCTCATTAATCCTGTCCATATCTTGTTCGTACAGACTCCTTTATGTGTTACCTCCCCCTTTCCCATCAGATTGTAGGCTCCTCCGGGGCAGGTACTGAGCTTGCCTTCCTTTGCGTTCCCAGTGCTTAGCACAGTACCAGGTACATAAAAGGTGCTTAATAAATGCTAGTTGACTGGCTGACAAACTTTCTCCAGGAGAAGCTACTGTTTGTTTGTTTTTTCACACACTACCTAAAGCCCACAGTATATGTGGTGAGAGAGTCCAGAGCAAAGATTTCAGCTTCCCAGAATGCTGTTTTTCTTCTGTGTGTGGTCTCTTGACTAGTCATTCCCCTCCATGTCCTGTTCCTGGCTTCCAGACTTACAGAGCATGTCGTCTCATTCTGGAACTTCCCTCAGTATCTGGGGTCCTGGAGCATTTACCCACCCCTGGAGCCTTCTCAACACAGAACTTCCCTCTGGAGGGTGTGTTTCCTTCTCTCATTGGTCAGTTCCTCCTGGAGCTGCCATTTTGTGAAAGAGTCCAAGATGGCCTGCATTTCCCTTCTGGCCCAGTTCCTGGCTTCCAGACTTCAAAATCACACCTCTGCACCAGGAACCTTTGTTCCCACCCTGCCAACTCCCTTTTTTGAGGGCAAGAATTGTCTCTCTTTTTGCTTGTATTTGTACTCCCAGCACTTAGCACAGTGTCTGATCAATAATATATGCTTAGTGCTTCCTTCTTTCCCTCCTTCCCTCCCTCCTTCCTTCCCTTCCTTCCTTCCCTTCTTTCCTGCCTTCCTTCCTGCCTGCCTTCCTTTCTTCCTTCCTTCCTTCTTACATTCTCTCCAGTGATAGCTTAATTCATTGCCTAGACAGAACATTTGGAAGATGCATACTGAGCAGAGATTTAAGGAGGTTCCAGCCCAGAGGGTTCTCTGACCAGTGCTCAGCCTTATCTTCCTCTCCTTCTGGCCATGGCTCTCCTCACTCCTGACACCTACAGGCCTCAGCCAAGTCAAACACCACTGCTGTATTCCTGGCTACAGCTCCAATCTCAGGCCATAGGCAGCTTCTCCTTATCTCCTTATCTAGCTGGCATCTGATTTTCCATTAGTGGGGAAAAGTGATATCCTATCAGGTCACTTGTTTTTAAATTTTATTTCAAAAATTTTACTTTCTCAACTAACAAGCATCTATTTTTCCCTCCCCACCTCCCCACCCCTGACCTCTTTGTAAGGGAGACAAAGTTTGCTGCACCCTACCTGTAAGGGCATCCCACCAGCCACAAGCTCCAGAGGCTGCCTGGGATGCAGCTCTCTCTGCCTGGCTTTCCTCATTTCAAAACAAACCAAACCAAACCTCTGGCAAGCTTATTCATTACACGGCCCCATTGTTTCAGGATTCAAGCACACTCATAGCTCCTCACAAGAAAGACCGGTAAATGTTTCACTATTATTAACTAAATATATAATTTACTGACTCATCAGCAGAATCACATTGTGCTCTATTTATAGCCTCTTTACATAATAGTAGATTTAAGGCCAATGGTGGATTGTATACTCATTTTTCTTAGTCTTTTGTCCAGAATAGATATAAATGGATAATAGAGTGATCCAGGTGTGCCTGTGGTTTGGTTGGGTGGTCTCTTTGTGGTTTCTTCTACTCCCAGTGTGGAAAGTTGCCTGAAAAGCTTGTCGTCCAAGTCCCCTCATAACCCCAGGATGCACAGATTACTCCAAATGGTAGGTTTATCTTGTCCCCAAAAATATCTGTAAAGAAAAGCAATTAGTGGGGCAGCTAGATGGTGCAGTGAGTGGCGCACAGGCCCTGGAGTCAGGAGGACCTGAGTTCAAATCCAGCCTCAGACACTTGACACACTTACTAGCTGTGTGACCTTGGGCAAGTCACTTAATTCCAATTGCCCGACCTTCCCCCTTCCAAAAAAAATTTTTTAAAAAAGCAATTAGTAATTCAGTCAATAAACATTTATTAAGTGCCTACCATGTGTCAGGCACAGTGCTAAACTCTAGGGATACAAAGAAAGGTAAAACACAGTCCCTGCCTTCGTGGAGCTCAACAGGGGAGACAATGTGCAAATAACTGGGTACAAACAAGTTATAGACAGAATAAATTAGAGATGATTAGCACAAGGTAGGAACAAGCTATCAACTTTCTGAGTTCAAATCTGGTCTCAGACAATTCCTAGCTGTGTGACCCTGGGCAAGTCACTTACCTCTGTTTGTCTCAGTCCCTCATCTTTTCCAAGAAAATCCAAATGGGATCATGAAGAGCTGGACATGACTGAAATAAGTTAACAGAAATAACTATATATACATATATATTTATATATATTACATATATAACACATATATATATACATACATACACACATATACATACATACATACATACTGGAGTTGGAGAATAGAAAAAGACAACCGTTAAACTTGGTCAGGATCTTGGAAGTTGGCAGATCACAGGTACCAGAATCTTGACTGGGAAATTAATGTGGAACCTCAAAAGAAGGTGAGGTTACTGAGTGATGTAGGTAGAGGGAGACCCTGGAGGGAGTCGGGGGGACAAGTGAAAGTGTAACACCCAGTGCTGGAAAGGGTGGCCGGGGAGGTTGTGTCATCAGGAGGGAGCCTGGTCTCAGAGAGTTTGAGAAGATGGAGGGAGTTAGAAAGGAAAGGTTGAAAATGAAAGCCACGCTTGTTACCAATGGAGCAGGCGTTCCAGAGAGCACAATGAGAAGACTTTGAGTGGGTCATCGATGGGATTGGGTCAAAGAAAATAGGAATAAGGAATAATGACCAGCCCTCAAAAAATGTATTCATGACATACTTTTAAATTTAATTTGCATTATTTATATTTTTCTCTATCACTTTCTCAAGTCTAGATAACCAACAAAATAGTAAATCAAGCCCTGATTTGTAGTCTTCACTGAAATATAAATCTTCACACTGAGAAGCAACAATCAGAACTCAGGAGAACAGTTTGGGTGGGCTATAGCACATCCCTGAAATGAGGTCAATGGGAGATAGAGAAGGGGGTTTGAGCAATGTCCTCCAGGGGAGTTCAGAATCCCTGTAATGGGGAGTGTTTGATGGGGCTGTAGTTGTTGTTGGTCAGTCATTCAAGAGTGTCTGACTCTTTGTGACCCTATGGACCATACAATCCATGGGGTTTTCTTGGTGTGTGGGATGAGTGAAGACCTCTCATAAAAGAGGACAAATTAAATAAATAGAAATAGGTAGGATAGTGAGTCCCATTTCTCTACTTAGATATTTTCCTTTCTGTAAAGCCATTTCTCTACTTAGATGTTTTCCCCTCCATAAGCTAAGCTAGTGACTGTAAGGCCCCCGAGGTTAAGAACAGGACACAGGATGCTCACATCCTGTGTATTTACCTAATGGTGAGAGGCCTGAAAGAAAGAAGGTTGAGGTGAATAAGTCAGCAACCATAAAATCCTCTGAAAGTAAGGACAGGACACAGGATGCTCACCCCCTGTGTACTGACCCCAGGATAAGGGACCCTCAGCTCAGCAGAAAAATGGATGAAAAGCCGGAAAGCCAGGTGCAATGTGGATATGCAAGACCAGTTAGGTGTGAATGATGGGAGACAAGGAGTAAGGGTGCTGGGGATATCCGTCACAGATGTATGGGTGATGGGAAAGGCTAGTTTGCCACAGATGTGAAGATGAGGTAACCAACAACTGGCTTCTGCCTGCCACAGATAACCAAACCATTTGTTCATTGTTATGGTCATTAAGATAGATTTATCACTTCAGATTGATTGGAGAATGGGATAAGAATAGTGGGAAGGTTATGTCCGTCACCTGCTTGTCGAAAAATAACCATACTGTTTGTTCCTTGCCATTGTCCCTAGGATAGATTTATCGCGTCCAGATTGTACCCTCAAAGCTTACGTCTGCAAGCTGAGAGGAAGGAAGTTGGGAGGGGGAATTGCGGTTAGGGACCTATTATATAAACACCCCAATTTTCTGTGTCCAGTGTGCTCTGACACTGAGAGAACCCCAGTCTCCTGGTGTCCGAGTTGCCCTTTCCCGCAGGATCGTAATAAATTTTCCTTTCTACTTTCACCTTGAGATGCCTCTGTTTTTAATTCTTGGATTCGTAAAATCCATCCCCAAACATTGGCAAAGGTATTAGAGTGGTTTGCCATTTCCTTCTCCAGTGTCTGAGGTTGGATTTGAACTCAGGTCTTCCTGACTCCAGGCCCAGTGCTCTATTCTCTGAGCCATCTAGCTGCCCTTTGATAGTCACTGAAGAATGAGTTCAAGTAGGTTAACATTCCGCAAAGGGGCTCCACATCATGATGGAGTTGTCCCAATACATCAGATAGCTGTATGTTGCTGGAAAGCAGGGGTGGGAAATGTCTGTTTAGGGGGAAAGGCAACTGCTGTAGAGTCGTAGGAGGCAGGACAGGGTGCCTGGAATTTGGTGGCTGCCCAAGGAGGCCGGGACACTCCCCTTCTAAAACAGGACTTCTGAGCCAAGAACCATTTGAGATTGAAACCTGAAAGCATCTGGGGTGTCTAACATCATTGTTTGCTGTTAGGATGCCAAGGAACCATAGCCAGAAACCTATTTGGGCTCCAATTCCATTGCCTGAAGTAAGAGGAAGGGCATTCTACTCAGGCTGCACCTTCCTTTTTCCATGATTCAACGGCTGCTGTGGGCTCGAGCTGCTTAACTAGTGACGGTTAACTTGCTAGCTCTCCCTTCCCCATCTCTTGACCATGGTGGACCTTCCCTTCCTGAGATTAATTGCTCCACTTCATTCTGGAAACCCAGTGGGATCACCGATCTCAAGGAGTAGGTTGGAAGGCTCTTTAGCCAACGGCCTAGAGGCAAACAAGCTGTCATTTTCACTTTTGTCTATCAAAGACAAACGAAGAGGAAAAGGACAAAGTTGTCCTCAGCTTCACAATCATTGTGGCCATTTTTCTGGAAAAGAAATGCCTTCACACCTACATTCTCGTAGCATTAAACCACCCCACCCCTAATGCCTTTCTCATCCCTAACTAGGACCAGACTCCACAAGACAAGCCCATTTGCTGCAACTGCTGTGTATGAACCCATTGTTGGGGAGTCCCAAGGCCCTCACTGGGATTGATTCCCTCCTGCCCCCACTTCTGATGAAAGGCATTCTTTCTGGGATTGTTAAACTGAGAACTCAGGAAGACCTGAATTCAAATCCTACCACAGACATTTTCTAGCTTTGTGACCCTGTGCTAGTTACGTAACCTCTGACTGTCTCAGCTTCCTTATCTTTACAAAGGGGCTAATAATAGCGTCTTACCCCCCAGGATTGTTATGAGGTTCAAATACAATAGAACATATGCACTTTACGAACCTTAAAGCACTCTATAAAATCTAGCTATTATTATTATGGATCTGGCAAAATCAAGTCATGCCTTCGTGGAGCTGTTCAATTTAGGCTTTAAAAGTTTAATAGTAGCACCTGACTAAATATGGCAGTCTGAAGTTGGCAAAGCACTTCATGCGCATTTGAAGAGGCTCATAGACTCCAAAATCACACAGCTGTGAAATGTTTGAGGGAAAATTTGAATTGGGAAGTAGGCGCTATTATTATCCCCACTTTACAGATGAGGAAACTGAGGCAGACAAGGTTTAGTAACTTGCCCAAAGTTATACAGCTGTGAAATGTTTGAGGGAAAATTTGAATTCAGGGCTTCATGATTGCAAGTCCAACTCTGTCCACTACAGCCACCTGGGTGCCTCTATGTATATATATGCAAAATCAACAAAAGATAAATTGGTCACAGGGAGGAACTAAAAAGCTGGAGAATTAGGAAAGGCTTCATGTAAGAAAAAGGTAAGGAAGGGAGGCACCACCAGCAAGAGAGACTGTGCTGATGCACGGAGGAGGCTTTGTCAGAGCTTCCCAGCAGCTGTGTGGATGGATGATGGCTGCCGGTCTTATCCTCCCCATTTTAAAGATGAGAAAATGGAGCCTCGGAGGGATTCCACTCCATTCCATTCCATCCCATCAGCACTCCTTAAGCAGGATGTGTGTGGTGCAATGGAAATACCACCCGGGGTCTAACCTGCATTCAGATCCCAGCTTGGCTATTTGCTGCCTCTGTGAACTGGTACAATCATATCACCACTTTGGTCCTCAGTTTCTTCATTTGGAAAATGGGAGTTGTGCCAGATGGCCTCTGAGGTCTCTTCCAGCTTCCAATGTTTCATCCTTTGTACAAGGCACCATGCCAGGTGCTGAGGTCATGCAGTCAAATACCTTTAGTGCCTGCCTTCAAGAAGCCTACATTCCATTGGAAGAGGTTGGAGATACAGGTACACAGAGAAATTGGCAAAAAAAGATAAAGGACATGGCCCCCTAAGGCCAGCGCATTATCCACTGAGTGACTACAAAAGGCAAAGTGAACTCACTTTTACACCGTACAATTGAAAAACCAAGTCTGACGCCAGGGACACTCCTTGGACTGGACTCCCCCTTGGTGATCTTCCAGGAAATCTCATCATCCTGGAAGGCTGCACCAGCTTTGGTACTCTGGTACCCTCTGCCCCTCTTAGAGGAGAGCCGGAGGGAGGAGCCAAGAACTCCCCCAAAGCCTCCAGGTTAAGGGGGCTCACAGGTCAGCCACCCAGAGGCACTTCTTTGGACTGGACTCCATCTTGTCCCAATGCCTGGCATGCTTTCCTCTCTCCCCTTTTCATCTTCCCTTTGTATGTGTTGTCTTCTCCCATTGGATTATAACTTCCTCGAGGGCAGGGGTTGTCTTTCTTTTTCTTCCTTGTATCCCCAGTGCTCAGCACAGCGTATAGTCAGCACATAGAAGGTGACAACTAAATGTTTATTGACTGACTACCATTCAAGGTCCTTCATAGCCTGAACTCAAGCCACATTTGTAGCCTCGTTCCCACATCTCCCCCTAAAGGTATCACTTCCTTCCAGCTAAACTAGACTTCTACTGTTCTTGTAAATTGTTGTTGTCGTTCAGTTGTTTTCAGTCACATCCAACTCTTTGTGACCCTATTTGGGGTTTTCTTGGCAAAGGCGCTGGAGTGGTTTGCCATTTCCTTCTCCAGCTCATTTTACAGATAAGGAAACTGGGGCAAACAGATTTAAGTGACTTGCCCAGGATGACACAGTTAACGTCTATTCACTGTGCCACCTAATTGCCCCTCCTAAATAGACCTGTCTCTTTATCTCTGCCTTCAATGCCTTCCCAACCTCTATTTCTGCCTGTTGAAATCCTATCTGTCCCTCTCAGTTCAAATGCCATTTCTATGGAGTCTTCCCTGATCTCCATCCTCCCCTGCCCCAGCCAGAAGAACTCTCTTTCCACTGAACCCACATGACACTTAGTAATACCTCTCAAGTGGTCTTTACTCCATTCTCCCCTTTTTTTCTTCTATGGGCTCATAGAGACATCCTGACATGGTGGTGAATTGATGAGCTTAGAGTCAGGAAGACATTCGTTAAATCCTGCCTCTGACACTGACTAATGCTGACTTCCAAGAAATGCCCTTGACTTGGCTGATCATCCTTATCTGTAAAATGGAGATTGTAATGTCTTTCATGGTACTGGGCTCATGGGGGAGATCTGTGGGTAAAGTGTTCTATAAATGTCAAGGTCTATATAGCTAGCACTTATGTGGTGCTTAACAAATGGTATCTCATCTGCTCCTCATAACAACCCAGAGTGGTAGGTGTGATTATTATACCCATTTTACATATAAGGAAACTGAGGCAGATGGAGGTTAAGTGTCACGCAGCCATCTGGGGTCAGACTTGAACTCTCTCAGGCCTTTCTGACTAAGCCCAGGGCTCTATCCTCCATGCCACCTAATTGCCTAATATACATGTCTCCTTGAGAGGAGGGACTATGTCTTGGTGCTTTAGTATCACCTGGGTGCTTAGCACAGTGCCTCTCCAAAAGAATACAGAATTGGTAGAGTTAGAAGAAATATTGATGGCCATCTAGTCCACCCTGTGCTTGAAAGCAATGCCATCCATAACATCAAGGCTCTCCTGCATGTTCTCTGCTTCCCCACCAGGCTCTGGAACCAGAGCATGCTTCCTCTATAGCCAGAGACCACTCCTCTGGGAGACCCTGATCAACTGCAGCAACCACAGAGGAGGATGGAGAAGTAGATGAAACATCTGGGCATTTTGAGGGACTCTGGGGAGTCAAGTAGTCATCAGTGATCATCCAGCCTAATTCCTTCACCTAAAAAAATGAGGACACTGACATATAGATAGATAGAAAGATGGGTTGACATAGTTTCTTTTTGCCCTTTCTCTTAAAATATTTATTGTTTTTATATCACCTTTATTTTCAGATATAGCCCTCTATTCTCAGCTACTCAATGAGCTGAGAATTTTTGATATAACCCTTTAACCAAGAATTTAGCCATATGTATGCATTTGTTTGCAAATACAGAGCTTTATATCCCTTTAGCTGAGTTTGTTTTTTTTTTAATGAGAAAAGCAGTTTAGCAGAATTAATCAATACATCTTCTGGGTCTACCAGTATATGCATTTCTCTGTATCCATAGTTCCCCACCCCTGCAAGGAAGTAAGAATGGTTTCAACAGATTCCCTGTGGTTTTCCTTTCTCCTAATATGGGCATACCAAATAACACTGCTCTTGATGTTTGTTAGCCATAATTAGAAGACAAAGAGAAGGGAAAGAAGTTGTTTATTTGTTTGTTTGTTTGTTTGTTTGTTTTGAAAGACAAGAGATGAGGGATGGGGTTTAAGTTAAAGTCCATACAGGTATCTGTGGTTGCCTCTGCTGAACTGGAATAAGATGAATGAAATGGGTATATTAATTTCTCTGAAGGAAAAGTTGGTGTGCCTGAGAGGTCTCCAAGCTGGCCACTTGGTGGCACTATCAGCTCAAGGCAGCTTGGTTGTCTGGCATGAGCCTAGGTAAGGGGAAAAAGACGTTGCCAGAGAGGGGAAAAGGAAACCAGGGTGAGGTTCATATTCACTGGATGTTGGCTCATGTGTTGTGAATCAGTCGGTCAAGCCTATGTTGGCTTTTTTTTTAGGGCAGATGAGTGTGCCCAATGGATCTGTGGACATCTACCTATTTATACTTTGAAGGATACTTATATATGACAGTTTTAATTCAAAACATCAAAAATTAAAACAGAACAGAAAACGGGAGTGTTGTCCCTTTAATACAGAACTGAGGAAAGGGCTGAGGTTTGTGGAGATTTTCACTTTCCAGACTTGGAGCTGGAAAAGACCTAACCCATTTTATGGAGGAGGAAAGTAAGTCCTAGGAAGGTAAAGTAATTTTCACCAAGGCACTAAGTGGCAGGAGCAGGATTTGAACTCAGGTCCTATGACTCCAAGCCCAACACCCCTGCTGCTATGCCAAGGGGCCTTGCAAAGCAATGGCAGAGCAGGCCAGCCCTGAGATCCCCATAGTTCCAGCAATTCCAGCAATATCTTCTGGTCTAGAATCCTTTAATAAGCTGCATCTCTAACCTGGTTGTAAATGCCCTAGAGTGGTCTAGCCACAGGCGTGAGAGAGGTTCTTCTTGTGTTTCCAGTTATGATTCGTGGCCCCAACAGGAATTCAATCTACCAGCAAAAACCTGAGAGCGAAGAGGAGGCAGCCAGATTTCCTCAGTGTCTCTGTGGCAACCAGAAGCAGCAGCAGGGTAGCCTTAGAATTCTTATTCATTGACTTCCCCGATAATCTTCTTTCTGGCTGAACACATGTTCTGCTGCAAAAAAGAATGTGGCGCAGCCCAGTGAGCCTCAGTTCAAGGCGTTAGATGCTTTGCTGAGTCATTAGCAGACCTTGGATAGTTCACTTCCTGGGGGGGGGGGGGGAGGAAGGGGGGGTGTCACCTGCACTGATGATCATGTTACAGGAGCTGTGGCATCATTTCCAGCTGTCCCAGAGCTTTACAAGTTTCCTAGTAACTGGAAATTAGATAAGAGATCGTCACCCACAATTCTCTTTAAAATGAACAAACCACTTCTCTGAAAGAGACAGTTAAGACCACAGATCCACGATCACAGGACAATAGTGAGCATTTCTCCTGCTTGAAGGTTTGCAAAGCACTTTAGAAATATCTCACTTGATCTTCACAATAACCTGGGGCTGGGAGGTGCTATTATTATATATGTTTTACAGATGAGGAAACCAAGGTAAAGGTAAAAAAAAAAGGTAATAAAGGTTAAAAAAATGGCTTGCAGGGTCACATGGCTAGTAAGTGTCTGAGTCAGGATTTGAACTCAGATCTTCCTGACTCTAGACCCAGTGCTCTCTTCATGGCACCACCTGCTGCCCCACAGATTGAGTGCTGGAAGGGAACTTAGAGCTCATCCAGTCCAACCTCCTCATTTGACAGAGGAGGTAACTGAGGTGAAATTATTTGTCCAAGGTCACTCAGCTAACAAGGACTTAAAACCCAAGCTATCTTTGTCTCAATCCATCTCTCCTTCCACGGTACCATGACATGTAATTCAACAAGATCCAAGAAACCATTCAACAAAGATTGAGTATCAATCAATCAATAAACATTTATTAGATATATTCTATGTGCCAGGAAATATGTCAGGTCCTGGGGGTACAAAGACAATAGTAACAGTCTCTGACCTCATGGAACTTACTGTCTTTCTAGGAAAGATAACATATACATGTATAGGAATGTATCATGAAGTGTCTGCTGTGTACTTGGACCTAGGGGAGGTACAAATATATGTAACACATTGACTCTGCCCTCTTACAGGGAGCTTAGAGCCTAATGGTCACACTGAAATACATTCTATCAATCTCTATGGTCAATCACTCTGGACTATTTTGCTCCAAATTGGGGTGGTTGTAGTGTGTGCATGTGCATGCATGTGTGTATGTGTGTGTGTGTGTATACACACATGCAAATGTATATACACACATGTATATGCATATATGAGTGTTGGTGTTGGTCGGTTGTTTCAATCATGTCCAATTCTCCATGACCCCATTTGGGGTTTTCTTGGCAGAGATACTGGACTGGTTTGACATTTCCTTCTCCAGCTCATTTTACAGATGAGGAAACTGAGGAAAACAGGGTGAAATGACTTGCCCAGGGCTACACAGCTAGTAAGTGTCTGAGGCCAGATTTGAACTCAGGAAGATGAGTCTTCCTGACTCCAGGTGTGGAACTCTATCCACTACAGCGCCACCTAGCTGCCATATATGTATGTATATGAGGTATACATATCCATACTTTTATAGATGTGAGTATATATGTATATATATAACATGTATATACGTACATATTTATATACACACACGTATGTACATGTGTGTGAGTGTGAAGGCATACACATATGTATATGTGTGTATACATACATACATACATATATATATATATATATATATATATATATATATATATATTTATATCTTAAGTCATCCTTATTCCAGAAGATTGGGTTTGGGTTTCTTTCCCCACTTCCTTCTGCCAACTAAACTGTTACATATTATGTTCTATGAATTTTTATATCTGAGTAGCTCAAGAGGAACAAGGCTAGAATAAATTGTTCCCTAGAGTTAAAGAACATCCACTTTTCTTTCTGAGTGGAATTTTCCAATAATGTAGGATCATGGGATTTAGAGCTGGGAAGCAGCCTAAAAGATCTCCTAATCCATCCTTCTGGTGTTGGAATGGAAAAAAAGAAAAAAAAGCCATAACCAGGGCTCAAAGGTCCCTGCTGTTATGGCCCCATCACTTCAATGATGAGAGCAAGAAGTAAAACATGTCTTCAATTTAATCTCCAGTGGTATCTGTGTGTTCAGTACTACAAGAAACCCTGCCCTGTACTAGGGAGAGCATAAGGAGATCTTCAGATCTGGAGGATGCCGAGGATTTTTACTTGATGCATCTAGTTAGCTCAGCCCTTTACAGTGTCATCAATGAGCCAGAACTTCAACCAAGATAAGCAACTAGGCCTTTGACTAAGACGAAAGAAGTGAGGGGGCACTGATCCATTGACTCTCTTTCTGCAGCTAGAAACAATGAGGCTGGTTATTAAGAACAATTGGTTAAGATGCAGAGCTTACAGATATTAATCACTTCTTCCACCCTATGGGTCACATCTCAGGTGAATTCCTGAAGAGGAAGGGAGAGCTGCCACTGTATGGCCAGAGGCCTCTATTCTCCCCTCCTCCCACAAAAGAATTTATTTTTAAAAGCTGATTCAAACTACATACTGTGTCATTGCAATGTGCATACCCCCACCCAGGTTTGACACTAGAGGATTAGATGAGATCAGTGGTTCTTTACTTGGGATCTGTGAATTTAGTTTTCAAATATTTTACTAACTATATTTCAACATAATTCATAAAATATATATTTTATGAGAATCCTATGAGACAAACATAGGATTCACTGGGCTTTCAAGCGAGTCCATCACACACACACACACACACACACACACACACACACACACACACACACACTAAGAACCCTTGGACTAGATTATCTCTAAGATCCCTTTGCCTTGAGAGAGGAAGGATCTGGGTTTCCCCTCCTTTGAAGTCTTCAAGCAGAGGATGCATGAACATTTGTCCAGTATGTTGTAGAGGGAGAACATTTCAGGAATGGGTTGTACTCAGTGGTCTAGCTAGCTCTTAAATTCTGTAATTCAAAAATGCTCAGGTAGGGTCCAGAGAACAGTGCAGGTAGGGAGAACCCCAATGCTTGCTTTTTTCCAGAGATAGGAAGTTCTGGGCAAAAAATATTGCATGAACCTCCAAATTCATTTGAAGTATTTGTTAGTTTTGCTAAAATACTATTCCCCCCTTCTTTTTTAGTGGGTAGGTAGGATGGCATGGGTATATTCAGAAATGATGGGGGTACATAAGCGGAAGATATCAATACAATATTTTTTAAAAAGAAAAAAAAACTGATTTGAGGCCATTTTTTTTTTTTGCAAATGTTGCCCCAGGCATGGAAAATGTTCATTCTGGTTCTGTAATCAGTTAATAAATATTGAATGATAAGTAGCACAGTACCAATTCTAGGTGAAATACAGGGTCAGAGGAGGAAGTCATACACATGGCCTATAGTAGTTGGTAGAAGGCTTCATGGAGGAAGGGGTTTGAGTGGGATCTTGAAGGAAGATCAAGACCCCAAGAAACTAAAGGCAGAGAATGGACCTAGCAGGCATAGGACTAAAGCCACCAATGCCATGGATTCCATCTCAATTCAGGCCATTTTGTTTCATGCAAAGAAAAACTTAGTTCTACTAGTAGTATTTGCTTTTGGGAGGTAGTATGGAGAGGGTGCTGGGTTTAGTCAGAAAGCCTGAGTTTAAATCATGGCTCTGACTCTAACTCTCCACATGACCTTGAGTTATTCCACATCTCTTTGTCTCAGTTCCTTCCTCTATAAACTGAAGTTGGATGGACTAGTTGACCTCTCAGGTCCCTTCCCCTAACTCTACCCAGAAAGGAAGGAAATATCACTAGGAGAGAGACTATGACTGTCTTAACGCATCATGCAGAGATAGTCTGACAGTGGCAAGATCTCTGAACTAAGATGTAAGAGATCAGGCTCGCGTCCCAGGCTTGTTCCAAACCAGCTCTGTGCCCTTGGGAAAGTCACCTAACCTCTGAGGCTCATCTGTCACTTTAGGGGATTGGACTAGGTGGTCTCCAAGGTCCCCCTTGCACAAGCATTCATTCTGTGACTCTTCCATTATGGGAAATATACGTTAAAATGCATATGGTATTGAGAATAGCTCGAGTGTTATCTTCCTAGGTTAACCTTCAAGTTCCCCTCTTCTCCTTAGCTTCTTTTCTGTTATCTTTTAAATTTGCCACATTTTAAAATTGCTGGCTCATTAGCACCTCTTCCCAGTGGTTGGCAAGGAACGAGAAGAAGGGAAAATCACACAGGTCGAGTTTGCCCCCTCTTAACCATTCTGATAAAAGATTCAGCTGGACAGGAGGTAAATGCACATTTCTAAAATCAGGCTCTAACTTTTTTTTTTCTGTGTTCATTTTGTTCCCAAGCTCATCATTCCTTGTCAGCAAGAATAACTGCGAGTCTGTTGCGGGAATAATACAATTCATAAAGCTGATTTTGTTTGTTTGCTTTGTCTTCAGTAGAATAGATCCTATTCAGCAGCAAGATCTTCTGATGGTTCCCTGGTGCCTCTGACCATAACGCTCCTGGCTGGCTTCCAGAACCCGCTGTTATTTGTTCCCATCCTACCTGATCAGCCTTATATCTTGTGGCCATCCTGGGGGACTCTTGTTTATGTTCACTCGGGAACAAGAATGGCTAGCATTTAAAGAATACTTTAAGGTGTGGGAAGAACTTCCTGTGTGTTATTTCATTGGATCCTCACACAAACCCTAGGATGTGGGTGCTTTAATTATTACCACTTTACTGATAAAGAAACTAAGGCAACTTGCCCAGGGTTATCTATCTGATAAGTATCTGAGGCAGAATTTGAACTCAGGTCTGGTGAAGTCTAGCACTCTGAGCACTGGACTACCTGATTGCCTCAGTCTGCCACAAGGGGCTCAGCCAACGTGTTAGAGACCTTCCTCTTATTCTCTCGACTTTGGAGGGTTGCCAATGAAGGACCCTCTAAGAAATCAGTCCAGCTCCAAGTAAGTAATTCAAGTCTTTGCTAATAATATCTACTACGTGCAAGGCAGAATCACAGGCTCTCAGTTGGAAGGGACTCAACCCATTTGGAAACAGGAAGCCCCTCTGCATCATCTCTAAACAAATGTGTATCCATCCTCAGTCTGAAGACGTTCAAACAGGAAAAAAGAACAGGCACCCACTCCTACTCCAACTCTCCATCAATTCAGCTTTTAAAGTAATAGGGAATAGGTAAGAGAGTGGGGATTGGAACCCAGGTCCACTATACTAATCCACTGCCACTTTCCTCTGATTCCACAAACACCCGGAAATACTGGAAGAATCAGACACATGGCCACAAAAGTCTTCAGTCTCTGATCATGATGGTCTCAGGCTCTGTAACTTACAAGCCTGTTACTCTTTACAGGATGGCCTCCTTGGGATGCTTGGACATGAATGGCTCTCTATTTCTCAATAGCTAGGGATGATTGCTGTGTGGAGTAAATTGTAATGGAGTTACAGACACAAGTTTAGAAAACTATTTTTGCTCCCGAGAACTGTCATTAAAGTCTCTGACTCTCAGTTTCTCCATCTGGAAGTGTGGAGAGTAAGACAGCCACTGCCTACCTCAAAGGGTTCTTAGGAGGGACAAACTATAAAACCTAGAAATAAAAGCTTTAGATACACATGAGGCATCACCGTGGATAGATGGCTGGCTTTGGAGTCAGGAAGATCTGGGTTCGAATTCTGTTTACAAGGATGTTGCTGATCTGAATCCGTTCGAGGAGCTTTCCTACTGGGACACAGGTCCACACACTATAAAATACAGCTGTGAATTAGTAGCAGGCAGATGCTCGTAAATGTTTAATAACAAATTCTCAAAAAAAATACCCACAACACCGTCTCGAGTTTAATTCACATCATTAACATTTTCTCCAACACTTTCATAAGTCTAGACGAGCAGTAATTCAATAAACCAAGCCCTGATTGTCACCTTTGCTGATTTCCAAGGTATAAACCCTCACATTGAAATTTTAACAGTGGGCTCTCACGAGCCAGTTTGAGCTGCCTCCAGCATACCCCCTGGAGCCGCATAATGGAGAGGAGCCTGCCCTGGGAGTCAAAGAAGCACCTGAAGTCTCACTCTCCTTATCTGTGGAGGGTTTGGAACTAGCTAACCTCTAATGTAGTTCCTGTCCTTCTCCAAATTCTGTGAGCCTATTAATGATGGTTCTTTTCACATGAGCCTAGGATAGCATAGAAGAAAGAACACTAGAGTGGGAATGAGAAGAGCTGGATTCAAATCCTCTCCCAGGTCCTACAGCTTGTAAGGGGGTGGGGTGGGAGTATCTCACTAGCTGTTTGACCTGGAGGTTGTCCCTTCTAGCTCCCTTTGACAAGTCATGAATTATGACAAAAATAGAAAGCCATATGCAGTCTGGTCAATAAATATTTATTAAGCACCTACTATGTGCTGGGCATCTTCCATCCTAAGAGCAGGGGAGATGAATTGCCCTCAAAGAGTTCACAGTCTGAGGGGGAAGGGACAACATGCAAACAACCAGGTTCCAACAAGCTTTAGCCAGGGCATAGGCGCAGCCTCTGGGCTGTATATACTTAGTAGTTTTCGGCTCATTTGCAAGGTACGCTTCCTTATCTGGCAGCTTAAACCTCCATCCCGTGATGGGAGGAGGGTGAGGGAGGAAGAGAGAGCTCAGCTAACCAGGGTCTATCCATCTAGGGAAGTAAAGGAAGAAGCTTGGGCCACACCCACTCCATCTGACCCCCTGGCTAGTGAGGGTGACAACTTGGATTTGTGGCCTTCTCAATATGGAAAATCCCTGGAGGCAGAAACTGGAGTGATCCACCGACTTCATTCCATGAGCCAGCCACAGGTCACCCTCCCTGATGATTGCAGGAGGAAAATTAGAGCGTCCCGTTTCCTCAAGGAACAGCACATCCATGAATGTGCTGCCAACTTTTACCGATGTTCTCGGGGAGTAGAGGATTGATGAAAGAATGAATGAATGAATGGAAACATTTCTTAAGTGTTCATTATATGCCAGACACAGTGAAGTGCTGGTGATACAAATACAAACTGTCTTTTTCCTCCAGAAATTTCCTTTCAAATAGGGGGAAATTGGGCAAAGCAGGGAGTCTTGTTCTGGAGTATCATAGGGATGGTGTATTGATCTCTAGAAGGGTCGGTGGACAAGCTTTTTCTAGAATCAGTGGTACTATGGATTTGATATATTTGATTATACAGTCCAGAGCAGGAGGTGGAAGGTAGGGGAGGAGAAACGATGGAACACAAGGCAGGCAGATGGCGAGCTGGCCTTTGTAGGTGACTGGGTGGGATGGAAGGACCAAGTGTGGTCTGGGAGCTGGGACTAGCTAGATACAGTGGACTCAGTGGACAAATTTGTACTTACTCACCATTCTAGACAGCCAGGCCCCAGGACCAAAGTTCCAAAGATTTCAGGTATACTGGAAGGTATACTGAGGCAGGCAGATTGAAGAGATGGCAGGAGGAAGAAAGAAGGCAAATAGGATCCTAAGCTTTTGAGCTAGAGGGGATTTTAGGGTTTGCCTGGGATTCGAATCTGGGCCTTCCAATTCCAAATCCTGTGGTCTTCACATTAGTTGAGAAATCAGTTCATCAATTTACTCCTAGGGACTGGAAATGTTAGTGAGTGAAGCCACAGTAACAACTGCACAGACACAATCTTCTCTGTTTGTCACACCAACCCCCTGAGGTGTAGTGGCTAGGCAGCTAGGCCCAGAGATTAGGAGTTGTTTCATGGCCCCTCTAGCTTCCTCTTAAAGATGCTTTGTTAGCATAACCCTGCCTGGTCTTGAGAACCAATGCTGGGTGCTCTCTGTCTGGGCATGTGACTTCTGGCTCCATATACAAAGGAAATACACCTACTTCACTCCCAAAATTAGAATGGAAAAGTGAGGGGAGATGGGAAAACGACTTTTTCTACCCTGTGCCAAGAAGGATTGAATACCTAGAAAGAATGCATTTCTTTCTAAAAAACATACACGTTTAAATAATAATAGCTATCATTTATATAGTGCTTTAAGGCTTACAAAGTGCTTCACAAACGTTGTCTCCTTGGATCCTCACTAAACTCTGGGAGGTAGGTGCTGTTATCCCCTTCTTACAGAGTAGGGCACTGAGGCAGACGGAGGTTAAGTGACTTGCCCAGGGTCACATAGCTAGTAAGCATCTGAGGCTGGACTGGAACTCGCTCAGACGTTCCTGACCCCGAGTCCAAGCACTTTTCCTACTGCACCACCAACTGCCTAGAGCTTAAGGGGAACCATAAAGACCATCCAGACCAACCCCTTTGTTCTACAAACAAAAACGCTGAGGTCCAGAGAAAGGAAGGGACGTGCCTTTGGTCCCAAATGTAGCAAATGGCAGTCAGGATTTGAACTCAGAGTCTCTAGACATGGGGGCTTTTTTCCATCACTGCCCCTCCGGGATAATGTAGTGATGTAACAGCCCAACTTTGGGGATTTTTCCCTGCGCCGATATTGATATTTTCTCAGCTGCTTTAACCCTGATTCTCAGCTTAGAGTTTTGGCCCAGCAGCCCTCCCCTGACCTCTTCCCCCCAATTCCCCACCATGCATATTTTGTCAGTAGGTGTAGGAAGCCTTCTTTCCAACTTTCCATTTCAATATGGTGCATCATGGCCTTACAACGTGGCCATACATTCAACTCCCTCTTCAGTTTAGGTTCAGGGGCAAAAGTGAGCCTTTGGTGGTGACATCATATGCTTTCTTCAACCAGACAACAACATTGTTTAGTGTCACTTGGGGGGAGGGTACTTGTGGTTTGTTTTTGTTTGGCTTGAGCTACCAGGAAGTCCGGTCATATTGACTAGCACATTTTAGGTGTTTGATAGCTGCTACTCTGCTTCTTTTAAGTGCTCTCCGTGATTGATATATCCATTCATCTCTCCATCCATCCATCCACCCACCCGCCCATCCATCCATCCTCTCTCTCTCTCTCTCTCTCTCTCTCTCTCTTTCTCTGTATCTATCTATCTATCTATCTATCTATCTATCTATCTATCTATCTATCTACATACATCCCTAATTGGCCTGTTTTCCCATGTAATCCAAGGTTCTTGAAGTTGACTGCCTCATTTTAGTCTTTGTATCCTAAGAAACAAGCTCAGTGCCTGGCACATAGTAGGCACCTGGCACATAGTAGGCACTTCATAGAGCCTTGTTGAATTGAATACAATTTCAGTGTAGTAATGTTTAAGCACCTTACATTCCTCCTGGAATCAGTCAGGGCAGGCATCTGAATCAATGAGCTAGCCCATGGGCCAACAGGATTTGACTCTAGAGTTGTCAGCTTAGTGGAACCTCTGCATCACGCCAGAGTAGAGGTCCATATGTCTCCCCAATCTGCTCTTGGTACATCCTTCTTCACACCCCCTCTGACCCCGCTTCTAGGCTGGACCCCTGTTATGCTTCCATGTTAACTTTCTCCAGCAGAATTTTAAAAAGAGTTGTCTTTGGAATGCGTGGTTTTATTTGGGGCTGATCCAATTTTCCCACAATTTTATGGCTGGGACAACACAGCTGGTTCTTGTGATTGTCACTAGATTGTAAGCTCCTTGAGGGAAGGGATGTCCTTTGTGTCTTTCTGTATTTCCAGAGCTTGACACAATGCCTGGCACAGGGCAGGTGGTTAATAAATGTATATTGATCGATTATGATGTCAAATGTAGGGGCTCAAGGTAAAATGAAGATCCAGTTGTAACCATTTGGCTCCTAAACATACCCGGCTGAATTTCCCATCAGCTCTTCCATCACCTGCAATAATTTGGCTCTTCATCTATTTCCTTGGATCAGAGGATCAGAGATTCTGATCTGGAAAGATGACAGGGATCATCCAGTACCATGCCTTCATTTTGTTTTCATTTGGAGGAAAATTAATTTTTCTTTGATTGGTTTTGCTTTCTTTTTCATTATGAACTTAACAATTGTCAACAAACACAAATATTTCAATAGATAAAGAGAGGATTGTATATGAACCAGATAACTTCTGTTGCACAGTTTTGTTTTTTAAACACTGAGTTTAAAGAGGCAGTGACAAAATTGCCCTGTTTGAATTTTTTTGTTTTCTTCTGTATGTTTTTGAATGGCCTTTTCTTTCTTGCTCACTCGTTTTACAGATGAAGAAACTGATGACCAGAGAAGCTAAAAGACTCCTTAAAGTCACTCCTCAAAGTGACAGAGGCAAGTCTTGAACTCAGGCTCTCTGAGGGAAACTCAATGATTTGCTATAATGAATCCTAATAAAGCATCCAAGGAGAATCTCTTTCCAGCTGGGCAGCTGTTTGATTAACCCTATGTGATGTTGATAGAAATTTGAGTTATTTACCAAACATGAGCTGGCTGAGCCTCTGCTCAAAACAAGGCCTTCCCTTTGAACATGCATTTAACTGGACTATCTATTTTTGACAGAAGGCTTTCATAGGCTAATGAATTAAAAAAAAAAAACACCACCCAATGCCTACGCTGACATGATGTAGATACTTCCCCAGAATCTGTAGCAATAACAGAAGGTGCCACTTATTGAGTTAATCTCACCCCCACCCCCTGCCGAGGAAAGAAAAGAGGTCACCACATAAGGAAGTGCTATCTAGGCATGATTAACCTTTACCTTCAGTAGGTGTTCCCGATGAGCTGATGGGCACATGTGTTTCATAAGGTTGTTATTCTGCGAGGTCTTCCTGGTCATGTCTTATTGCAACACCAAACATGGGGTGGGGATTCCATTGCTAATTTATTCATTTACTTATCTATTCACTGACTTTTGCTGCGGGCTGATAACTCACTCCTTCAATAACAGGGTCTACACCGATGCCTCTTTTGTGGCCTGGAGGTAACAGTGGGGACCCAAGGCTATTGTCAGTGGAGTAGAAGAACCCTGGAAAGTTTCAAGTGTAAACCTGGTGATGGCTCCTATGTCTGAGAGCCAAGCTAAGTCTGGAGAGGCCCATTGCCAGAGGGTTGGCTTAAGGGGATGAATTTCCTCATACAATGCAACTCATGAAGTATTAGAGGAGATCTCCTTGTCGAGGCAGACCCCTCCCATGTTCATTTTTGATCTTATTCCATTATGGCTTTTCTAGCCCCTTCCCTGCTGCCTACAAACATTCCGATGTCACCCCCATCCTTAAAAAAATCCCCACTGGATTGTTCCCACTAGCTACCATGCCATACCTCTCTTCCCTCTCATGGCCCATCTCCTTGAGAAAGGAATCTACCATTGATGCCTCCACACTGTGTGCGAGAGCCATGGAAGAGGTAGAATTGACCGGACTTAACAACAGATTGGATGTGGAAGGGAGGGCGAGGCCCTTAAGAGAAATGGGAAGATATGGAGGGGGGATGGTTTTGGGGGGAGGGGAGTATAACAATTTCCATTTTTGATTTGTCGAGTTTGAGAGTCTCTGCACCAGCAGACAAGCGGTAGTATGAGACCAGAGATCAAGAGAGATTTGTGTCTAGACTGGTTTGAGTTGATATGAAAAGAGGTTTATTCTGAAGTCTCACAGAAAAAAATTCAAGCAGGCAGTCACTAAGCAACCCATTGTAGGACGACAGAGTGAAAAGCTAGAAGCTAGTTCTTCTACATGTAAAAGTAAGTTACTTGTGGGCAGGGATTGCTTTCACTTTCATCTCTGTAGTCCCAGGACCTAGCTCATAGTAGGCACTTAGGGTTTTCTTGGTTCAATTGATCACATCTCTTTGTCATATGGAGGCAATATTATCTACATGGTATGCCAACTAGGTGGATTTCATGCTGCCTCCATTGGCTATCTAGTGTCTGCATTCCCCATCCTTCCTTGGAACTCCTCCATGAAGCTCTCCCAAGGCCCTTCATTGGTAGTCACCTTTCCCCTCAGACCCCACCTAGCATTTTCTCTTGCATGCGTTGAATGTGGTTAGTTTGTGGTACTGTGACGTTTCCCACAAGTTCCCCTGCTTTGGGGCTTCTCTGGACTTCTGTCTCTCCTTCATCTCTACCTTTCCCAGGAAACTTATCATTGGGAAATCTGGTTATGCTGGCAGATGGAAATCTGCCTGGTACTCACATTTCAGCAGTACCTTTTGCCCCTTGGCTTGGATCCTCTGACTGGAAAGGAGAGCCATGATTTTCAGGGCACAGACTTTTCTCCATTTCCATCCAGCTACACTGCTTTTGGACTCCTCCATCGTGCCCCTGCACTGGGTACCCATCCCACTTTCTGGCTTCCTTTTGTATGTTGTTTCTCCCAAAAGATTGTAAACTCTTTGAGGGCAGGGACTGGTTTTTTTAAACTTGCATTTGTATCCCTAGCACTTCGCGCAGTGGGCACATAGTAGATGCTTAATAAATACCATTGACTGACTTGTATGCATTCTGTTTTTCTCTTTACCATTCTATAAGCTCAGTCTCTACCCTTCCTATCTCTCTCACTGCCTATCTATCATCATCAGCAAAACCAGCTCTTTAATCTTCATCGTAATGGAGTCATCAGCAGAACAGGGTTCAGGGGGGCTAGCCACTGTGTCACCTAGATGGCCCAATGCAGTGATTCATCTTGATTCCCAAGATCTCATGATGAAGCGTGTTTCCTACTTCTAGTAGAGAGTGAGGCTATGGGTACAGAATGCTACGTATGTTATCAGTCCTAAGGGAGGTGTTGATTTGTCTCACTTGAATGTGCTGTTGTTTTTAATTACAAGAGGCAACTCTGTGGGGAGATTATTTGTACATGACCTAATTTTAAAGAGCATGAACAAAACCTTTTTTAAAATGCCTAGTAACTTATAGAACTAGACCACTCCCCACCCTGGCTAGACTTGCAATGAGTCCCACACCTGGGCCAGGTAGGAGTAGAATTGGTGCAGCTAGGCTGTTCTGCCTCTGCCTAGGGGGTAGGGTGGACCAGGGCAGGGCAGGGCAGGGCAGGCATGGCAGGGCAAACGTTTTCCTCCAGATTTGCATTAGCCTGTTGGGAGTTGTCTTCCATAGCCTGTGCTGAGACAAATCTTCAGCCCCAAATCCCGGAAACCAAACTCACGGCAACTCAAACTGGATGTCAACAGGCAAGGTCCCTATTGCATCAGTGGGTGCGCGCAGGGCAGATTTGCCTGCAATCCTGAGAAAATGTCATTTGATAGACTGAGTGTCTAAACCTGCATGAGTATTCAAATTAAAGACCTATTTGCTCATCCTTGTATCTCAAAGCACACTGTGTTTTGTACAAGGATTAGTATACAAGGCTGTACACCATAGCCGAGTGCTCTCTTAATACCCTTGCACAAGATTCACACTGGCCCTGAAAGAAAAAGGCAGGTGGAAACAATGAGCAGCTGTTTCAAAAAAGGATGACAAGGCTATTATCCTGGGAAATGGGTCAAAATCAGATGGGCAGTATCTTGAAACAAAAAGAGGAAGAAACCTCAGGCAATCCTTATGTCCAAGAGTCAGTCGACTCTTGGACCCATTCCTGGAATTTTTAAAATGTGAGTTGACTGCATTAGGGATTACTTCTAAGTACCTTCCTTCAAGGCTTAGCTCAAGTGCAGTCACTAATAGAAAGCCTTTTTTAATCCCCTAGTTCTTACACCCTTTTAGGATGGAAGTTTATTGAGGACAGAGACCATTTCCCCAGTGCCTAGCACATGAGAGAGGCTTAATTAATGCAGATTTATTGATTGTGTTATCCCTTCTCCAATAAGCAGAATCCTAGCTTTAGAGGTGGAAGCAACTGAAAGGTTATTTATCATTTTGCAGATGAGCAAACTGAAGCACAAAGAGGTTAAGTGATTTTCTCAGTGTCACATAGATCATGTGAAATCTGAAGTCACGTTTTCTTCACTTCAAAGGCAGGGCTCCACCCCTGGGCATCACTTCTCATACGCTTGTGTGCATATTTGTCTGTTTACATGTGGTATCCCTCCAATTGGATTCCTGGGGGAATCCCTACTGGGATAGGGATCTAAGATTGTTAGGAACTCAACTGAGGAAACTCTGTCACTGCTCTGCAACATAGGGAGATCCCTGGAGACACTGAGAGGTAGCAGTATAGTGATTTGTTCAGGGTCACACAGCCACTGTGGCTGAGAGATGACTTGAACCCAAATACTCCTGATTCCAAGGCAAGCTTGCAGACTCAGGTTCTCTGAGTCCAAATCTAGTAGTCTTTCCAAAACACCATGCTTTCCAGAAAATACAGGTCTCCTATTACTTGTTGCACCAAATAGAGATTTATTTGCATAAGAAACTTTCCCTCTTAAGTGCAAATATAGATAATACAATTGAAGGCTATTGACCACTCACTTCATAGCCTGAATTGTTTTAAACAGACTGCTTTCCTTCTCAGCAGTTTTATTCTATGTGTGTGCATATATATATATATACATATATATATCATGTTAAATTCTATATGTTTCTTTATATTTGTAATAATGTTATCTTCAATGATCTTGTCCATTATTTTGGAATCTACCCTTCTTTGAATTATCTTTAAATCAATCTCTGAATGTCTTTAAAAACCATGTTATTTCCATCATGGTGTCTGCCACATGTATTTGGTCAGGTCCAGGAATTTTAATCAACTTCTTTCATTTTCTTAATTAACATTCCAACTTTTGCAAATAGGGCATTGTGTATTGAGATGATAGAGTCCAAATGTGGTCCCATTATTTTTTACCAATTAAACTGCCATGCACATGCCAACCAATTTATTCAATTTTAAATCCATTTGTTGAACTCTTTGTTTTATTTACACATGTCTTTGTGGTGATTTGGATCAGCTTGGTTTAATGTCAAGCTCTCTCTGTGTTAATTTTTTACCCAATTGCTTCTCTATGTTTTGTAGGAAGAGACATCAGTCTCTTCCATACTGTCTTACAAATAAGCCTTTACCTTTACTTTTAAACACTTTACCTTTGACTGCCATGTCTTTCCACTTCTCAAGGAGAACAAGTGTTGACTGAATCACAAAGCATTTGGGTTCTTTTGGCCAGCTCGTTGTCTCAGTGAAACAATTCTAAGAAATGATGTTAGTGTCAATGTTTGTACTTTTGTCCATTTTCCAATTTTTGAAGTTAACTGCTCATTTGAATAGGTCAGTCTAGAGCTACTGTAATTACATGAAGTGTCATCTCATCTTTGTCCTTTCTTTTAGTTTAATGTTGATTTTATTTTTGATTCAACTGGTTGGTAACATGCTCTCACGCAGCTGATTCTGAAATAACTCCCACATCAGTAATAAGTCATTTCTTGCCTATTAAGATAAAATAAATTTCCATTTTAAAAAATGTCATTGACTATACACCATGCCCATTGCCTTCTGATTCTTCAGAGTCACGATATATAGACATGAAGCTTCTGCCTTTGGCCTTTTTGATTTCATGCTCCCTGACCATATTTTTGAACACAGTTTTCATTGTGTTTCCCTATGCTCACCTTCAAATGGAGGTTACTGAATTTTAAAGTAAATGTTGCCTTAATTCATACTTTTTTTCCATCTTCCCCCTTTGCCAGATAGTGCTTAAGTGACAATTTCATCAATGGTTGTCATTTTTTACCATTTTATCATTTTACCATTTCATTAATGGTTGTCATTTATATTTGTCATTATATTTCATTAACGGTTGGGTAAAAAAACCACATGGGCCCTGTGTCTCAGGTATGGGAAGGTAGCCTTTCCAGAAGCACAAAGGCTTTGTGAGAGAATAGCATATATGGGGAATAGGAAGTGGCCAGTTTGTCTGGGAATACAGAGTGTGTGAAAGGGAATGATAATGGGGCATAAGTGTGGAAAGGTAGGCTGGAGATAAGTCTTCGCACTCTCAGTCTGTGAGACTAAAAGACTCACAGAATATAAGGTCCTGCCTTGGCCATTGTTGGTTGATTACGAAAAGGCTGGCCTCAAATAGCTATGTCCCATGCATTTGCTAAGAGCCTATGAAATTCCATAGACATAACTGCTCAGTGAATGATTCATCACCTATTAACCTCTAGCAAGGCAATAACCAGGAGACAGAGGCATGTCCTGCCCAAAGACTAAAGAGAAGAGGATTTCCCATCAGTGATGAGGTTTATGGATGCCATTGGGTTCATTGAATGGAGCCCAAAGGAGGAGAAAAGATGTGGATTCAAATCCTACCTTTGCTGCTTCCTACCTACATGACCACAGGGAAGTCAATTAACCATCCTGGATCTGTTTCCTCTTTTTTGAAATGAAGAAAACTATTTTAAATTATACTTTCAGAAAGTCAATAAACTTTGCACCCTTTGACATCTTCATAGAGTGCACTTCCTTTAAAACAAAGTTCAAGCACCATCTCCTGGTGGAGGCCTTTTCCTTTCCCCAACTGTTGCTGTCCTGCCTCACAAATGACCATGTCCTCAACTATTTTGTATATCTTTGTATTTTTTGTTTTTATTTGTAATGTATATATTTATATATGTGCTTGCTGTCTCCCTCATTAGAGCATCAGCTTCTTGTGAGTAGGGATTGTTTCTTTTGCACTGGCATCTTCATAGTACCTGGTGTATAGTAGATGACTAATAAGTACTTATTGATTGACTGGCTGACCCATTTATACCAGTAACAGACACATAGCTGAAGATCAAAGACAAAGGGAAAATATATGTGTGCATGCACATGTATATATAGATACATATGCATATATACATGTCTACATATATTTATCTACATCTGTGTATATTTATTGTTATTATTAAGTTATTTTCAGTTGTATCTGATTCTCTGTGATCTTGTTTGAGGTTTTCTTAGCAAAGATATTGGAGTGGCTTTCCATTTCCTTCTCTAGTTCATTTTACAGATGAGGAAACAGAGACAAACAGGCATAAGTGACTTACCTGGGTCACACAGCTAGTAAGTGTCTGAGGCTAGATTTGACCTCAAGAAGATGATACTTCCTGACTCCAAGCCGCACTGTGCAACTTAGCTGCCCTGTGTATATTTATAATAAACCCTTTTTGTAGTAGCAAAGAACTGGAAGGGAAACGGATGTCCCACCAACCAAGACACTGAACAGAGGCTTATTGCCCAAATATTGGCAAGTAGCTGGATGGGCAACCCAATGAGTTTCACTGTCAGTAATTCTATCTCAGATCAATGCTGCAGCCAGACCAGAAGCTGGGTCCAGAACTAAACAGAGGGAGAACATCAGGTTGGAATTTCATTTGGGGAATTGTTCCCTGAAACGAGACACCATGTTTGGAACACCAATATCCCGTTCCTCTCCCCACCCACTCAGGAGATGGCCTGTGTCTGCAGAACATGGAACACTATGAACTCAGAATAGCACAGTCCAGGTGAAACAGGTTGGAATGAAGCTTAGCCCAGCCAGGGGCCATTTGCAATCTAAATGAAACTTTAATTGGGTTTGGCTAATCCACTAGGGATTAAAATACTGGGAACTGAGCTGTAGCAGAACACTGAGCACCCCATTCAAAATAGCCCTGTGGGCCTTGGAACTCATTAAAACAACCTCCAATTAGGCAGAGAACACAGTTTGGCAATATTGTAAACCTGTGACTGAACAAAAGGGCCTCCCGTACCCTTATATTGCTAATGGGTACTCTGCCAGAATGCGGCCAAGCAGTGAAAGGGCAGGGTTGAGCATGAGGAGGAAATGTAGGCAAGTCAGTCAGGACCAAGACCTTCCTTCTCTGACCACCAATACCCAACAACCTTTGACTCAGGTTTTGAACCTCAAGTATATAATTGCCTCTTAAGGAAAACTAAGCAAGTGCCACATCAATAAGGAGAACTTGGAATAATACAAGCCAACACCAGTCCTATATCCATAAAGAATATTCCTCTCCTTTTTTGGCAGTCATAGAATCACAGGTTTAGATCAGAGGGCCTTGAGCTGGGGTCTATGAACCCACTGATTTATGACTAGATTTCAGAAAGTCCATGAAATTGAATGGGGGGTGGGGAAAAGAGGGAGAAAACTGTATCTTTACTTTCACTAAATTCTAATTGAAATTGTTACTCCCAAAATCTTCTGAGAAGGGGTCCGTAAGTTTCATCAGACTGCCAAAGGAGTCCATGTCCCCCCACAAAAAAGTTAATGACCCCTGATCTAGAGCTGGAATGGACTTCAAGGGCTACCTAGTCCAACTCCCTGTTTTACAGCTGAGGTCTGAAGATGATAACTGATTTGCCCAAGGTCAAAAAGAAAGTGGCTGAGGCCGAATTTGAACCCAGAGCCTGGGGCTCCAAGTTTAGCATCACACTGTATGAATCACGGTCTGTGCTGGGCTTACCTATAGTGATGTGTGATATAGTGGAAAATGTGGCTCATTCCTATTCTACAGTGTTTTAGAGCAGCTAGGTGACACAGTGGATAGAGTGCTCAGTCTGGGGTCAGAAAGACCTGAGTTCAAATGTGGCCTCAGACACTTACTAGCTGTGTGACCCTGGGCAAGTCACTTAACCCTGTTTCCCTCAGTTTCCTCATATGTAAAATGAACTGGAGAAGGAAATGACAAGCCACTCCTTATCTTTGCCAAGAAAACCCCAAACAGAGTCATGAAGAGTCAGACACATCTGAACAACAACAACAATGCTTCCAGATGTGTGAAGTACATTCCTGGTGACAAAAGAGAAAGGAGATTATTACACCCATGTTATATGTTAGGAAATTGAAGCTCAGAGAGCTCAGGTCATCACACGATCTAGCATTTCTCTAGCACTTCAAGGTTTACAAAACACTTTTCAGTGGATCCTCAAAGCAACCCTGGGAAGTAGGTGCCAGGATCATGCCCATTTTACAGGTGAAGAAACTAAGGCTGAGAGAGATTGTGACTTGCCCTGGATCACACAGCTGGAAAGTATCTGAGGTCAGGTTGACACAGGTCTTCCTGACTCCAGATCTAGCTCCCTACCCACTGAGCCCCTCCACTGCCTAGGGTCACTTGAAAACGTGTTCTCTCTGATCAGAGTCTAAGCTTTTGGAAAGATGCATTCTGTAAAATGTGCTTCCAAGACCAGCCGGAGGTGTGAGGGGGAGCAGTGGACCTCCCAGATACATTGAAAGGGGTGCCTAGGCCAGAAGAGGACAGAGTTTTGGGGCCCAGAAAAGGAGATGGCATTGCTCAGTGAGACTTGATATGGGCAAGATAGTCTTTCCCAGGCTCCGGCCAGGGCATCAGTGGGGGTAGAACCCAAGATGACTAAGCTAGGGTGGGGAATGGAAAAGGAAAGTCCCTGCTGATAAGCCAGGCTGCCCAGATGCCATAGGCAAGGTTGGAGAGGCCCAAGGACTGTGGAGGTCAGCTCTGGCCACTGAATTCCGGGGCAGAACTCAAGGAAATGCATGTCAAGGCCCATCCAAGAAGGATTTTAAACAGGAGGAAAGGAATAAGGCAAAAAGACAAAGGCCCTGCAGCTTACAGGGGGAATGATGCCACTCTTTCTGTTCTGAGAATTGTCCATCTTCTCCTCTGTCATGGCATCCCCACCCTCTTTCTCTAGTCTTTGTTTTCCAATCCTGCCTCAAGGTAAATTCCTTTGAAATACCCAAGATGCCTCATGAATAAGTGGACCTAGAATGTGGAAAGTTTTCAAAAGAAAAAAATCACAAGCCATCCACAAACATGGAAACTTGTTCTGTGGATAAGAGAAATGCAAACTGGAAAAAAGTCTCATGCAGCAAATTGACAAAGACAACAAAAGCTGGACAGGCTGGGAGGCATGCCCAGGCTTTGTTGGGAGAGTGGAGAATGGGTCTAGCCATTCTAGAAAAGAATTTGGAATTATTGTATATGAGAAAAATGAGTATACTACTCATGTCCTTTGACTCAAAGTTACCACCACTGGACATATAGCCCTATGAGATCCAACACAGAAAGGTCCCAAATATACCAAAAATACCAAAAGCATCATATTTTTCCTGTGGTAACAAAAAAACTGGAAATAAAGTGGCTGGTCATCTATTGGGGATTGATTGATTGACTGGCTGAGCAAATTGTGGCATCCTGATAAAATGGAATTTTATTCTCCATAAGAAACAGTGAATATGAGGAATTTAGAGGAAGACCTATAACCTGTGGCCTTGAGGCCACATGTGGCCCTCTAGGTCCTCAAGTGTGGCCCTTTGACTCAAAGGACTTGAGGACCTAGAGGGTCACATGTGGCCTCAAGGCCGCAGGTTCCCCACCCTGAATATGAATCAATGAAGAGCAAAGAAAAGAGTTAGGAGAACAACATGGACAATGCAGCTGATCTCTGATTAAAAACACTGATGGCAAGTTTTGGTGTCCAGAGGATGGATGATAGGTAAAGATAGGGTTCTATGAATACAGAAGACAACACTGAAGGTGGCTGAACTCAGATAGTGTCTGATGGGGTCACCTTGTTGGTTGGTTTCACATAAATGCTTTCCTTTTTTTTTTTTTTACAAGAAATGATTCTGTGGGGAGAGGAAGAATTATGTTGGGAAATGATTATTTAAAAAAAAGACACCAGTAAAAATTTTTAAAATTTTAAAGGGGAAAAAAAGAAATACCTAAGAAGTCTGTGCTGCTAGTGTGACTCATATCCTGAAGTCCCATGTTTAAATGTTTACATTTAAACAAAATGCAGAAGAGTCAGTCTGTTAAGCCGTGACCCTTTTTTTCAATGCTGTGATGAGAAATTCCCTCTAGACTTCGACTATTTCAGATTGGTCTATCAGGCCTGCACAACCTGTGTCCTGCGGCTTTTAAGTGGCCCATGGGCCACGTGCTGTGCAAGCCTGGTCTAATTCATGTTATCTCCACACACTGTAAACAGGTAGGCATTTTAACTATTCAACTATGCAGCAGAAAATAGACAAAGGTTGTGTGCGTGTGTGTGTGTGTGTGTGTGTGTGTGTGTGTAATTCTTCATAGCACCATTAGTTGTGATGTTGAATTCAAAGAAGAGGAGCAAGAGGAGGTTTTTTTTTTCAGGTTTAGAGAATTAAACCCAAGAAAGGTCATCTCATGGACATAAAGCTAGAAGGGACCTCATAGTTTATCTAATCCAATTCTTTCATTTTGCAGATGACAATGTTGAGGACCAGTGAGGTTGGATGACTTGTCTAGGGTCACATAGGCAGTAAGTATTGGAGACAGATACTGGATGCAGGGCCTCAGATTCCATACCCAGGCTTTTTTCAACTGTATCACCCTGCCCCTCTGGGATCTCATCCACTTTCCCACCTTGAGGCAAGATCACACTTAAGTAATTCTAGACAGAAGAATTTCTGTATTTTTACAGATTTCAAGTAAAGGAAATTCCACTCTCCTTCTCATAGTTGAATTGTCAGATAAGCCATACAGATTCAGGCATTTTTCAGTCATGTACAAATCTTCGTGACCCCATTTAGGGTTTTCTTGGCAAAGATACTGGAGTGATTTGCCATTTCCTTCCCCAGCTCATTTTACAGATGAGGACACCAAGGCAAACAGGGTTCAGTGAATTGTCCATGGTCACACAGCTAGTAAGTGCCTGAGGCCAGACTTCAACTCAAGAAGTTGTCTTCCTGACTCCAGGCCCAGCACTCTATCTACTGTGCCATCTAGCAATATAGAACACCGTTCAAAGCCCCTGGCACACACCAGTTCAGTCCTATCTCCTGCACTCCTCTTCTCGGGATGGAAAAGTTGGTTTAGGTATTCTGTTATAAAATTGCTTCTTGGCCTTCTTTCCTGTCTAAACAATCCCTCTGCCTCTAGCCTTTCCTCATGTTATTCCCAAGGCAGTCTCCTAGCTGGTGATCTTTCCTGAAGCACTCCTGGTTCTCCACATCCCCCTTTCATTGGAGAAGCCAGAACTGAACTAATCCTGAGCTCCAAGTCTTGCTGGTGCCCACTGTAATGGAAGGAGGGCTTCCATGATACAGAGGAAAAGCACCAAACCTCATGTGGACACTTCACATCACATACAAAGAGATGGACACACATTTTGGTGATATTGCCTTTAATCTCCATACATTGTAGAGCCACCTGGAATAAAATGCAATAAAGAATTGTAACATAATTCTGTTTATGTCAATCAGAGGGAAAGGGAATGAGTATTTATTAAGCACTGACTACATGCCTGGCACAGTTAAGCACTTTACAAATATCTCATCTCCCAGCACCCTTTGAGGTGGGTGCTATTATTATCCTTGTAAAGAGAGGCCCCATATGTAACAAAGTATTTGTATCTGCAGCCCTCAACAGTAACAAAAACTTGGAAACAATTGATTGGGGAATGGCTGAAGAATTTGTGGGCCCTGGAATAGAATGGAATATTATTGCACCATGAGAAACAATGGTGCCCCAGATTTCTCATCTGTAAAACAGAGTTGGACTCAATGGTTTCCTTCAAGCTTTAAATCTCTAATCCTATAATCCCACGACTATGAGGAATTTAGAGAAATAATGGAACGTTTGTATGGTGAGTGTGGCTAGCATGCTGGATTGGAAGGACAGGAAGACCTGGGTTGAAATGTCACCTCTGCAGCTTACCTGTCTGAAAGACCCTGGACCAGTCACAGCCTCAGGTCCCTCATTAGTAAAATGGTGGAAGATCTCTGAGGTCCCGTCCAGCTCAAAATCTTTGATGCCAGATTCATTAAGTGATGGAGAGCAAAGAATGTACAGCCAAGAGAACAGCATAGACAATGACTCCACTAACATCAATGAAAACGACCCTAAAAGGCAATTGAACTAGCAGCTGGGTGGTGCTGTAGCGGACAGAGCCTTGGACCTGGAGTCAGGAAGCTCCTAGTTCAAATCTGACATCAGATACTTACTAGCTGTGTGATCAAAGGCAAACCACTTAACCACCATCTGCCTCAGTTTTGAAATCTGTAAAATGGCAATGCTGATAATAGCACCTACCTTTTAGGATTAATGGAGATAATATTTGTAAATTGCTCTGCAAACCTTAAGGTGCTAGAGAAATGCTGAGTGTAGTGAGGATGCTGAGAAGGGCTGTAGTGAATGATCTTGCTTCCCGAGAGAGCTGTTGTTAGAGAGCTCGGTACTCCCCGGTGTGTAGTGCTGCATCCTCTGTGAGATGGGGCTGCTTTGTCATTTGCTTTTGCTTTTACGTTCTTCTTGTTAACAAGAGATGATTTAGCTGGGGGTGGAGCTGGACGTATATTGGGAAATGATTGGGATTTTATTTTAAGAACATCATTTAAACCTGAAAGGAAACAGAAACAGAAACTAGAAACCGTGTGCCTGCCCTTTCTATATGACATGTGAAATGTCTCCACAAGGGCACCAGAGTTTGGACTTTGGAAAAGGCGGTTCTTTAGCCTCCTGACACATACCTTGGATAAGCTCTCCAAATGGCTTTGTTTGTTTGAGTGTTATAAAGACAGGTATTTGTTTTCTAGCTGTTGTTCTTGTTGCTGAATCATTTCAGTTGTGTCTTGTTCTTTGTGATCCCATTTGGGGTTTTCTTCAGAGATCCTGGAGTGGTTTGCCATTTCCTTCTCCAGCTCATTTGACAGATGAGGAAATTGAAGCATATAGGGTTAAGTGACTTACCCAGGGCCATACAGCTAGCATGTCTGAGACAAGATTTGAACTCAGGAAGACCCATCTTCCTGATTCTGAGCCCAGTGCTCTAGCCACTGGGTTACCTTGCCATCCAAGATGCCAAATATCAGACTCAGTGAAGAATTCAAATGCATATGGATGTGGAGAGGAAATGTGGTTCAAGTGATTTAAAGGCCAGCCTTGGAGTCTGAAAGACTGGGGTGCGAGTTCTGCCTTGGACATACCGACTGTGTGACCCTGAGCTAGTCATTTAACTTTTCCATGCCTCAGGTCATTGCCTAAGGCCACGATTTGCAAAACAGGTTCCCATTGTGAAGTGGCTTACATCTGCTCTCTCATTTAGTCCTCACCATCCCCTAGGAGGCAGTACTAATATTATCTCCATTTTCCAGATGAGGAAACTGAGGTTGAAAGAGGTTAAGAGAGCTAATAGGTGTGGATAAGAACAGCATTTTAAATTTTTTTAAAAACTTAGAGTGCTCATTGTTTCATGCCCCATTTATTTGTTTGTTTATCTATCTGTCTGTCTGTCTATCTGTCTATCTTTCTCTCTGTTTATCTGTCTGTCTGTCTATCTATCTACCCCCCAAAAAAACCATTTTCAGATTGGGATTATTTAGCTCGGAGAAGAAAGGCCCCTGGGGGAGACATGAAAACTGTTTTCAAGGTTTGGAAGAGCTGCCAGATGGCAGAGGGATTCTACATCTTCCTTTTGCACAGAGTGAAGAACTAGGAGTCATGGTTGGATGTTGCAAAAGACCCCATTTGGCCTCGACATAAAGCAGTGACCTCCATCCTGAGGCAGAATGGTTGCCCTCTGGAAGTTCTGGGCTGCCTCTCACTGGAGGCCTCCAAGCCGAGGCTGGATGATCACTCTGGGGGAATGTGATGGAGAGGATTGTTGTTTTGATATGGGTTGGACTAAATGGCCTCTTCCAGTTCTGTGATTGGTTGATCAAGAGAATTAGGTTGTGAGGGAGAGCATCTGAGTGTTAGAGGTAGGTTCTAGAGTTGGACTCACCCATCTTTCTACTTGCCAAACATCAACTATGATTGTGGAAAGAGAAAGCCAATAGAAGTTTCCTGACCTTTTCTACTCATGTCATATGCCCATGAGCTGGCCTATTCCAGAGACAAGCAGAAAGACTCACTTACTCCAAAGTGGCAGTGCTTACCCCCAGGATGGGTCTGAGAATGGAGCATCAGGAGAGAGATGGAAGAGCTGCCGTGAAGCACAAGCACTGCCAGTGATTGCCACAACTTTTCTATCAGTGCACACACAATGTGACTCTCCAGAGGCTAGGGAATTCAAAGGCAAATGTTTGGAGCGTGGAACTATGTTCCATGTCATGCTTTATGAATACTCCTGGGTTTTAGTTTTGCACCAATAGGCAGTGTGTGCTGTGCCAGAAAGACTACTGAACTTGGAGACAGAAGAGTTGGCCCAAGGCCCCTCCCCTTACTAGTTCTGTAATTGTATGTATGTATGTATGTATGTATGTATGTATGTATGTACATATGTATGTATGCAGGTGTGTATGCAGAGAGATACAAGCAAATTGCTGAACCTTTCTGGACCTCAATTTCCAATTTGAAAAATGGATTTGGTGATATTTGCGCTGCCAGATTCACATGTGGGGAATGTGGTTTGTACACTGTCAAGCATTTGTGAATGAGAGTCACTAAATAAGCTTCTATTAGTCATGGACTATGTGCCCAGCACTGGGGAGACAAAGCAAGTCAATGGTACAGGGAATTATTATTGCTGTTCTGATTTCATTTTTCTCATCTTTATGTTTGATGGAATTGAGAGAAAAATGGTCCTGGGACTTCCTGCCATTATCTCTTTGTGTTTTGTGTTTAGTGAATTATCGTGCAAGTGAATAAAATGAATGAATTACCACTGTTTCGATTCAGGGTCATCCTTTATTAACCCTCTGAAAGTACATACATACACACCTCTGTATGTGTCTATGTGTGTGTGTATGGCAAGAGGGATTAAGTGACTTGCCCAGGGTCACACAGCTATTAAGTGTCTGAGACTGCATTTGAACTTCTGTCCTCCTGATACAATTACCAGCACTCTAACCACTGCACCACCTAGCTGCTCCCCCTTTTATGTTTGTTTTTTGTTTTTTTTTCTGTTGGTTGCTTCCCATTTACCCTGTACATCCCTCAGTTACACTAATCTGTTTACTCGTTGCTTCCCTGTAGAATGAAAGTCCCTTCAGAGCAGAGACTCTTTTGCCTTTCTGGGTATCTCTAGTGCTTAGCGCAGTGCCTGGCACACAGTAGGTGTTTAATAAGTGTTTGTTGACTGACTGACTGACGCCAGTAGTAGACTGACAATGGACATGACCAGAAATGCTTTCTGCCCTCAGACCATTTTTGTTTCTCCTGCTACTTCTCTGTGGTTTGCCAGTTCTTCATCCAATGCAGTTCAACCATGTGTGTGTTTGGTCCAGCATCTCTTTTAAATGTTCTGAAACTGTCACGTGGCAACGTTAGGTCCAGGCAAGCGTGGGCGATGCTTTTATCTTCGCTCTTGGTCCAGTCGCCAGGCAGACAGTTCATTCGTTGACTTCTCAAGGATATTTTGAGTTTGGTGTTTGTAGTGAAAGGATTTGTGTGTTCGCTTGTGAAGAGCAACAACCAACGTTGCCATTCTCCGGGTCCATTTAGCTGTACCTTGCGAGGTGTTGATTGGGTGATCCATTTTTGCCGCCTGCAGCCGTATGATATGTTTCCAAGTCCCTACAATTTCCTTCCAAGGTCTCCATTTTTCAGCGAGTCCAGAATCCTTAAGAATGAGCTCTCTTTCGTTTTTGGTGGCCATTCCCTGAACCTGCATCTCCACCGAGAGTCCTCCATTTCAGTAAACAAACCCACTTGACCCCGAGATTTGTTAAATGCTTCTCCCAGACCTATTGTGCTTTGAGCTTGTATGGATATCACCGCGGGAATCCATTCTTTGATCTTAGCCGCTTCACTGCCTCTATCCAGTGGTTAACCCCTGTCACTCACATGTGATACCCTGAGTAAAACAGATCTACTATAGCGTTTACTAGTATTCTGTGAAGTGTTGGCCGGTAGGTAGCATACTGCGCAGAGCGCTGGACCTGCTGTCAAGAAGATCCCAGTTCAAATCCAGCTTCTGAACCTTACTAGTTGTATGACCCTTGACAAGTTGCTTAAACCTGTTTGCCTCAGTTTCTTCACCTGTAAAATGGGGATGATTAAAAGTACCTGTCTCCCAGGGTTGTTGTGAAGATGCAATGAGAAAATATTTATAAAGTACTTTGCAAACATTAAAGTGCTATATAAATGCAAACTAATATTGTTACTATTCGTTCAGAAAATATTTCGGCTAATTTTTTACCCATTTGCTGTGATGTCTGAGAATATCTATCAATCCTCTTCTTTGTGTTTGACAAGGAAATAGCTCACTTAGGAGGATGAGCTCTGTGCTTTGTTCATATTCCAGGAGCTTTTGTTTGGAGACTTTCTAAATCCATGGTCATCCATTTTGCTGTTTCAAAGACATAGTGTAAGATTGGCTTCGCAACAGTCTTAAGTGTCATGGCTGCATTTGCACCGTTGACTTTGGACTTCCAGAAGTCAACAAGTCTCTTGATGTGCACTACTTTTCCTTGTTTCTTGCCTAAAGAAGATTGAGATTCTTAGAACCATCATCTTTGGCCATTGGATCTCTTTGACTCATTGATTTTCAAAGCCTTCAGTCTTTATTGGTTGTTGTTTGAAAGAATGAATGAATGAGCAAACAAATGGATGGATGGATGAATGAATGATGAATGAATGAATGAAAAATGACATATAATAGAGCTTAACATCTGTCAAGAGCTAGAAATACTGAATTGATAATTGATTTATGAAATTATGAAATGGGGACAGTCATGCCTCGTTATTTGGGTACCCATTGGGAAAGACTGTGATGGCACAAAGAACATGGCTGCAATCAAACTTTAATAAGGGACAGGGCATTTAGGGGCAAACATTACAGGAAGTACAGAGACAAGCAGGAAAAAGGGGTACAGAGGCAGAGGCAATGGGATGGTGAAGTCAGGCAGGCAGCAGGGGGAGGGCAACGGGGAGGGCGAGAGGCACAGATCATCACGTAACCAGGAGGAGGGCTGGGAGCACTCAGCAGCTCCATGGACGCAGATGGAGGTAGAAAAGAATGGGGGGAAGGGTCTGAGGCCTCATTTTACAGGGTCTGGGGGAAGAACAGACTAAGGTCTATCTGTGCCCTTGGGGTTAGTTCACTAACATATCCAAATCATTTCAAAGTTGTCAGCCCAATTTTAAAGTCAACACATCCAGCCATCTCACAGTTATCAGCCCCGTTTGGTGTTCTGCTAGGCTTACTGTGGGTGTCTGGAGTTTGTCGGAGATACGTGTATCATGGGACCAGGAGGCCCTGACAGCAAGTCTTCGATGGCTTCCCTGGATTCAGCACATATTACCAGGATGTAATTTCTGGCCAATATGTGATGTAATTTGTAAATTATGCCCCTTTCATCTTTAGGACAATTTGTACGTGACTCCCAGCTCCCCTTTGCAATCTTATTTCCTGCTATTGCTACATTATACAATCTACTTACAAACTTACTATAGTGACTAGAAGCTGGGGCATGGGGTGAGAGGGAGGCATCCGGGGTGGAGGGGGCAGAGGAAGATAAAATTTTAACATAGATACAAATACAAGAGGGAAACTATCTCTGGCCTTAGCTTCTAATAGGAGGAGCAAGGCCATATGCAGCCTAGGAGGTGAATTTGGATATGGGGCGCACAGGAATGAAGCTACAATTCATTGACACACTCTCTCCAGTAGCAACGGTGGTATTGATTTGGTTATAGTTCTCCACGTAAAAGATAGAAAGAGAGAGGCAGCTAGGTGGCACCGGTGCTGGAGTCAGGAGGACCTGAGTTCAAATTCGGCCTCAGACACAACACACAAGCTGTGTGACCTTGGGCGAGTCACTTGACCCCAATTGCCCTGCCTTCCCCCCTCCAAAAAAAAAGGGATAGAAAAAGACAGAGAAGGAGCAGGGAGCAGAAGATGCTAAGATGGCTACCATGGAATGGTGGTGAAGCATGGGGGGAGAGAAGGCAACATGGCGGCAGAGGAGGCTCCCAAGATAGTGGGTGAGCTAGCCCAGAGAGATTTTGCTTAGACACTCCCACTCAGGACAGCCCATGATCACCCTGCTGGCCTTATGGGAGTGGTCTAAGCCCCCCACGGCCTTGTTGTTCGTTGTGAGACAGACAGACAATAGTCAGGGAAAGACAGAATGGATGCGTGGTATAGACAGCTAAACTTGGAGTCCAGAGAAACATGGCTTCTGATCCTGCCTCTGATGCTTCCTGGCTGTGTGACCTTGGGCTGGGCACTTTCCTTCACTTTCCTAGTCTGTAAAATGGGAATCCCAGTACTAGCAGTTCCTGCCTCAAAGGGTTATTGTGAGGCTCAGGAGAGATGAGATGATGGATATGGGTGTTATGGAATCTTAAAGGCAGTGGCAGCCCTGGTCGTTTATTTGTAGATGCTGCTCATTAACCATGCCTAAGCATTCATAAGGCCTTTCGTGGGACTTAGGACTATGGCATGTAGTGCTTGAGTACATTTTTGCTGCTTTCCTGACAGCTGGGGGGATCCTGGGGGACATTACCTTGGCCATTCAAACATGTTTGTTTCTCTGGAGGTCACTTATGGCGTGTCTCTTTCTTGGAGCTGCACTGCCCAGGCTTGGTCCCTTTTGGCCGGTCCAGCTCCAGTCCTGCCCATAGGTCACAGACTGGACAAGATGACCTCCGGGAATTCTGTATTTACAAGTGTATCTGTCCATATTGGGGTGTAGGCCAGCATTTCAGAGTGAGTGAATGACAACCTGAAACCTTCCCCAACTGACGCTCTGATGTGGTCATAGGCTTTGGCCAAGGGAGGGCCTGTCTGTGCCAGCCATAATGGTTGAGAAATCCCACCTGCCACTGGCAAGAAACAGAGAGCTCTGCCAAGGCACACAGTGGGAGATGTGCCGTCCTCACACTAATCTGGGATCTTGGACAGAGTGTATCCTTGAGCCCCGGACATTGATTCATTTTCTTTTTAAAAACAAAGGTCAAACTTAGTCTCATAAATTTTATGATGGATTATCACAGTCACCTGCCCTCAGCTTTCTCCTGGGAGACAGTGTTCTTGGAGATGGGCCATTTGGTGATACAAACAAACAAAGCACCTTTGTTTGATAAAGTTTCTGGTTCTGGCCCCACTAACACCTTTCTTTAGGTCAAGACACTGGCCCCTTTCCCCAAAGTCTCATTTTTATCATTTGTGAAATGGGGATGGGCAAAGTTACCCACTACCATTACAAGGCACCTAGGTGGCATACTGGACAGAGTGTTGGACTTGGAGTAAGGAAAACCTGAGTTCTAATTCTGACTCTGTCACTGACTAGCTGTGTGACCCTGGGCAAGTCACCTAATCTCCATGACCTCAATTTCTTCATCTATTGAATGAGAGTTGAGATCATAAGAGAACTTGTGCCTGTTTCCTCATATTTAGAATGAGGGAGGGAGACCATAGGAGGCCCTTCCTATGACCATTAGGGAATGAAAATGATTGTGAGGTAACATCCTAAACCTACAGCTAGAAAGGACCATAGGGATGATCTAGACCAAGCCTCCCATTTTACAGATGAGCAAGTGAAGTGTTTGCCCAAGGTCACATGGAAGGTGAGTACCTGAACCTGGATTTAATCTTAAATCTTTATAATCCAAATTGAGTGGTCTTTCCATCTCTTGACTTCTGTCTTTAAATGTGGAACTAGTCAGAATAGCAGATGAGGGAATCTAGAGGCTGCTTGGTAAGGCCAGGCAGTCAGAGCTCAGAAAACATCCCCTCCTGAGATGTTCTCCTCCCACTGGGCCAGGCTGAGCTGAGTCACGCTCTCTTCTGCTCTAGAGAGATGACTGCCAAGCACTCCTGTTGGCTGGTCAGGCCATCCTCTTCCCTTGCCAGGCCTGGAGACAACTTGACCACATTGTTCTCTGAACTCCCTTTTTCTAATACAATGGGGTATCAATCAGGGCTTCTAATTTCCTAATGATAACTCACACATGTATAACACTTTGACATTTACAAAACTTTTTCCTCCCAACATCCCTGAGAGAATGTATATGGATATTATCTCTGCCATTTTGCAGACACAGAAACTGAGTCACCTTCCCACAATCTCACAGCTTAAGTGTCTAAGGTAAGATTAGAATGGAGAGCTTTCACAGCCAATTCTCACACTCTTTCTTTCTTCCCTTCTTCACTCCTTCCCTCTTTCCTTTCTTTCTCTCTTCCTTCCTTCCTTCCTTCTTTCTCTTTTAGGCAATTAGGGTTAAGTGACTTGCCCAGAGTCACTTAGCTAGCACGTGTCTGATACCAAATTTGAGCTCAGGTCCTCCTGACTCCAGGGTTGGTGTTCTATCCACTGTGCTACCTAGCTGCCCCTTTCCATGCCGATTCTCAGTGGCTAGTTTACAAAAATCGGTCCATTAAATTCAACCAAACATTTCTAAATGACTCTTGGTAGGCATTCTTTGACCTCTGTGAGTTTCATGGTCTCTAATGTCCACTTTTCAAAGCCACCTCACAGGAATTTGCAAGAAATAACCAATGAATGATCAAATAAAAAGAAAACATTTATTAAGCACTTATTATGCACCAGGTTCTGTGCTATGCTGGAGCTATAGATACAAGGAGCTTAAAATCCAATAGGAGACTTGTTTGTCTTTCATTCTCTAAGAGGCCATGACATGGGGGGGGGGGGTGATACCTTGACATGCAAGCGAATTGGATTTAAGTGAGGAAGCACTGTGCAAAGTCACCAGCTTCACTTTCTCATCCAGAGCCATCTGGATCTAGTGGCAAGATGATCAGGATAACTGGAGATGGCCCTGGATGCAGTTGGAGACCTTGGCCTTTTTATGCTAAGGTCTTTAACAGGTCTCAATTTGACTGAGACAACACCCATTCAGTGAATAAGGCTAGGTAAGAAATGAAGCAGAGAATGGCCTCTTTACCTAGTTAAAAAAAAACAATCTGGGAAGGGAAGACCCTCAGGGTTTTGGGCCAAAACAGGAACAATTGCTATTTACTCTGTGCCAGTCAGGGCCCAAACAATGACCAAGCGGGGCTTGGCCTGGGACCTATTGTTGGCCAATTCATGAGAGCCACAGCGATTTAGGTTTAAGGCTTGGTGCTTAAGAAAGAAATCTAGCCTATAAACCTAAGATATCTTTAGAGGTTTCGGTAACCAAAATTTACATTTCTTTGGGTATGATACCCTATGTGGAGAGAGGGATGGGAAAAAAAGGAAGGAAGGGAGAGAGAGAGAAAGAAAGAAAGAAAGAAAGAAAGAAAGGAAGGAAGGAAGGAAGGAAGAAAGAGAGAGAGACAGAAAGGAAAAGAAAGCCAGGTTGCTCAACTGGCCAGTTCCAGTTAGGTCCCCACTGGGGCAACTCCTACTACTACTCAAAGATGATTTAAGTGAGGGAGGGCTGTGCAAAGTCACCAGCCTCACTTTCTCATCCAGAGCCATCTGGGTCCAGTGGCGAGATATAGATCAGGACAACTGGAGATGGCCCAGGATACAGTGAGAGCCCTTGGCCTTTTTAAGCTAAGGTCTTTAACAGGTCTCAGTAGGAGACTACACAGACAAGAGAGTGTTAGCCATGGGAGGTGTTTTGGTTTTGGAAGTCATGGGGGCAGTGGATGGAGTCGTAGGTTAATCAGCTGACATGCCCTTTCCAGAATGAATGTTAATGTTAACTTGATTATTGTCACAAAGTAAAAGTAGAAGGTTAGGAGAAGGAGGAGAATGGTAAGCTTCACAAGCCAAGGGCATGATGGGAAGATGGCCAGACTAAAAGATGATCAGAGTCTGGGACCAACTGATTATAGCAGAACAGGATAGCCTGAGGGTTAGCCTTAAGCTCCCTCATCTTCCCTCTACCCCAGCTCTAAGTGTCTCTGCCTCTGTACTCATTCTGTCTTCTTCCCTCTGGTCTCAAAAGAACACGTGTCTCTCATTTCCAAAGCGAATCCTTCTCTGTATTTCTGTCCATTTCTCTCTCTCCCTCCCTCCCTCCTTCTCTCTCTCCCTCTCTCTCTCTCTCTCTCTCTCTCTCTCTCTCTCTCTCTCTCTCTCTTTCTGTTTCTGTTTCTCAGTCTGCTTGTCTCTCTCTCTCTTCTGAATCTTCATTCTCTACCTCTCCATTGAGTCTTTCCTGTATGTTTTCAAGCATGCACAGGTCTCTCGTATCCTAAAAAATCCTTCAATGGACTCTGTTGCCCCTTTTAATTACCATCTTATTCCTTCCCTTCATTACATTATCAAAGCTCTCAAATACCTTCACTTCCTCTCTCGCTCTTCTCTTCTTAATCAGTTGAGCTAGAATGAACCCCCACTAGTTTGCTGAAAAATGAGTCACCAATATTCTCTTACTCAACAACTCCATTGTCCCTTTACCAGTTCTCATTATCCGTGACTTCTCTGCACCAGCAGACATAGCTGACTTGAAATTTCCTCCTTCCTTGACTACCATGATGCCACAGTGGCCTGGCTCTGTTCCTACCACTCTCTACTTCAAGTTCTCCTTTCACTTCCCACCTCCTAAATGTGGCTGTTCATAGAAGTTCAGTCTGATTGGCTATTCTCTATACACTCTCCCTTGGAGACATCATCATTCCACAAATTCAACTATGTTTTCCATGTAAATATTTCCAAATCTCCTTGTTCATCCTCGACTAAGCTCCAGACCAACATTTCCATCAGCCTGCAAAAATCTTTACCTGAGTTTCCTGTCACTACCCCAAACTCAGTGTGTCTGAAACCCAACCCATCAGCTTTCCCTAGACACTGGCTTTTCCTTCTGAATTTAAGGTTGTTCATCATATAACCGTTTCCCCAGTAACGCAGGCTAAACAACAACACAAACCTGTCTTAAAAAAAAAAATTCCTCTGACTCCTATATCCACCCCAGATGACCTTCCCACCAACCTCGTTTATCTTCTGATTTGTCTATTTCTGTTAATAGCACTGCCACAATTAACAATACAGAATACAACCTCCCCATGCCCACTTAACCCTCATGACTCTTGTCCATGTTGTTGTTGTTTAGTCATTTTTCAGTCATGTCTGACTCTTCATGACCCCATTTGGGGTTTTCCTGGCCAAGACACTGGAGTGGTTTGCCAGTTACTTCTCTGGCTTATTTGACAGATGAGAAAACTGAGGCAAACAAAGGTTAAGTGACTTGCCCAGGGTCACACAGCTAGTAAGTGTCTGAGGCCAAATTTGAATTCAGGAAGATGAATCTTCCTGACTCCAGGCCCAGCACTCTCTCTACTGCGCCACCTAAATGCACATTCTTTTCCATGGCCTCATGTAAATTCAATGAATAGCGTTCACCCAATGTACTGAGGATCTTCATCCCATTCTCTTGACGTTGTGTGAACACTAAGGGACCATGGGGGATTTCTCTCTCCCTGGTTCACTTAATCTCTCCCTTGATCATCAGCCCACCTTCTTTTCTGGCCATATATTTCTCTGATGATAACCGTTATGCTGTCTTTCTTGCACAATACTTGGTTAATTACTTACTGTTGAACTTCCTTGGAGCAACAGAGTATATATAAGGAGCTTGGGAATCCTCTGATTTAAGGAAAATGTTTCTGACTGAAGAAGCTTAACGTTCTCTCGGCATCTTGTGGCAGCTATGTGCTAAAAGAACTTAGCACTTTTTCAGCAGTTCAAGGGTTACAGAAAAGATACTGACTGACAGACGAGCTGGGAGGGTCAGAAGGGAACAGATACTAGAGAAGTGTTTTGCCTAACATGTGATAGGTTATGCAGAATGTTCTCTAAAGAGAACACGCACACGAAGGCCTGGCATTCAGAGTCCCAAGGGGCCCTCGGAACATGGGTTTCCCCACTCTTATTCCTTCCTGCTGTGTTTCTGTGAATACCCATTCTTCCTCACTGATACTGTATGCATTGGTGGAAGTATGACCTAGAGCTGTTATATTTTGATTATTTAATAATTTTATTTAATTTTATTTATTTATTCAATAATTTAATAATACTTATATACTGTGTATTATGTGCCAGGCACTAAGAGATTTACCCTGGGAGGTAGGGGCTGTTATTATTCCCACTTTACAGATGAGGAAATTGAGGTAAACAGAAATTAAATTGTCCAGGGTCATGGAACTATAAAGTATCAGAGACTGGATTTGATCTCAGGTCTTCCTGACTCCAGACCCACTTCTGCTGTCTAGTTGAGTAAACATCCATAATTAAGATGATTTTATGTTAGCGGGAAGCTCATTGGTGGGGGCTTAGAAGTTATAGTGGCAGAGAGAAAGAGTCAGGAGCAGAGGAAGAAGAGGAAAAGGAAAGAGAAAGAGGAGGGGAAAAAGAAGAATAAATGGGGAAAGGTGATATCAACATCATGCTCAGGCTACATACATATCTTATTTGGAGGCTTGATGTAACCAGCACAGTATCGTCTATAAATAAAGACACACAAAGATTCTCATTTTCTATAGATGATTCCCCATCCGGTCACATAGATTGGAACACTTGGAGTCATTTTTTTGCCTCTTCCCTTTCCATTGGCTCCCATATTCAAGTATTAATTAATCTCTGCTGTGATGTCCTACACCTGGATTTATTCTTCCCATTCTCACCACAGGCATTCTAGATTAGGCCCTTATCATTTCTATTCTGCATACTGTAACAGTCTCCAAAATAGTGTTCCTGTGTCTTATCTCTCCTCCCTCTATACTGTCATGAACATTGTTGCCAAATTAATCTTTCAGCCTTGAAAATGTTACATCCTTACTCAAAAACAAAAACAAAAAGACCAAATAAAGAAACAAATAAACCCAAAACACCCCCCCTCAAAAAACCAAACAACTCTGTCAATAGCTCCTGATTGCCCTGGGAGTAAAGTTTAAACTGCCTAACATGGTATTCAAAGCCTTCTATGATAGGACCCCAATCCAGCTATTTCTCCTACTACTCCTCAACATAAAACCTAATTTATAGTCTCCAAACACATCTTATTTCCCACCTCTACACCTTTGCTCAAACCATTCCTTCTGCCTACAATATCTTCTCCTTCCCCCTACTCATCATCTTTATTTGACAAAATACTATCTATCCTTCAAATTTCAATCAAAATATCCTTCCTCCAAAAAGCCAAAAGTGAATTAGAACTCCTTTTGTTACTAAAATTGTATCTTTTGTTTTTTACCATACCTCCTTTCATATACACACCTAGCAAGCCTCTAGGCAAGGTTAGGCAAAAGCATTTATTAAACTCATACTATGTTCCAGACACCGTGCTAAATCCTGGGGATACAAATATAAGAAAAAAGAAAGACTTCCCATATTCAAATCGCTTACAGCAGGGTGGGGAACCTATGGCCTCAAGGCCACATGTGGCCCTCTAGGTCCTCAAGTGAGGCCCTTTGACTGAATCCAAACTTCACAGAAGAAATCCCTTTAATAAAAGGATTTGTTCTGTAAAACTTGGATTTAGTCAAAAGGTCACATGTGACCTCGAGGCCATAGGTTTCCCACCTCTGGCTTATACTCTAATGGGGGTAAGACACAAAAAAGAGTTGAAAAGAAGGGGAGGGGGCTGGTGAAAGGGAGGTACCTATTTGAGGGTGGGCTATCAGAGTCCAGAAATTTGGGGGCAAATCTAGGAAGGTAACAAAAGATGGCTGCCATGGGCTTCTCCTCAAAATGGAGGCCCTAGGTGGAATTCACCAATGGGAGAAGGGGGAAGCATGGAGGAGGGACATTCTTCATTTCTGTAGAAAGCTCCCACACCCTTCTAGTCACCTACAGTCACAAGTACAAAGATATCCTTGACTCTTCACTCTCCCTCACTTTCCTTATCTTGTCAGTAGCCAATTCCTGTGGATTCTACCTTCCCAATAGATCTTACATCTCTCCTCTTCTCACCTCTCACATGGCCACACCCCTGATCCATTCCCTTATCTCCTCTTCCCTGGATTACTGCAATGATTGATGTCTTTGCTTTCAATATTATACCTCTCAATCTATTCTCCTCCACACAACTGCCCAATAGATATTCTTAAAAGACAGCCCTGGACTTACCATGTCATCTGATCCTCCAAAAACAAACATACACAAAACCTTCAATGGAGCACTGAACTTGGAGTGAGGAAGACATCTTCCTGAGTCCTGCCTCAGACACTTACTACCTGTGTGACCCTGAGCAAGTCACCTAACTTTGTTTGCCTCAGTTTCCTCACCTGTAAAATGAACTGGAGAAGGAAATAGCAAACCACTCCAGTACCTTTGCCAACAAAACCCCAAATGGGGTCATGAAGAGTGAGACTTGATTGAAAATGACTGAACAATAACAAATGTGCCAAGTATTATGGCAAACATTAGGGATACAATACAAAAAGTCAACAGCTGCTCTCAAGAAGCTTATATTCTAATGGAGAAAGGTGGATTGGTGACCAGAGATGTTTTGGTCAGAACAAGAAGGAAAAGGGATGGGTGTGGAGCAGGGTATGAATGAGCAGCAGGCCAGCTGGAAAGATGGCCTTGGTTAACAGCTGAACATCTAGGTGGCTCATATAGTTTAGGGGGATCACATAAATATGTTAGTGTAATTCCTGAATATCTTACATTTTTGTTGTGGTAATTATTGAAAGAATAGCTTTTAGGACACACAGATGCTTCATCTTGGGGCTGGATGAGGGACTGGTTGAATGTTGGCTGGATGATGCTACTTGTCTACTCTCATTGCCCACTTTGAAAAAGAAGCTGGTTGTCTGTTGAGAACAATAGAGTAAGCCATTATTTTATTTTTATTTTTTTTTCAGTAAGATTTACTGATGTCATGTGTACTCTGTTATTTCAGGTTATCCGTGCCACCCCCCCCCTCCCCAAATGGAATCCTCCCTTTTAACAAAGGAAAACAAGTGGGCAAAAGCAGTGACTTAATGATACATGCAACATTCGGCCTTCAAGGTCCCCCATCTCTCTGCCAAGAAAAGGAAGGCATGTTATCTATTCTCTGGGACCATGGCAGTTGTTTTTGTTTTTAAGTATCTTATTGATACATTTTGTTCTTACTTCATCCTCATTTCTGGACACGTGCTCCTCCACTTCCCCATGCCAGAATAGAATCCTCTTTGTAACGAAGAAAACTTGTCAAGCAAAACCAACCCGCTCCCAGCACAATTCTGCCTTTGGAGTTCCGCCTCTTTGTGCTACATAAGGGAATAAGTTTCATCATCTTTTTTTCCAGGACCATTATAACTTTTTCAATAACTTAGATTTCACGATCATTTCATTTACATTGTTCAATCATCTATATTATTCTTTTTGTGCTGTTAATTTCACTGCTTTACTTCTTACAAATCTTCCATGTTTCTCTGAATTCCTCATATTTAATGTTTTTATTAAACTGAAAGCACGAGACCTGCCAACTGACACAAAAGTTTATTATAATTTTACTTTGATATATACATTTTCATCCTACTATCTCTATTTTCTTTTGTGGTTATTGTTTAGTTTTTTTTTCAGCTGTGTCCAACTCTTCATGACCCCATTTGAGGTTTTCTTAGCAAAGATACTGGCGTGGTTTGCTATTTCCTTTTTCAGTTCATTTTACAAATGAGGAACTGAAGCAAACAGGATTAAGTGACTTGCCCAAGGTCAAACAGCTCGTAAATGTCTGAGGTCAGATTTGAACTCACAAAGAGTTTTCCTGACTCCATAACCAGTACTCTATACACTGTACCACCTAGCTGCCTATTTTCTTTGCTTTAGGGATAAAAAGAAATGCACCATATCATTTGACAGAAATTGGTCTTTAGAGGTATTTTAAAATTCCATTTCCTCTTTAATGCACAATAACACGCCTATACTTCCACGTAGCTGTTTTCCAACCACTGGAGACCCACATTGTCTCCAGGTCTTTGCTACCACAGAAAATGCTGCTCTGAATGCACAAGATAACCTCTTTCTGTCTTGTGCATCATCTTATTTTTAAAAGTTGGTGCAAGCATCAGGGCATTTTCTTCACGTTAAATTTTATTATTTAGACCTTGTTCAGCATTTACAACATGCTGAGGACTGTACCAAGCACTTGAGATGCGAAAATAAAAGTGATACATAAGCAAAATGCATTGATCTTGAAGGCAGGGCATGCAGGGACAATTTTAGCATCATAGACCTCCCAGAACAAAGTAACAATTTTTTAATTGAATACCACAATGTGAGAAACAATACAAGAAAATTGCCCCCATATTCTGTACATAAATACAGAATACAGAAAGCTAAGCGGCAAATGGAAAAATCTACTAATTGCCTCCAGGGAAAAAACTACAACTCTTTACTTCAAAACTACAAGAGACACAGTGATTTAACTGAACAATTATGACAAACAACAAATTTTGCAAGTGACTAAGAGAAAGATCTTCAAATATAAAGGAAAAGAAATCTGAGCTACACAGGACTATGCTTCACCTACAAAATAAAACAAAACAAAAACACAGAAGGGATTGGAAAATATTCTTCCAAAAAACAGAGAAAAAGTGAAATATTCCTTGTCCTCAAGAATCTTATATCCTAATGGAGGAGACACATGATCTTACTCCCCATAAACTGTCCTCCAAAGCCCTGCTTTTCATAAAGTATAGGTGATCAAAATGCACCTCCTACAAAGTGGTCTTGTTCTTCTTTTTCAAGTCCCATAGAGTCAGTATGATTTATTAGCACTTACTAGATGCCAGGCACTGTGCTGAGCACTAGGAATAGAAATACAGGCAGAAAGAAAGATTTCCCCTGGCCCCCAGGAGCTTACATTTCAGTGGGGGAAGACGAGACAGAAAAGAAAGCTGAAAGTCAAGGGGAGTGGTGATGAAGGTATCCAGTGTGTGGGCATTGTAGAAAAATCTGGAAGAGGCAAGACTTCGGATTAGAAACGAATGGCCTTGTCATCATCCTTAAGATGGAGGTTCTGAGAGAAATCAGCCAATCAGGGGCTGGAGGGAACATCTCAAAGGGTAGGGCAGTGAACTTGGAGTCAGGAAAACCTTGATTTGAATCCCATCTCAAGCCCCAAAATAGCCATTTAATCTTTCTGAGACTCAATTTCCTCATCTGTAAAATGAAGATTTAGAACTCAATGGCCTTTAAGATTCCTTTTAGTTCTACATCTCCTATCCTATGACTAATGGAAGCTAGAAGGAAGCAGACTTTTGCTCAACATAAGGAGAAACTGTTCTAACAATTAGAGTAGTTATAAAATGAAATGAGCTGCCTTTGAGGTTACTTAGTTTTCCCTGATTGGAAGTAACAAAACAGATTGGTAACCCCCTACCCCCATAACAGGGGGTGCTAGAGATAGGATTCACGCTTCCCTTGGAGGTTGGATTAATGGGGGCTCTGAGGTCCCTACCAAGTTGAAGATTGTGTGATTATGCTTCCTGGAGCTCCACCCCATTCTTCTAAAGTTCAGGGAGTAGAGATGGGAGGCCCCAGAGTACACAGATCAGTACCTGATCTCCCAGGGGGAACACCCTCTAAATTAAACAGATGTAAGAAAAGAGAGAGAAACCTTTCCGGTTCTTATCTCTTGCTGGGTCCACGAGCTGCAAGCCTGCAAACACCCCCTTGCCTCTAGCCCACTTGTGTCTGCTTCAGGGTGCCAAGCTCACCATCACTCTCTGGGGCTGATGACCAATGCTCTCCTCCCTCTTCATCCTCTTCTCTTTGATTCTTGGCAGCACAGCCACTTCCGTGATGCTGTAGAAAGGGCATTCGAATGTGAAGATCAAATATGAAGAGTTGTGAGGGCTTCTAACTCAACCCCTTTGTTTTTGGTTTTTGTTTTGTTTTAGTTTTAAATCTTCAGTTTTTGAAATTTTGAGTTCTAAATTCTCTCCCTTGTTCCATTCCTCTTCTACGCATTGAGAAAGTAAGCAATATGATGTCAATCATACAGGTAAAGTTAGGCAAAACATATTTCCATATTAGCCATTTTGCTTTAAAAAAGGCAAGAAAAATAAAGCAAGTGAAAAAAGTCTGCTTTAGCCTGCTTACTCTGGAGGTGATCAGCATTTTTCATGGATCATTGTATTGCTGAGAATAGCTACTTCATTCACAATTCTTCATTGTCCAATGTTGCTGTATGTTGCTGTTATCGTGTACAATGTTCTCCTGGTTCTGCTCATTTCACTTTGCACCAGTTCATTTAAGTCTTTCCAGGTTTTTTCTGAAGTCCACCTGCTCATCATTTCTTATAGCACAATAGCATACCACTACATTCATATATTACAACTCATTCAGCCATTCCCCAATTGATAGGCATCCCTTCAATTTCCAATTCTTTGCCACCACAAAAAGAACTGCTATAAATATTTTTGTACATATGGGTCTTTTCGCTTTTCTTTGACCTCTTTGGAATACAAACCTAGCAGTGGTGTTGCTGGGTCGAAGAATATGCCCTTCAGCCCCTTTGTTTTACAAAGGAGAAAACTGAGTATTCTGTGTTATGGGATTTCAGGCAGCCACAAAGCACCAGAGAGGGGATTTAAAGCCAGGTCTTCTGATGCCAAAGTCAGGGCACTTTCCATTGGATGGTCTCTTAGATGAAGCAGGGCTGGGTGAAAGTCTGGCTCTGCCGCTTACTAACTATGCAACCTTGGACAAGCTAATGCAAGGACGTTACATATAGAATGTGGAACTGAGTCAGAGGCTTAGCAATAATCACCAAAGGCAATATAAATTTTATTCCACATTTTGACAATTTGTCAGATAATTTGTGTTGTGGTTATTGTTGTTATTCGGTTGTGTCCAACTCTTCATGATCCCATTTGGGGTTTATCTTGACAGATACTGGAGTGGTTTGCCATCTCTGCCTCATTTTACAGATAAGAAAACTATGTTGACTAGAGTGCTAGACTTGGAATTAGGAAGACATGTGTTCAAATCTGCCCTCAGGAACTTACTAGCTTTATGACCTTGAGTAACTCACTTAACCTGTCTTAGCTTCAGGTTCCTCATCTGTGAAATAGGGATTATAATAGAACCTACGTCCCCTTAACCTGTCTAAGCCTCACTTTTCTCAACTATAAAATAAAGGGGTTTCCCTTCCAGGTCTATGTGTATAGGAAACCATGCCATAATTTGGCCCAGGGTTTACCCTCTTAAGGCTTTGCACAGACTAGCTACCAACACACTGGGGATACTGCAGCCACACACATGAAGGCATTGCACAGGTAATATTGCTGCCTCTGTTTTTGGTCACTGGCCTCCCAGTGTTCAGGGAGAAATCAACAAGGTGACATAGAGGAGAAACTCTCCATCCCCATCTGCCAAAGAATTCATTGCCCATAATGTGGGCTAATTGAGTGTTTAAATTGAAGAAGCCCATTTCAAGGGCCCCTGTAGGATTCCTTGATGGCTGTTCACTGTACGATAGGCCACAATACTGGTAGCAAAGGAGGCATAGTGGCTAGAGGACCAGACCTGGCCTTAGGAGGAGTGAGTTCAAATCCTCCCTCAGTGATGCGAGAGTGGTGTGACTATGGGCAAAGGGTGGCCCTAAAGCACCTCTCTAAGATTTATCTTCTCTGTTATAGATAGTGTGTATCCTTAAAAATTGAAACCAAAGTAAAATTATTATGAGCAAATATGAAACATTTAAATACTGTTGCAAACTTCTGTTAACTAATTTGGATTGGGGAAGTATGGGGCAGAAGTAGTCTAGACCCATTCTAAATAGCAGTAGAATTCTCAGTGGCCTTGGAAGCAGCACCCCCAGCTTGAGAGCCATATGACTAGTCCCCTCCCTGAAGACGTGTCTGGGGCACTGAACAAACGTTAAAGACTACTGGAGACGGGAGAATGTAAGGCCCAGTCATGGTCACTGCTGATGTTGCAATGGGATCATCCGTATTCTCACTGTGCCAGTCCTCAAAAGGATTTAGTTAAATACAAGTGCTATTTTCCAGCATGTAATTCATATCTTTTGGGCATCTAGGTGGCATAGTGGATAGAGTGCCCGGTCTGGAGGCACGAAGACCCAAGTTCAAATCTGGCCCCAGACACTAAGTATGTGACCTTGGGCAAGTCACTTAATTCTAGTTGCCTCAGTTTCCTCATCTGTAAAATGAGCTGGAGAAGGAGATGGCAAACCAGGTCAGCGTCTTTGCCAAGAAAACCCCAAATGGGGTCATGAAGAGTTGGGCACAATTGAATAACCAAAACAACACAAACTATCTGACAAATGATTAAAGTACAGAACAAAATTTGTATTGTCTCTGAGGGCTATTGCCAAGCCTTTGACTTAGTTCAACATTCAGGGCTTCTCTATATGTAACTGGGACCAGTCTTTTGAGTATGAGTGATAGTCTTTGCCTGACTTCAATCAACATGTGGAATTGGGGAAACCTTCCTCTAGTCCTGAGTGGCGTCTGAGGGGCAAGTGCTGAGCAGGAAAGATGGATGACTCTCGGGCAGCGTTTGATGGGAAAGCACCATTATGAGTCTCCGCAGCAGAGAGAGCTAGCAGAGAGCTTGGCTGCTGCCATCTCATCTCCCCACCCTATGACAAGACGTGTGTTGAACTCGTGGTACCTGTTTCTTTTGTGTTTGTTCTTTCCGGATCTTAGGAGAATGAGTATTTGGATATGGGATGGACCAGGTTATGACCTCGTGAGCCATCAGAGGTGCTCTTAGTAACTAGAGGCAGTGGCAGAGACCACTAGAGCTGCTAGCAACAGTTGAGTAGAACAAGGGGCCAGCCCTGAGGGGTGAGGGATCTGCTTGACCCAGCTCAGTAGATGACTGAACCAATCAAGACCACCTTGTCCTGTAAGGAGCTGGCCCAGCTGAGAAAACTGGCCACTCATTCCTCAGCTATGCCACATCCAGCAGTGAACTTAGTGGGGGATTTTGCAGAGGGGACAGGGCTCCCAGAGCCAAGAAGTAGCCCTGGGACACTCAGGTTCTCTTCCTTTGGGCTCTGAATTTGGGATCATTGTCACCTCTACACACATTCCAGCACTTAGTATAGGACCTGGCACATAGGAAGTACTTAAATAAATGACTGACAGTCTCTGGATGACTAAAAAGTGGTTGAGTGGCATCTCAAACTCCTCCCAGCTCTAAATCTATGATCCTATGATTGCCAAATTCTTTTTTGTTCTAACATTCTATGATTCCAGCTAGGTGGCTCAGCGGTTATTGTGTTGGACCTGGAGTCAGGGAGGCTTGAATTCAAATGCAGCCTCAGATACTTACAATAGCTACGTGACCTTGGGCAAGTTACTTAACCTCTGTGTGCCTCAGTTTCTTCATCAGTAAAATGGGGATAATAAAATACCCACCTCCCAGGTCCGTTGTGAGGATCAAATGAGATATTTGCAATGCGCTTTGCCAACCTAAAAGCACTAGCTAGGTAGCTATTATTATTTATTATTATAGCTCTCTTCTACCCATTGGCCCCAAAGATATGAAGACAATTTTACCTCTTCAAACATTTGTCTGCATTTAGAGGTTATGACAATGGCACAATGACAGAATAGTATCATACGCAGCTCCACTTGCAAATTTCCTAAATCACCTCTGGCTTTGATGGCTGCAAAGTCAATGATGACATCACCAAAAGGCATGCACTTTACAGAGACTCACTCAAGAGAAAATGACCTTGGATCTGGCAGCCACTCCTGCCCCAGCGATGTCTGACACCTTTACATTATTTTCAGTATGCTAAAGTTCCTTTCACAGATGCAAGAGTGAAAGCAAAGTTTAAAAACGTAGAAGGAGGGGTAGCTAAGTGGCGCAGTGAGTAGGGCACTGGCCCTGGACTCAGGAGGACCTGAGTTCAAATCCAGCCTCAGACACTTGACACACTTACTAGCTGTGTGACCTTGGGCAAGTCACTTAACCCCAATTGCCCTGCCTTTCCCCCTCCAAAAAAAAGCATCAAAAATGTAGAAGGCTATTTCAATGTTTGGGTACTGGACGTAAGAGCAGAGTTCTTGATCAGAGTCAAGACTGAAATTTGCCCACTGTCCAGGATGTAAGAAATTTGTTCAGTGATTCTGGAAGCGTTCCTTCTCCCTCCAAACTCAATACTAAAGCATCAAGTCTCTTGTTATACTTCCCAGCTAATATGGGGTTCCTTTTAATTTAATTCATTCTCTATGTGGGGGTATAGGCTTAGAAAGGAATTCAAATTCCAGGGCCATGTTTTTGCAAAACCTCACTTTTCTATCTCAGTTTTGAGAAACTCCGAAGTTTTCCCCCTCTGAATATCAAAATCACCTTTTGAAGACATCCTGGGTATGTCAAGGTGTTCCTGCGCCTAAGATATGCAGGCCTTCCTCTGGAAATGAAATCTACCTTGTATGGTGCTCTTCTTTCTTCTCTGTCTCTGTCTCTGTCTGTCTCTCTCTGTCTCTCTGTCTCTGTCTCTCTCTCCTCCCCCCTCTCCTTTCCTTTTCTCCTTCTCCCCCTTCTTTTCTCCCCCCCTCTACTCTCTGTCTCTGTCTGTCTGTCTTTCTATCTCTGTCTCTATCTCTGTCTCTCTCTATCTCTCTCTCTGTCTCTGTCTGTCTGTCTTTCTGTCTCTGTCTCTATCTCTGTCTCTATCTCTGTCTCTCTCTATCTCTCTCTCTGTCTCTCTCTCTGTCTCTCTCTCTGTCTCTCTCTCTCTCTGTCTCTCTGTCTCTGTCTCTCTCTCTCTTTGTCTCTCTCTCTCTCTCTCTCTCTCTCTCTCTCTCTCTCTCTCTCTCTCTCTCTCCCTTTCCTCTCCTCCCTTCCCTCCTCTCCTTTCCTCTTCTCCTTCTCCCCCTTCTTCCCCCACCACCGGCATCCTGGCCTGGGAGGTCTATTAAAGGTCAAGCATCAACATGTACCTCAGGTCATCATTGGTTCATAATTTTTGAGCTGGAGGAGATTCACAGGATCACCGAATTTTAGTGTTGAAAGGGACTACCTCGTCCACTTAATCCAATCCTTACCTGAAAAAAGTCTATACTGTGGCATATCTCATGAGGCTCACATAGACTTCAGGTGTCAAATGGGGCAGAGGGCCACACTCTGGCCTGCAACACTCTAGTGAGACCTGAATCAGATTAAAATATGATTTAGAAATATTTAACAAAACAAATAAAAATACAATAAAATATAGATGACATTAATATGTAGTTTTCTAATCCCACTGTCAAATTAGATTAAGCTTTCAGTCTACCCAAACCCCCATATCTCTTTCTGATGAGCTCTGCCTGCCAAACACCCCTTCAGTGGTTGGGTCATTTTCAGTCGTGTCCAACTATGACCTCATTTCATGTTTTCTTGGCAAAGGTACTAGACTGCTTTCCCATTTCCTTCTCCAGCTCATTTTGCAGATGAGAATACTGAGGCAAACAGGGTTTAGATGACCTACCTAGAGTCACACAGCTAGTAAGTGTCTGAGGTAGGATTTGAACTCAGGAAGATGCGTCTTCCTGACTCCAGGCCTGTTGCAACAATTCGACTAGCAGCTGCTGTGGGGGTGAAAGACCAACACAAGCCCAACAACAAGAATGCTGCTAGCACAGTTTCTTTTGATCTGATTTACTAAGGAAAGCAACGTTAAGGGGTTAACAATCTTATTTCAATCCAACATACAAATATCATTCACTTAGTTCAGGGGGAAAAGCCAGCACACTGAACTTCAGAGCAAATACAAATTACAAACATCAACAGACAAACCTTGTCTGATTCAAATCTCAATGCATAGTTACCAGGGTTTAACAAAGTCTCAACATCCAGGTGTACAAGCTGGAGTGCTCTTAACTACAGCTGCCCAGAGTCTCCACATCAACACACCTCCAAGAGTGTGTTATATACACTCTTTAGCCATCATCAAACATCATCTGAGTGACCAGAACTCAGGCTCCTACTATTCCCTCTGGTCTTAGCAACTCCCCTTAAGACCCTGAGGGCTTCATACCCACATAGGCTTAGCACCTAGTAGATAGGGGTTTGGGCCTGGTTTGCACATAGTAAGGCTTAATCAAAGACACTAAATTAATCATTCTAAAACAGTAAAAAGGTCCCAACTTAATTGATATTACAAGGTCTAACACTATCCTTTGCACCATGGCCGCAGGGATCCTTATTTGTGGTTTAATGGCCTCATTTCTGGTTGAGAAATGATACATACATACACCACTGATACACACAGCTTGAAGTTCTCAATGGGTCTTGCATCAGAAGACCCAGGTTCAAGTCTTGACTCTGACACTATCTATGTGACCACGGTGGCAAGACACACTAATGCCTCTGAACCTCAGTTTCTGCAACTGTAAAACAAGAGGGTTGGACTTTCTATAAGTGTGATCCCCCTTCAAGTGACCATCCACACTCATCATACCCCTTCTATGTCTTCTCTTCTTCAGCCTAAAACTCCCCAGTTCCTTCAACAAATTCTCATAGAACATGGGATCCAGGCCATCTACCATTTTGGTGACCTCCCTAGTCATTCTCCATCATAAAGATCTCCTCCTTGACCTGAGGCCCCCTGAACACAGCACAATAATACAAATGTGGCCTGGCAGGGCAGTGTTCCAGGACTATCATTTTCTCATTGCTGAAAGCAATTACTCCCTTAATGGGGCCCACTGTCAAATTAGATTAAGCTTTCAGTCCACCCAAACCCCCATATCTCTTTCTGATGAGCTCTGCCTGCCAAACACCCCCTCAGTTGTTTGGTCATTTTCAGTCATGTCCGACTATGACCTCATTTTGTGTTTTCTTGGCAAAGATACTAGACTGCTTTCCCATTTCCTTCTCCAGCTCATTTTGCAGATGAGGAAACTGAGGCAAACAGATTTTAGATGACTTGCCCAGAGTCACACAGCTAGTAAGCGTCTGAGGTAGGATTTGAATTCTGGAAGATGCAGCTCCAGGCCTAACGCTCTATCCTTCGCACCACTTGGCTGCCCCATCTTTACATTTATCCCTATAAGACTGTATCTTAGTCTATTCAGCCCAGTTCTTTAGCCTGCTGAGGTCTTTTTGCATCCCAACTCAGTTCTCCAGCCCATTGACTATCACATCTAGCTTTGTGTCATCTGACCATTGCACAACTCTGTGATCTCTGTCTTTATCCAAATCATTAGGTAGTAAGTCCAGCAGCCCAGGGCCAAGTAGAGATCTCTGCCAGGTGGATCTCAATCCACCGATGACTCGACTCTTCAAGACCAGACATTCAAGCAGCTATGAATTTATCTAATGCTATTATTATCTAGGCTCCATCTTCTTCACCTTTTCTATAAGAATATCACAAGGTGCTTTATCATGTTTTGCTGAAATCGAAGTAAACTATTTTGTAGTACTCTCCCAATCTGCCAGTTTAATAAACCTGTCAAAGTGGGGGGAGAAGGATTGCTTAGTCTGGCTTTTCCTGCCAGTTTTTCTGATCATTACTTCTTTCTGTAGATATTCACAAACTATCTCTTTAACAATCCAGTCTATCATTTCCACAGGAATTTAAGTCTAGCAGACTGGCCTATGCTTTTTAGTATAGTCTCTTCTCTCTTTGGAAAATCAGGACATTTACCATCTGCAGTCTTGGGATGCATCTGCCTTTCCTCTATGATTTTCAAGTATTGGTGACAGTGGCTCAGCAATCAATCAAGTTTGATTAAGCACCTACTATGTTCCAGGCACTGTGTATAGTGCTAGGGAAACAAAAACAGGTAAAAGATAGCCCCTGCCCTCAAGGAGCTTAGAATCTAAATGGGGGAGGCAACACACAAATAAATATGTACACAACAAATTATATACAGGATCAATAGGAAATAATCCATAGAGAGAAGGCACTGGAATTAAGAGAGGTTGAGGAAGCCTTCTTGTAGAAGGTAAGGTTTTAGTTGGGACTTAAAAGAAGCCAGGGAGGGAGGTTAGTAGTTAGAAAGGAGGGGGGAGAGCATTCCAGGCCTGGGAGACAGCCGGAGAAAATGCCCAAAGCCAAGAGATGGAGTATGTTGTTCATAGAACAACCAAGAGGCCAATGTTATTGGATCAAAGAATGCATGTCAGGGAATAAGGTGTAAGGAGACTGGAAAGTTGGGGGACAGGATAGGTTATAAAGGGTTTTGAATGCCAAATCAAGCATTTTGTATTTGGTCCTAGTTTTGTGTTTAGTGTGTGTGTGTGTGTATGTATGTGTGTGTGTATGTGTGTGTGTATTTGTGTGTGTGTGTATGCGTGTATTTGTGTGTGTGTGTGGTGTGGTGTAGGTGTGTGCATGTGTGTGTATATACGTGTGTGTGTGTAGCAGGGGCAGGAGAGGAGGGGAATAACATGGTTCATGTTCACTCCTGTCCAACTCTTCATGACTTCATGGACCATACTGTCCATGGGGTTTTCTTGCAAAGATACTGGGGTGGTTTGCCATTTCCTTCTCCAGTGGATTAAGTCAAACAGAGGTTAATCGACTTGCCCAAAGTCACACAGCTAGTAGTGTCTGAGGCTGGATTTGATTCAGGTCTTCCTGACTCCAGGCCCAGTGCTCTATCCACTGGCCCACCTAGCTACCTCATAAGATGGTCATACCTGCACTTTAGGAAAATCACATCAGTGGCTGAATGGAACTTGGATTGGACTGGGAGAGACTTGAGGCATGCGGACCCACCAGCAGCTATTGCAATAGTGCAGGTATGAAGTGAAGAGGGCTTGTGCCAGAGGAAGGATAATGTTCAAAAAGGGGTCATCTATGAAACATGGTGTGAAGTGGAGCGTCTTGTTCACGGGGCAACCAGGAGGTCAGTGTCGCTGAATCGAAGGAGACGTGTTGGGGAGTAAGGTATAAGAAGACTTGAAAGGCAGTGGAAGGCTAGGTTAGGAGGGGCTTGGAATGCCAATTAGAGTAGTTGGTATTTGTTCCTGGAGGTAATAGGGAGGCATTGGAGTTAATTGAGTAGGGAGTAACATGGTCACCTGAGATTGATCGGTCTTGGCAATAGATTGGATGTGGGGGGTGAGAGACAGTGAGGAGCTGAGGATGACTCCTAGATTGGGAAGCTGAGGGACCGGGAGGATGGTGTTTCCCTCCCCAGTAATAGGGAAGGTAAGAGGCAGAGAGGATTTAGAAGGAAACGTGAGTTCTGTTGTGGACATATTGAGATTTAGATGTTTATCTAGATGTCCAGTTGGAGATGTCTGAACGGCAGTTAATGACATGAGATTAGAGGTCAGCCAAGAGGTGGGGGCAGGATGGGTGGATTGGAGAATCATCAGCATAGAAATGGTCCTTAAATCCATGAGATCTAATGAGACCAATTGAAGTAGTAGCCTTCTCAAAGGCTGCAGAATCGCATCGAGTCCTTTCAGTACCAAGGATGGAGTTTGGCCCAGTTAGGCATCTTCCTGATGATTGTGAGCAGCAACTCACTACTAGTTATTTTGGTTGTGTCCTTTCTAGTCTACAGGAAAACAAAAGAACTGAGTAGCTCCGCCATCCCTCTGTTATGCTATCATCGTCCCATCTACCCTAACCTTAGTTCCCGTCCCCGTCTTGGAATCTCATCTTTTCCCCAGTAGAATTGTAGTAGGGGAAAGTTCATCAGGAGCCCTTTGATTAATTGATTTTCCCCGCAGCCCAGCTGATGATGTTACAGATCATATGGGATAACAGACCATGAAGGTCTTAAATGGGCATAAAGAAGTGCTGGCACTTTGTTAATCCTTTAATGTATGAAAAGTTCTTCGATCAAATTACTCCGGAATTCAGGGTTATCAACTGGCTAGCCAAAGACTCAGCTAGGCCTCTGACATATGTTAGAAAGCAAGACACACTTTCTAAGCAGTCATTTGAGCCAGAAGATGCCTTGGAGGAGTGTGAACTCTGGCAATTGAGAAGAGAGCTAGATAAAGGAAAAGAAGCCAGGTTGGAAGAGCAAACCAGATTCTTTGACTCTCGGGAAAAGGGATAAAATTTCTTTCTCCTACCCACATATCTTCACCAGCCATGGCATCATGCCTTGGAGCTACATACCCAGTGGGAGATACTGGGCCTGGCAGGGAGCAATGCCACATAACCTTTTACAAACAAAGTTAAAGGAGTATAAGTTCAGAGCTAGAAAGGTCATCAAAGGTCATCTTGTCCAAACTCTCCATTTTATGGATGAGGAAACTGAGGCAGTTGCTCAGTGTCATACACATATTAAACCAGAAAGGCAGGACTTGGAGCTAGGTCCTCTAAGTTGTGCATTTCCCATCAAATGGATGAGTTCTGTTCATTTCACAGCTACCACAGTGGCTTCCTTCCAGCAGACCTCTGTGCCCAGCAGGGATAGGGCACCCATGGGGAGAACCACCAGAAGAGAAGGACAGCTGGGCTTTATAGCATTAGAGATATGGGTGGTCTCAACCATCTGTGTTCCCTAAGTGTGTGCCTCTCTATTAGTGTGATTTATGTATGTGCTATCTATGTGTTCATGTTTCCATCTGACACTGTATAAATTTGTGGGAAAGTGATCCTGAGGTTTGGGGGAAGGAGGATGTTTTGGAGCAATTATTCTTAGTAGGCCAGCTCAGCTTACTAAGCTAGCTCAGTAAATACCTTTGCTTTGAAATAGGTAGGTGGCACAGTGGATAGAGTGCTGGGATTGGAATCAGAAAGAGCCGAGTTCACATCTCACCTCAGACACTTCCTAGCTGTGCCTGTTTCAGTTTCCTCTCCTGTAAAATGAGGTTAATAAAAATATATAATTACCAGGATTGTCATGAAGGTAAAAAGAAATAGTATCTGTAAAGCATTTTGTCAATCTTTAAGCACTATACACATGCTATCGTCATCATCATCATTGCTAACTGCATCACCTTACTGGCTGTTATCTGTAAGTGCACCAGTGGGGGCTCATGAGATGTAGTTTTAGGAGCATAGTCCCACAGAATACCTGGAATCAGGAGTAGCTACCAGTCAGATGAGGTCAAGTACAAGTTAGGGAGTATTCCAGGGGTGGCGCAACACTACTCTAGAATAGTACAACATTTCAATGGAAGTCTCCTATCACTATAACATCTTATTTCTGTACTTGGCTCACAGCCCACTTCTCACATTCCTCACCTATTTCCTCCTTTTTCAAGTGGGATCTAATATACTTTGATGACAAGATCACTTCTTTCATTTCTTTCCATTGTTCCTCACCCAAATGTTCTCTACTACACTTCCCCTCCTTCTTCCTGGATTTCCTTTCTTTCTAATATACAGTTGTGGCACCCACCCCTTTTACCTAGGCTAGGTTTTTTGAAATTAGAAATACTCACCAAGAAGCATATTTCTGCCATGGATGTCATCCCATCAAATCTCAGAGAAATTACAAGGTCAAATGTACCTTCTTACATTAGGACCTTGGGTGAGGCTTCCTAGTTATTTAAGCTTTGTGCCTTTGGATATAGAAATGTGAGGCTATGGATTTTTATTATGGTTGAACTGTGTATTCTGTGAAACTAATAATAATGATGATAGCAACTCATATTTCCATAGTGGGCCAGGCACTGGGCTAAGGGCTTCACAATTGTTATCTCATCTGATTCTCACAACAAGCCTGGAAAGGAGGTACCATGATTAAACCCCTTTGTACTAATGAGGAAACTGAGGCAAACAGACTTTAAGTGACTTGCCCAGGATGACACAACTAGAAAGTATCTGAGGTCAATTTGGAACTTGGATCTTCCTCATCCAGACCTGGTGCTCTATCCACTATGCCACTTAGCTGAAAATGTGCGATGAAGTGACATGGGTTGGCACAGAAAATGTCATCGATGTCCGAACAAAGGGACACATCAATGGGGTACCCGGGAGCTTAAAGGGACCTTAGAAGGGACCCCTGATTTTATGAAGTAAGGCCCTTAAGTCATCTCCACAAGGTCACACAGGATCAATTGAAGGTACCCTTCCAAGGGAAGCACTAGCATTAAGGACTGACTGACAATGATCGGCCCACCAGCCTCTCTTTGTCCTTAAATGATATTATGTTATAATCCTGCCTCTGCATTGCTCAGTACAGAATGTAAATGGATGACGTGAAAGAATGAGAAGAATTCGTCAAGAATTTACAGCTATTGTGCTGATCCTAAGGACTATAAATACAGAACTGAGATAGCCCCTGCCCTCAAAGGGCTTACACTCTAATGGGGAGATGGTACCTCTAGGGAAGTGATGGCCAGGGTGGAGTGGTTTGGCTTGGGAAGCCAAGGAAATAAATGGTGAGTGGAACTAGAGAGAAGTAGATTAACTCATCCTTTCCAGTTGTAGTGGTTGTATTTATTTCAGAACCGAAAGCGGGGAGGGAAGAAGGTACATGCCAGGCAGGATGAATGGTAAGGTCCAGTGGTCTGGAGGATACAACAGCAAGCAGGGTAGATCGATGGGGCAGCAGATGATAGTGTGCCAGGGGCCCTACATCCCTGCACTGTGGAGCATCTTCTAAGCATTGATTATGTTGCGTATGTACAAAATCCACTCCCAGACATTTTTATCAGATTCTTTTGTGTCTTGGTTGGCGCTGATTTGGGAATCATTTCTTCCTTTCATTCTTTTCTTCCATCAATCATGCAAGAGCAGGAGAACGTCCTTCCTCCAGGGTCACCTGTCTCTGGTCATTCAGAGCCCATTTGTTGGAGTATCAGAGCAGAGTGTATCAGAGCAGCTCTTCACAGTATCTATTAGTCATGGCAGGCTTTGCAGTGCAAATGGACTCTGGCTTTTTTTGGGAGAGGGGGAAGGAGGGGAAAATGATAATATCTGCATCTATACTTAACCATTTGATATGACAGCCTGAATGCCTCTCCCTCTGCCTGCTTCTTTTTCTTCTTCTAAATTTGGCACCAGCCACTGATATTTCAAACTTAGCACGAACATCGAGTTACATGACAGAAAAAGGGGTGATGTTTTTAGCCTTTCTTCTATTTTACAAATGACTCAGTGAGACAAAGTTGGGTTAAACCAATTCCCCCAGATTTACTACTTCCCTGTTTTCTCCAAGAGAAGTTGTGGACAGAAACTCATTCATCAAATGAGGACCAGAAATAGCTCTTTTGGCACACTACCACCCCCGTTGTACTGTCAGGAGTGGGTGATGGCCAAGTGCTGGCACAAAGGACAGTTGACTAGATATTTTAAAATGTCTTCCCTTATCTGGCACCACTTTCGGGGGAAAGCTTGAATGTTCAGTTTAATTCAGCAGACATTAGTCACCTGCTGTGTGTCAGGCACTGTGCTGGGCACTGGAGAGACACAACTGAAGCAACTTCCTCCATGTCACACAACTAGCCAATGTTTGAGGCAGGATTCAAACTCAAGTCTTCCTGACTCTAGTGTAGCACTCTGCTCACCTAGCTGCTTATAATACTTCACACCAATACCCTTGTTCTTGTTGTTCAGTTGTATCTGACGCTTCATGACCCCTTTTGGGGTTTTCTTGGCAAAGACACTGGAGTGGTTGGCCATTTCCTTCTCCAGCTCATTCTACAGATAAGGAAACTGAGGCAAACAGCGTTGAGTAACTTGCCCAGGGCCACCCAGCCAGATTTGAACTTAGGAAGAGGAGTCGTCCTAATCCCAAGCTCAGAGCTCTATTCACTGCACCACCAAGCTGCCCTATCATGAAGTAAATATCTATTTGTCATGGAGAGCATAGTTATCTGATATTAACAATGTGTTTCCAAAAATATTATTTATATTATTTTAGAAGTCTCTCATTTGGCATTCAAAGCCCTTCATAAACCGTTTCTTCTCCCTGTCTTTCTAATCTTATCACCCCCAGGTATTCTGCAATGCAGTGACAATGACTGCCTTGTTCTTCCTAGCACTGGGCATTTCCACTGGCTGTACTGTATGTGGAATTCTCTCCCTCCTCATTTCTGCCTCCTGCCTTAGCCAGCTTCCAACTTCACCAGGGTCCAAACTAAAATCCCACCTCTGTTAAGAAGTCTTTTTTGATCCTCCTTAATTCTAGTACTTCCCCTCTGAGATTACCTCCAGCTGATCCTTTCTAGAGGTTGTTTGCATGTAGCTGTTAGCATGCTGTCTCCCCCATAAGACTGTGAGTTTCTTGAGGCCAGGACCTACCTTTCGCTTTCCTTGCTATCTTGCTTAATAAATATTTGTGGACTGACTGACTGCAGACCTTGCCTAACCCTAGTCTTGCTCTCAGTGTGGCATTTGATTCTCTATTTTTAGCAAGTTATTATCAATTCTATCAGCTTGTTCTATAACTATTTAATATTTATTAATTTTATCTTACCAAAAGGATACTTGATTAAAAATTCTTTGAGGATGCAGGCTGAGTCCCCATACCTTTCTAATGTCACCCACCATGCCTAATATAATTCTAACTAGGCACAAGAAACATCAGTAAATCTCTGTTGTATTGAATTCCTTATCTATCTGAGTTAAATTATTTATAGTCTCGACATGAGACAAATAGAATATGCCTCTCCTCCCCTTCCCCCATCAAGCTTAGAAGTTGGATACTCCTCCTGAGGACATGATTGATGCACTATTTCATAGAAGACCTGAAATCATCATTTGACTTAATGTGTCCCAGATAAATGAACCTTGCTTCCCACTCAGCATGCAGTGCCATGGCAATTAGTTTCTAAGATTGCAAAATCTTTGTATGAGAACTCAGGTTCTACATAAAACATAAAATTATCCTTTTATTTGCATCTCCAAGGGGAATCTGTGGGCCATCTTTCCATTTAACTATAACTTCCTTTGGTCTTCTGGTTTTGTTTATAATGAGAATGTCAAGATTGAGATGATTCATTCCCCTGAGGAACACAACTGGCCATCATTTTCTGGGACAGCTACTCTCACTCTCAAGGTGATGTACTGGGTAGAGCACTGAATTTGGAGTGAGGAAGACCTGAGTTTGAATCTTACCCCAGACACTTGCTACCTGGGTGACCCTGGGCAAGTCACTTAATTCCTGTCTGCCTCAGTTTCCTTTTCCTTAAAAGGGGGATAATAACAGCACCTACCTTATAAGATTATTGTGAGGATCAAATGGCATAATATTTGTAAAACTACTAGCACAGTATCCAGTACATAGTAGGCACTTAATAAATGCTTATTCCTTTGTTGTAAGGACAAAACTACATAATTTAGGTAAAGCACTTTACAAACCTTAAAGTGCTATATAATGCTAGCAAATACTGTGAGCAATCCGTATACCTGTGGCTGGAATCAGTCATGCATTTTCCTTCTCCCTCTCCAGCTGAACTCACCAATTCTTTGGTACTTTTCCTTGCTCAGAAGTAGAAACTGTGTTAATACTGGTCTTGTGAAACCACAGTGTGCCAAAAGTAAGACGCTTATGAAGCTTGCAAAATGTGTACAGGAATTCCACCCTCTCCCATGAGCCACCTCTAATGGAACCCGACAGATGTTAATTGGCTTTTCTTTCTTACTAGTCAAAACCTTATGGGAACTAAGGAAACCCAAATAGATGCAACATAAAGGTGTGGCAAATTGAAACCAAAACTCATTGTGGGGCAGCCTATGTAAAAGCAATCTCTTGGGCTTACTCTTGAACCAGACAAAAGTTCAGAGGCTGGTTCCTTATCCCTCTCCCCACCCCCAAGCTTCATCTCCTTGAGTGACCAGCTTTTATGATACTAAATACCTTCAGTGATGGCATTTGGGTGGAGGGGGGGCAGCTCTCTTTGTGACACTTCCACAAATGCCTCACTTTCAACAACGGCCTAGGAAGCCAGGTGATATAATACAAAGGATTCTGGACTTGGACTCAGGAAGTCAATAGGCATCAATGCACACTTTGTGCCAGACACTAAGTGCTGAGAATACCAAGAAAGGTAAAAGACAGTCCCTGCCCTCAAGGAGCTCACTAAATAGTCTAATGGCGGGGGCGGGGGCGGGAGACAACATGATAACAATTTTATACAAACATAATATATATTGGATGAAGTGAGATAATCAGCAGAAGGGAGGCACTAGAATTAAGGGGTTATAACTAAATGACTTCTTAGAGAAAGTGGGATTTGAACAGGGTTGAAGGAAGCCAGGGAAGCCTAGAGATGGAGATGAGGAGGGAGGGGATTCCAAACCTGGGAGACAGCCAGAGAAGGCGCCCAGAGTTGGGAGATGAAGTGTCCTGTGCTAAGAAAATCCAGGAGGTCAGAGACACTGGATCGTCGAACACTCCGAGGGTAGGAAGGGAAGGGAAGATCAAGGTATAATAAGAATGGAAAGGGAGGAGAAGGCCAGGTTATAAAGGGCTTTCATTCCAAACAGAGCATTTTCTCTCTGCTCCTGAAGCTGATGAGGAGACACTGGAGTTGATTGAGCAGTTAATGGGGGTAATTAGGAAGAGAAGAACATTTTGAGGAAAAGACGAGAAGTTTGGCTTTGGACGTGTTGAGTTTGAGAGGTCTATGGAACATCCAATTCAAGGTTTCTGACAGGCAGGTGTAGATATGAGTCTGGAGGTTAGGAGAGAGGTGAATTATGATGAACTGAGATTAGTTAATCTAGAAAGGATGATTGAAGCCATGGGGGCTGATGAGATCACTAAAGAAAATAGTACAGAAAGGGAAGAAAAGAGGGCCCAGGAGAGAGGCCTGAGGGACAGCAGTAGTCAGTGAGTGGAACTTGGACAAAGATCCAGCAGATGAAACTGAAAAGTTGTGAGCAGACTGGGAGGAGGAGAATCAGGAAGAGTGTTATCATGAAAACCCAGAGAACAGAGTATCAAAAAAAGAGTGACCACCATTGTAAAAGGTTGGTAAGAGAAGGATGAGGATCGAAAAACAGCCAATGGGTTTCGCACATAAGTCGGTTGAGTGATGAGGTGGAAACCAGATTCTAGAGAGTTGTTCATCCTTCATTTTTGAAGAGGACCAGTGGCTTCACAGGGTTATGTCTAGACTTGCGCGTGAGTTAGATTTAAGTGAGGCAGAGCTCTCCCTTCCAGAGTCATCAAAGTCCAATGGCAAGACAAAAGTCAGGACAACTGGTAGTGGCCTGGGATGTGACAGATGACCTTGGCATCTTTGATGTCTGACCAAGTTCTAATTGTTCCGTAGCACCTGCTTCAGCTATTGGAACAAATTGTTCTCATCCACCCATTCTACTGGGGAAAGTCTTCACATGCTTGGGGTAGATGCCACCCTAACTCACCAATGGGTTTGAGGCCTTGTTAGTTACTCTCAATCTGGTTCAGTCCATCTGCTGAGACAGTTTTACCAGGGGTATGGCTGCTGCACATGCTACAACTTCTTGGTGGATGAGCAGCCCTGAAAAGGGCATGGTAGCCCTCACACCAGAGGTGCTAGTTCACCCTTAACACCCCATACACCCCAGTACAGTGCTTGGCACATAGTAGATGTTACAAAGAGGGCAGGGGCTGTCCTTTGTCTCTTTTTGGGTCCCTACCACTTAGCACAAAGTGGATGCACCAATTGTAGACAGCTTCCTCAAGGAGGTAAGCCATAAAAGGGAGGAGGGGCAGGATATTATAGCTAGATGGTATAGACAGAGGATCAAGGGAGGGTTTTGATGGAGGGGGAGACATGGGCATGCTTGAAGGCAGCAGGAAAGCAGCCAATATACTGGGAGAATTTAAAGACAAGTAAGAGAGTGGGCATGCTGGAGGGAGCAATCTGCTGGAGAAAATGGAACAGAATGGGATCACCTGTGCATGTGGAGGGATTGGTCTTGGCAAGAAGGGCCATTTCCTCATGTGAGAAAGGATGAAGGAAAAGTTAGTGAAAGAAAGCACTGGGTGATGTGAGATGAGGAGGAAGGGAGGAGAAAGAGAGGCCATGACTGATCTCAATTTTTTTTTAGTGAAATACAAGACAAAATTAGATACATATGATTAGTAAGAGATGATGGAGACCACACACTGTGAGCAGCCATCAGATGGAATAACAGTGAATTGCCAGGGATCTGAGTTTTCCTAAATGACCTGGAAGGGATAAAGCCAGGTATCAACAGGTAAATAAGAGTATTTAAATGACATTTGTAGATCTACAAACTTAGGTTCTGGCCTAAGAGCAGGAGTGAGGAGAGAGGCACTATGCTATAGTATGTGGGAAGGGAGGAGAGCAGGAAGCGCTGGATTTAGGGTCAGAGCTGTGTTCAAATCCTGTCTCTGTCACTTAATATCTGTGTTGTTGTTCAGTCATTTTCAATTATATCTGACTTTTCGTGACCCCATTTGGGGTTTTCTTGGAAAAGATAATAGAGTGGTTTGCCATCTAGCTCATTTTACAGATGAGGAAATTGAGGCAAACAGGGTGAAGTGACTTGCCCAGGGGCACACAGTTAGGAAGTATCACAAATTTGAACTCAGGTCTTCTTGACTTCTTGGCCCTGGGATCTAACCACTAGGCTTTAGAGAAGTCATTTAACCTCTCTGGGCTTCAGTTTCCTCTGTAACATTCTTTTGTAAAATGAGAGGTTTGGGCTAGCTGACCTCTAAGATCCCTTCCAGCTCAAAATCAACAATCCTTTGATTCTGAATTCAAAAAAACATACAATAGGAACGGGCAGTGTATATAGAGTGCTGGGCCTAGAGTCAGGAAGACCTGAGTTCAAATTTGGCCTCAGACACTTACTGGCTGTGTGACCCTGGGCAAGTCACTTCACCCTGTTTGCCTCAGTTTCCTCATCGGCAAAATGGGCGGGAGAAGGAAATAGCAAACCACTCCAGTGTCTTTGCCAAGAAAGCCCCCAAATGGGGTCATAGAGAGTCGGACACGACAACAATGGGCATGGGCTGCCTGGGAAGGAGATGGGCTCCCCTGTCAGACGTCTAAGAAGAGGATGGTTAAGCAGTTCTTGTTCAGGTCGGGGGAGGGGCAGCCCCTCGAGCTCCGTCCTCCTGCGGACGCCAGTGGAGCGATCTGAGCGTGCACTGCATTGCCAGTGTGGTTTCTCTTACGAAAGTGATTTCCGAGTCCGTTGGAATTTGTTATTGTTTTTTCTGCTTTTACACATTGTCTCCCTGAGGTCACCGGGTCATCGTTTAACACAAAGGAAACTGAAACTGGATGAGAATGCTGTGAGGCCAAGGTCATGTACCACGTCCTTGCCCGGGAAGCGCCTCCTCCCAGCTGACTTCTGACTCGGGGCTCACTGCTTTTATCTTTAGTAATGTACCCTGCCACCGACCATGCCCAATTCCAAGCTGGGAAGGCTGGGTCACTTTGTATCCTCCCTGGTTACCCCAACGCTCTGCACACAAGAGGTACTTACAAAATGTTAGCAGCTGACTGACTCATCCACCATTTCTATGAGGAAAATGTTTTCAGTGTTCCAAATGACCTGTTTTTAAATGAACTCTGGGAAGATGACCAACCTCCCTTGGAAAAGTGTATCCTGTCCTGGAGGCTGCAGCTCTAGTCCACTGATAAGCAGGAGAATGTCCACAGAAGAGCAACCAGGAGCAAATATCATGGCATCATGGGTTGAAAGAGGAGTCTGCTGGAGACAGTTCAAAATGCCTGGAGAAGGCACACTGTTCAATTTTTAGTGGGAGTGTTTGTACCTCAGAAATGGGCAAATTGCTACAAATCAGGGCTTGATTTATTGTTTTATTGATTGTCTAGATTTAACAAAGTGGGAAAGAGAATGTTAATAATACAGCTTAAATTTCCTTTCCTTCCTTCCTTCTTTCTCTTTCTTTCCTTCTCCCTTCTTCCTTTTTCCTTCCTTCCCTCCCTCCCTCCTTCCTTCCTTCCTTCCCTTTTTTTTTCTCTTGAGAGCTGTTGTTAAATATTTACCCACACACTACTGGGGTTTAAGGAGCTGGAAATACTTAACCCTTGGAAGAGAAGCCTCAGGGGTTTGTTGACTGACTGGCATGATAGCTTTTCTTCAGGCATTTCAGGGAATCACAGAATCATAGAATTTCAGAGTGGAAAGATCCACAGCCACCACCAGCGAGGTTCTCCATCCTCTGCCTAAAGACTTCCAAGCTAGGGCACTGCTTCTAACCCGCCACCTCTTCAGACAGCTGTCATTGTAAGCAAGTTGTCCCTAATATTGAGCCTGAATCTGCCTCTTTGGAATTTGATGGCTGCCTGCCATATAGAGGAGACACAGCCTTGTGCCTAGTGCAGTGCAGAACCAGGAGCAAAGGTTGCAAGCTACAAAGAGGCAACTCTAAGCTTGCTGTCAGAGGGGAAACCACCTTCATACCTCTCGAGGCTGCCCCAAAGGGGAGGAGGGTGCCTCTGCATCACTACTTCCTTGAAGACCTTTAAGGAGATGCTGGGTGACCATAGCAATGCTAAAGTGAGGATTCCTTTTTATGCACAGGTTGAACTAGAGGTAGGACTTTAGCTGACACTTGATGGAGACCAGGAGGGAGAGATGAGTAGGGGCTGAGCTTCTGGAATGGGGAATAATGAGTGAATGTACCTGGAGGCAAGAGATGGAGCGCCATGTTTGAGGGTCAGCAAGGAGGTCAGTCATTGGATCAAAGAGAATGTGGCGATGAGTAAGGTGTAAGAAGATGAGAAAGTATGAGGTAGGTGGTTATGAAAGGTTTTAAAAGCCAAACAGAGGATTTTTATATTTGATCCTGGAGGGATCGAATGGGTGACAGGGCAGGAGTGGGAAGAAGCAATGCGCTCAGTCTTTTGCTTTAAGATGAATTTGACAGCTGAGTGGAGGATGGACTGGAGTAGGGAGAGACCTGAGGAAGCTAGACCAACCAGCCCCCTATGGCAACAGTCTAGGCATGAGGTGCGGAGAACCTGCACCAGGGTGGTGGCAGGGTCAGAGGATATAAGGTGCACTCCAAAGCTATTCCAAAGGTAGAAAGGACAGGACTTAGTAACAGATTGAATATAGGAGTGAGAGGTAGTGAGGAGTCAAGAATGACACATGGGGTCAAGCCTGGGGCAGGGATAGGGGACCCAGGCATCAGTTATAATGGGGAAATGTCCTCAGAGTCAGACGAGAGCATAATGAGAACTCAGTGGGGAAGAGATACTGGAAGAACCGAAGGGAGGAAAGAGGGCAAGGGCAGGGAGGAATAGTGTAAGAGGGTCATGAAGAACAAGTCTGGATGGGTTTTCCCAGGGCTCTCCCTTGTCCTCCCTCTCCTCACCCTTCTCCTTTGCTGCTGAGGGTGAGGACAGGGAGGTGATTTTAGAAACCTGACATTTCACACAATCACAGAATCTCAGACTTGTTTGGGAGGCACTTCCTAAGCCATCTAGGCTAACCCATACCTGATAAAGACTCTCCACTGAGACACCCCCACAAGGCTAAGTGCCAACCTTTATGTGAAGAGGAGGTCTACCTACCTCCCCAGGCTCCCCTATGGATAGCTTTGCTCTTTGGGAAGTTTTCAAATATGATATCAAGTCTCCACTTTCCGCTTCTCAATTTCCACCCAGGGCTCCTTACTCTGCCCCTGAGGTCAAGCCCAACATGCCTAATCTTTCTTCCTTGTGATAGCCAGGGATGGGGAACCTGCAGCCTCCAGGTCCCATGTGGCCCTAGAACCCGCAGGTTCCCCATCCCTGTATAGTCCTTCAAATACTGGCAGGCAGCCCCCCTGCTCTGCCCTCAAGCCTCTCTCCATGGCTCTTCATATGGCATGAATTTGAGTCTCCTCACTTTCCTGGTTACCTTCCACTCACTCAAGGCCTCTTAACCCTTTATGGGCCCTGGCTCCCTCTGGCAGTCAGTCTGCTGAAGCCTATGGACCCCTTCTCAGAACCATGTTATGTAGGCAAAGGATTACAAAGGAGGGCAAAGGGTACTGAAAATAAAGGGCTAATGTTTTTTTTTTCTGGTCCGAGGTCACAGATGCCCTGAAATCTATCCATAGGCCCTTCCCCAGGTTAGGTAGTCCTGTGCTAAGTGCTCTCCCTCTAATCAGTACCACACTGACTCACCCCCTGAATGGTGCTGTCCAGAAATGGACACAGTAATCCAGATATAGTTTGATTAGGGCGTAGTAGAGAGGGTCCAACACTTCTTTACTGCTATTCATTTACACTACTTTAACTCTCTTGTAAATGGTTTTAACATTTTGCTAGTCTGGAACTTGTCTGAAATAATCCTTTGCCCATTTATCCTCCTTTTAAAAAGGAAGGGACCTAGCTAAGTGACACAATGGATAGAGCACTGGGCCTAGAGCCAAAAAGACCTGAGTTCAAAACCAGCCTCAGACACTTCCTAGCTATGTGACCCTGGGCAGGTCACTTCACCCTGTTTGCCTCAGGTTCCTCATCTGTAAAATGGGCCAGAAAAGGACATGGCAAACCATTCCAGTATCTTTGCCAAGAAAACCCCAAATGGGGTCACAAAGAGTTGGGCAGGACTGAACAACCACAACCACAAACAAGTAAGAACGAGGCAAATTATTCTGCATAGGAATAAGCTTCTATGTCTATGGGCCATCAGACAAATGCTCCCTTCCCCAAAGACCCAGAATTACAAGATCAAAGATTTAGGGTGGAAGAGAATTTAGAAGTCTAGTCTAACCTCCTCCAACCAAGGCCCAGGAAGTTAAATGACTTGGCCAACATCACCCAGCTAGTAAGTGGCAGAACCAGGATTTGAATGCTGGCCCACTGGCTCCAAACCCACACATAGGCATATATTACAATGAAAGAGAGTGTAGAAGTGCTGGGTGGGTGGATCACAGCTTCACTCTGTAACCCTTGTGATGTCACCACACCGAGCCTCCTCTCACTGCATGCTTCTACAAAGCAGAGAGAAGGAAGGATGTTGATTTGTAAAGTTCTTTAAGGCCTGAGGACGTGGGAGAGTCTGTGGGAGTCTCTATCAGGATCCATTCTGGGAAACGTCAAGGACCAAAAAAGCCCAAGCTATGAAGCATGTGTCTAGAAAGATAAAATTGTCACCACCTAAACTGCATCTCCCTGCCCACACAAGAGCTCTAAAAATGTAGGAGATTCAGCACCTGTTCACAAAATTATGAATCGAGCAGGCTTCGGTTCCGCTGCTAACTTTCTCAGTAGCTACATCATCATTTCTTTTCTCATAGGGCTTATGTAACATGACTTCCTCGAATATATTAGATCTTATCCATGGAAATGCTGATTTAGCTGATGTACTTCCAATTAGCAACTTCCCCCAAAATGAAGATTAGCAAAACACCTTTGAGTTCAGGGGAGAGAGAGCACCATGGCCCTACAAAAAGGAGGCTTGGTCCAGGAAGCGGAAGTATTGGAACCCACTGAGTTGATTTCACTTGGACTGACTTCACCTTGAAATTGGTTCCTATTCCATTAAGAAGTATGGGAGATTGTGCTGAGTTCTGGGCAAAGCATTTTAGGAAGGACGTTGACAAACCAGCATGGGCCAGGTAGGGTGAATGGGTAGGCTGAAAGGACTGGACATTGAAGAATCACTTAAAATAATAGGGGATGTTTAGGTTAGAGAAGAGAAGACTTAGGAGTTATATAACAGCTTCCTGCCATTATCAGAAGGGGATATCATGGGGATCAGGAATTGGATTTGTTCTGTTTGGCCCCAGAGAGCAGAGCTAGAAACAGTGAGTGAATAGGGTATAGAGACATACCTAAGCTTGAAGCTAACAAGGTGGTGAGTCCCCCCACCATGAGAGAACTTCAGCAGAAGCTGGATAATCTCTTCTTGGAGAGGCCTTAGAGAAGGATTTCTTAACCTGCGGTCTAGATACTCTAGAGGGCTGCAAAGAGATTTCAGAGGGTCTGTGAACTTGGAGGAGGAAAAAAGGACATTACCTTTACTAACCTTAAATTAAATTGAGCATTTCCTTCCATTATGAACATAGGCAACAAGTATTATTCTGAGAAGGGTCTATAAGCTGAACCAGACTGCCCGAGGAGGCCATGCCACTCAGAAAGGCTGAGAAGTCCTGCTTTAGCTGCTTTGGAAGAAATAAGAAGTTAGAAAGGGCAGGACCAGAGGACCTCTAAGGCTCTTTCCAATGTGGAGATCCCAGCAATTTGGAAGATGTCTCGGGCCTGAGATGATAGAATGAAAAGGACTCTCTTGCTGGCCCAGCCCATCTGTTCTCCTGCCTCATTCGCCCTTACTAGTTTGATTCTCATAAATTTCCCGGTCCTTAATGTTTTCCTGGCCTATTCACCATCTCCCTTAGCTCACGAACCAGGTCTCCTCTGGCCTGGATTCTGAACCACTGTTTGCCCTGACACCTGCCCTCTGAGCTTTCTCCCTTCTGCTTTCCTTCTTGGTTGGTGACTCACGGCTTTACTCTGGCCTTTGATCCATAGGTGCATCTGGACCCCTAAATACCTACCTGACTGTTGACTTAACAGCTGGCCTTGATACCTGTTTCTAGGGCATTACTGGTCTTTTCTAACCCTGGCTACCTGCCCCTGTCCTTCCTTTCTGCCTCTAACACTCAGGTGCCCAATGCTGATCCTATGCTGAGGACACTTTTTGGATTTCCAAACCTAGGTTCCTGGAACAGTGATGAGACTTTTGGACAAAATAGTGAAGTCAGGAGTAAGGAAGTGATGTTTACAGGAAAGATCATAAGGTCATACATTTAGAGCCAGAAGGAACTTCAGAGCCTAGCTACTCCAAACCCTTCATTGTACAAGTGAGGAAACTGAGGCACAGAGAGGTCATATGACCTTCCAAAAGTCACACGAGGAGTAAGCATCAGAGGTAAGATTTGAACTTAGGTCCATTGAACAAGCCAGTACTTTATAGTCCTGCACTGGCTCCCTAAATGTTGAATATACATTCACCTTGAGGTGCTGCAATTCTATAGACTAATGTCTAAACTAGGTGCTCACTGTGTGAATAGCCCACCACTGGCAGAACATCTAAGTGAAAGCAGATGTGAGATACGTGTTGGCTAAAGCACAAAGTGAGCTCAGGACCATAGATAAACAACCAGGAATCAGCCACACGGAATTGATAGGCTGGAGACATGAGCACAGATGAGGTTTCAAAGTCAAGAGTTTACAAACTTGACTGCAGGCATTGAAAGAGTAGTGGCTTCAGGACTGAATGTGGGGAAAATGCTGATCTTCAGAGAATAATACCCAAGGAGAGCAAAGAATTGGAAACTAAAGTGATGTCCATTAATTGTGATAAAGCTGATGTGATGTGAACATAATGGATACTGTTGTGTTGTAACCACTCTAAGGCTGGTCTCTGCACTGATAAGAGTTCTTATGTCTTTCAAAGTTGTTTGTCCCTACAATCTTTTATTATATAAATTGTTTTCCTGGCTATTCTCCCTTCCCTCTATATCAGTTCACACATGTCTTCCCAGGTTACTCTGAGTTTATCCTTTTTATCATTTCTTATGACACATCACATGTTCACATCTTATGTTCACATCACATCAGCTTTATCACAATTAATGGACATCCCTTTAGTTTCCAATTCTTTGCCACCACAAAAAGAGCTAGCAGCTTTTCTTCATTCTTTGCTCTCCTTGGGGATACACCCCTAGGAGTGGTATGGCTGAGTCAAAGGGTATATACAGTTTAGTAACTTTGGAGGAATGGTTCCAAATCACTCGCCAGAATGACTGGACAAGTTCAGTTCCACCAACAGTGCGTTAATGTGCCCATTTTCTCACACCTAAGGCAGCTAGGTGGCACAGTGGATAGAGTGCCAGGCCTGGAGTCAAGAAGACTCATATTCTTAAATTCAAATCCAGCCTCAGACACTTCCTAGCTGTGTGACCCTGGGCAAGTCACTTGACCCTGTTTGCCTCAGTTTCCTCATTTGTAAAATGAGCTGGAAAAGAAAATGGCAAACCACTCCAGTATCTTTGCCTAGAAAATTCTAAATGGGGTCACAAAGTAGGACATAACTGAACAACAGCTTTCTCACAGTCCCTCCAGCATTTGTGCACTTTCTCACTAGCCTTTGTTCATTCCATTCCTTAGGAATGGATTGGCTTTCTTTCCTCTGCTATTCCTACCTTTCTAGAAAGACCAACAGCAAATCCATTACCACTCCCTTTGAGTAACAGATTTCCCCTTTGTTTTGTGCCCTTGGATGCTTTGAAGATACAATGTGTGTGTTAAGACTAAGTATATTTATGTTTTGTTTCCTTCCTAAACTATAAGCTCCATGAGAGCATGGATGGTTTTTCATTTTGTCTTTATGTGCAGTTTGGCACAATGCAGAAAGAACTGGCTTGGGAGCCAAGAAGACTTGAATTCAAGTCCTACCTCTGCCAAATACTGGCCATGTGACCCTGGGCTTGTCACTTAACCTTTCAATGCTCTAGGCAACTCCCTAAGACATTGCGGGAAAAGTCCTGGGCTATGTTGGGAAAAGGAGTTTCCTCACTTGGGAGTCACTGATACCAGAGGTCTGGTCTGTATTCTCTATCTCAGAGGTGTTAAACTTGGAACCAGTAACAGTTCTGAGAGTAGGGCCAAGTCAGATTAAAAATTTAATTGGGCAATGTTTAACAAAATAAAGAAAAGATAATACAACATAGATAACATTAATTTGTGGTTTTCTAAGTCAACATACAGCCTGCAAGAGTTCATTTCGATTTGACAGTACTGCTGTACCCCAGAGCAGTTTTGCACATAGTAGGTGCTTAATAGATCTTTCTTGAATGGGTTGGATTAGGTGACTGAAGCCAACACTGACAGCCCAGGAGAAGTCCCTCACTCAGTTGTCTCTTGGAGGTCCCTCAACTGGCTCCCTTCTTACTCATATCACATCACCACATTCATGGAGCCTGGACCCAAGGTTCCTTAACCTGTGAGTATTATTGGTCCTTTCCTGGGGATTCCCCTGTCTATACTTACCCTTTCCCTCAGAGTTAGCTTTACCATGGAGGAATGCTGGGCTGATAGCCCAATCTCTTTGTCTCTGCTGTTCACATTTCCCAACTTTTTTCTATTTCAAACCACCACCAGGAGAGTTTCCTTTTCTATTAATCATTCTGTTGTAAGAGTGTGTGATGAGTCACAACTATACTGCCTTCCTCAAAGAGCTTCTCTTTCTTTTTTCCACTCTAGAAACTTGTTTCTATAGTGACTTTGCAAACTTTAAACCAGGGAAAGGTTTGGCTTCCATGCAAACACATAAGCCTCCTTCCTGAAGACATGAATCACTTCAAACTTTGACTGGCCCTTCAGTAATGGAAAATGAAAAGGTAGCAACAAGATCGGGGAGGTGACTGGCCACTGAGCTTAGCCAGCAGAGCAAGCTGTGGTGTTTTTACCTTAGATTCAATGGCTTTCTGCCAGGAGCACACATGTATACTGTTGTTACATGGCGAAATATAAAGTTTTTGGGCCCTTGAATCTATAGGCATGATGCAAATGTGTTTAGCAAAACACAGGCCTTTCCATATGTGACATACAAAAGGGTAGAGAGACATAGTTTCTGGGTAATCGTTTTATTAATTATTGCTAGCATATAATTAATAAAAGGATAGTGACTTGGCTATTTCTCCTAAACGTAAGACCTTTAAATTGCAAATGATGAAAAGGAGGCTTGGCAAAGTAAAGAGACTTTTTGGGGGGGTTACATGGTTAGTAAGTGGCAAAGCTGGGATTTCTCCCTAAGTCTTACAAATTTTTGTCAGCAAACATGTAAAGGGAGTATGTAGGTGTGTGTGTGTGTGTGTGTGTGTGTGTGTGTGTGAAAGAAATGTCCTTGGGGGAGTATATTATCAAGCCCTTTAAGGGGAGTTCAGGATAGTCACTTTGTTCCCAGGACAATCAGAGCCCCAGAGTGGGCAGGGAAAGAGGTTATGAGCTCAAAGCCCCGGTGTTTTTTTTTTCCTTCTTTTTAGGTCATGTTGAACCAAGTTTTAGCAAACTCTACCCATCGCAGGGCCGCCTCCTCCCATTACCACCCCCCTCCCCAGGCTGTATGTTTGTGCTTGAGACAGTCAGAGGAAGAGACAAAAAAATAGAGATTCAGAGAAAGACAGAAACAGAAGGAATGTCAGAATGGAAGTAAGGATATACTACAAGATAGATTTATTTCCCACCAAGCTGTTATCCTGGATTTCATGATCTCCAAAAAATCATTCCGCAAACTAAAATGAATTCAAACCTCCTTAGCAACTCCTACTCCTGGGGCCCTTCCTCCCCTGTTCAGAGAGGGTGGGGTGAATATTGGAGAGCGTCTCCCAGATCCTCCACTATTTAAGGAAGGCACACAGGGAGTTCACCTCATTTTCTACCCTTTCATATATTCAGAAACTCATCCTTCTGCAAAATGAAGTCAACTATGTAATTCACACCTCCTCAGATCATCTCCCACCCTGGCTGCTTGTCGTCTACCCCCATTAGATTGTAAACTCCTTGAGGGCAAACACTATCATATGCTTTCTTTATATCCTCAGCACTTGCCACTCTGAGTGCCAGCCCAGCACTCAGTAGGCACTTAATAAACGTGTATTGACTCTCTGACTTTGGAACAGAGAAATAGCAAAGACGGCAGGAGGCATTAGGGTACCAGGAAAAGAGCATTAACTCTGAAGTCAGAGCCTGGATTCAAATCCGGCCTCAGATGCTTATTACCTTCGGGACCTTGGGTAGGTGACTTCATTTCCTCTTCCCCTCAGTTTCTTCTTCAGTAATATGAGAGACCTGGAGTAAGGGACCACTAAGGTTTGCTTTGGTTCTTTGGTGACTGTCTTTTCCCCTTCCCCTTCTCCTTCTGGTCCCCCACTCCCACTAATCCATATACCTACCCTCCTCTCATTCAGAAGGGGGCCCTTGTTCTGTTCCAGACAAATGTTCCTCAATGGTAGTATCTAGTTTTTAGATTTCAAGCTCTTTGAGGGTATTTTTTGTCTTTCTTTCCAGTACCTAGCAGAATGCTGGGCACACAGTAGGCACTTAATGAAAAGGTCATTGATTGATTAAGAATGAGTGGATTTACAATGAGAGGATAGTCTGAAATTTCAGAAGGTCTCAGAGGTCAGGAAGGAAGTCAGGTCATATGGAAAATCTGTCTCTCTCCCATTTTTGCCATTTCGTACCCAACTGGGCTAGAAGTCACTGGGTTGCCTGCTGATTCCTTTCCATTTCTTCCGGTAGCTATGTCCTGCAAGGTCTCTGGAAACATATCAGGAAGTATTTTGTTGTCCACCACATTTAAAAACATGCCTAGAGACTGATTTTCAAAATGCAGTCCAGTTCTTGTCCTGCTCTTAGCCCCCAAAGTATGCACGGTTTGCTCCCCTAGCCCTGCCTTTGAAGGCAGGAACATTTCAGCAGTTGGACCAGGGCCAGGGGTTGACCCATTAATAATTGCACCTAGACTGAAAATGTCAATGATGGGCTCCATGTCTTTGGAAAACAAAAATAATGGTGTTACCTAGGCAACCATGATTTGACTTTTCTCTCTCCCTTTGAGGATATAGCATAAAATATCCATAGATGCTCTTCTTGGTTGAAATGATAAACTCTCTTTCCATGTGACCACATGTAAAACATTATTGGTTAGATTTCACATGGGGGATGGGAGGATCTTAGATTTAGAACCAGAAGACACCTCTGAGGTCAACCACTGCAACACTTGATAAATGAAGAAAATGAGTCCCAGGGAAGTGAATTGATTTGCTCCAACTCACAGAGGTGGTAGTGATAGGCAGAGTTGAGATCTCAACCCTCTGAGCTAAAAGGCAATATGGTATAGCAGAAAGAGAGTTGACTGAGGCCAAAGGCTTGGTTTTCAATCCTTTCTGTGACCCTGGGCAATTCCCCCAACCTCCTTAGGCCTTGGTTTCTTCATTCATCAAATGAGGGGTGGGGCCCTTTCCAGGTCTAGATTAATTATCCGAAAGGTGGAGTTCAAATCCATCAATCTCTCTCTATATAAGGCTACTATCTGGGTAATGGAGTTCTGCCCCTAGTCTGCACTAAGTCCTTATAGGGGCCTCTACTTTCACATCTCAGACTTGTCATCATGGTTTCTGCATCACCTTAGTCATAGTTTCCTTCTTGGTACCACCAAACAGGCATGATCCGTTTCCCCAGTAGGAATTTAGGGGGTTTAACCATTGTGAATAATGGTGAAATCAAAAAGCAGTATAACACATCGATATTTTTCCTTGGCAAAGTTCACTCTTCAATAGAGAATAGTATTTGTTTTGAATCCCTTGGACTTAATTCTGTTTGGCCCCAAAGTGTAGCACCAGGAGTGATTCCAGAGTGGGAGCTGCAGTGTTTAGTTTTAGACTCAATGTCTAAAGAACCACTGAATAATCAGAGCTGTCCAGAAGTGGAATGAGCTCCATCCAGTCCAGGAGGTGCTTCTTGCAGTTCTTGAAAGGAGGGTCAATGACCACTTGTCAGAAATATCATATGTTGGTTGGCCTGGAAAACTGCTGGGGTCCATTCCAACATTCATATTTTGTATTCTCTGATTTAGCGAAATTCTCACATCTTTTCCCCTTCTCTTCAACACCCTAGTTCAAACTCTCATCTCTTCTCATGTGGACTATTGTAAAAGCCTCCCAGTTTGTCTCTCCTCACCTTACACCTCACTCCAATCTATCCTCTAAACAGTGTCCAAAGTAATTGTACTAAAGTCCATTTCTGACTATGTGGCTCTCTTCAATAAACTGCAAGGGCTCCCTAGTACTATCAGGATCAGTTATGAACACTTCTGTTTGGTATTTATTTAAACCCCTTCTCAATCTGTTCCCAATTTAACCTTTCCAGTTCCCTCAAATGACACTCTTCTTTACCCACCGCTCTATCCAACTCAACTGGCCTCATTACCGTTCCTCACAAACAATGCTCCATTTCAGGTTTCTTAAGGACTGAGTCACTTGCTATAAGAAGCCCTTCCTAGTCCTTCCAGTGGCTGGTACCTTCCCCATTAGGGCTGCATTTCATCTACTCTGTTCTTACCCTGCAAAGACAAAGCCTTGGCTCATTCCCACCATCCACTGCCTTTGCTCCTACACAAGCACTACTGAATGAAGATGGAAAAAGTCACAGAACTGAGTTGACCAGGGGTGGGGGGCGGGGGGGGGGGGTGGTAATTACACATTTGTTACTTAACCTCATTATTACAAGGCATTCCCTAATCGACTCACTAGGGCAGCTAGGTGGCGCCATAGTGCATAGAGTACCAGGCCTGGAGACAGGAAGACTCATCTTCCTGAGTTCAAATCTGCCTCAGACCTGCTGGGTGACCCTGGGCAAGTCGCTTAACACTGTTTGCCTCAGTTTCCTCATCTGTAAGGTGAATTGGAGAACGAAATGGCAAACTACTCCAGTATCTTTGCCAAGGAATCCCCAAAATGGGGTCACGAAGAGTTGAACACAGCTGAACAACAATTTATTCATTAAATCATTAAATTAATTAAATCAACAACAATTTATTATTAAATTATCCCACTCTACGCAGTGGCTTTTCCAAACCTTTTCATATCTCCTCAAACCTCTCATGCCCCTCCCCATCCTCTTAGATGAGAACTTTACTTCTCTTTGTATCCTTAGCCATTAGCACAGTGTCTGGTACATAATAAGAACCTAATAAATGTTTATTGATTTACTTATCTGCCCCCCTCCCCCCCCCAATTAGAATGTACAATCTTTGTAGACAGAGACTGTGCTTTTTCTTTGAATCCTCAGTTCTTAGTGACTGGAACATAGTAGGTGCTTTAAAAAGCCTGAAGCATTGTATGATGCACCTGAAGTTTCCAATAAAAATGTCTACTATTCTAGGTCTGGGGGTGTGTTACTTTCTTGGATCCTGCCCTGACCTCTCTGCTGACTCCAGTCTCCCATTCCCAACAGCCTTGTGCACATGTCAAACTGGGTGTCTAGTAGACATCTTAAACTTAACATGTCCAAAGCAGAACTCATCATCCTCCCCGCTAAAGCCTCTCCCCCTCCTACCTTGCTTATTGGTGTGGAGAGCAACACCCTCCTCCCACTTCTTTAGTCCCCCACCTAGGAATTAACCTGGACTCCTGACTATCTTTCACACTCCTCCCCTCAATCTCCAAGCTATTGTCAATTTCATCTCTGCACCATCTCTCAAACATGCCCCCTTCTCTCCTCTGACACTGTCCCCAGTGTGGTGAAGACCCTCATCACCTCCCACCTGGACTAATGCTGTAGCTGCTGGTGGGTCTGCTGGCCCGAAGTCTCTCCCAACCCAAATCATTCTCCATTCAGCTGCTAAAATGATTTTCCTAAAACTCAAGTCTGATCCTGTCACCTCCTCACTCAATAAGGAGCTAATACAAAAAGCTCTGTTTGCCATTCAAAATCCTTCCTAACCCAGGCCTTCCTACCTTTCCAGTCTTCTTACACCTTAGTCCAGCAACAATGACCTCCGGTCTGTTCCATGAACAAGACACACCATCTCTTTACTCCAGGCATTTTCTCTGGCTGTCCTCCAGGGCCTGGAATGCACTCCATACTCCTGTCCAGCTACTGTCCTCTCTGGCTTCCTTTAAGTCCCAACTAAAAGTCCATGTTCTACAGGAAGTCTTCCCTAACCACTCTTAATCCCAGGTCCTGGCCTCTTTGATTTCCTATTTATGCTGTATAAAGTTTGATAGATATGTGTATACATATATGTGTGTGTGTGTGTGTGTGTGTGTATAATACATTATATATGACATACATTTTGTCTACATAATATATACATTGTATATAACACATTCATTATAACATACATGACTGTTACATATACATATATACATTACATATATACTATATTACATATCCATATATACATACGCATTACACATATACTATGTACATACACTGTATTACAAATACACGTATACTATAGATTACATATACCTACATACATATACATTACACATATACTATATATACTATGCTACATATACATACATACATACACACATATACATATATACACATATATATCATTTGTATGTCATCTCCCTCCGATTAGATTGTAAGCACTGTCTTTTGGAGTCTCCTGTGCTTTAGCGCGTGCCTGCGCCGCCTGGTAGGGGCTTAAAAAGTATTTATTGCCTGATTGATTGATAGATTATACTTGAGTATTATCTAGCACCTAATAGACAATTACTAAATGCTTTGTGTATTGATTGATTGTTACCTGTATGAACTAAATCGCTTAATATCCTAGGGCCTCAATTTCCATATATGTAAAATGGGGAGCTTAGCACTGAAAGGTGCTGGAAGACAGCCCCCACTGGTGGCCTTAAGGTTGGAGCCAGGAGCTAGAGGGAGTTATCTGACCTTCTACATTCAAAAACAAAGGGGAAGCTTTCCTTTCTGGGAGGCCGACTTCGTTTCACACAAAACGTGACTCCCCTCAGGCTTCCTTACTCAACCTCTAGGTCTCATTTCCCCCACACCCACCGCACTCCGGTCTAGCCTGCCCGGCCCAGCCTGCCCGGCCCGGCCCAGCAGGGCAGAGGTGGCGATGCCTCCTTTCGTGGTTGGAAAGGAAACTCGGCGTGGAGCGGGAGGGAGCGCCTGGGTCACCGAGAGCTCCGGGATTTGCATGGCGGAAATGTCAGGGGCCGCTTTGGTAAGGGGAGGAGCACGGGCTCCCTTCCCGGCGCTGGGGCTGCCTCCGCTGGGACTGGGAAGCTAATTACGGGAGATGAGCCTGGGGAGAGGGGTGGTATGGGTGGAGGGGCAGTGTGACGGGCAGAGTTTGCTTAAACTCGGTTCAACGTGACCTAAAAAGAAGAAGAAGAAAAAACACCGAGTCTTTGAGCTCATATTCTCTCTCCCTACCTACTCTGGCGCTCTGGCTCCCTTTCCGGAACAAAGTGACTGTCCCGTGCTCCCCTTAAAGCTTGCCGACGCATGCAGCGCACTGCAAGCGGCTAGCTCTGCAAGCCCCCAAGGACATTTCTTTCTCCCCGGCGCATGCACACACACAGGCACACACACACACACACACACACGCACGCGCGCGCCCCTGCGCGGGTTCACATATGGACACACACACTCACACTCACACTGACTCTGAGGGAGGAGCATTCAGACGGAGGTGTGAGAACGGGGTAGGGCTTCCTAGCGTGTATGCTTTGGGCAACCAGTCTCACTCCCCCTCTCGGCTGCTCGCCAGCCAGCCTGCCTTCTCCTCTCGCTCCGCCCCTAGTCGGATGGGGGCCGGGAGAGTGGTTTACAGGAAACACTTTAAAACAGCTTAGCCAGTGAGACTGGGCGAGCGGAGTGAAGCAGAGAGGCTGCTTCCACGCGAGAGCGGTGGCTCCAACACACTCTGCCTGGGCATGGTGTCTCAGTGGAGCCGAACACAGGGAGCCCGCGCGCCCTAGACGCCCAAGCTGCTGCCGGCGCGGCTCCACGTCCAGCCCCTGCCAGCCTACCCCAGCCAGTCAGCTCCAGCTCGGGGCAGCCCCGGGGGTGGGGGAATCGGGAGGATATTCTTTCGGGCTCTCCTAACCTCTGTGGGGAGCTGCAGCAGCGCCTGTCACGTCCCGGGCGGTGCCAGCTGCCCCTGGCCCTCGGTGCCCCGCAGCTGCTGGTGCAGGTAAGAAGAAGCCGGCTGGGGCTTGGGGAGAGGGGTGCTGGGCGGGCACGGTCACCCTCCGCACCATCGTTGTCACCCACATCTATTGCCGCAGTCCCCAATTTATAGTCAGCATTTTCTGTCTGCTCTGGAGCTTCCATCCCACCCCCCAGAAAGGGTAGAAGGGAGAGCTGAGAGTTCGCCCTAATTCCCGGCGTGTAAGGGTGGTGGTGGAGGGAAGGGGTGGAAAAGTTTGGGGGATCGAGTAGGGAGTGGCTGCTCCTGGGCTTGGCAGGAGCTCTGCAAAGAGGGAAAGGAGAGATCAGTAGACAGTCAAGGTGCCCAGTGTCGTCGGGGTCCTATCGTTATGGTTTTTTCGTGGAGGGAACGGGGGCTAGACAAATTCTAGGGCATCCGCCCCCAGTCCTTTCTGTTCTCGCTCCCTATACCCTTGCTCCCCCAATCCTCGGGATCTGGGGGACAACTTTTTTTTATTGCTTTTTAAGGTTAGGACTGTCAAGCCCTACTCGTAGCCCCCGCCAGTGGAAGAAATATGACTGCGTCCTCTCGGGCTATCTGTTGTCCCCTCAGATGGCATTGCTCTCAGAGTGTCCGAGTGCACCAGGGTTTGCTCTGGGCAGAGCATAGCAAGGCAGGGCAGGAGATATTTGGCACTGGGACAGGGGTGCCCGCACTGGGCTTCCCGTCCCCTGGCTTTGGGAGGCTTCGGCCCAGGGGCCAGCCACACTGGGATATTGTTTAGCCTCCCTGTATGGGGGAATTGCCTGTGCCCCAGAAAGAGGTGATATTCATGGGCATTCTCGCTGACCTTGCTTGTCCCAGACAGGCAGTCACCCAGAATGGTAGTTGGTTTTCCGATCGTCTGTACAAGGAATCTATCTGAAGGTGTTCTTTCGTTCTCTCTCTCTCTCTCACTCTTTCCCCACCCATCCACTTTCTCCCTCTCTCTCTTCTCTTTCTTTCTTCCTCCCCACCCCAAGCCCCTGAGAGCAGCGGGAACAGTTTTTCCACAAAGGTTTTGTTTATTTTTTTGGTCTTGTCAGCGTTGAGCTTCTGCTTTAGAGAACGTTTGAGTGCCCACAGGATGGAAATTAACCTGGGATAAATGGGTTAGGAGATTTCGGTGGGGGAGATGTGTGCTCTCCGAGCCTGGGGCTCGAGAGTGCCCTTTTAAAGCCAGTCCTGCCTGGGTGCCAGTCTGAGCTTCTCATTCATCCACCTCGTGGACCGGCTCCATCCTGGACCCTACTTGCAGCCCTTTGGACCGGGTGCCTGCCCATTTATTACCTCTGGCGAGGCTTCTCATCCTGGGGGTTCTTGGAGCTCCAGAGGGCTGCAGTCCGGCTCTGGCTTTGGTATTGCCTTCCCAGAAGAGGCCAGCAGGAGGCAGTGCAAGACTGGAGCTTTAAACGGCTCCTCCTCCATCCCTCCAGGGTTGTGAGCCTTTGAGGGAGCCGGAGACTAGCTGCGTGCAACTAAGTGTCTCTGAGTCAGATGTCTGGTGACACCAGGACAGGGCATGTAGGTTCGTGAGAGGGGACGGGAGGCTTCTGGGTTTGCACCTGACAATGAGGTCGTAGCTGCGGCTGCTGAGGCTGCTCCCTCTGCTCCTGGGAAACGTGCGAGGCAGTTAAGCTACCCAGGACAAAGGCATTGGAGGTGAGTGCGCTCTGAGGACAGCCAGGTGTTAGGAGCAGCGCTGCCCCCCTCCCCCAAGCCGGTTTTCGAGGCCAGCCCGCTTGAGTCGCACTCCCTCCGGCTCAGCTTCCGCATCTCTCACTCTCTCTGCCGCGGCAGTTTGGAGAAAGCCCTGGGTGAGCGAGGCAGCGAGCGAGCGCCGAGTGCCCAACCTCCACCTTGCGCCGGAGAGCTGAGAGACACCGGAGAAAAGAGGAAGAGAGGTCTGCCTTGGAATCATTTGTTTTGGTTTGTTTGGGGCTAGAGTTCGTGCTCGCCCTGTGTTTCTTAGGGAGGAGAGGGTGACTTTCAGGCTCCCTCGGCGGTTGGGCTGGGTGTGGTGGGGCGTAGGGAGAGGTATTAACAGGCTGTACAAGTAATTCCCTGAGGCAGGATCACTAAGTAATGAAGAATGAAGCCTAGGTTGGCTAGTTTCCTATTCATTGACGACTGATGTTAGGTTTCACCTTGCTGGGGCCCCAGCTCACGTGGACGTCTCTCGGTCCCTTCCGCCTTTTGTGGCCATCGTGCACTTGTTAATATTGATACCTTGTAGCCCACCCTTCCCCCCCCCCCCCGCCCTTTTTTTGATCTCTATTTTAGCTCCCTCCTGCTGTGGGAGGGAAGGGGCTCCCAACTCGATAAGGCGCCTGCCGACGCTCTTGGGGTCTGTAAGCAGCTTGACTTGAAGTAAAAGGCTGGTTTGGGTTTTTATCTTTGCGTCCCAGCCCTAACGGCCGCTTCCTAAATTCTTTGGAAGTGACGGTTGCTTTAGATGTGCACAATCATAAGGTGAATTGACAGGGGAATGCTAGCGTCTTATTTCCTTGGTTTTCCTTCATGGTTCTTGTGAAGTTCCTGATTTTCTTAAGAAGTCATACTCCTCTCAGAGAGCTAGCCGTCCTTCCATGACCTCGGCTGCCAGTGTACTTGTATCACTAGTGGCCTGACACAAAGTAGGCACTTAGTAAATGCCTCTAGAATTCGTTCCATTTCCTTCCAAGTGGTTTTCTGAAAAGCAAGGACTCTTCATTTTTTTTTTCCTGACATAGCTATGAATAATGATTAATGTCACTGTTGCTAGCTGGCCTCCTTTTCTCATACTCTTAAATCACGAGTAATATTTGGGGGTTGTGGGTGTGGAGGGAGGGTATTAATTCTGTCATGCCTCTTGTTGTCAAGCCTTTGGTTTGGAGCCTTGGTGCCAAGGTGAAATTCAAAATTGATTTTGTGAAGCCAGAAGAACTGGGATTTGCTATATCCATCCCCAAGGAAGTATTTTGTGAATTCTTTTTCCCTGGAGAATCCTACTTGCTGTTACCCACACTCCCCCTTCCATCTGCCCTCTTGTCTTTTCATAAGCTCTCATCCCTCAGGCCTGAATGAATGCCTCTCTCACTCTGCCTCTGCAGTACCTATGCCATCTCCTGGATGGGGGGATAGGTAGGGGTTTCCCCTATACTTCCCCCTCATTTGTATTTACTTTTGTCAGTATTTTTCATTTGCCTGAGTTCCTGTTGTTTCCCCTTAATAGAATCTATGCTTCTTGCAAGTAGGGCCTCTGATTAATTGATTGAGCATCTAACATTGCACCTAATGTACGACCTGGTAGTATTAAGTGCTTAATGCTTCCATTGACCTTTGTATACCGTTTGTTGAATGAATGAATTACTAGGTGTTTGAATGGCCACCCAGTTTTTCACATTTTTATTGCAATTTTTTTTTACATCACCTTCTTTTCCCTAATATATTTTCCCCACTCCCTCCAGAAAGCCATTTCTTATAATAAAGAATGAAAAAGAAAAAGAAAAAGACAGTTTCCACTACTACACAATACAACATCTAAGCCTGACAGCATATGCAGCATTATATACTCATACCCACCCACCATAATAATAATAACAGTTGGTCTTTAGAGGGGAGTTTAAGGTTTGCTAAATGCTTTACATCTGTTATCTCATTTGATTTCCATCACACCAGCACAGTGAGGTGGGTTGATCCCCTTCATTTTACCAGTGGAGAAAGTGAGGCTAAGCTGGTTGAAGGGATTTGCCCGGGGTCACATAGCTATTAAGTGTCTGAGGGTGGACTCAATGTGTCACCAGTTTTGAGATGAGCCTGTTAGCCAAGGCAGCTGATGGCCAGTGTAACCTGATAGCCAAGATCAATGATTGATAGAGGATTCTAATTGGTACGCTTTTCTTCCTGCCCAGGTTCTGGTCTGATCTTTGAATAGTAAAGACGGTGACTCTGTACTTCATAAAAGATGGAAGCCGAGTCCGGGACAGCCTGTATTGTGCAGCCTCCTTGTCCTTCAGATGAGTTTCCTTGCCAGATGAGACTATCTGAGAAGATTGCTCCAGTGAAGACTTGTTTCAAGAAGAAGCAAGTTCAGAAGAGGTTCAGCACGGGAACCTTGAGAACCTTGAGGCCAATATTAAACACCTTGTTAGAATCGGGGTCACTTGATGGCGTTTTCATGCCTATGAACCCCAGTGGAAATGGTGGTAGCAGCCTGTGCGAGCCGGCTGTGAAAAAAGCATTGGGAATGAATTCACCATGCCCACCAGTGGGCAGTGGCATGAGCATTCTTCTCTCTGGAGGGGCGGATGTCGGGAGACCAATACCAGAAGCTGATCCTTCCTCAGAGGATACGGAGCAGGTGGTCCCATCTCAAGACCATGGCTTTCCGTCAGAAACTACCAATGGAACTGTGCCCGATCCTGCTGTGGGGCCCTTCCAGGATCCCCTCCTGCATGCAGCCACCAGCGATGTCCCTGTTAGTCCTGACTGTACAGAGAAGGCAATGGATTGTATTCCTGGTTTGTTTCAGCAGGACAATTATGCCCTCCAGTACAACTTAAACACCAGCAACAAGCTAAATACTGGACTCTTCCAGGGTAAGAGTGAGGAGGCTTCCCTCGATCTGGTGTTTGAACTGCTGAACCAGTTACAATATCACACGCACCAGGAGAATGGGATTGAGATTTGCATGGATTTCTTGCAGGGCAGTTGTGTTTATGGCAGCGACTGCTTAAAACATCACACAGTCTTACCCTACCACTGGCAAGTCAAGAGGACGGCTAGTCAAACATGGCAGAGTGTAAGCAACGATTCTCAGGAGCACTTGGAAAGACTCTTCTGCAATCCAGACAACGACAGAGTTAGACTCAAGTACAGGTGAGTAAGTGACCGCTTGCCCTCCAGCCCACTGCTGGCTCGTTAACATTTGTAGGAAGCTTTCTTCTGTCCATTCAGCTCAAGAAGATTAGACCGTTCTTCCCGAATTTTCCACCTTTCCTTAAAGGAACAGAATTGTCTAAACAATTACGACTTCTCCCTATGATTGCAGTTCACACTCAAGTTACCAAGGCCTTCAAGGCTTGGAAAATTTGGAAAATCAAAATATACCACATTTTCTGCAAGGCATTGCTTACTGAATTGGGTGTGGATTGAACTTGGTGAGCCAAGGGATCTTTTCAATGTGGAGTTTGCTACTTAAAAGAATCTTATGGTGAAACTTTTTGCTTTATTCTCTAATTTATGGAGACATTTGGCTTTTATATATTGGAATTTCCTTGAGCAGTAAACACTTGCCACATGATTTGTGGGGCACACATTGGGATTATTTTCAACCCAAATCAACATGTTCTGAGCTGTGACCAGTAATTCAGACAATCTGACAAAACCCCTTTTGCTGTTTTTCCTCATTATATCAGACAAAGCTCTTAGTACCTTGTTGACACCAGAAAGTTTTTGGTCAAATTCCTTTTGATTTTTCCTTTTATTAGATACCGTAAAGCTTTTTTTTTAAACCACTGTGATAATTATTTGATGCACCTTAGCCAAGAACAGGAGTTCTTAGCCTTAACGTGTATCATGGGCCCCTTTGACAGATGGGTAAAACTTGGACCACTTCCAGCAAAATGTTTCCTAGATAAAACAGAATTACAAAGGAAACCAGTTATATTGAAATATGGTTATTAAAATATTTTTAAAAAGAAAATAAGTACATGGACCACTGGTTAAAAAGCCTCTGGCCTAGAAGGGCACAGTTTAACTGCAGTGTCATTTAATATTTAATGAGATCAAAAGGTGTGCTGCTTTGTCTGTTATAGGGAAAGCTCTGGTGCCTTACACAAGAAGGCTTTAGAGAAATGGTCCAGTTCTTTTGGCATCAATGTCCAGAGAACTGTATTTCACAGAGAACTTGTCTCCATGTCCCAATTCCTCTGAACTCTGAAACAAAGAGAAAAACTATAGAGGACCATGAAATAAAAAGAACTTGCAAGTGTGTACAAAACTATTGGACCAAAAACATTCTGTTGTAGCCTTGAGAGTTCTCTTTCTTTGGGTCTGAGTAAGAAGTGATTGTTAATGATGGCATTGTGTTCATGACCAAGAGTTGAGACTTGTTAGGAATCGGGGAGAGAGGGCCATCTCTCTGGAATAGCAATGAAAGAAGGCTGGGAATTCCAGATGTAGGACCGTGGGGACTGAAGCCAAAAGAACAGGCAGTGGTGGCCCGGGAGCTGAATGGGCTTCCCACTCCCAGCTGGGTGACTTGTCCTCAGATCTGAGGGCTCACCAGAATTCTCAGAGCAAGCTGTGCAGCTTCCTTCATTTCAGCATTAACTCTCATTGTTCCAATGAGTGACCTGAGAATCCCAGAATTCTTCATCTTTTTTGTGTTTTGGAGCTCATGGACAGGCTAGTGAAGCCTCTGGACCCTTTCTCGAAATTGTCTTTGAATACATAAAAAAAGTGCATAGGATGACCAAGGAAATCAATCATACTGAAATTCAGTTACCAGAAAGAAAAATCTTTAACCAAGTTAAGGGACCTCAGGTTAATCATCCTAAGTGTTGATGGTATCAGAGAAATCTGGTCTTTTAAAGTGATCTTTCCAGTGACCCTCACCCTCTTAACAAAGAAAATAGTTAAGAAACTGGCTAACTCAGTGATCCTATCTGGCAGTGTATGCAATATTGTACTGAATATTTCACTCTTTTACTAAAAGGAGGGAGATACCTATCCTGGGGAGGAGGGGTCAGTCAATAAACATTGTTATCCAGTCATTTTTTGTCATGTCCAACTCTTTCTTGACCCCATTTGGGATTTTCTGGGTAAAAATACTGGAGTGGTTTGCCATTTCCTTCTCCAGTTCATTTTGCAGATAAAGAAACTAAGGCAAATGGGACTAAGTGACTTGCCCAAGGTCACACAGCTAGTAAATGTCTGGGGCCCAGGTTTGAACTGGGGAAGACAGTCTTCTGGACTCCAGACCTGGTATTCTTATCTACTGTACCATGTAGCCACCCCAATAAACATTATTAAACACCTGTTACATGTGAGGCACTGTGCTAAGTGCTAGATATAAAATAAGAAAAGAAAGACAATCTTTGCCCACCAGGAGCCCACAATCTAACTGGGTTGGGAGTGGGGATTGAGGTAGCCAACCTGGGGGCATGGTGGAGAAGTCCCAAGGCGGTGTGTCCAGGTGAGAGATGAGGAGATATCTGAGCTGAGCATCCCACCTGGAGTTCATGGCTCCACTGTCCAATCAGAGGGGAAGGGGGAGTGGTGAGGTTGAGTAGTAGTACCAAGGCTGGTTGAAGGATGACAAGGTCACTCATTGTAATTCAGGTCATCACTGATCATGAACATTGAGAGATTGCATTTGGTGTCTTTAAATGAAAAACGTAGGAAAGATGTGGGCAGGAGGGCTTTTACGTGAAGCCACCATGAGATGGAAGTCAGGCTGTGTCAGAACTCTAGCTAAACAGAAATTCCTCATCTTCCAAGTATTTTGGGTCATAGTTCTCTTTGGTTGGGATAATCATGATTTTTCTGGGGATCTTATGATTTTAAAAAGCAACTATTTTTTCCTGTGAAGAAGAAAGCAGTATGAGGTGGGAGAAAATGACTTCCTTTTTTTCCCAATTTTTTTTAAGCCCTCTGTAACAAAGAGCTATATTTTCCAAGTTCTTCCAGGGTACACATAAGCTAGCAGTTCTAAATTGGTGTGACCAGGGTGATTAATTAAAAAAAAACCCACCCCAACTCTCCCAGCCTCTTTAATCCTACCATTTCCAGATTGGGAAATTGGCCAGTGACCTCCCCCATCACCCTGGTGAAGTACATTTCCAGGCTGGTGAATAATTTTCATCATCTTAGTACACCAAGTTTCTATCTATTTAAACTGGCCAGGAAGAAACTTACCAAGGTCATTGTCAAACACATTCTGTTACCATGAGTAAAGTGAGAGAGAAAGAAAAGCAGTTTGATCCCAGAAAAATCCAGGAACTAGTCTGAGGTCATCGGGCCATTCCGTGTTTGATTCTTTCTTAAAGGCTGTTCTGGGCTAAAGTACAGAAGCTGACCTTTGAGCAGCTCTTACAGTTATTTACAAAGCTGGCTCGGGGGGCTGGCTTTTAAAAATAGGTTTAGTGAGGATAATGTGTATTATACACTTAATGCAGAAGACATCTTAAACCTGTTGGTGTTTATGTTTCTATATATGTATGTATCTCTATGTATACGTGTATTTATGTGTATATCTGTATATATTATGTATCATATATGTGTATGTAGGGGGTGTGTCTGTGTATGCCTGCCTGACAGGGTGGATATAATGCTGCTCTCATAGCCAAGAAGACCTGGGTTTGAGTCCAGCCACTGACCTACACTGGCTGTGTGAACAAGGACAAGTCAGTTAGTGCTTTCTCATGCTCAAAGTGATTGAGCAGGTGCTGGAGTTGAGAGGAAGGTTTCACACTAGGCCAGGGAGTTCCCTACCGCCGATCCCACATATATGGGTCATGACCTGGGCAAAAAAACCAATGCCTTTCCTAAGCATAATGTGAATGGTGTTTTTGCTGTTATTGTCAATAATAGTCCCCTCAATAACAGTATCATGACTGGGGGGGAAACCAGTGTGTTTCCTAAGTAAAATATGAATAATGTTGTCGGTGTCAGTAATAATTGTTCCCCTCAATGACAGTATTGATAGAAGTATTATCATTGATGGTTGGATAGATAGATGCTGCCTAAAGTTCACAAACTGAGCTCTCATGTTCAGGACTTCAGATAGAGAACTTGGTGTCCAAAATGAATCTTCCACGGGATCGACCTGTGGTCAGTGCAACCCAGTTTTCCTTGTATTCCCAAGCGATGTTGGGTTTCCTAGCAACAAGATGCAGATAACGGCATTGCCGAGAGATTCGCAAACAAGCTGGAGCAGCCCAGTTCACATGGTTACCACATTATTTGGCTAAAGCTTATTAATCTCTTGTGGTCAGGCTTGTAAAGCTAGTCTATCTATGCAGATTGCATATAACCAGGAAGCAGCCCTCCTCAGCACTTTGTCTGGTGGCTGGGGGAGGGCCAAGCTGGAGTCAGCCGCAGGGCTAACCAATGGGTGGTGACTGTTTGTGTTACTTGTTTGCCACAGTTGATGTGGCATGGTAACTGACTGGCTACCACACTCAGTATCCATAATATCTTCACTGTGTGGAGTTTCAAGAAAGTTCATAATTCTGGGCCCCTGGCAGAGAAGAGGGTTGGGGCCAAGCACTCCTGGGTTAAGCCTGTGGAAAATGAACCAGTTCTGATTATGCAGATGGAATTTCTTAAACATCTCATTTTCCCAGTTGGTTTCGCTGTAAGATATTATTTAACCCAAAAAGGCATGCAGCGTGTTAACTTTATTCCTAAGGATAAAATCAGATGACAAGGTTGTATTGGATGATAGCCTAAGGTCCTTTTCAATACTTTGATTCTATGATTCTATGAACACATTTGCAACAAAAATTCAGCGCCTGCTGATTTAACTGGCTTGTTTTAAATGGAATAGTTTTTGTTCTTCACTTTTTTCCAATTTGGCCTTCAGCCTGACTGATGAGATAGTAGTGTCTGAAATGGGCTTTCTTAGGATGCTTTTGTACATCTGCAGACATTTAATGCCAACATCAGCTGGACACCAGTCGTGGACCCAAACCTCTGCAGATCCAGCACTGAGACTTCCTTTTGAACCTAGGATAGGCCTTGGAGTATTTCCAGATTGGGACCGCGTGCTCTTGGAAAAAGAAAAAACCAACAACTGAATGTTTTGTTTGGGGACTAAGAGAAGGGATTCACTGACAGTCTAAGGCTGGTTGTCAGTAGGAGGGAATAGTTTGATGGCAGAACTCAGCAGTTTTTAAAAGCCCTACACTAATCATGCGAGTATTGTTGTGGATAATTGGAATTGTTGGTGGTGGCTGTGCTAATCTGTTTTTTAAACCTCAGCCCCCATTTGGCCATGGCCTTGTGTTTGAAGGGAGCTGGAATGTTCTGGAAGTTGGGACCACTCAGGAAGAGGGGCAACTCCCCACTTCCTTTTGGAGTTCTCCTGGCAGGTCCGCGTGTGACATGAAGAAAGGGAAACACCTAGGTTCTGTTGTATTGTTTTGCCTTTCCTTCAAGCCCAGGGTTCTTTTCTTCCTGTAAAAGCCAAGCTGTTGTTGACAAAAAAGGGAGTCGATCTTGCTGGAGGATTAAGCTCAGTGTTGTCTTATTCTCGGTTTCTGTGCAATTTCACTCGCTTGGGTTGTTTCTAGGAGTCTTCTTCTGCTCATGTGATAACACCATCAGATGACTTCACAGGCAAACAGGAGAAATGCCAAGTCCCAAGCAAATCTCACCTTCTACAGGAAGCCCTCCTCATTCCAATGCCTTCTGTTCATGATTTCCTATTCATCCTGGTGCTTATTTCTTTGCATACTCTGTCTCCAATTAGAGTGTATGCTCCTTGAGGTCAGAGACTGTCTTTTGCCTCCTTTTGCATCTCCAGGGCTTAGCATAGTGCCTGGCACATAGTAGGGACTTAAGAAATGTTTACTCATTGATTCATGTTGATGATGATTAAAAAGCTGTCGAGACGCTTACTCTTATATTAGCCTGTGACCTAGACGCTAGTTTGTCTTCCACCACCCCATCCCACCTCCCATGGACTGCTGCCAGTTCTTCTGCTTTGCCCCAGTGGTTAAATTAAACAAGTTAGCTCTGTGGTCTGCACAGCTGTGGCAATGTATGAGATAATTCATTATGTGTTATTGATAACACTGGAGAGGAGTGAACAGCTGAAACTCACTCACTGGGGCTTGTGACTTTCTTGAATATATACAGCTGGATGGGTTGGAATTTATTTTTAAAAATCCCTTGCTGGAGAGAAAGAAAGAGAAGAGAAGAGGGAGCCTCTGTAAGCAAGATGTGCATGAAGTGACTTTCCGAATGGGCCGCCTGGTGCTGAAGAATAATGCACTCCAATGAATTTATTCTTTCTACCTCTTTGTACTGCTATTTACATATGAAATAAAACTAATTGGCTTCTATCTCAACACATCCAGAGAAGTTCCTTGGCCATGTGTAGAGCTATCCGGAGAATCAACAGCAATCGTTCCTTCATTACCTTTCTGGCTTATCTTCTCCCCCACAATGAGTGAATCTGAGGTTTTTGGAAGAAGCAGCTGTCACCTGGCTCCAGGTTGAGGTCAGCTTGTTCCTGGTGTATTCATGGCTATCACACCACCTCCCAGAGCTAAAGATGGAGAAAGATTCAATCAGAAATTTCTTATGGGTTATCTAGTGGCTCCAGATGCATGCAGGCGTACTCTGTTGTCAAGTGAATGCAAAGGGCAGTGGATTGTCATTACAGAAACTCAGGGGAGTTTGCTTTGTTGTGGGTGAATTGCCCCACAAAAGCCCTCCTCTCGTGCCTTCCTGTGGCATCCCAGTGACCTTGGGTTCTCAAAAGTTATGCCTGTGAAGCATAAGCCCCACTGGCTGGTCTTATGAAGCTATCAAGGATTCAGCTACAGGCCTAATGGTTGGCTGTGTGTTGTCCAAGGACCAGCTTGGCAAAGTCTGGGGATCCCTCTCCTGAGGTTGGCCAGGAGGTGAGGAAATTTTCAGTGACCATAACTGAGGAAGATCATCTACTAATTTCAATTTGACAAACATTTATTACCTATCATATGGCAGGGACTAGTGATACAGACAAAAACAAAACAATTCCTGTTCTTAGCAACCCTTCACTAGTGCAGGAATAGGGGTGGATCTGTGATTTCCTTAGTATAGGGAACTTCAGGATGGAGAAACTTGGCTGGACCTGTCTAGGTCATGCCCTTCTATGAAACTTAGCATCTCAGAGTATTGCCAGCAACAAGGAAGGGTTAAGTGCTTTGTCCAGGGTCATGCAGCCTGTATGTGAGACAGGTGGGTCTTGAACCCAGGTCTTCCTGTTGTGGAAGCTCTGCATCTATAACACAATGCTGCCTTTATTTACACTAAGTAAATACTAGGCAGTTTGAGGAGAGAGAGCATTAGGAGGATCAAGGATATCTTTCCAAAGGAGGTGGTACCAGAAAGAAGGTATTTGAAGGATTCTGAGAAGTGGAGATAAAGAGGGAATGAATGCATGGGGGATGGCTGGTGCATGTATGGAGGAGGCAGATGGAATGCTGAGCTCAGAGAACATGGAGTACTTGGGTGGGGTGGATAGGAGCCCAAATTAAGGGAGAAAGCTAGCGATAAAGCAGGAAAGATAGGTTGGAGCAGAATGTGGAGGGAGGGCCTTAAGGTCAAAATGAGGCATCTGTGTTTGATCCTAGGAAGCTGTAACAACGCATTGGAGGTGTCTGAGCAAGGGAGTGACATGGTCAGACCTATGCTTGAGGAAGATTGTGTTGGCTGCTGTGTGGACAGTGATTTAAGAGAGCC